>NW_028262391.1:19507500-20132500 GCF_047370975.1 Nipponia nippon
TAGGTTGTTCCAGGGTAGGAAAGGGGTGAATATGATGTTCAAGACAGTGAATCTGAAAGTGGCAATTCAAAATTGGCAAGCTCTGTCAAAGCATTATTTTAATTTTCTTTGTTATTGGTTCTGTTTATAAAACATTCAGTAGACATTACAAAGCTGCTGTAGAAAGGAGAAAAGTAAATGAAATGCAGATCAAACTGTCTTTATAAAGCATTTAAGCATTTTTAGCGTAGAAAATGATGTATGTATCACCAAACCTGGGAGCATGTATTTTGTAGCTGGGTGTTACTCAGGTTCAGCTTAGGAGAAACTTCACTCTAACCTGGCAAATATAATATATATTTTATTTAATCAGCTTATATAGATAGGGAATGTAGACAAGCTTTCAGGTACACAAGGCTTTATTCAGATCTGAAATAGAAGCAGTGAACTTTAAAGTTAAGTGAAAATTGATGGCCATTTTTCTTTATTAACTTTAGAGCATACTGGAAGTTGCACATAGCAGTTGAGTGGAAATAACTGGTGAGTCTGCTGGGGATGACGCTTTTTCTTGTGTGCGTATAGGAAATAAGTATCAGTCTTTAGCTTAGTTTCAAATAGCAAGTTTCACCCCTGTTTTTGTGGTAGCACTGCTGTAGCCATAATGGTCTCCTTCAGACAAAGACAGAAGTGTGTAGACAGATGTAGTACCTCTTGTTAGTGGCACGAACAAATATAGATGGAAGCCCTCCTTCAGACCTGGGATAGCAGTGGGAGATGCCTCCATGTTGTACTTCTGTGGCTGCCTCTCGTGACATGCAGCTGAGGCTGAGGAATGGTCTGCCATGGTGCAGTCACTGTGCAAACAGCTGCAACAAGTTGCTGTCCTATTACTCTAGTTTATTTTCCACTCTACTGAAGATGATTGCCTGTCAGTCCTCTGCTGATAGAGCTTTCTAATTTTCTTGAAACAAAATCACAAGGCTAGGGGCTTGGGATCAGGCTGGGGCTGTCTCCAGGGGCTGGGTGGGGCTGGAGCAGGGAAGATTCACATGGTCCTCTGCATGTGCTCAGAGGATGCAGTACAGCTCCCAGCTAGAACAAGTAATACAGCCGCGGGCTGTCCTGTCCCACAAGCTATCTCCACAGCAGGAATCTTACGCTTCAAAGGCCACCACTGGAACAAAGCAGAGGTTGGGGCAGAGGGCTTGCAATTGGCGTGGAATGAGCACCGACAAGGGCATAAAGATAGCACTCGGCCATCTGCATGGGTGTTTATGCAAACTTTCTAGGACTTGTTCAGGTTTCTGGGGATCTTCCAGCTTTCTAGGTAGAAGGGCAAGTTTTTCAGCTATTAGTGAGATGAACCCTCCCATTTCCCAGAGTCAAAGAATTCCCATGGGGATTGCCCTGGGAACCTCTTCCTCCCCTCCTAAAAACTTGTGAGAGTCTATTTGCAGCTTTTTCTTTCAGCAGCTGAATAATATATATTTGTGCTACCACATTTATTCTGCTATCACATTTATTTCGATTATTCATTCTGTGTTTTAATTTTGATCTGTGTCCAATGAACTGGAGAAATACATTTTTTAATTACTTTCCTTGTTCTCTTTACTGGCTTACCATCTGTAAAATAATGGTCTCTGGCAGCTTTTTGGCTTTTGGCATCGCAGAGTACCTAGATCAGTTACAACAAGGTGACTCAGCGTTCCATGCAGCCGCTCATGAAGACTTCAGCCAGGCCTTTGCTTGATTAATGAGCATTGGCCTATTCTTGAGATAAATTCATGCTGGATTTTGCCCAAGGGCTACAGAGTGGGTGCTCAAGGGAATTTAGTGGAAGAAATCTGTACTTGAAATGACTTTTCTTTGAGATCTGTTTACTTAATGATTGCTTGCTTGAAGGTAATACCACTGATAAGGAGGAAAAGCCAGTCAAAAATGCAAAGAGAAGTACATTCATTAGATTTTTTTTTCTTCCCATTTGTGTGTTAAAGCCAGTTTTCTCTTGGAGGAAAGATTATATGGCAGACCCTATACTGGGCCAAGTCCCTGAGGTAGGTGGGAGCTCACAAGATGTTAGCTTGCATGTGCATGATGCCTTTCAGCAGTGGCATTTGTGATATTGTCGACTTGGCAGCGAGCACTAGTGCCCCTCTTGCCCCTGCCAGAGCTGCTTTCCTCAGTGATGACTGGCATATCCATGTTCATACTGATCACCAGCCACATATATGAGCATGGTTTTGGTTGATTTCCTGAAAAAAGAATGTGTGGCAGTTTTACCAACATGCTGGCCTCCCCCAGTAACTTCTGAATCAATTGCCAGAAGTGTGGGTTGCTCATGGGCTGCAGGTCCACCACCTCCTGCAGCTGCCAGTCATGGTCAGTGTTTTTGGTGAGGGGAGCTGCTCTGTGCTGTGTGATGGGAATGGCCAAGGGCATGCATGCAAGTCCCAGAGCTGAGCTCAGGTACTGGAGACATGGCAAAAGATACCAAGTTTCTCTAACAGGCCTGTCCAATGCTGATCATTTTTAGCCATGCCCTTTCAGCAGCTGGGGAGCTGTGCACTTGTGGATTTGTGCGTAAGCTCACACAGCTTTACCTGCCCATACTGTGTGGTGTTTCTTTTCCAGCCAGCAGGTCAAACAGAGTTAGGTAGGAGACTTTAGAGAGACTTGAAACCATTGGGTTGGAAATGGGAAGCAGGGAGGGAGAAGGGTAAACAAGCAGTGTGTAGGGAACATGCAGGGGAGCTGTGACAGTATTATGATTGAACCTGATATTCAGAACAGGAGATCAGGGTTAATTTTTCTGCTATTCATGACTTCTGCATTTATATATGAAGTTGAATACCTGTTTTGATGCAGCAGTGGGGTGGGAGTGGTGTTGCAATACTTAGCAAAAAGAAAAAATCTACCAAGTATAATCTATGCAGTATTTGAGTACTTCTGTTGGTGTATCAGAGAAAAGTGTTTCTCTGAAGAAATCATATGTGATTCTGCAAATCCCAGGTTCATTTGCAGAATGAGAAGAAATAAATGGATGTGTGCACAGAAAAGTCAATATACTGAAATGAAGAAAGCAACAGAAGACAAAACACAATCTGTGTGTTTTTAGAGTATCTGTCAATCTAAAGTAATAATAAATAAGTAAACAGAACCTTTTTAATTCGTGCAAGTTAATCCCTTTCAGGGCTGAATTAACTAAAGCATATCCCTATGAAATAACCTTCATTATATAAATCAGTGTGCTGATGGATTACTGCGTTTGCAGCCAAAAAACTGCACCACTGTAGGTGTGAAGTTTCCTGATCATCTAATAAATTGATAACTTTGAAGCCTAGTTGTGACAATTTAAATGTCATCACTATTAAACAAGTTGCCAAAATGCAAACAACCATCCCAAGTCATTAAAATGTAATTATAAAGGACAGCTGGGTCTACTATCAATCTGGGCTGTGGGGACTCATAATGGGGAAAAATATGAAACTTCCACACAAACAGAATGAGACTGCTGTATGTGCCAACCAGAGCCTGCATGGGAAGCAAGTAAAACATGTATTTGTGCATATGCAGTTACTGATGCTTATAGAAGGCTTGTGTTACTGAGATGGACATAGGAGTCTGATGGCATGACATACAGCAAATGTCTTCACCTTCTCTCTGCCATCTATGAAAAGTCCTTTTGCTTATTTACAGGGTAGGCTTTGCTGCTGAGAGGCAGATAGACTGGGTGGCAGTTACAATCTAGCAAAAATGCCTATGAAGTGGAACTAAATTTGCTCTGTTGTGGAATGGCAGCACAGGTGTTGTAAGCCCTGTTTTGAGAACCAGGTGGACTTTAAGTGATAACGAAGGTTTGCTTTTTGGCTGAGAGTAATAGAGAAAAGTGACTATCAGTCTTTGCAGGTGTGGATCAGATGTTTATGAAAGCGGTGTTTAGTCATATTGGTAACTGAGTTATTGAACTTTATGTTTATTATTTGCTTGATACTTATTTATTTGATACTTTGAAATGGTCGTGATGCAGACAACAAGCCCAGTCCCTCCTCAGGACTTGCAGCTCCTGCTATGGATGGTATAGCTCTAAATTCACATTGGTTTCAGCTACATCCCAGTAGGTTCTGTCTGTTATTCAGTGATGCAGCATGTAGTTGATTAGATTTACTGCTGATTCGTACAGTGGAAATGGTGGAACAAACTAGAACTGTGATACTGCTTCATTAAAATAATAACCTCAAAAGGCCCCACAGTCTTTTGGTGTATTATTTATATGTGTTATGGAGCTACAACAGCTGCTAGCTTCCATAGTTAAGCCCCATTTTCCCTAAATGTGGCAGGAAAGGTGAAATAAGTGGGAATTGCTGATAATTGGTAAAATTCTAAAAGAAATATTTTTTATGCTATGTATCTTAATGCATAGAATAAATCAAGTATTGGATACTACTTTTTTGAGGCTTTTACAAATGCAAATAGATTAAAAAAAAAAGTATGAATGCTAGCATATTGTTTGGTGTGATTCTTTTTTTCCTGTACATCAGCCCGTAGCACATCATTCTCAAAAAAACCCAGTTGAGTATTTTGCAAACAATTCCGAGGTGTGTTCTAACTGATCAGTGTTCCTAAAATATTTAGGTATCAAATTCTCCATGTATCTTTTTCTACTATGAAGTAAATCCTTGTGATGCCTTGGGGCATTCATTGTGCTGAACAACTTGTTCATTTATTCTCAATAAGAAGAGTGTGCTATTGCATATGGGTGTTCACAAACCATTAATTTCCTTCCTTTTGTATACTTGGAAATGATATAATAACTTGGTGTACTAGTGTAATTATCTACCTTTCACTTCTGTAAATTGTAAATTTTTTTGTTACGAGAATCAGTTGGTCTGGAGCTTAGAGAACCATTTAAGGTTATGAACTGTTTCTAATGAGCAGATTGTTTTCTGATGCAAATATAAAGCCAAGTTGAGAGAGATTTTTCTTTTTTTATGCAGAAGGATACAGCCTCTCAACAGACTTTGTCCTTATTTTTTGGCAGATTTGGACTGCCCTACTCAAAGGCATAAACAAGCCTTGGCCTATCAACGACAGAAATGGGACACTAACCTGCCAAATGGAGGGAAATGAATAAACAGAAGAACAATAAAAGTCAGTAAAGTAGGAAATCTCATGCAGTGTGAATGATTTCTCATATAGCATAAGCAAAATTTTCTGCTGTTTGTTTCACACAGCTACAGTAAGGATGAATAAATGTCTGTCACCAATGCTCTTATGAAAAGCGTGCGAATTCCAGAGATCACACTGGCTAATGGATGGAATGGTTATTTTGAAAGGAAAAATAAGCTTTCCTATAATTTCCATTCATGTCCTCCCAATGTGAGATGACAATTTACTGCAGGCTTAGGAAATTAAAATAAAATGTTAGTTTTCCAGGTGCACTGAAGAGGTTTTGAAATTAACTTAGCAAAGGTGAAGCTACATCGTATTTCTCACTGCACAGTGAGAGTCAGCAAGATGACATTGTAAAATAGCCTTAGTAATAGGCAGTTAGAGAGTCTGCAGGGGATAAGGTCAAAGAAAGGTTAGCAGCTGACATCAAATCAGAAGCCAGATGTGCTGACCCTTAATCATAGGCTTTTGCAGGCTTTTTTGGACTGCAATTCAGCATAACATTATTGAATTCACCTTTAGATTAAGCTGGTCTGCTTTGACATATACAAACCCATATGCAAGTTAATGGCTGTGGCATCCACTTAATTATGCAAGCTATGATAACAGATCAGTGAGGTGACCTCTGCAAGCACTAGTTTTCAAGGTCCTTCACCATTTCCATTTTCAATGAACAGAAAGTGGCACTCCCCATTTAGGTCATGTTGGATCATTAGTTTTGCCTATACACATTAAACCTGGGAATAGTAATATGCAGACATGTTTTTCTTTTTTTTTCTTGCAAAATTACTACACACAATTTAACTCGGCGCTATGTTATGGTGAAAGTCGTCTGTTCATGTACTGGTGCAAAATCTTTGGCTTTGCAGAGAAAACATTCTTAGAGACGGTAGTCCCAGCAAAGACATAGGGGACTGAAATTAAGCATGGTCGGAAATTTTTGAAGGATTGAAATCTCTTAGAAAAAAAACTACATCTTTGTAAAGGTTAGGAGATGACAAAGATTATATATGCAAACCCTAACTGTTCCTTGTTGTTTATGTATGATCCTGCAGTCTTTGCTTGCAAAATCATTCTGCAGAGAATTTTTGCATTAGAACTGAAGTGAAAAAGGGCTTCACATAGTGCAATTTTTACTAGTTTAACAAATACTCTTGGGTTGTTAATATAAGCTTAAAATAATGATATATTGATGTAGTGTTATCTTTATTCAGAAGATATGTTTCTGACTTGCTCCCTTACACAGTGCTTACTCAACAAACCGTATAGTAATCAGTAGTATTAAGGTCAACGGCAACAGATCTGTCTCTCACACAGTGCACTAAAGAAGACATTTACTGAATATTGCACTGGTGTAGATCAAACTCATTGCTGATTCCACTGAAATTACTTCCCTTTCATGCAACTGTGTGAAAGGATTTAGCCAGGAGCTGGCCGGTGGGCTTATGCCCTTTGCAGTCTTCATTGTGCATAGTCCAACTCACATACCGAGTAAGGCAGGCATGTGAAAGAGATGGCGTGTTTCTTAGATTGAATAATATCTGACCCTCCTCCCAGTGAGGTGACATCAGTGGGAATTGTGTGCTCCTACAGTGAAAGACCTCGATGGTGTCCATAATGACCTGGAAACCCACATAAAATGTTATAATTGCAGCTATTACATAGTATCCTAGTTCTCAGATACTGAAACCGCAGAACTCGATGGTCTGATCTCTCCTGTCCACAAGGCAAGGGGAAGCATATGTATGGGCCAAGCTATTCCCATGTCTGATTTAGGAGTCCCTTTCCTGTATTTCTTAGCTCCTATTTCACTCTTACTTTTGTATTTTATCCTCTGTTCCTGTGGGAAAGCACAGTTGAATTATTTTAACACTTAAACCTGAATTTGTGGTCCTTCAGATTTCATCTGGATGAGGAGTTTCAAGCCAACAGGTTTTGGTGGTTTTGTTTTCTGCTCACATAAGTTTCACCCAGGAGGTTGGTCACTTCATTTTTGAGGAATGCAGCTATCAAGGAAGGCTGTTGTCACTGATAAAAAAAAAAGTCTTGGCTGTATAAGGCTGCTTCCACAAAGCCAACTGCAGTTCTCCAGTTCCCCTAACAAGCCTCTACTCTACTCTTTGGTGAAGGTTTTGCACTTCTAAACAGATATTTCACTTGCAAGTCTTAAGACTTCAAAGTATATACCTATTTCATATAGGCATGCTTTCTCTTTGAGGTCTGATGTGCCAAAGTCATAGATATAAAATATATAAATATATAAAATGCAGCACTTGCAAACCATGGGGTAGGCATCCATGCTGTATTGCTACTCTGTTAGGGCAAGAAGCACTGTATGAATCTTCAGCTGGAGGGCAGAGGTAGACATTGCAATCCAATCCATCAGCTGTAATCCTCATAAAGAGGACACCTATAAAGTAGCTGATGGGTTTATTATCATTAAGTGACTGATACCAGCATCAGAATCACCAGGTTCAGCTGAGAGGGAGGGCATGACTAATATCTTTTTATCCCCTGGTTTTTAGAGTTCTCTCTGGCAATAAAAGAAAGGCAGTGAGGGTAATTCCTACCAAAACCAGAACAAGACTGTGGGCGATTGGTGGAGCTGTACTCTGCTGTAGCACATGTATGCAGGACCTTGGTGCACATGTGTTTACGACACTAATACTGTTTAGCAAGCTGGACCTATGTTTTATACCAAGTTTGCTATAGCACTCTAATGTAACATAAGAAACTTGATATTCTACAGTAGCTTAATTAAAGTTAGAAGAAGACATCTGAAGTTAGTTAAATATGAAAGTATTTCATAATGAGAATAAATTCCTCTGGGATATTAATTTTTTTATTACTTTTCCCACCACATGGACAGCTTTGGACTGGAGGTTAAGAACAAAAGCTGGATGCTTCTGACAAAATTCTCCATATAGAAATAATTACTGAGGGCAACATTTTAACTTATCTTTCAGTTCCAGACTCGGCAACCCTTTCAGGTGATTAGGGGGAAGCAGACCTCTCCATTAATTTTTTTTTTCAGGTTGTTCTGCAGACTGGGGAAGGTGTTATTTATACTCTGTTCATGTATTTAAGTTGATCTTTGTCATTGTGTGGCCAGAAACATGTTTTAAACAACAGAAGCTGAGATTATTAATCACTATGCTATAGGAAGGAATTAATTCAGTAGCAAACTGCATAGCTATAGAATCATGCAATAACTGGAGCCTTGCTGATAGCACAGATAAGTTGTGGGTTTCATTGTATTGAGATGTCAGTCTTGCATCTGTCATCACTGCTAAATAATTTTTAAAGGCTTAAAAAGCCCAAGAGATATCCTGTCCCTGTATGAAATTCAAAATTAATTTGTTCCTATCTCCTGGGTGTTGTTTTTAGAAATGGCAGAAGAAACAGACAAATCAGTCCAACAACTATATTTGTGTTTATAGTTTAATCCTATGAAAGAGGGAAGAAGTAAGGCAATTGTAGTCATCTGCAGAAATCAGAATATCCTTAGTAGCATGTTCAGGTTTTCTTTTTGGTAAAAATATTCAAATTGGAAAATTGTGTGATCCTTAGAGATTTCTCTCTGAGAAAGCAAGTAGAGGAACTGCAAATGGACACAGAAGGGGTGTCTGGAGGCAGCCTCTATGAATGCCGACAGTAACAACAAGGAAATGATACGGTGCAAAATATACTGAATAAAGTAAAATATTTTACTTCATGTTATTTGCACTAGATTTATACTTGTAACATGAAACAATAAATACAGAAGTGATCCAAACAGCTAGATAAATCCAAATGGTGCAAACATGGGGAGATCTTGGGTGAGAAAATATGTTAAACTGCTCTATATTTACTTGAAATCTGGTCCTTGAACTAAGGGCCCTCAAAGAAAAGGAGAACAAAGATAGGATTCCTGCAAAGAGTAGCCTCGTATGTAAAAACTATATAGAATGAGGAAACGTCACCTTTGTGTTCTGCAACTCAGCCCTTGATTTTTAGACCTTTAGCTCTGGCGTTCTTCAAATACAGGACGCAAAGTCAAGAGCATGGTCCTGCCAGTCTGTGCACTGGGCTGAGCAGCGCCTCTCCTAATTACATTGTAGTTACATGAACGGAAGCCCTGAAAATCAAACAAATATAAGCAACCTATTTTACCACTTGCTCCCCCCTGTCCCCCCCTCCACATTTTTATAATCATCCTGATTTTCCCAGATTTTACAATTGGGCTCTGCTGGCTCTTTTCAGTCTGCCTAAATCCATAAATTGGTAAATGTTTTTCCTGTCTATATCAGAAAAAAATGCAGATGTTCTCCACTTTGAGACCCTCCTCTCCATAGCTGGTCTCATGTCTTGGGTGAAAAACAGCTACTCGCTGTACTTTCAGTGTAAACACCAGCATGTAAATCTGTATAAGGAGACCATAGAAACAGGGTGCTCGTAGACTGTCTGTTTTTCTGGACTGTATGGCAAAGACAGTGTGTTCTCTGAATCTGTTGGCTACTAATAATCCCCAGTAATGCTTTGTAAAAAAATAATCTAATGCATGTAATACATAATAGGAAAGGAGAATGTATTTATGTAAATTAACTAAAACATCCTCAAGAATTAATGTATTAGTGTTCAGAAAAGCTAGCGGAGGATAATAGGCATGGAGACCTTCTCCTGTTTGTCAGCAGAGACTGTTAAGTGGTTGAAGCTGCTGTAGCATCACGCATGCTAAATAGATGCAAAATAATTTTCAGGACTAGAAAATCACCTCATAGCCATAACTCCAGAGTAATATGTTGTATTCATGTATTTAACTTGTTGCATGTTTAAGTACTATTATTTAATACTTGTGTGTGTGGCTGTATGTGAACGCATAGCAAAAGAAATAAGAAATTTACTTATTTTACTTACTAGCATTAGCATTACAAATTACTTATTAGCATTTTCATGGGCAATCTTTATTGCAACAAACTTTCTCTGTTCTCTTTGAAATTAATGAAAATTAGGCACCTGGATTTCTTTAAAGATCTGGCTTTTGGTGTCCAAAGTTAACAAAAAATGTTATTTTGTTTTAAGAAAATTGATTTGTCAGCTCAATTTTTTATTTAAATTTATAGGAGCAGTCTGAAAGAGGTGGAAATCCTGCTCTGTTTGTATTACCTGTGTCATGCTGAGTATTACGGCAGCAAGTATTTTTTTCTAATTTTAGCATACATGCTAAGGGGACTACGTGCCATTTAGTTTAGATAACTTGGCTTAATTTTTGCTAAAAGTGACTGCTGCTGACAATAATAGTGGCTAGTCAGAATTTTTTTTTTTTATAAATACAGCTGTAGGGTTTGTTAAGATGCAGGTCTTGGGGTGAGTACAGATCCTGGCTTAGAAACAGGTGAGAATGGAAGAGCCCAAGAACTCCCATACAGAAACAGCAGAGCCCCTTTATCCTAACTGTGTAACTTCAGAGGCTCTGTAGATTGGACATGACATGGTACAGGTCTTCTAAAAGAGCTATCAGAATTTAAAAAATTAAACTTAGATGAATGTTTGATTTGTAATGTTTGCCTCACAGTTAGTGGTTTCTTTGTCTCATTCTACTCAATGAGATTTTCCTTAATGCAACTACTACAGCTTTTCCAGATAAACATATGTGCATAAATTAGTATTTCCTTTTCTTTCTAGATATGCTACACTTTTCTTTCTGCTGGAATATTTTCACTGTAAACAGAAACAGTTTACCTTGGCCCTGGAATTAAATGTAACTTGGATCTCCTCAGTTTACTAATGAAACAGAGTTTCAACTGATATACAAAAAAATGGGGTTTTTTTATATAAAAGAAAGCTCAATAATTATTTTCTGCCTAGATCAACACTGTACTTGGATGACAGGCTGTTTCCTATCTTCTTGTTTCTGATATTTAGAAAGAAGGATATATTTCTCTATTATTAAGCTCCCAAAAATCTCAAGAGACAATTTTTGGAAGGAAGTTCCAGTATCTGTTAAATAGCAATTCTTCA
This sequence comes from Nipponia nippon, assembly GCF_047370975.1. NCBI lineage: Eukaryota > Metazoa > Chordata > Aves > Pelecaniformes > Threskiornithidae > Nipponia > Nipponia nippon. The sequence continues at coordinate 19,518,649 of NW_028262391.1, forward strand.
AAGTACTTGGTAGAAACGAATTATGTAACAGCACTGTTTGACAGGTTTATTTAGGGATAAACGTACATACTGGTTTGGTAAACAGCTTTTAGTTGCATACATTCAAGTTTCCTGCTTTGCTCATAAAAGACAAAAATTGTACCATTTTTATGATAGTCTAAAGTCATCTCTAATTCAAACCACCTCAGATAGAAGATTGAAGGTGAAAACCAAAACCTATTATTTTATCGCACTCCTTTTTTGAAGCTGGTAGATCTTAGACACATAATAAACCAACTCTGAGTATTTCAGTAATTTAATCTATGTACAATTCCCCAATAATTGGAGGAAAAAAAAAAACAAAACAAAACAAAACACAGAAATTTTAGCCTACAGGGCAAAACTGGTGGCTTTCTGGGACCAGTGTCTGATTTCCTTGCTCAATTCTAAAACATTTGACATAATAAAATGTAAATAGAGAAATAATGTTTTAAGAATGCAGATAAACTTAACATTTCTTCACATTTGATTTTCTTGTTAATTTGTATTTAAAAAAAAAAGTTTCTATTACCATTACTGAATCCTCCATTGAATAGAGCAGTTTCTGCTGATTGGAGTCCCACTGATGCGTGTGTTTCTAGAAACATAAACCATATTGTTTGGCATTCCTGAACTTCGAAACCCCAAGCCCCATTACTTCACACCCAATTAGCTATTCTATGCTCTTGAATCAGGTCAGTATTTCTAATCTGAGAAGCCAGCATTTCTAATCACCTCTTTGGGGTGACCAAGATATTTAAATGCTTAGGGGCAGGTGCCCAGTCCTGAGTGACTGGTGCCATTTCAGGTGCTCAGCACATCTGAAGTGTTTGCACAGGACTGGTGGACGTCATCCATGGTCCACGCAGGACCTTGGTCCTTCTGGCGGAGTACCTGCAGTGATTCCTCTCTGCACCTTCAGCTGAGTCTGTAAAATATTTGCAGGAACCAGGATCAGCAGGTGTTTTTGAGAATATTCTTGCTCATGACCTATTTATTAAATTTGACCTTATTTAAGCAATAATAGTAACAATGTTCCAAGGAAGTAGCAGGTATTAACTTCCATTAGGCTGAAACAGGTTTCTTCAGTGATGTCCCAAAAACTGACTGTTCTAATTTGCCATGTATCATTTAGTGGTAATTACTGTGGTAACATTTTAAATGCATGTGGTGCCTTTCATTTTATACAGCAAATGTGCACTGAGTAGAAGTAGGAGTTGAGAGAAATTAATGGATTTTGACTAGACTATTCAGAGCAGGCTAGAAAAGGAAACATTTGAATAGTGGTAAAAAAAGAAAAATGTAACTTGGGTTATTTTTTCATGCAGACGGAACTCAAAACAATTGATCAGATTTTGTCCAAGATTTCCTAAATTTGCTTTTTGTCTGAGATCAGTCATGAAATTGAGTCCTGAAAGTATGAAGAAAATTGAATAATGTGGAAATGGGATTGAAATTCTTCCAGCGCCTTCCTTTTCACAATAAAATGTATGAACTTGCAGGCATACTTACTCATCAGTGGGCATATATGAAAGTAAATATTTAGTGCTTGATACAATGCAGATAAAACCTTTTTGCAACTGGGGCAAACTAAAATATAAAGCATAGTAATTAACATGCATAAGTGTGCTTATGCCGTATTTTTATATTTAAAGTTTAAAGAGGGCTCTCTGAAAAACTGCAGCGAATGACCTGCACTTGAATGAGCTACAGGTGCATCTAGAAATCAAGGGAAAAACAGACTTTGGATGGCAACCTCTGCCTGAGCGTTTTATCATACAACTTCTTGATCCCTGATGTAAGGCGTCCTTATGGGGGTAATGGTTGAAAGTGTTTAGCAGAAATCTGCAAATAGAAAGAGGTAACAGATGAAGACTGGTAGCAACTGCGTCCAGTTAAGGTGATTCCAAGATGAGTCCAGTTCAGGCCATCCTAGAAAGGCCATTTGCTATGGAAGGTGTCACAATTACATTTTCTGGGGTATTGATTTCCATATGCAGAGGCTTTTTGTATGAAAGGTGTAATGAAAAACAGTGTATAAATAGTGAAATTACTACATTGGTGCTCCTAGCATCACACACTAGCGCACGGGTATTTTCTGGGTCTCATCCCAGAAACTGCTGAGATAGTATGGTTTAGGAGAGGTATGGGATTCTAAGCAAGTCATTTAATTTGTACTTTGAATCATTCCCTGTCCAATAGCTCTTTTTAAAAAGTCAGTGGATTCCTTACTGCAGTAACTTAAAAGGATATTTGGCAGGTTCCTAAATGTTCCTGTTTAAATAATGTGGAATTAATATCACTGTTTACAACTGTGCGTGTTTCTTAAATGTAGAAAACTTTATTTTACAAATGTGCATATGAATGTCTCTGGATGAAGGAAACTATTTTGTCTTTTTTTTCTTTGGTATATTAAAACAGTACAATGCAGTAACTGTTGAAAGATGGAAGGGGGTGTCCTCATCTGCACTGCTTCATCACTTGTTATGCTCTGACTCTGGAGACTGCTCAATCTGGACTTGCTGCTGCCTCTCTTATGCTGTGCCATGTTGTGTCCAGAGGATTACGGAGATACATCCTGTTGAGCTTGTGCTTTGACGTCTCAACATTGCTTTAGTCTGGCAAAACCTTTTGAAAGTTGGATTCCACTGGCCATTTCTCATAGCAAAGAAACCCCAAAACAATAAGCGGTGTATACAAAAGGGATAATAGAGATTTAACAGAATGTAAGTTCCACAAGTTGTCCAATGAAAAGTGATGGTGCGGTATCGCCAGTGCGATCTCAAAAGACATTACATGCAATCTAATACTGTAATTAACTATTTGCAAATCATGATGTTTTTCGGGTGGACTTATTTTTGTTCTTACTGGCTAGGAAGTGAAGGTTAGTAAATTGTGCTTCCTGACCAAGAAGAAGCTGAAGCATTAGAATAATAAGAATTTAAAATTGGAATACACTTAATTACTAATCCCCATTGTGTGCCATGAATATGAATTTTCATTAAACTGAGTCCAAAATCTAGTTCTGCAGTCTCCTTCAATTGGTGTTGCAATTTTGTTAATGCGGATTTTGAGTCAAACAATGGCTCACGAATACCCGTAGTTCTTACAGAACTTTGTCATACTGTAGGAGGCTGTGGACAGCCTAGGCTACGGATTCAAACATGGGAAGTGTGAAGAGTTATCAAAGAACTCTTACAGGCTCAAGTGAATTTAATCTTAAAAGCATAAGCATGTGTGTGCCGCATCATACCAAGGTCCATCTAGGCTGCTATTTGATGACAGAGGCACATACAAGAGTAAGACCCAGAAATGGTGGCACCGAGCCAGAACTCACTCCCAGCTTCTGCAGATCTGTACCTCAGGCAGCTCTGGAGCTGGCCGGGGTGTCTTCGTGTTGCATGGACAGACTTTCCCCAAGTATTTGTCCGCTGATTTTTCAAGTGACGGCATCCTGTGGCAATGACTTCACAGGTTCATTGACATTGTCTGAAGAAGTAACTTTGTATTTGTTTTGCACCTTCTAGTTTTAGTCGATGTTCTTTATCTTTTCTATTGCAACAATCAATCCTTTTTCACCTTCTCCATGCCAGTAATGATATTTCTGGATATCTGTCACATTCCTTCTCAGGCACTCTTTCCAGCCTGAAAAATCTTAGTCTGCTATCTCAGTTTAAGCTATCTTTGATCATCTACTCTTACCTTTTTTCCAAATTTTTAATATTGTTTTCAAGACTAGAAAGTAGAATTTTTCCACAGTGGGCAAGGACAAGGTGCACAGTAGATTATACATCTAAAATAAGTGTTCTCTATTTTTTCTCTCCTTTACATGATAATTCCTAATGTTGTATTTGCTTTTTGACTGCATAAGAGTATTGAGCTGATGTTTTCATAGAGCTACCTCTTACAATTCCAAGAGCTTCTTCAAAACTAGCTGTAATTAACCCAGAGCCTGTCACTGAATATGTAAAGTCAGAATTGCTTTTTCCTGCTTGCGTTTACACTTACCATTTTACTGTCCAGCATTGCATAGTGTCATGAGGTTTTTCTGCAACTCTTTGACCCTTCAGTAATTCTTCAAAAGAGCAGAGACCAAGAAAATATGTTCCATTTATGATCAGCAGGCCATGATTAAGCTTGATCCTATCACACAAGTGAGAGCTCAAGGAACCCTGAATCACAGCTGGGGCCTGTGAAATGAGTCTGTGCCTTCCCAGGTCGATAAAAATAAATAAATTTTGTCTGCTATCGCTGGACATAAGTTGTGTCTTTAGATAAGCTCAACCGCTAAACTCTTTGAAAAACACAGTAATACTCCTTTTTCTCTAGAAACCATCACTTACTTTTTTGCTCTGTTATCCCATTTTCAGTCCCCCATTCCTGATGAACACAACTGAGAAATCGGTAATGATCAAACACCAGCAGTGCATCCTGCTTGGAAGTAATCAGCCCTGAGACCAGCCTGCAGTGCAAGGGCTAGCAGCAAAGACAGTCGGTCACAGGCAGCTTCCTTACGGCCGAAGGAGGGATCTCTGACTTCATGCTGCATGCTTTCCGTGCAGCTTCTGACACAGTGGACCCCAAAATACAGTTCACCCACCTCAATGACCCGTAGTAGGAGCAGATGGGTAGCACAGCCTGGCTCCATTCATTCCTCTCCAGCAGAGCAAGCAGACAGGTAGCTGATTCTTGCCTCAGAAGGCTCTCGCCCATGGGATCCTGTAGGGATCAACGCTTTTTCTCCTTTTCTTCTGTAATTGCTAAATACCACTGCGGGCAATAATACACACATTACCTTCTGCTTTGTCTATAATTCATGGTTAAACACTGTGACACCTAAAAGATGAAATAAAGCTGACTGAGCAAGACCAAGACTTGCTGCTATCACCAAGTAACCATGGGCAAAAACCTTCTATTTGGCTTTTGTTTTCATACCTCTGTGGACTTTGCCACAATGGTAAAAAACAAAACAAAACCCCATGGACTTATGAAACTCACTTCCTCAGTCAAAAACTGCTTGAGACCATTGCTTTAAGCCATGCACAGACAAGATTATTATAAATTGGATAAAAGATTCTGTAACTTCCCTTTTGAAATTCATGCTCCAGGCAATTTTGTCTGTGGCGAAGGAGACAGAATTAAAGCCAAAAAAAAAAAAAAAAGTCAGTGAAGCATTGAAACCTTTTCTGAACATATTACAAGATGGAAATCTAAAGATAATAGATGCAGAGCTGAAGGCTGATCAGTGTAGTCTGGGAATTATCCAAAAGTATTGCTTAGCCTCCTGTTAGTTTAGTGATACTTCAGTGGGATATCCGTATTCCCCAATGGAAAGCATAGGAACGATGCTTTATCTTTTCTGGCTGCTTTGAACAGAGCCATACAAAGGTACATAGGGAGGTAGGAAAATACAAAAAAAAAATATCTGTAGGAATTAATAGTGTGTTTTTAAAGATGAAAGCTGGTTAATTGATCACTAGAATATAACTTAAATATTTAATGTAATTAATGTGTGTGCTCTGTCTAAATGCTGATACGAGTAAAACTGTTTTTACACATGAACTGGAGAATACATTATAGAAACAATCCTAATAAGTGAGGTATGGAAACGATGACTTAGACTTTTCTAGTTCTCGTTACTGTGATACAGTGGAATACAGCTGCTAACAATCAGATACGCTTACTGTTCGTAATGTAATACATTTGAAGATTCTAATTAGTCATTCCATATGTGTTCTTGATTTGCCTCAAAGAGATGACAGTAGAAGCTGGGGATGTAAGATCTGTTGTTTTGCATTTGCACTGTAATCATGATATTCCTACCATTCCTTTAACAGAGAAATTAAACAACTTGTTTACTTAAGTAATGATTTAACTAGTTCAGAGTCAACCATGCTATTTTTGAAGGAGCAGTTACACAAGTTTCATCCTTACTGTTGAATGTAGAAAAGTAAATACTACAAATGAGCTTAAACAAATAAAATATGCAATCAAATCAACCTTGGAATGAAAGCCAGAACAGAATTGTGTCAATGTGATGGGAGGGACAGAACGGGTTCTTCTCCATGGTGCCCAGTGTCAGGACAAAAGGCAATAGGCACAAACTGAAATACAGGGAATTCTATTTAAATGTAAGAAAAATCTTTCTTGCTGTGAGGGTGGTCAAACACCGAAGCGGGTTGCCAGAGAGGCTGTGGGATCTCCAGCTGTGGAGACATTAAAAACCCAACTGGACAAGGACTTGAGCGATTTGCTGTGCTTTACCCTGCTTAAAATGGGGGCAGGGGGTGGACGAGACAATCTCCAGAGGTCCCTCCCAACCTTATCTCTTCTGTGATTCTGGTTTCTGTCACCGGCTTGCCCTGCTCACCTTGTTTGGGTGCAATAGGAGTGGGCTGCTATTGGGGAGGTCATTGCCCCTTGGCACCCGGCTCCCCTGCCCTTGCAGAGTAACTCCTTCTTCTTGCTCCTGGACGACTTGATTCAAACTCGGAAAGAAATGGAAGAAAATAATGTTCAGAAAGTTTTGATTTCCTTGCCTGTTATTTTTTCATGAGATTCTGCCCAGAACTAGGGTTTTTTTACAACTGTTTTAACTGAAGAGTTGGCTGTGGGAGATGAGATCAAGTCTTTTCGGAGCAGCTGGGAGGGGGGTTAGAATAAGTAACTTGTTGGTCAGTCATGTCTGCAAAGTGAATTGACAAAGCTGATGAACAAGAGTCATGCTGCTTTTCTTACAGGCTTACAGTGATGTAACTTCACCTTTGGGGAATGTTTCTTTTGGTTTTTATCCTTGTGAGTGAGATCCTCATTGGATCCTAAAAGTCTGGAAGAAAACGGTAACAAGAGTAACACCCTTTTAACAGCACAGTCAGGTACATAGAAAAGTGAGCAAAGTGCATAGAGATGTGTCAGAGGAGAGAAGGGTTGGAAAAAAAGAGCAATAAAAGCAGGTGACAGCAGAGGAAAAAAAGACCAACAGCCTATGCTAGTCACCTGAAAAGATAAATGAAAAGTGGGGTTTTTTTCTTGCTGCATTAAGGGTGCATGTTTAGTCTTAACTCCTACTTTTATTCCATTTTTGTTCAAATATTAGAAAAAAAAAAACCACAAGGAGCTAGAAATATAATGTAGCCAAACCCTCTTTTTTGCAGCTAAGTGAGAGTCTATATGTGAACAGGTAAAGGGGCCTTCGAGAGAAACTAGTCTTTGTTGTAATCTAGAGCAGCACTACATCTTTAATTACTTTTAGATGCTCACAGTGGCCTTCCTGAGATGTCATTCCACCAATGCAGCATTACCAAAACACAAGCTTTGATTGTCTCATGGCCCTTACCTATCTGCTCTGCCAGGTTCAGTAGTGGATTACCTATGCTAAATTCATCTTCAACCACTTACTAAGGCAGATAAAAAAATGAGAATTTTGATCCTTATCTGTTCTATTCTACTCCTTTCCCTTCTCTACATCAAATAATTGTCTCCAAAAGAATGGTTAGTTCCAATATATTCTGAGGTGATCTGAACATGGCGATGAAGAAACTTGGTTGTATGGAATTTAGGGTTTCAACATGGATACTAAAATAGCAACCTCCATTTTGTTCATGTTTATTGAAGCTGAATTTCTTGTATAGAGAGCGAGCGATGTAGTGTGATAGCCACGGGTATTTATACAGGGAATGAAATATCTTGATTTTCTGCCAGGATATTCTAGTATGTGAACCCCTTTGCAATTAATTGCACAGCCTGAATTTTCAGTAGCTCACTGTCAAAGCAGGGTGGGTATTTAAATAGAAAAAGCAAGGGTACGTTCTTCTCTTTGGTGTGCTGGTGTGCACGCTTATGTACCTTACAGAGAAGTGCAGTGTTTCAGAGCTTTGGAACTCAAAGAGCAAGAAAACAATTCCAAGATGTGGTCTGGTATGATGCAAATTATCTTTAAAAAAAAAAAGTTTTCAAAGTATGCTGGAAGTATTACTTATTGCCTGTTATTTTTGCTGGACGAAGGATGTGAATCTGCATATAAAGTTTGAAAAGACTTCTGGGATATTTACTGAATCCGCTTGAAAACCAGATAAGAACAAACAAATGTCATTGTATCTGCAAAATCGGTTATTATTGAAGAGAATGTTCCCAAGATGAATGGAGCACATTTAAATACACTGCCTGCCCACATACTGTGGACAGGACATGGTATGAATGGAATGAAGCTGTGTCAGGGGAAGTTCAGATTGGACATTAGGAAAAGGCTCTTCACCGAGAGGGCGGTCGGTCACTGGAACAGGCTCCCCAGGGAACTGGTCATGACACCAAGCCTGTCAGGGTTCAAGGAGTGTCTGTACAATGTTCTTAGTTATATGGTAGGTAGCCCTATGAGGAGCAGGGAGCTGGACTCGATGACCATTATGAGTCTCTTCCAACTTGAGATATTCTATGATTCTAGGACTCTCTCCTGCCTTTACCCTGAACTCCATGTTCCCTTGTGCAACACAATGCAAATCAGGTGGTTATTATCCTCCATCAAGAGATCATTCCACTTACATATGCCTATCGACGTATCACTTGCGAAGAGAAAGAATGGGGCAGAGCAAATACAAGTTATTATTTAATATTAATAACCTTACCTGCTACATGCAAACTGTTCGACTAAAAAAGTGCTACGTATATTCTGTGCACAAACATGCATTCCCATGCTTGTAGAGGGACAGGGAGAGGAGGTTTAGGAGTGATCCTCTTGCTGCAGGACCCACTGCCTTTTTAGCATGTACAGTGCAACATGTGTGTACAGTGATGGTGCCCTCTGCTCGCAAAACATACGTCGTCATTAATGATGGCCATGATAGCTGATCTTAACGTGCCTTGAGGCTGCAGTTCTGTCCTGCAGCTCCATGGCATGGGCTGGGGGAGCAATTCCCTGTCAGTCTGCTTGTTGAAGGTGGAAATACGTTTGGTTTGTAGCAAGCTTTATCTCAAGGTATGTATAACGGATTTATTTTCAATACAAATATTTGGCTTTGTCATGTCTGAAGTGGAGGAAAGAATGACGTGATGATATAGGTTATTGTTACAGCCTGGATTATTATCTTTCCTTCTCATTCCTCATGTCTTACCAGCTAGACTCTGCTCCTGCATTACAAATTGTCATTCTGTGTTTGGTAAACACCTTCAACAATGCTGTGTTTTATGGTGTTATCTATAGGATAATGTGAGAGGGTGGCTTGCAGCGCTGCCTGTTGTACTCTCTGGGTTCTCCATGTTCTTCTGCAACTGTTTCAGGGGAATTTTTAGCATTTTGACCAGCTAACTTCTCATCTCAAATAATTGTACAATTCATTAGAAAAGCCTCGAACTTATTTGTTCCATGTTTGTACCTACATAAATCCAAACAAAAGTATCATTTTGTATTGCATTTCAACCTTAAGAGTGGGTATGAGCATTGCTACCGCGCTTTCACCTTTAAGCAGCTGGAGAGCAGCCTGCAAAGGGCAGATTAAAGATCCACTGCACTGCACGGGATATCCAGAGTCACCTATCGAGAGAAGTGGCGCTGGGGGGGGGGGGGGACCAAAACAAACCAACAAATAAACAAACAAAAACAACCCCAAAAGACAACAAACGAAAACCAGAAGATGAAACCTATAGGCAGGTCCTCTATCCCGACTGCAGAAGAGGTGACCTGGGACCATTTTGAACTGTCCTGGAGATGGCAGCATTGAGCAATTTATTTTTCAGACTTGGCTTGCAACACTTGTTTCCTACTGAAGAGGTAGAAGTTACGCGTACGGTACATTTCAGCCCTGTAAACAGCAGACCACGTTGAATATTCAGTTTAATTTAGCATGTAATGATTCGGGGAAATACAGTCAACTGCTTGACGCTACTACAGGGGAAAAACTCCTCTGGGCACCGCTCCTCGGCCGCACGCCGTGGAGGCAGCGCCGAGCCCCCGCTGCTCGCCGGGCCTTTACCGGGGAAGGGCCGCACCGGCAGCGCGGGGTCGCGCCGCTTCGGGCCGCGTCTCCGCCGGCGGCGGCTCCGCAGGAGCGGAACGAGCCCCAGCCGGGCGGGGAGGCGGGGAGGCCTGCCGGCCCCCCCCGGCCCCGGGAACCACCCCGTCGCCGGCAGCCTCCTGAGGGGCGGCAGTTAACGGCGGCGGCCCCGCGCTCGGGCCTGCCCCGCCGTGCGGGGCCGGCAACCTGGGCCGCGGGGAGAAGAGAGGGCGGGCGGGGGCTGCCGGGCCCGCCGCGGCGAACGCCGCCACACTGCAGAGGCCGCCGGCGGCGGTTATAAATAACACGCCGCTGAATGGCGTCTACGCCTCCCTTACTACGCGCCGCCCCCCGCCGCCGCCGTGACGGACAGGCGGCGGCACCAATGGGGGCGCGGCCCCCGGCGGGCGGTGCGGCGCGGGGCCGGGCCCGGCGGTGGCGGCCCCCGCGGCCGCGCTGAATGAGGGCAGGGAGGGAGGGCGGGGAGCGCCGGGGCGGGCCGCGGGGCCGCGGCGCTGGGCTGGCCGGGAGCCTGGCGGCGGCGGCGGCGGCTCCGGGGATGGTCCACGCACTGGCGCCGTCACGTGTTGTTCTCCTTGGAGCGAGCCTGAGCCGCGGCGGGCGGAGGGGGCTGGACCGGCGAGCGCGGCCCCCGCCGCCTGTTTTGGTGCGGGGCGCCGGGAAACTCCGTGAAGAAGCCGGCGGAGAGGGAGTCGCCGCGGCGGTGCCCGCTCCCCCGCCGGCCTGGGGCACGGGAGGGGGCCGCGCTGCCGGCCGCTGAGGCGCTGCCGACTGGAATGAAGAGGAGGAGGAAGAGAGGATGTTCCTCCGGCACCCGGGCCGCCTCCCCTCCCGCCGCTGCCGGGCTGCGCCGCGTGTGGAAATGGCACTTTCTCTGCCTAACGAGATGGGACTGAATGGGGTCGCCAGCCTCCTCCGCACGCACGAGCGGGAGAAGCAGCAGCAACCTCAGCGCTGATATTTGGGGAGGGGGGGGGGCTGTGTTGTGGGCGGCTTCTTTTTTTTTTTTTTTTTTTTTTGGTTTTCTCTTTTTTTTGGGAGGGGGGAGAGCGGGGAAAAGCAGCGTGTATTTTTGGGTGCAAAGCCCGGACTTCGCAAAACAGTCTCCGCCCCCGAGAGGATATTTAATCTGCAACAGAAATCGCTACTCGCGGAGGCAAACTTGAGACGGGGAAGGGGTGCAGGGAGCGGAGGAAGGGGACCCCCGCCCCGCTCCCGGCCCCGGTGGAGCCCGACCCCGGCGAGGGAAGATGCGTTTCTCTTTCCCGGCGGCTGCTCTTGGGACGAGACTTTCGTCTGGACTGATCGGGACTGGACTTTTTAAGGACGCGCTTACCCATCTAAGGGCGATTGGGGCATAAACAGCAACGCAAACTCTGATTTGGTGCTGGAAGCTGCCTCTGCCACCGAACAGCTGCTCTCACCCTGCTTCTGTCCCTCCCCCGTCCCGTTCTCAAAAGAGGATCCTGAGCTGTTTTGCTTCTTTTTTGTTTTGTTTTGGTTTTTTTTTCTTTTAATTGTTGTTGCATGAATTTTGTTTTAGGTGGTTGTCTTTTCCGGCTGGCTTGGCTGTTTTGGGGTCTTGCGGACTGCTAGCTGCAGTAACAGCTCCACTGCCTCTCATCATGGCTAGCCCCACAGATAATAATGAGGGCTTCTTCTCAGATGTCAGAAAGGTGGGTTACTTGCGCAAACCCAAGAGCATGCATAAACGCTTTTTCGTGCTGAGGGCAGCCAGCGAGTCTGGACCCGCCCGGCTGGAGTATTACGAGAATGAGAAGAAATGGAGACACAAGTCAGGGGCCCCCAAGCGCTCCATCCCACTAGAAAGCTGCTTCAACATCAACAAACGGGCTGACTCCAAGAACAAGCACCTGGTGGCCCTCTACACCAAGGACGAGCACTTTGCCATTGCAGCTGACAGCGAGCCTGAACAGGAGAGCTGGTACCAAGCACTGCTGCAGTTGCACAACAGGGCCAAGGGCCACCACCACCTCCATCACCATCACCACCACCACCACAGCGACGTCACCTTTGGAGGCAGCAGCGCAGGACTGGGGGAAGCAGGTGAGGACAGCTATGGTGAGGTGGCCCCTGGCCCGGCTTTTAAAGAAGTTTGGCAAGTAATTCTGAAGCCTAAGGGCCTAGGCCAGACAAAGAACCTGATTGGCATCTACCGCCTGTGCCTGACTAACAAGACCATCAGCTTCGTGAAGCTGAATTCAGATGCGGCTGCTGTGGTGTTGCAGCTGCTCAATATCCGCCGCTGTGGTCACTCCGAGAACTTCTTCTTCATTGAGGTGGGGCGCTCGGCTGTCACTGGGCCCGGTGAGTTCTGGATGCAGGTGGATGACTCGGTGGTGGCGCAGAACATGCACGAAACCATCCTGGAGGCCATGAGAGCCATGAGCGAGGAATTCCGGCCCCGCAGCAAGAGCCAGTCCTCCTCAAACTGTTCCAACCCCATCTCTGTGCCCCTTCGCAGCAGGCACCATGTCAACAACCCTCCACCCAGCCAAGTGGGGCTCAGTCGCCGGTCCAGGACTGAGAGCGTCACGGCCACCTCTCCTGCCGGTGGTGGGGGTGGAGGTACGGGTGGCAAACCCAGCTCTTTCCGGGTTCGAGCGTCGAGTGATGGGGAAGGCACGATGTCGAGGCCTGCCTCTGTGGATGGTAGCCCAGTTAGTCCCAGTGCCAACCGGACCCATTCGCATAGACACCGTGGCAACTCCAGGCTCCATCCTCCGCTCAACCACAGCCGGTCCATCCCAATGCCTTCCTCGCGCTGCTCTCCTTCAGCCACCAGTCCAGTCAGCCTGTCATCCAGCAGCACTAGTGGCCACGGCTCCACCTCAGACTGCCTGTTTCCGCGGAGGTCTAGTGCTTCGGTTTCCGGCTCCCCTAGCGATGGCGGATTTATTTCTTCTGATGAGTATGGTTCCAGCCCGTGTGACTTTCGCAGCTCTTTTCGCAGTGTGACCCCAGATTCATTGGGACACACCCCACCCGCTCGGGGCGACGAAGAGCTCAATTACATCTGCATGGGGGGGAAGGCCACCTCCTCTTGCTGCAGCCTGGCAGCCCCCAATGGCCACTTCATCCCGCGCACCTGCCACCCGCAGCAGCAGCCCCGCTACCCTGGTACGCCGTGCTGTCCACGAGGTGGTAGCGAGGAGGTTGCCGACTTGGAGAAGGCATTCAGGAAGCGGACTCACTCTGCAGGCACTTCGCCCACCATCTCCCACCAGAAGACACCCTCGCAGTCTTCAGTGGCCTCCATTGAGGAGTACACGGAGATGCTGCCTTCTTACCCCTGCGGCGGCGGCCGGCTGCCCTCCTACCGGCACTCAGCCTTTGTGCCCACTCACTCCTACCCAGAGGAGTGTCTGGAGATGCACCACCTGGACAGTGGCCATCATCGGACCAACTCTGCCCCGCACACGGATGACGGCTATATGCCCATGTCTCCCGGCGTAGCCCCCGTGCCCAGCGGCGGGGGCCCCCCCAAGGGTGGTGACTACATGCCCATGAGTCCTAAGAGCGTGTCGGCCCCACAGCAGATCATCAACCCTGGCAGGGGGGGCCGCCACCCTCCCGCCACGGTGGACTCCAATGGCTACATGATGATGTCCCCCAGCGGCAGCTACTCCCCCGACAGCGGCTCTGCGGGCTACGGCAAGATCTGGACGAATGGCGCTGGCCACCACCCGAAACTCTCGGTGGAGAGCAACGAAGGGAAGCTCCCCTGCGGCGGCAGCGACTACATCAACATGTCCCCGGCCAGCGGCTCCACCACCAGCACGCCGCCTGACTGTTACTTTGGGGGCGCGGGGCAGCCGGGCGTCGAGGAGGTCGCCGCCGCGGCCCACCACAAACCCATCTACTCCTACTTCTCGCTGCCGCGCTCCTTCAAGCACGTGCATCGGCGGGGCGGCGGCGGGCCGGCGGCCGCGGGCGAGGAGGGCAGCCCCCAGCCCCGCATCGCCCTCGGCTCCGGCCGCCTCCTCTACGCCGCCGAGGACTCCTCCTCCTCCACCAGCAGCGACAGCCTGGGCGGCGGCGGCGGCACCGAGGGCGGCCCCCCGTCGCAAGCGCAGCCCCCGCGCAAGGTGGACACGGCCGTGCAGACCAAGGGCCGCCTGGCGCGACCGACGCGCCTGTCGCTGGGCGGCCCCAAGGCCAGCACCCTGCCGCGGGCCCGGGAGCAGCCCCCGCTCCTGCTGCCCCCGGAGCCCAAGAGCCCCGGCGAGTACGTCAACATCGAGTTCATCGCCGGCGAGAAGCCGGCCTTCCCCTCGGCCGCCCTGGGGCTGGGCCTGCCGCCGCCGCCGGGCAGCGAGGCCGCCGAGGAGTACATGAACATGGAGCTGGGGCCGCCGCGGGCCCCCTGCCCCGCCGGCTTCGCCGCCGCGAGGGCGGCCCCCGCGGCCCGGCCCGGCCGAGGCGCGGCCCCCGGCGGCCGGGACTACGTGACGATGCAGCTGGGGGGCGCCGCCGCCGCCGGGGGCCCCTGCTCGGACTGCGCCGACAGCCCGTCCCCCTGCTCGCCCGCCCTCCTGCTCAGCTACGCCGACGTGCGGGCGGGCCGCTCCGCCGCCGAGAAGCCCCCGCCGGCGGCGGCGACGACGGCTTCGCCGGAGCTGCCGCGGCCGCCGGCCGAGCTGTCGGCGGCGCCGCCGCGCTCCTCCTCCCTGCTGGGGGGCCCCGGCGCGGGCAGCGCCTTCACCCGGGTCAGCCTCAGCCCCGGCCGCAACCAGAGCGCCAAGGTGATCCGTGCCGACCCGCAGGGCGGCCGGCGGCGGCACAGCTCCGAGACCTTCTCCTCCACGCCGAGCGCCGCCCGCGGAGCGGCGGGCGGCGGCGGGCTCGGGGCGCCCTTCCCCTGCGGCGGCGCGGGGGGCGCCGAGGAGGTGAAGCGCCACAGCTCGGCCTCCTTCGAGAACGTCTGGCTGCGGCCCGCCGCGGGGGAGGCGGCCGGCGCCCCCGCCGCCCGCCGGGAGCCGGGGGCCGCGCCCGCCCTGGAGAACGGGCTGAACTACATCGACCTGGACTTGGTGAAGGACTTCAGCCACCGCCGCCACCACCACCTCCCCCCCCCCGCCGAGGGCGCCGCGCTGCCGGCGGGGAAGCAGCCGCCGCCGCCGAAGCCCCCGGGCCAGCCGCGCGGCAGCGGCCACTCCAGCGACGACTTAAGCGCGTACGCCAGCATCAGCTTCCAGAAGCGGGAGGAGATGTAGGAGCCGGGCGCCCGCCGGGGAAGGTGAGCCGGGGGCGGGGCGGGGGCAGCCGCGGCTCCGCTCGGGGAGGCCAGCGGCCCGGGGCGCCGCCGTGAGGGGAGGGGGCCGGGCGGGGGCCGAGGGGCGGCGGCCCGGGGCCGCTGGTCGCGGTTTCTCCCCGCGGGGGCTGCCGGCTCGCAGAGCGTGGTGCGGCGGGGCGGGCTGGCGGCCCGCGGCACTTTCCCCCGGGGAGGCTTCGGCAGATGCCGCCGCCCGAGCCGCGGCGGCCGTGACACGCTGGGTTGGTTTCCGTGTGCGTTTCGGCTGTAGTGCCTGCAGCCCGTTTCGGTGGCAGAGGCGTCCGGGAGCACGGCATCCCTGCGGGCGGCCCAGCCGCTGGCTCTCGCCGGCACGGGCTGGCGGGTGTCACCTCCCAAGCACGCTGGGTGCTCCTGTTGAGGCGGGGATGCCATGCTGTGCTTCCCATGTTGCCACATTTCTTTACTTTTCAGAATTAGGTGTGCTTCAAAAGCGTCTGTGGGGGCGGGAAAAAGTGAATTAGCTGTAGCATAGGGCTGGAAACAGGAAAGTCCCATTGTAGTTCTCGTTTTGTCAGTAATCACTCTTGTGGCCAAGGGTGAAGCAGTCAACCATGTGCGTGGTTGCTTTCCCATGTGCAAAACACAGCTAACGGCATCTACCTCACAGGGCTATGATGAGTCTTAATTCAGTTTTGTTTGGAAGGTGCTTCGAACTTGAAAGACTTCGAAGCGTTGTATCTGTCACTTGTGTTTCAAGTGCGGCCGCCCCACGCTCACAACCGTGTTACAAACTGCATAAGAAACGGGCTGTATGAACTGTGTCTTTGGCATTGACTGAGGTGTTCTGTATTTCCTTGAAACTTTTCATTTTCAATTCCGGAAAAACTTCTGCCAGGCTGTTGCACATTGACTACAGGTGTGTAAGATGCGTAGGAGCGTTGTTGCAAGCAACGTGATGTTTCTGCTACGTGCGAACTTCATGCAGCACATAACACACATCTTGTTTAGAGCTCACCAAGTACAGTGCACTTGTGTGAGTCCTTTCATGAAAGGCGAAGACCATTTCGGTGCAGACAAGCACTAGCAGATAGCTACCCAGTTAATCTTGTTGCGACACTCGATTTTAGCAGTTTTCTACATACTTGAGCAGCAGCAATCACAGTAGTTTAAGTAGTTATTAGGAATAAGTGCAATGACATTAGGAGATGAATCTCATACCACTGTTTACGTTGTAAGTGTAAAAAACTTACTGTTTGAGTTGCTTGTTCATTTGGCTCAAGGGAACGCTGAGGGCTGCACTTGGTATGATGCCTGGGATTGTATGTTCACCATTTTCCTATGTTTTCCCTCCTTATAACCTGAACAAAAGCAAAACAATCTCTTCGCCTTTGCTACTTAGCACTTGCTGCTGTTGTCTGTTGGAGCAATGCAATATTAGGTGTTAGTCTTACATGACCTATGAATACCAGGTTAATTCCAAAGTTCGAGGTAAGATTTAAGGTCAGTGCGGATATTGGGGGTCTGATTCAAATGGTAACGGGTAGGAAATGATCGTTTTTGTGGCTGTCTGACAGGAACGTGCTGGCTGCCAGAGTACGGTGTCTGTGACCAGACCTACGCTGCCACACCCTTTCTCTGCTCTGGGATGTGCTTGCAAGAGCCTGTCTAGACTGTCGGTGAGATGCTGCTCCTTACCCTGGGAATCTGTATCTGCTTAGGGCAGCGATGGTCTATGAACTCTTCAGGAGGGGATTTTTGCCAGAGGATACAGCATGTTGTGCTATAAGTCACATTGTTAGAGGCGTCACTTCTTTTTTCCCCTGATGTGTGCTAAGATTGGGAGAGCAAGTGTGAGAGAAAATCCTCTGTCAGCTTGTGGATAAATAATAAACGTGCAAGAGTATGAGAATGCAGGTCTGGGGGGGAGCAGTGTCATAACTGTTTACTTACAGAGGTTTTTTCCAAATGAACTGTTTACTTTTGCTGTAGACAGCTTATTTAATTGATCCTGTGTGTCACCTTTAACATAAAAGCTGTGGCAATGTTCTCCATCATGGTGGTAGGTAGATACCTGCTGTGATTATGCTGTTCAGTGGAGGATCAGACCTGATATAAGAACATGCTGAAAAATATTATGTAGATGTTTTTCAGAGCAGCATTGTGAAAGGTAGCGTCTAATAGAGTAATTGCTGTTTGAAGTTGGTTCTTATTTCCCAAAATTAGAATTGGATTGAGCAAGCACAGCTTCTTCTGGGAGGCAGGGGAAGAGATAGGCTATAATTATATGGGGAGTTTGTAGCCATGGCTGTTCCCTTTCCCTTCCCACTATAAAGCTGTGTTAGTTGCTTGTAGCTTTCTCAGACATTAACCCTTTGGACTCTTATTTCCTAGGCTAGATTTCTTACCATCAGCTGAAATTTTCCTTGTGAAATTCAGCCCAACTAGCTCATCTGTTGTTGAGTGTGTTAAGGAAAAAAAAAAAAAAACCAAAAAACATTTTGTTCATGTTAAACCATTTTTACAGCTGTTTTTTGACAGGTCCTTGCACCTTTTTTGCTTTGGAGGTGGAACTCAGGTTTGGCAGGGGAATCGGCCCATGTAGGTTATACCTTATGCCATTCTTGAGAAAATCTGCCTGGAGGTGAGTGATTTATAGGCCTGCAAACAGTCTGTTTGCACATGTCTGAAAAAGTTGTTGAGCACCTTCAGCTAAACCGTTCTGAAAACTCCATGTGCAGTGAGGGTGCTCCAGTTCCCCGAAGCTTTGCACGCCCTTTCCAACGAGCAGCCAAGGGGCCTGTGCTGCCTTGGCCTGGGCCAGCTAACCTCTGTGTTCCTCTTGGCAGGTGAGGCTGGTCAGGCTCTGGCTGAGAGTGGGGAGGCTGTGGTTGGTGTCTCTCCTGTTGGTGTCTGAGCAATGTGAAAGAGGAAGGAAAAGCTACTTGGTATGTTTGCAGGTATGGCAGAGATGAGAGAACATCTGGACCTGGGAAGGGAGAGGTGAAGCCGCAGGTATCAGAACAAGGGATGGGGAAGGCTGCATTAAGTACCCTTTCTTTGCTGTCCATCTCTTTTGTGGGTTATTATTTACACTTCTAATCTCAGAAGTGGCAAAGGGACTGCATGTGCTCTTTTTTTTTCCCCCTCCTCTCCATAGAGCAGCCTTCCACCCCACCCCAGAGGCCAAAACTATCTGGATAGCTCTTCTTTTGGCCATTCTGGAATTTTCTGTTGTTCCAGACTACAAGACAAGGACCCCAAATGTCAGCTATTCATCTCCTGATGGGTAAAATGATTGTTGCTGCTTTGCTGCAAGCTAGCTAATTCCTCTCCTCATCCCTGCTCCCCTGTCCTCCCCCCCAGCCACCTCCAAGGTGCTTAGGTGTTACATGCTGAAGTATTTTTAACCTCTTCCAAGTGTACTTGTTTCTCCTAACATTAAAGATACTGGCTGAAATAATCACATTGTTTTCCAAATTTAATTAAAAACCATTTCTCTCGCACCCACAGCATTCCTCTGCACTCTGCAATCCCATTGCCTTCCCTGTCATATATTCTTGGCTGTTTCCTAACAGCTGGCCCTGCTCTAGCCTTTCTAGCTCTCTTCTCTCATCCTGTTAGAAGTGCAGCAGTTTCAATGCAGTCCTGCATGCTCCCCTGCCCAAATGCTTCCCTCTCCTTCAGAGAATAGGGTACTGGTGTGCGTGCCTAGCCTAGCCGGTGACTCTTTGGTGCTTGGATTCTCTGATAAGTGGACTGTTGTGCTGTAGCTGGAAGGCCACGTTGCTGCAGCGGCCAAATCATGCTGGGAAACGCCAGCCTATGACATGGAGAAAGTGGGGCGAGAGCTAGGGAGAGGGGAGAGCAGTGTTGCTGTAAGGCATTTTCCTCCTGTTTTGCATGCACAGATGAGCAGATGATGTGGATATGCTGTGGATCCTGCTTTTGGGATTGCTGTGAGAAGAGAAGGCTCCTAGAATGAGCAGGGTTTTGAAGATGAACCGCTGATAGCTTGTGTTCTGAGTATATAGTCAAAAAATATTCCAAAAAGGAAACCATTAGATGTTGGCTCCGGAGAAACAGGAAAGGCTGTAGTAGGATAGTAGCATGAATCCAGGTACATGGCTTTGATCTCTGGAGCTTCAAAGCAAAGCCATTATTCCCCTCATTTCCATTTTGCTGATGAGTCTGAGAACTCGTGAAAGTGAGTGCTAATAACACCAAATAGAATATCTGTAGTGTGAGCAAGTGGTAACTTGGCTCACTCGCAGCTTTAATGATGCCTATTTTACCCAGTGCATGGGTGGTTTGGGTTTTTTTGGTGATGTAAGAAAATGAAATACAGTATAATGGGAATACAGTACAACGGCATCTATATGGTTGTTACGCCTTTTGTCTGGTTCCAGTTAAAGCAAGGCACTACTAAGGGGAAGAGCTAAACATTTGTTTGGGTCTCATGAAAATACACATGATGGTAAACAGAAAATTACTCATGTAATTCTCATATAATATACATGGATTTTCTGTTGTTGTTGTTGGGACATTGCTTGCCTTTTTATTTTATTTCTTTAATAGTTTTCAATAAATGGTTTTGTTTCCTCAAGTTAAAAACTTAAGGTGGAATGACTGAAGCACAGCAAATGCCAAAACAAGACGTGTACAATTAAAATAAGTTTTTTGGGTGAAGTTGTTTCCAGAACTGAAAGAACAGAAGTTTTTGTAGTTTTGGGTCAGCACCAAGGTAAATACCAGTAAGTTATGAAAGTTTTCCGTGCTTTATGGGTATTACTGTAGACAAAACAGTGCATTTCTTACTGTATGCACACACCAGGTTTTCCCCATACCTAATTATTTGCCGAAATTGAGCCTGTGTCTCCACATACTTGTGTATTTGCAGTTCTCCTGTTTAACAAGACCACAAGCTTATAATTAATGTTTTTGGTTTTTTTGAGGGTTCGTTGGGGTTTTTCTTGTAATTTAAACAGTAGATCAGTTCCTTTAATCTAGCTACATTAAATTGTAATATTGATTATTTCCCCACACCCACCTTGATTTTAATGACAAGTTTCTTGGGACTTTTTTTTTTGTTTTCCTGGCTTAAAAATTGGAACTGTATGATTTATAAACTAATTCAGTCGATTATGAAGTATTATCTGGACTTATTTCGCACATAGGTTTCGTATTTAGTCAATGCTTAAACTGGTTTCTGAATGTGGTTTAAATTTGAAAATGAAACAGGACATTGCAGGGCAAGGATGATGCTCATTTTTTGACTAGCAGCTGTGGAGAGATCATATGTTTCCTTAGACAACACTCGTAAATAGAGAATTACAGCTCTTAACTAAAATGCAGCAAGCAGCTGTGGAGTACGAATGTTGTTTTACCAATATCTTGAGTATGATGCGTTGTTTCACAAGTGCTTTATAATAGCTGAAATTTTGATATTCATTAGGACTGTACGGTTTCCATGACTTTATAAATACATGAATGCAAGTGCTGAAGGTAAAATGTACATGAATATTCTTTTGAACAAGTTGCAGTAACTGTATAATAGCTTGTTTGTGAAGAAAGTGGGGTGGGTTTTTCCAGTTTATTGAAGCTCTGAAAGTGGATCTGTTCAGTACTGATTATTGTACGAATAAAGTCACTAGTCAACATAAACTTTTAAAAAAAGAATTTTGGTGTCCCATGACATGGGAGAGAAATACCTATTCTTTTCCAAAACGAATTTGATACTAGATTTAACCTCTGTGCCAAGTTTCATTGGAAACTAATTATTGCGTTTGATTGATAGAGTTATGAAATACAGCACTCTTAAGAGATAGGAGGGAAAAGGGAGAAAATGCTGTTCATGGGACCCATGCTGTGGCTAGAAGAGAGACTATGGGATGCTGACCTAAGATAATGAGGAATTAGAGGTATAGGCTGGGGCATAGTTGTAGAGATTGGTATGGGAGGAAGATAGAAATGAGACACAGAAATTACTTCGGGGACACAGAGAAACTGATATGATGACATGGGTGGAGAAAATTGCAAGGTGATCGTGATCTGAAGAGAATTGGGATGGTGGTATGGGAAAGTTTGAGGATGAGCATAGAGAAATGCGGAGAGCCTGGATATATACGTAAGTTTATTCTAGAGGTGCTCATTTTGCATCGTACTGCAGTTTTCTGAAGGTGTTTTTACTTCTACATTTTTCTTTTGATCTTTATTACTGGGATAGACAACACTCTTTAGAAAGTGCATGTGTTCCTTACTTGTGATTAGATTTTATTTTTTTTTTTTAAATATTAAGTGGATATTCTGCTGACCTTAGCAGGATGATGTGCATGGTAAGGTAAGCAGAATTTGCCTCCAGCTCTTCTTTCCTGAATTCTTTGTCTTCTAGCATCCCTGTCACAACCACAGCAGTAAACCACAGATAAGAATCTGAATTAAGTACAAGATAAATAAGAATGAGTGAATTTTAACATTAAACCCCCTTGGTTTCAGAAAATACATATAATGAAAGGAGAACTATATTCACACAGGTTTTTTTTTTTTAACTGCAATATTTTGTTCTTTATGCTCTACTACTTCGATAGTTATAAATTTGATTAAAAACGAGGTTCATTAGTTTCATAATTTGACTTACTAAGTATAGATTCCCATAAAATTGTGTAGTCTAAAGAATATCTTGTAAAAGGAAATTTCAAATGGCAAAATTATTGTGGCTTATTACAGGAGATCCTGTGTTTTTCATTTTGTGGGAAGAGCTGCAACACAAATATATTAATATTAACAAATACATCTGAATTCCCAATTTGTCAGAACGCTAAAAGCTGGCTTTTGGTCACCTGTATGTAATCTGATATGTTAGAGTACCTGTTCATAAAAGTAAATAGCATCATTCTATTTTACATCATTCTGGATTTTTGTTAAATGGTCATCATCCTGATGATTATTCTGAATACATGAGATAGAGGTAGTAAAGGAGAGGTGTTGGTAACTTAAAAAAAAAAAGGTTCTCAAGTTTAACAGCTTTACTCTCTGCTTACAGAAATGATGGAAAATATAACAAAAGCCAAGGTGTGAACAGATAAAGGAGATTTAAATAAGCCTGGCACTCTTAACTAACTAAAAGATGTCTTGATATATATCTCTCTGATCATGTTTGACATATCTAGGTCATGTTCTCTGAAGACTATTACTAGAGATTTAACCTTGGGTAATTGCAAAGTGTATTTTCTTCAGAGTAGTTTTTGATCAGGTAGGTGAAACAGTGAAAGTTTGTGTGTGTTCAACTGCTTGTAATAATTTGGGAGTCTAGTTAAAGGATCTGGTGTCAGCCACCTGAGCTGTAAGGTGAAACGTACCATTCCTGTGCTGTATCACAGAAGATTTGCCTGTGTACATTTTGTCAACTGTTGTAAAATTCCATTTTTTTTGGAAGCTGGGGATGTGGAAGAAATGACCTGTTAAATTTTCAAATAAGATACGCTTCAGGAAGAATGGAGTTACGTTGTACACTTTACAGCTAGTAGAGCTGTTGAAGTGTACTTGTACATTTAACTGTCTGATGATACATGTTATAAAATGCAGGAAGGTAATAGTCTGGGAACATCTACAACTTTAATTTACTGTGTTTCTTCTTTTTTTTACTTTTTTTTTTTCCTCCCCAGTCTGTGTAGGTTGGGTATTTGTAACCCACAAGGGCACCTAAGCATTGGACAAGCTTTCTTTGAAGTATAGAATCTGTGCGAATAGAAAAAATGTGAATGATCTATCAGCCTTGGTTCTTGTGCAATTTCAGCAGTCTGGCTTCCAGTGTGGTGCACAAATATTTGTTCAGACATAACTATGGGGCAGGAACGCCATAAGCTGGCTTTGCCAGTCAATAAAACACGTTAACTAGTCTGTGAACGGGAGCTTTCCTTTAATGGAAGAGTTCCCTGAAGGAGTAAAAAAGCTCAAACGTGGAGGGGAGGAGACTAAGACAGTGATTGTATGGGTTCCTTCTGCCCTTACTTCACTGAAAAAAAAAAAAATCAAACCCAACCCAAAGCTGCCCTGCATTCTCCTCACAAGATCCTGGACGTCTTTATCTCACTAGTAACGTGCATGTTTAAACGCTGTGCCCAGAGTTGTGGAGAAGACACGTGTCTTGGTTGAGAGAATCAAAGAACCTCAGGAAGTGTAGACGGAGGTAGAAGATTGAGTTTGTTGCTCCTCTTATGGCATATCTCAGCTGAGGTCTTGCTGTTTATCAGTTTCTAAGTGACTGTAGAGGAGTGGAAGGGAGGTGGGGAGCTCAAAACGCCATGGCTGAAGCTGTGACTTGCTTGCTTCATTTCTGACTCGAGCTTCCCATGCCCTGCGCTGTGTATAAGAGATGCAAAAAGACATCTAGAGTGGCAGCTGATGTGTATCAGTGAGGGAATCTTTTAGATTAAAACACTGGATGGTAATTCATCTTCAGCGTAGCTGGCCTTCATTTTGAAGAGAAGACTGCCATGCTGGAAAGGGAAATTTTAACCCCTGGAGAACAGGAAACAAGCAAGAGGGGAGACATCTCGGCTTCAGAGACAAACTGGGAGCTCGGAGGCCCTCTGTATGGGCTGCACACCAGGGGAGTGCTGGTGCCCAAGCATAAGTAACATTCAGTCATTTTGCTGAAATACCTTGAAAATTACTAGTGCAAGGAGACTATGGTCTTCCAGTAACTTCCCAGTTTAGCTCATGATTCCTATGCAAGTGATTGACAAGGTGTTTGGGAGTCAGTGACAGCAGTGATGCATGCGATATGCAAGAGCCCTCATACTGATATTAAAAAAGGAAAAAAAAAAAAAGTCTTCTCTGTCCTGGAGAAGATATAAGTGCAATAGAATGTCTTTTGCTGTGCCTGCACCTACCATACCTATACATACCATGTACCTGCACCGGCCATAGGGCCGGTAATGTCTGCTGCCTTCCCTGGCATGGTACAATGTGCTTTTTCATGGTACTCGTTCTCTAATGGTGATACCCAGAGAAATAAAGTTTGGGCAGTTCTGCTGAAATGATGGCTGCTGTTCCATTTCTGACTCTTGCAGGCACTGTAGGTAAATGATGGAGATGTTGGCTGAACAGTCACTGAAAGATGGGATTAATTTTCATTTCCTCAGAAAAGTTTGTGCTGTCCTGATTACTGATTCCTCTCCTGTAGTTCCTGATCACAAATTCTGAATTACGTGTTACTTCAAAATAGCAAAATGTAGCATTTATGTAGCAGAATGTTATGGAATAATGAGGAAATAAACTAACAAATTATTTAGTCAGCTGAGGCTAAGATGATGTTATCTTACTTTTTTTTTTTCTACTTTGGAATATATCCATGAGGATTTTCCTTTCATAATACCGTTGTATTTCATGGAAGTGACCAATGGCAGGTAGCCCAGCGGCACAGTCCTTGAAAGAGGTAGGACAGCTTGGCTTGCCCAGAGGATTTGAAATGACTCATAGATGTCAGTAAGGTAATGTAGTGCTTGTTTTGGTGGGAACAAAGATCTGTATGATGGCTGCATGAAGGGAAAAATGAGCAATACTCACCTTTTTGCAGTGATGGTAAATTCAAACAATCATTTTCATTTGGTGAAAATGAAAGCGACTAATTGAAATCCTTAGGAGGACGAAAATATATTTTGGACAGGTAGGAACTGCTTTGTTAAAAGTGAAAAAATTGCTTCTCTTTAACCTACTACATTTACCCTATTTCTCTTTTTGACTTCTTTGCTTGCAAAGCACAGGCACAATATACTTCATGCTTTGCTGTGTTATGGTATTTTTAATGCTATATCCACTTTTGATTTTCTGTATTGCAGAACAAAGTTCGTTTTTTTTTTTTTTTTTTTTTTTTAAACTAGTGGCAACTAAACTGCAGAATAATAAATATTTGTTGCCCTTCGAAAAACAAAGGGAAGTGCACAAGAACTAAATAGTTAATTGCTTGATCACATACATAAAATGAAATACAAGTAAGGAAACCCTAGCATTTCTAAAGCTTAGACGTACTGAAAACAATTACAAACAAAGGGAACTTGCTATCTACTGTATGTCCGTCAGGAATATCAAAAAGCAGGCTGGCTGGCACATCTAGGGTGTGGTCCTGTGAGATATTTGGGCAGATTTAAACAGCTTGCTTTACTGAAAAGAGTGGTCTTACCTCAGCCACCTTTACTCTCATCTGCGTGCTCCCGCTGTTTCTCTGTGCTGGTTCCATACAAGTACATGGCAACTATAGTTAGGCTGACGTGTTATTTAGTAACTGCTTATATTTGCTCATTTTGCACATAATGGCATTCAGATTTGTGAGAAATGGCAAAATAAAATGTATAAAGAGGAATTTAGTTTGTTTAGGAAGCTGTAGGTTGAAAACTGTAAATATTTTTCTCATTGAAAGTTAATATTTGTTCTAGTGACAGTATTTTGGAAATAATCATGTATTTTGTTGACTTTATCATCATCTGGTGAACACAATGTAGAATGTTCTTGAATTCCTTGGATATCTTGATACGGGTGGATAGCCATGTGTGATTTACATCTATCTTACCCATGTGAGATGAAAACAGAGGCCGATGAAACTGAATAGAAGACCAGTGATGGAAACCATCCATCCCCAAATCATCTCTCTTCCTTTTACAAGTGCTGTGCACACTCCTTCCTCCCATGACTGCTTCTTGGGAGCAGAAGTTAAAGAATGGTATCTGCTAGCATCGGTGCACTGTGTATGAACATTGTAGTTTAAACACGTAAATGGTGAAACTTTATTCTTAAATGGATTAACATAGCTGATTGATTTATATGCAAGACAGTCTTGAATACTTAAAACAATTTAAGGGTTCTTAAAAATGAAACAAACTCTCAAATACATTTAATTCTCTTCTGTATGAAACTTCTTTCCCTAGCAAGCTCTGATACAAGGGAAAAGCCCTTCTGAAGGTGTGCAGGCATGTAGCTAGGGCATGTTTTTTCAGGCCTTTGAACTAGGTTAGGAATGTGTCTCAAGATGGAAGAATGAATAGTTACTTGGTGCTTTTAGCCGCTGGGCTTGAAACTCGCAAGAGGAATGTTATTGTGTCTTCAAAGCCTGTTTCACACAAGTCTTTGTTGAGCAGGAACTTGGAGAGTCTTTGTATTATCATGCACCAAACAAAAACAGCCAGCCACCCAATTTGATCTAATTGGGCGGTGGTGGTGAGATGTTTCTTCAGTAGGAAGGCTCTGGAAAATGGGGTGCTTATTTTTAATTAGGAAATACCCTTTAGCATGAAGGGATTGCCTCCACAGACATTTACCAGCCTGATAAAACTCTCTAATTACACTGATGCAATTCCCCATATGCACATCCCCTCCTTTCCCCTCCTCTCTATGTAGTGCTTTCCCAGGAAGAGAGCAAATATTTACATTTCTTTTAAACTCTGTTTTGACCCTGAGGTGGTGGTAGCACATCCCTGGAGAAGGCAAGCTGAGGTTGAGAAAGTGGGGTGGTTCAGGTTGAAGTAATTTTTGTAATGCTTTCTCAAAAATAAACGTGTATTCAGGAATAAATGTGTTGTAATATACTAATACTACCTAAATTAAGACAGACCTTTCGATCAACATAACTATCAAATGTTCAGAGGAAATAAAACCATTTCTCTAGTGAACAGGATTGGTGAAGTATCCAGAATCGGGGTTTGAATTGCTAAAAACTCATTTTTGAGAAGAGCAGCTGCTTCAGTAGATACCTAGAGAAATTTATTTTCATTTTAGTATATGACTAGCCTAATTACACGTCCTTTCTGAAGATTTTTAGTTAAAAAAAAAATGAACTGTATTAAATCTGAAATTTTGAAGTCCATTGTAGCCAAGCCCACTCAATTTCACCTACTAAATAAAGAGGAGGTTTTAAAAAAAAAAAAAAAAAGCAATTGTCTCTAAATGCAAGGTTTGTTTTGTTAAGCAATTTCCTTATGTGTTCAGGATATTTTGTTAGTTTTTAGTTAACTGATAACTAAATACAGAGCATACTATTTTACAGTTTCATCCTGATTTTCATTCAAACACAGCTTGAAAAGTCATAAAAATAAAATTTAACCAGCTAGTAAATAGTGACCTGTATTGGTCATTAATTTTACGTCAAGAATCTGCATAAATATACACTAACGGTATTGTTTAACTAGGGACTATACCGAATGCTAAATTAAAAGATAAATTGCCGATCAGCATGATTTAGTGGTTATCGCTCTTTGAGAATGACCATTAAGAACATAAAAAGATAAGTTTCCTCATTTGCTAATCTAAATTTGATTATTTTAATCACTTTAATTTGAATTAATCCACCATGAAGCCAAGTGTCATTATATACATGATAATTAAATATATTTGAACTGATGTGATCGTGCAGAAATAAAGTGTAGGCACAGAAAAGACCTGGTTACAGGGCCTCGTCTGATCCAGAGGAGGAGGAGCAGACACAATGTGAAATGGTAGGAGGCTGGGAGGGTGAAAGGAGAGGACAAAACCACAAATGGTGGTTAAATGTATTGAAGGATAAGAGTGACAGGCAGGCCGTGTAAATTGGCTGGCCAGTTAGTGGGTCTTCTGCAAGAGAAGTTTCACAAGGTTAGAGAACGCAAAGTAGCGTAGGAGGGCATAGAGGGGCTGAGTGCGCAGAAGGAGAAATCGGAATAATGCTGGGAAGCTCAGCTTTCAGTTGGTGTAATTGGGCTTTAATGGCTTGAATGATTCATGATCTCTTACCTTGATAGGCTGTTATAAAATTTTAAACATACGTATGAATGAAGTTGCTTAAGCTGATAACATTGTGGGATTGCAGTAGTGGAAAGCATTGATGTGCCAAGAACTGTTAGAGGAAAAAAATTGTATAAGATGTTGGTAACATTTCTGTAAACATATTTGGGAGGAAGGTTTGAATGATGATCCTTCTGCATGAGTGTGCTGTGAAGTATTTCTCATCTTGGCAGGGAAGGGGAGGAATCTTCAATTGACGTAAATTGCTGTACCTACTTAAGTCGATGGGACTAGGGCAAGATGCCTCATTTTAGAATGTGTCCCTTTAATTTTTTTTCTTTTTTTTTTTTTCTGTAAGCTGTTACTACACTGTTCTGTTTGAATTAATAGCAAATCCCCATTAATTTTAATTAGCTATAGTAATGAGTTAGTTCTAAAGTGCTACAAAATGATCTGTAATTCAATGTCTAATTTATCTCCTACCTTGGGTATTTCATCTTTTCCGAAAATTCTTCTGCTGAAGACTGGTGAGGCGTTTGATCTGCCTTGATTCAAGCTTGTTTACTTCTATGTTTGTTAGAGTAGCTCATCAGCTTTTATTCCTTTATCAAATAGCTGCTGTGATGTTAATTGTGCATTATGGATTTGGGTCACATTTCAGCATTTGCATTTAGGTTGAAGGAACAGGTAAAAGCAAAAGACTATTACCAGAACTGCTATATGCTTAGCATAAACAGGACTACAAAACACTTAATGATAGCCTTTGCCTTACAGGACTCCGGTTGTTTCTACAGCTTTGCAACCTGTTTGTGTTTTTAACTGATACTCTTATAGTAGCTTCTTACTGATCTTCACTGTAACTTTTTGAAGGTTTTTGTTTTGTTTTTGTGAAGTTGGGAGTGACGCAAATCACTATCTGGAATCTGTTTTCACATCTCTGGCTTTGTCTGCCTATCCTATACTCATACATACAACTTCTACCCTTGTTGCGACTTTCTCTATTCTGAGTCTTTAGGCTCGGTTCATGCAGGTATGTATGACAGATTTAAGGCCAGAAAGAGCTGTGGTAAGTACGGGTAATTGTTTCACTTTGGAAGCAGAATGCAGGACACAGCTTTGCCATCAGCTTAAAGTAATTGAAAGCCACCCTGTTGTTGCTGTCCCTTGACCATGTATTTCTCTGGAGAGTTGGTTTTGGGATCACCTGTGGTTGCTCACAGGTGATGGTGCAGGGGAGCACTTGGAAATGTATTTAGGAGGGAATGCTGGACCATTTCTCTAGGCGGCAGCAGCTTGCTCCTAGTTTGGTTAAAACCAACTGTGAAACCTCATCTGCAATATTCTTTCAGGCAGCATTTAAACTTCTTTTTCCCCCAATCTGGACTTGGGTTATTTAAAACTTCAAATGGAACACCTTATATGATTAGTGCCTTATACTCTCCTTGAAACCACAGTTGTCTTGGCCTACACTACTGCTGCTTCTGGCCTGGGTTCTCCTTTTGTGAACTGCAAAAACTGTGTTTGAAATTGCCTGCCTGCACAGTTGCTGTGAGACTGTGCCTTTAGTGAGGTATGATCCTGACCAGCCATACCAGCAGTCTCTCAGCCCCAGAAGCCTTTGCAGGTGTGCTGGGTTAGAATCAGAGAGGTTATATTGAAATGGGTTTGCTTCTTCACTTGCCCTGGAGGTACTGCTTTTAAGTGTGAATGCAGTGTAGGTGTATTCATGCTGTCGAAAAAGACACTTTTCCATTATGGCTTGTTTTGGTTCAGGTAAAAAATAGTAAGCTGTATCTGAGAAAAGGCATCTTTTACTGGCAAACCTGCACCTGCTGCTTTAGTATTCATACTAGTTTAGCTGTCTATGTTAGTCATCTTTTCAAGCAAACTTTTACCCTGAAAACCAAATCCACACTGACAGATTAGCCTTTCTAGTTTAGATAAGGTCATAGGTATGTGGAAAACATTTTCAGGTGAAAATGAGAAATATATGTAATGGCTTCAGACAGCCGTCTTTCAGACCTTCTGATATAGTTACTCAAGATGTCATATGAAAAACAGGCAGGGTTCCCACCTTTCTGCCCCCAATTCTTGTTCAGATTTAGTGATTATAGGAGGATTCAATAAGTAACTGACTCCGACAGAAGGAAACACCAGTCTGTCTGAAACATTTCCTACTGGTCTCGTAGCAACTCAGATCAGTTTGGGGAAGAAAATTTTTTATTAAAAAATCTTTTGCACGTTGTCCACAGATACAAAACTGAATGCATGTTGTCTGGCAGATGCATGATTGTAAAAATAAAACTTGCTTTTAACTATTTGTTGAACTTCTAACATTACAATCTACGTCAGGAAGTAACTTCTTAGAGATAGCTCTGCCTTTCTGCTGCTCCATGCAACGTTTCCAGATGTATTTGAGTACAGCTGGAGGATTAAAATGCTCCAAGAGCTATTACAGTCATCTGTAGCTTGGCATTTTTTTTTCTTTGCCTCAATTTTCTGTAGCTTTCTGTTTTAAGCCATATTTATTAAGAAGTGTTATTGCGTTCTGTTTGTTTTTTGAAACTACCGTGTCATTTATTTGGCAGGAGAGGGGGAAGGTTAAAGTTCTTCCTTACCTCCTCCCCCTCTCTCCAGTGAAATTTTTGATTGTTCTGTTTAATGAGTCATTTTCTCTACAGCTGAAGTTAATTTAGTGGCTCATCCAAACAATGAGTATTTTCTGAGCAAGGGAGTGAGGGAACTTTAGTTCTTTCCCCCCTTTTTTAATATAAAGGTGTGTCTTGGGTGTTTCCAAAAAAACATGGAAGCGAAAACAGACACAGGTTTCTTACGTCTTTGGAAAAAGAACCTTAAATTTTGTGTTGCATGAGCTTGACTTACTCTGTTCAGGTTATGTTCCCCCTCTTTGAAGACTCATGGAAATCCACTGATCCAGATGGATGGGTGGTTTTCTTCCACCTTAAGTAGCTCTGGCAGTGAAAATATTTGGCATCTTCTAGTGGATGTGTTTGTCTGTCAATGACAGGATTCCCCCAAGTTCATTCTGCTTCAGCAACTGAAGGTCACACAACACACGCTTTTCAGTTGCCATCTGGCGGTTTATTATTAGCAATGGTATGGAAACCAGAAGTAAGAAAAGCTGGACCAAAACATTCCACGTATTGTTTCAGATGTTCAGTGCAAGCTCAGTTCACCTACGCTGTGCTGGCATCTCCTTTCCAAGGGCCATCCAGCCCAGCCATTTGGCATTTGAAGCAGCTTCACCTTCTGCTTGAGACACATCTTCCCAGGGTTTCTTCCTTGCATCCACATATGCCTTTGGATCTGTTTGCAGTTTGAATTGCAGTACCTTAGAAAAATAGGCTTAGTTTTGATTTCTCTGTACCATAGTTACATTTTTAAGCCAGGTAGTCCTTTGTACCATTATCCTGAAGGCAGCAGGAAGAGATGACTTTGCTAATGGGTTTGCACACTGTTGGAGATATTTTGTCATTTAAGACTTGGTAACAAAATGTCCATTGACTTCGCTGGAGCAGAGTTTCCTCAGTAGTATAGACAGAGTAGAGGGAAGTAGGTAGGGTTTGCAGTGCTTGTAGTGCTGCTGTATGTTGAGAAATGCTCTTTTCCAAGGGTTCTTTATCCGTATTTAAAAGCTGATAGTGAATGCTACTGAACTCTTACTTTCTCCTTTCTTTCCTGCGGAAGTGTATGTGTGCATTAGAGTGAGAGTTGTATGCTTTGTGCTGTTTAAGCCAATCTGCCCAAGATCATTGTTTTCCAGAGAAAAAGGGTAATCCAAGATTTGAAATGAAAATCACTTGTGAAATATTTCGGACATGTATGTCATAGATTTGTAAAATCGGTTTTATACTTCTGTTTGTTGAACATAGGGTGTTCTGATTTGGCTGAATAATAGCAAGTTATTGTGCGTCAGTGTCCTCACACACAAGGCTTTGATTAAGCAAGAAAAAAATGCTACGATATTAAAGGCTGGCCTATGTACAAACTTGCACAGAGAAACAAGAAGTATGAATTAAGAAAGAGCATTTTAATACAACTGTTTTAATACCATGCATAATAGTGAGTGGTCTGGGCAAAAGAAAATGGCATAAAGTGGAAGATTCATTTAGATGTTTGGGGAAGACACAGAGACATTTCATAGCGGATCAGGGGTTTTTTTTCATTAGTTTTTTTGGTTGGTTTTTTTTTTCCTTTACAACTGGGTATGATTTTAACCAGGGTAAGGTCAGTGACTTTGTTTACTTATGTGGACCACAGGTATGAACGGCTATTCAAGGTTCAGTCATCAGCAGTCAGTTCCATCTGACTAAACCAGATTTCCCCCCCTCCTCATAAGCCCTTTACAGTTTTGATCACAGCGTATGACGTTATATTCCTGTGTTGAATCAGGCTGCTGAGCTGAACATGCTGTCTGATTTGGACCTCCTCTTTCCCAGGAAGAAGAAAGGGTTCCTGGAGCAGGTGCGGTTACAGACATGCCTCTGAACAGCCTCTGGACAAGGGAGCGTTTGTGCCCTGTCAGTTCAGAGCATGGATGGGACTTGTACGCGAGTACCCGTGCGAGGCTTTGGGCATGCTTGTACACCATCCTTTCACTGCTACTTTTTAGACTGTCTTTTTGAAGAAGTATTCTTATGCCTGCTCCCATGCTGCCACCTCCTTTGTCCGAGTACAAGCATTCCTGAGCAGACAGCTACATCAGGGGCCTCATCCAGGCTGAAAGTAACCTGGCTTGGGGAGGAGATAAATAAATTTTTAATTCAGATCCAATTCATCATGCTGCTATGCAGTCCCTTGTGCCTGGGCAAAGGAGGGGATGCTGTGTGTGGTGGGGCTATGTAAAGTAGCTGGGAACACTTAAGGCAACAGCAGGACAGACTTGTACTGGCTTCAAGTAGACATGAAACCATGATCATCTTTTCCTTGCAACATTTTCATTCCTTTTTCAGAGTGCTTATTTCAGGGGGGCAGGATGATAACTGTGCCTTGAGGCATTATACGGATGGTGTGAAGCAGAAGGGGCTTGGTCTTTTCCTGCATTAGGATCATAGAAACTCTCTAAATCTAATGGCTGGAAGTGAGCCTTATGCACAAAGGTTCTTTTGTTTTGTTTTTGTATAAACCCATTTGATGTTAAGCAGCCAAATCTCATCCTTTATAGTTAGTCTAGTGCATTTTTTTTAGAAGCTCCTGGGCTTCCTGTTTAGCTTTCAGCCCCTGCTCCAGAAGGGTATGCATCTCCTTACATGGTCCTGTCTCATACCTGCTAGGTCAGGGATACCGAAATGGCACTGGGCACCTCTGGTTGGAAACCTGAATTTCTGCTTAGGAGTGTTAATTACTCTAGTAATTTTTATGTCTTTCAGCTATGGAGAGTTTTGTGTGATTTTGGTTTTTTTTTTTTTTTTTTTTAAGAAGAATTTCAGTTATTAATAGAAATGGGAGTGATTGTGCTGAATCATGTAGTGAGATGGGGGGTTTCTTGTTGTTGTTTTGGTCTGTTTTCTCTTGAATAGCTATCCTGAAAGGATATCTGTCTCCTCTCTCTGTGCTTGCGGAAGCATACAATCTCTTGCTCCTTGGGAAATGGGTCACACTAAACTCTCTGTAACGGTTAGCTAGTAGAACAAATACAATGTTTGAGGCTTATTCTGTAAGCTTGTCATTATCAACAACAGATGAACTGGTAGTTTACTTTGCCCAACATATGACTTTGACACGTAGGGAATAGATCAGTAATTTACTTTGCTAGAAAGGGGATGCACTTTCTTGTGCCACAAGGCAGATTCTAGGTTTTGTTTCTCAGATCTACAAGCGAGTATTTAGATTGGACTTTTTACCATCTTACTGCTTATTTGAGAGTTAGGAACAGATGTGTGCTTAATTGTTTTTGTAACAAGGATTAAAGGATTAAAACTCAAGGCATTCTTTCAAAGAAGGAGAAATAAAGATTCTTCCTCATGTTTCAGGACTAGAAAGATAGAGAAGGGGAAAAATAATGAACTTAAAAGAAAAACCTTCTGGATCTTTTCAGGAAATGCTGAATAAAGAGCAGGTCACAAAGACCAAAATTAGTTAATGAAATTTTTACCTAAAAAGGAGAAACCTAGAAATTCATGTATGGGATACCTGATGGGTGACCTCTGCAGTGGGCTCAGTGAGCTGAGTTTGGAAGCAATAACCACATCATCTAAGGCCTCTGGCCATGAAGGAATTAACAGAAGCCATGCCACTGTAACCCATTGCTCATCTTCTGACCATCCAAATGGTGCATCATAATAGTGAGGGAGTATTTCTAAAGCTTTAGATGACGGTCACTTTAAAGAGAAGTGGAGGAATGAAAACACCCAAGCCCAACTCCAAGCGCTCGCTCTTTTAAAAGATGTTGTGCGTCCTGCACTAGTCTGCTAAGCATAGTTAAAGGTAAGAAGCTTCTCTGTTGGGATGGAAGTTCTCTGATGTGGATAGAGGAAGGATGTTGAACAGTTACGCAATTGCAGCCGTATGTTCGTTGATTAATGAGAAATAGCACGGCTGTGGCCTTTGGCAAGTTGTACATGGCGGCTCACAACATGTTGAGAAATACTCTGCTGTTATTTCCCTGTGCTCTGATGTCTTGTCTCTTTTTTGTTTCCTTATAGGTCTGCTGGGGCAGGGACTGTTGTTTTACTTTGTTCAGTGGCCAGTAAAGTGAGGCCTTCAAGTGTGACTGAGGCTCCTGTATACTGTTGCAGTGCAAACGATACAAATAATCATTATCACTGGTTATCGCTTCGGTTCCTGCACCGCACTGGCTGGGCGTTGTCCAAATACATAACATTCTGCTGCTGCCGAGATTCAAAGTCTTTATAAACCCCAAATCAATAAGCCTCACCTTGTTCACAAAACTCGAGTTGTCAAGCTTTCCCCCCCTCCTCCATCCTGGCGGCTGTTTCTGCCGAAACTTGTCCAGAAGTGCTGGCACTGGGATTTTTTTCAAGCCTGCATCATAAAGGTTGTAACCAGGAATATGATGTATATACCAGCTTCCTTTCCTCTGTGTTTAACTTTGAATCGCACGTGTGACTGCTTTCATTGCCCTGTAATCTGTCTTGCTGTCTCTGCTTGCTGATTGGTATTTAAGAATAACAGCAGTCTTCTTAAAAAGCATATCTTTGATTATTTAATAAGAATTGGATCCTTTTTAATGTCAAGTGATATTTTGTTAAAAAGCAAATGACAGATGATCTGTCTTTTTTCCCTCCCCACAATCATTAGATGGCTTGTGTAGTGTTCTCCATATACCTTGCGTGAGCTACACATGCAGCTTCTTCTCAGTGCAGCGGAGCTGAGGCACACGTGGTCGTTCCCCCTAAAACAACCCGGAACTGTAGCATTTTGAAGAGGGAGGAAAGCTTCTAACTCTTCAATTTTATGACCCCCAGTCATCTAAATTTAAATCTAAAAAAAAATTTAAATAAGTGATTTCAGGGATGATGAAATCAGATAGCTTGGGAGGTTCCTCTTTTGGGGGCACCTGAGAGAGAGCATCAGCCAGAGAACTGGTACAGACAAGCAGAAGGCATTGAAACGCGCACCGCGATCACTGGAGCCGTGCAGGAGGGAGAGCTGTATTTAACAGATACAAGTGCTAATAATGAGACTTCAAAGAGAGCACACCCTTTCCTTCCACAGCTGTGCTCTGCCACGCAGAAGAGAGAGGGTAGTTTTCCAATGGAAGTTTGCTTTGTGTCTTTGCCTTGGGGAAGAAGTTCAGAGAGCTCTGAAATTAGCTTAGAATTTCAGAACGGCGAAAGGGAGAGAGAAGATATGAGGTAATTACGAATTATGATGCCAAACCCATCATTCTGAAATAGAAGATTTTTTTATTCCATCTTGTACTTCAGGGGATAAAAAAGTTTTGGGTTTTTTTCCTCCCCTCTGTGTTTCCTTTTACTTTGAATTTTTACTAGCTTTTTTTACCCACTGCCAGTAAAAGATCCCCTCTGTTTCTTGCTGAAAGCTATTTGGTTAGCTTTATTGAAGCACAAATAGACAGCTGGGCTATCTTTTTGGGCAAAACATTCGCAGTCCTTCTATAACTGAAGTCCTTTCCATAAGGTAGAGTAT
Organism: Nipponia nippon; assembly: GCF_047370975.1. Classification (NCBI taxonomy): domain Eukaryota; kingdom Metazoa; phylum Chordata; class Aves; order Pelecaniformes; family Threskiornithidae; genus Nipponia; species Nipponia nippon. The sequence continues at coordinate 19,554,814 of NW_028262391.1, forward strand.
AGCTCTGATTCTATTTACTTTTGAGTGTGTTTTCCCCTCACATATGAAGCCATAAACTGTAAAGGGAACTTGATATACTTGTACTGTATTTGCAATTTAGATTGTAGAGAGTGTTTTGGAGTGCACATGTTTGGCTGCCAGTGAAACCACTGGCTGTGAGTCAGAAGGGATCGAACGTTGTTTTCAAAAGTGTCCTTAAGGATGAGGTCACGCAAACGATGGAAAAATATTTCGGAGTGTTCTGAGAAGCAGTAGAAGGGTATTTCGTATCTTGGGAGTAGGTGACCTGGGGGGCTGGAGGGTACGTGTCAGCTCTCTTTGCCTGCATCAGTCTGATAAACCATTTTAGAGGAACTAACAGGGAATCTAAGCGTTACACTTGTGTGGGGCAATTTAAGGCTGTGAATTAATGGAGACTTAGTTTTCTATGCAGCTTTGTTTTTTCTTTCACTTCAGCTGTGGTCCCATTTCTTGCCTTTCTAAGTTAATTTAAAAATATTTCTAGATCAAGCTTTTAATAGATTTCTAAACCACAAAAAAAAATGATCTATTTACTTTTAGATATATTCTGTTGTGGTGTGAGACACTTTTAAATGCCTCAAGTCAAGAACTGTAGTGTCACAGACACCCTAGGAAGCACAGGAAAGCTGTTAAATGAAGTTTGTTTGCTCCCTGGCTTTCCTTTTCCTTCACGGATTTGTTTAATGAAGGACTAAGGTGGCTTGCAGAGAGGCAGAACAAAAATCTTCTTTTTAGTGCTACGTCCTCCGCTGGTTTGGATCCTAAGCTGGAAACATGTCACTTAGAAGCGTTAAATGTGAAGAAAATACCTTGTTGACTGTGAGCGCCGGGACGGTTTTGCTGCAGTCCCTCTCCCGACACCGCGGTACGTAAGCGCAGTAAATGGGGCAAAGTTCAGTCCCGCGCCTGGAGCTCGCTGGTGCTTGCTGCCTCCGCTCCCTCCCGCCAAACGCGATCCAGCTGCCGCCTCAGCAGAGCTGCATCGCATTTCTGCTCCTGAGCCTGTTTATTAAGGTGTACGCTGTTAACATTCAGAGTTGTTATTGTTTTTAAAACATTATTACATGCTAAAGCTGGCTGCCAGGACAACTGACAGCTTTGTTTTTGCTGCTGCTGGAGAGACCAGAAAGAGTTTTGAGCAAGCACGAGGAATCAGCTGTTGGAGGAAAACCTGTTCCATGGATAAACGGGGGATTGCGTTCTCCTGAGTCAGGACAGACTTGAGTGAGCACAGTGCTCATAAGCGCTAAATTAACTTTTCTTTTTAAAAGTGCATGTGCAATCTCTTTTTTTAATTGTCACTGGCAATATATATACTGTTTCTGTTGCAACTTGGCAATTTGTTTTACATTGTAATTCTTTTTTCTTCAGACTTTTTAATCAGTACTAGAATTCCTATTCCATGCTACAAAATGCCACTTCCTTAGACCGTCAAATCTTGTGTTTGTTTCGTGCAAATCGCATGGCTTATGTTTCACTAGAGCAAGTCAGAGGGTTATCTGTAGTAGGAAACTTAAGTGCTCCACCTCTGTGAGCACAATTCATGACAGGATCTGTGCCACTTGCACGTGTAGTCCAAGCCATGCCTGTAATGCTAAGGGTTTGTATTGTTTCAGTTGCAGAAGCGTCTTTTCAGCAACATGTACTGGCACATCTCTATTACGCAGTCTCCATAAATGCTTTATAGGTTTCCTGAGGCTTGATAACTAGGATGTACTGATCTACCAGCAAAAACCATTATCATTTACCTAAGAGATACTCTTAAAGGATTGACGGAATGGTGTAGTTTGAGCTTGCTGAAAATTCTTGGATGAAACTGTTTTAAGTTCCCTCCTCTATACTGTGTCCATTACCTTGTAGTCAAGCATAACCAATTCATAAAAGATGTAGGATAACAGATAATCATCTTAGATGCACTAACCTGCCTTCATCATGTGCCTCATCTCCCTTAATAACTTAATGCCTTAATAGACGAAAGTCCCAGTCCAGGGAACCTCAAATTATTAATCTGCTCAAATGGAATAGAACAGATATAAGTATAAGCACTGTAGTCAACTGAGGGTAAATGCATCTTCCATTCTGACATTCAGTCTGTGATTTGAGACTAGACTGACCTCTGAAGATGGGCGGGATGGACTGTGTTCAGTTCAGGCATTCCTGGGGCAGCCTTTCAGAGCCTTTGAAATGACTGTGAATGTTTCTTAAACTCTGTGGATAGAGGTATAAAACAAGAAGTATCAAAGTTATAAGTGCAGCTTTAAGGCAGTATCTTAATTTCATTTGTCAGCTCCTCAGTTTTCTCTTACTAAGTACTGTATGTTTTAAAGGGAGTTTAAATCTAATGTTTTTTAATGGCAAATGCAGATTAGAGAAACCAAAAGAACTGATCTAATGAATAGAGCAGAGAATTGGAAAGAGGAGAGAGATGAGCTGTAACGTTTGACACATAGCCTTTGCCTGTCTTAAACAGATTATAAATCATGTTTTTTATTGCCTCTGACTTAAGTGGGGCAGATTGCTTTTCAGGGGAGGACTAGATATACATGTCAAGGTAAATGTGACAGTAGTAGTCTTTTTCTGCATTACTAAGTTAAACAAACTCGGTATGTGCAGGGTAAAGAACCAACAACCTGATCTACCATGTGCTGGTGTCACAAATGTGTGTATACTGGCAACTTACTTGCTAACAAGTTACTGTTGCGTATACAGGTTTCAAAATGTTTTGAAAATAGGTTCTCCATACAAAGATTGTAAGGAAAATAAAACTTGAAGAACTGAAATAGAAGCTATGTTAAGGTTTCAAAGTACGAGACTTGTCTTTTAAGACTTAAACTGTTCATAAGGAAAAGACAGCAGACATAATGTGAAGTTAGCAGTGGAATTTTAGTGTTTTCTTCAGTTTATGAAATTGCATCTAAGATTTTCTGATGTGCTGTGTGATCGAAGTGCACAGAGCATCTGGAGTTGGACAAAGTAGGAAAGAATTTGTAGGATGAAAGGAACAGTGTTTGAGAATGGCTTAATTTTAATGAACTAACTATTTGCACCTTTTTTTTAAAAATGGAAACAGACTTATTCTAAGTGCAAAGCTTATTTAAATTGTACGGAAAGTGGAAGATAGAAATTTATATAGGTAGGAATGTTTGGGTTTTTTCCCCAAGAGAACTGTATCCTTTAATAATGTTAAAAATTGTTTTTACTTAAATGTTGAGGCAAACACCATTCCCTATTTAGAATTGGAAAATAAAAGGACAGTATGTGAAGAAACAGTGATGCAGCTGAATTACTCTTTCCTGATACTCACCAGAGGAATTTGGAGCTGCTGATTCTGTGGTCAAGATTGAGAGGCTGCAACATGTAGCACCATGCACCTTAACGCTTCAGGCTATTCTCCCTTAAGTAGGCATTGCAACAGCATTAAAATCTACTTTGTAAAATTCCTCATTACACAAATCCTTCCTTTTTTTTTTTTTTGTCTTCCCCAAGCTTACTGATGCTTTCCATGTTTGATAGCCTTTTCCATGTTTAATAGCTCCTGTTCTGAACTCCCCCACTCCTTCCACAGGCTGGTTTGCCTTTTACATCTGCTCGGGAAACTGAAAGGCAGCTCTCGCTCCTTCAGAAAAACCCTCTGACCACGAATGCTGGTGGAGGAAGAGGAGAGAAGCTGAAATGTAACTCCCACTTCAGCTTTCAGGCAGGAGGGCATCAGAAAGAGATTTCTTTCTTGTTCTGTGGAAGTAGGTTACTGATAGCAAAGTCACTTAATACTTTTCTTTCCATTTAAGAGTGGAAGCGTTTTTTGGGTTTGTTTCTTTCTCCTGGAGCGTTTTTTAACATCCAATTATTTGGTGACAAATGCGTGGAGAACATGCCAGTAGTTTATTCAGCAGAGCAGCAGGTTGAGAAGAGCTGAGAAGAGTGACATCGCTTTGCATAGCTGTCTGCATGCTCACAACTTCCGTACTAATCAGGTACAAAAAGGTTAATGCTAATCAGGTTCAAAAGCTTCTGTGTATTTAGTGTGACTTTGCCATACCCATTACTGGGCATGTTTTGTTACTTCTGACTGGCTGACTTGTGGGAAAACAGAACAAAAACCTGCTATTTAAGTGACAGTGCACAAAAGTTTACAAGGTTTTTCATTTGAGAACCAAAAGTAGGCTTTCTTCTTTTACAGGGTTTCTCCTTTTATTATTCATTATGTCCTGCTTTACATTCATACTGGGGAAAATAGAGTTAAGATGATGGAAACTACTCTAGAGGACAAATGGCAGACTAGGCGTCAGCACCCTGAACAAAAGGGCAGTGCTTTCAACAACATTTAGTTGCAGAAGATAACACCCCCCTGGTACCAGGTGCTCCAGAAGCAGTTGTTCTGGGCTGCTACAAGGTTTATTAGCATTCAAAATGTCAAGAAAAGAAAGTCAGTACCTATCTGTCGCCTGATCCCAAATGGAAGATTCTTAGAGAACAGGGGTTTCTGAAACCACATCTGCTGAGCAGAACATTCAGAAAATCCCAACACACACATTAGGAGAAAGTAGATTTCAAACCTCAATCTGTTGGAATCAGAAATTAATTTGCACTCTGGAATCTGGAAGTTAGTGGGGTTGTTCTGTTTTTTTTTGGGGGTAGGGCATTTTTTCAGTAATTACAGTATATGCTAATTGTTACGTGCGATGTATAAGCATCTTTGAAGATGAAAAATACAAAATGAATGTGTTATTTATATTTGTTAGGAAGCAGTCTGTGCCAACAAACCTGAAACAGACTCCCAGGTCCATTAGGTATGGCTAAAAAAATAGCTTTCTCTTGTAAAATCACTGTCTGGTCAACAGAATCTCATGAAACTAATTTTTAAAACTGAGGATTTTTTGGTCTGAAATTATTTGATGCTCAAGAGAACAGCCATGAAATTGTCTTTGATTTCTTTGGCTGAGAAGAGTGGGAATCCAGTTTTGATAGTTAATTTAAATTAACTTTTGAGTCTGAATAAAGGTGTTGTAGTTTTGGTTTTTTTCTTTTCTTTCACAGAGCAGACTGAAATCATATCCAGAAGTGAAAATTACCAGGTTTTTTTTTTTTTTTTAACTTTTGATCTGCTACTTTTACCACGTGAAGTTTCTGTGATACGTTTTAGGGGGCAGCCCTTGGCAATGCTGCACATGATAGATGATGATTCCCGTGGTGATATAACAGTGCTCAGGATGCAGCTGAGCCAAAATACTTATTTTCTTAGGAAGATCTTACATTAATCTCAGAATTCTTAAGGCTTTTGTTTACAGTTGCTGGTTAGTTTTCTTGTGTGATAAGCTGTAGTAGCCCTCTAATTTGAGTAAGTTTTTGTTTAATTTCTGTTGGTATTGTGTTGATTCAGCTTTGTCCAAATATAGAATTTTTTAGCAGAAGAATCCTTCAATCTTCAATATGATTTTTAATTAGAATAATTTTTTTTTTCTCAAATGTTACTTGGATATTTACATTAACTTTCTAAAAGGTAGTTTTGAAGATATCCTTGACAGTCATTTTTCATTGTAAGGTAAAAGTGAGGACCAATAGCTGACAGATACAAAATGACATTAGGAGCCCTGCTGTCTGGTTGTCATGCTACAGTATTGCCGGAGCTGGTGTTACAAGAGATCTGATTTCCTCTGGAATAGTGGTCAAGTAGCTACATCCATGAACAGTCTACATTTCGATGAACAATCCAGTGCAGGTTTTGTGCTGTTTTCCATCATCAGTCATGGAGGTGTGATGGGGTGTGTGTATGTGTGTGTGTGTTTTGGTTAAATTTTGCACCCGATTTCTGTCCTGCTTAATAAATCTCCTGTCTCTGGTAATCTTCCCACAATGATAAAACTAGCTCTAGTGCTCTTGATTGATCTTAGTTGCCTTCCCTGTGGCTTCTAGACATCACTCAAACCAACACCTCAATTTGTTAACTTGCACCAGCCTCAAAATAATTCCCATTCTGATGAAAAACAGTATTACTGTTACTTTTGGGTAGTTAGATGCTGTGTCAGTGCTGAGGAATTCCAGAAGGCCATCACGTAACTAAGTGGGCAAAAATGCGGTAGACGAATGTCAGCATAGGTAAATATAGGTTTTAAACATAAGTTGTTTTTTTTTTTTTTTTTCCAGTAAGGAAAAAATTATACTAAACTATGCTTGTGTGATGCTGAACTCAGAACTGAGGCTTGCAACTTGGAAAAGAGGCCTTGTGGTTGTCATTGACAGTTCTCCAGAATCATTGTCTGCAATGTGGAGCAGCAGCAGCCAAAAAAAACCCCAGAAAACCATGGGCAGTGCCTTTTGGCATCATCAGAAAAAGGTACTGAGGACAAGAAAAAGGTGTCATTTTGCCAGAATTTAAAACACTGGTGTGACTACCACATTTTGAGCACTGGGCACAGTTTTGTTGTCCACATCTTAAGACGGTACAGTTAGTACCCTTAGTTTAGGGAAGGTACGGGGAAGGGCAGCCCTCGATCCAAGGGGATAGTATCGTTACCCTGTGTGGAGCTGTGTCATTTAAAAGGCTTGATTTAGAAGATGAGAGGCTGAGAGGGGCAATATGATCAAGGTTTACAAAATCATGAAGGTGGTGGGTAAGGTGAACACAGAACTCTTGTTGACAGAAGCCTTGCAGTAACCAGAATTACAGGACGCTTGATGAAACTGGTTCGGAATCAGTTTAAGACAGATTAAAGAAGGTATTTGTTTACATAACAGGTAGTCGATTTATGCAACTTCCAGCCACAGAGGATATTTTGAAAACAGGCTGTGTAGGCAGGTTCAAAACAGGGTTAGGAGAGTTCATGGTCAGCAGGTACAGTGTGAGGGGAGTGGACCACAGAATGTGGTTTATGGGTTCTCTCTGAATAGCACCTTTTCTGCCCTGTTGGAGACGCATTTTGGACTAGATGAACCATTGGTCTGACCCAGCCGGGCATTTCTTATATTCCTGAGCTCTCAGGCTTAGTGGGATCTTTTTGTGATTCACTCAAAATTATATTCTCATTCACAGCAGAGTTAGATGGGAGGCCTGAAGCTTCTCTCTGTTTTTTCATGTTGAGTAAGCTGCACCTCCAAGGGAGACTCTTGATCTACTTGCTTAAATTCATTGGTACTGCAAGCTGAGATGGCTATTGTTTCACAGTAAGCTGGAAAAATTTTCCTTCATTCTAGCCAGGAAAAAAGTACTGGGAAGTCCATCTGGGAATGTGATTCATCGGGGTCACACTCATCATTTTCCTTTCAGATTACAAGGAGAGGTTCGGGATAGTGCTCAGCTACTAGTGATAAGATTTTATTTAGACTTCGCTGCCTTCAGTTTGTGGTGGTAAACAGGTACACTGCTGTTTATGCAACAAGACTCCAAACACGCTTTTTATCACTTCATCGGTGTCACATATTCCTTGGTATTTGGTTATGTCCCAGTGTGCTTTGAGAAATGCAAGTTCTTCATCCCCTGCCTCATCTCAAAGGTACCAGTGCTGCATATTGATGCAAATAAGTGGGTGGACCTTGCTTGTGAGCGAGAGTAAAACCCACAGCTAGAAGGCATTGAATTATAATCTGAAGAATGCAAATAGTTCCTTTGTTAGAGTCTAGGAAAGTATATTACACTATTTTCAAGTGTGGTTTTTTAAAATCCTCCCAAAGTTAACTTCAGTATAGCAGTGGCTTGCAGGGTGGTGACCACTGGTAACTGGAAGACAGTGAGCCTAGTGCTGTTAGTGGTTTTCTTTGTTATATTTTTAGAATTAATTTGTGTGGAAATCATCTAAAAGACAGATTAATAAAGAGAACTTAGAGTTTTTGCATAATTCTAAGACTGGAGAGACTGCAAGGCTGAAAAATAGCAATTTGAACAAATGCTAAAAATGGCATAATAAGAAAAATAGAAAAAATGGTGAGGGCATTCCTTTCAAAAGTGGTGGCTTTTTGTTTTATTTTTAACTTCAGTTTCTTACAACGGAGAAATAAATGTCCCATTTTTAATGTAATTTTCTACAATGTGTTTTATCCTGCAGGAAAACTTCATTAATGAAAAGAGCTAGGTTATATCTAAATCTGGACACAGTCAGGCTTCATCTTAATCTAGTGTCAAGCTGCTCTAGAATCTGTCACTAAGAAGGCTATGCTAGCAATAGTTATTATTCATGTGGATATATCCATCTGAATTTTTCTTCCTGGGGCATAGTTGTCTTAGAAGAACACTGAGTATGAGCCCTGTGAGAGCTTGTCCTGCTTTCTTCTTGCCTTCCCCATCCCCTCTTTCCATAACTGTAGTAAAATTTGATAGCTCAAAGTGTAAATTAATCTTAAGTCATATGAAAGTCTTTCCTTGAAAGAGACCGTAGATCTCAGCAGTACACTTCTATTTCTTAGAATACAGAAAAAGAGACTCTGTTTGGGGAAGGGGATCTTTTTTTTTTTTTTTTAAATACCGGTCAGAAATGTATAAAGTAAAGCTTGCGCAAGAACTTCAGAACGAACCAAACAAAAAAAACCCCAGCTTTTCTTCTTTGGCCAAGAGAATACTTTCTTATTAAATTATGAAATACTTACATTAAAACTGTCAATATTTACTGTTCTGTGAACAGTCTTTAATATTTGCTGTTTGAGCCAGCTCTGCCTTTTTTCGTTCATTTTTGAGAGTGTCTAGTGTTTCCACCCAATGCAATGAAAATACTCTTAAACGTCAATACTGTATTTAGTGATCAAAATAATCTTTTAATTTGCATTAGATGAGTTTGATGAGGTTATCTAAAAGTCATTCTTGGTGGGTGGAAAAAAAGCACTAACAAAATACAAAGAGAGTGGTTGGTAACATGATGAGCACTGGCACTGGAGACCTGAGCTTAGAAGTGTTGGGATTTTGGTTGGTTTGGTTCCAGTCATGGCACGCAACAGGGAAAAACAAGTGTATGGAAGAAACCTCCTTTGCTTTTTGGCCCTTTCTAGGATGCGCTTGCCTGAGCGACTCTGGAGAGCTTGACTTTCACCACTCTGTTACCATATTATTGCTCTAGTGATGGGGAAGGAGGGTGATGGTGATGTAGATCGTTTTGTGACTTCTTTTTGCTCCCTAGAAATTGTCAACTCTAGGGAGTGAAGGAAGTGGGTGGGAATGAAGTCTTCCTCAAACCTGTTTGTTTTTTTTATGGAAGGCCGCTGTATAAAGCTCCTTAGATTGCTTTGCTGGTCCATTGGCCCTACCACTCCTTGAAATACTATATTGCTACAATTTGGTCTACACAGCAACAGAGTCCTGGCGACAGCTGGGCAACCTCTGAGGGTAGCATGGAGCGCACCTCTGTAGCACAAGGAAGTGTGCGGAGGCCCACCTGATGCTGTGTATTGCATACAAGTACGCAGGGATAAGTGTCAACATCTTTTGATCAAGTGGAGCTGAAAGTACATGTCTGAGTACGCTTTTGATGGAGAAAACATTTAACAAATGCAGCATAAGAGGAGGTGCAAGATGCTGAGATTCAGTGGCTAAGTAAAGCTGTAAACTGCATACCAGCAGCGGTGAATTCAGTGTTCTCAATATCCATTCAAGTGGCCTTGCTACTTAAAGCACAGGTATTACTCTTCTGCGGATGGATGCTTACAGATAGCATTACAGCTTGACCACTACTGAAAGGAGAGCTAGAGCCTAGAAAACTGAGGCAACTTTGTTCAGTTTCTCCATTTCTATGGAAGTTGGCTTTTTTTCCAACTATATTTGTAGAGCAGAAACCGAAATTCAATCCAACTTCCTAATATATATGTATTCCTGTTGGCAGTTGGATTTGAAGCTTTGCTTGGTTATTTAGCTTTGAGAGGTTGGCAAAAGCTGTCCGAAATACTCTTCTCTAATAATGAGGTAATTGACCGTAATGTAGCATGTCGGGAAGGCTTCTTGGGCAGCTGCGTCCTACAACCAGCTAGAGGCATAGGAGAGGCAGTGGAAAAAATGCAGCTCCAAACTGGCCAGAAAGAGGGACAGACGGATCTACTGTCCCCAGCTGCTGCTGCAGGCTGCAGTACGTTACCATGAACAGAAAAGATGCAGCTTGGTTGCATCAAATGTAAAAGGAGCCTGTTAGAAAGGGAGAAAACCATCTGATAAACTGTCAAATAAGCTGTATTTGGAGTTCTGACTAGTGCAGGGATGGCAGCCTATTTGTTGCATTTGAGGTTAGAATGGAGGAATTATTTTAATAAAAAGATGAAGTGCTGAAGGCTACAAGCCTCTGTCTGCAGGCTGGATCCCTGTCCTCTCCCTGTTGCAGGTTACTGGTGCTGCAGAACATCAAATATTGCGGTATTCCCATGGCAGCCTCACTAATCCAGCTGCCGTGGTTAGGAGTGACCATAGCCTGGTCACATGTGGAGATTACTGAAGCTACGAGCTACAGTCTTGCTGTTGATATTTTGCACAGTCAGGTTCTCATCCCTGAAGTTCTGTGAGCAGAAAATTCCTGCTGTTACTCTTGGAGAAATATGTGAAGCATCCACATAATCTTCTCAGCCTCTCTGTTCCCACAAATCACAGGGTGCTTTGATGGGCATGGTTGTTCTTTCCTGGGTGTTCTGCAATAACATATTCATTATGAGAAGGCTGAAGTCTTGTATAGTTTCAAAGTTAAAGTTAACACCTCCTTGGAAGTTATCTCAAACTGTGAAATTTGTGGCTTTTTATATTTAGCTCAAATTGTCTGCTATAATTGGCATTTAGGCTAGTTATAGAAGGGTAGCTGGCTTCCCATGAAATGTGCTTGTATTTCATGTTACTTAAAAACATGCATCTGTCTTTTTGTCATCTCAAAATCTGTTTTGCAGGGTAAGATTTATTGGCATAACTCTTCAATTTACTTCCTTTATTTCCTTACTTAAGTAATAATGAGATCAGGCTGCCCCTGCATCTTCTTACTTGGCTACACACTTGTCTTGACACCCCACCCCCCTGATGGTGCTCAGCTTGGCTTCTAACTTTAGTTTCACATAAACAGCCAGCAGCGAAACCTAGAGGTATTGGTTTTCATTGAAGCAGATAGGAAAATGCCAGCAAACGTCGAAGCTGTGCTGAAAGAGACACGCACAGCTGTGCTGCAGAGTACACCCTTACGCTGTGCTGTGGCGGCATGTTGACTTGTAGTCTTTTCCCCAACATATCCTATCTTATAATTATAGAAGAAAGCAATGTAATTACATAGTTGCTTGACTCGGAATTTTTAAGAAAAATTAAAATATCTGTATGGCTGTGATGTTTTGTGTTGATGGTTGTTCTCAATGCCTTGTTAGGGACTCTGGGTGATATGGAAAGAAAAATTAAGTTGATGAATTCCTTCAGAATATTCTGTGAACGATGTGAAAACAAAATACAGTGAAAGACAGAAGTTTCTGTCTGTCTCCCCCCCCCCCCCCAATGTTTTTTATTAACATGCAGTTCAGTTGCACTGTCTCAAGGTTAGCTGTAGTCTTTCCATAATTACAAAAATAGATACATCTAGAATGATTGTTCCCAACTGATGTGCAGGGACATGCAGAAGAGCCAGCAGGCTGTTAGATATGCTTTGAAATCAGAAGTAATTAGAGCTGTCTCTCTGAAGTGTTGCATTCAGTTTATAATCACACTTACGGAAGGATATTGGCAAATGCGTGTAGGTATATCATGGAACAGTTAATGAACAGTTAAAGGACGGAGGAGAATGCTGGGAAGAAGCACTGCTCAGGAAAGTTAAGATACATGGGTGTCAGGTATTCATCTGGTGTGAATCTTATTTGATGCTTTGTTTTGTAGTGATGTGAACTCAGGTTGTTTCTTCTTAGTATAACTTAGAGCTCTTCTCTCCATGCAAATGTTTACATGTTTGTGGTAACTAGAAAAATTGCAGCATAATGATTATATTAGTGACATGTATGATACTCTTGCTTGTTCTTTATTATATGTGGTTCCTATAAATATCTTGCTGTACATGAAACAGAACTAACACCATCTTTTCACTTTAAAAAAAAAAAAAAAGCCCTCCCTCATTTGATGATTTTGCACTATATTAGAAAACCCGATGCTATGGGTTTCTAGCATTAATGTAATTCTTCCTTTGGAAGAGCTGTCTCACTTATTTACACTTTGTTCATATGATCTTTGTTCAGTTGTAGTGTGGAAATAATTGTTAGTGCATACCGAAACATATAGGAGGTGCAGCAAGGTTTCTGAATTTGATTTGCTACAGCTGCTGTGCTGCAGTTAATATGTCCGGATGTTTACCAGCTGCTGGTGTGTGCCCATAGGCACATGCGCACACGCACCCCAGTTTAACTTGGTGTTGTAGCCTGGGGCTTAGTGCTTGTCTTGTGGTTTGACCCCGAGAATCTGCTTTTTCCAAAAGAAAGGTATACATGAAATGATGGAAGAAAAATGTGAAGCAGAGGACTTGTTAGAGTTGTTCTGCACTGTGAATAGAATGTGTTTAGTAATGGCCTTTCAAAATTATAATCAGTATTTGTCACAAATGATAATATAATTAAAAACTAAGTAATCCATTCCAATATTTTTGGCTTCCCACCACCCAACTGATAAGTTTAAAAATAAAGTAGCTGCTGCACAAGGAGCTGCCCGGTGTGGAGCAGGGAGTACAGTTAGTTTCCCAAGCTGGAAAGGGGCCAAATCCACAGAAGGTGAAGAGGGGCTGGTGGGCCTCTCTGCTGTAACTTAATCCGAAGAACAGATAAATTCTTTTCAAAGTCAAAGCAAGTAATGAGTTCCCTCCTGGTATACCAGTGCTATACTGATTTATAAATGGCTGCTGTTTTCATGTTGTCTTTACAGCCTGTAAGATGGAGGGACTTGAATTTTTTTTTTTTTTTTTTACATGTGTAGACACAAGATTAATTTTTTGTATTTTATTTTATGTTGGCATATATGGATACTAACACTTCGTTTTATCATTGCAGAAACAATCACCACCAACTGCAGAGAATGGTTTAAAACTGTAAGATGGCCAAATATTGCTTGTTAACATAGTTTGATTTTAGTATTGTGTATACTGGGGCCTCTTCTAAGCTTTTTTTCTGATAAAGGTTAAAATCATGGAAAGTAATGTCAAGTTATTTTCTCACAAGAGACCTGACCCTTTATAGAAGCTATCTTTATATTAAGTTAAAAGAAAAACTATACCGAGTAATTAAAATCAACAAAACTAGTAGAAACATTGTTTGCAAGTGAGTTGCCAACTCAGTTGCTAGCAGCAACTTGTTTTGTAAGGTGGTAGCTGAGATATCATTCGGCAACTACAGGTAATTTGGGGATACGTGGGAAAGAAAATCATTGATTCCTGTTGACTTCAGGTAGGTTTGCAAACAGTGAATTGATATTATTTATGAAATGTCTGAAATCCCAGCTGCAAGTTCTGTGTGGATTTATTCATGAGAGTCTGCAGACATATAGAAGATTATATCTGTGGGTTTGTAACCACGTCTGTTTTCCCCTTTTGGGGAAACCTAGCTTCTTTTGGATACTGCTATAGTGCAGGTTACAGAATTATATTTGACCCCTGTTTTGTGGCAGATGAAGGGAAAAGGTAAGCCAGCTCAAGGACTTAATATATTTTGGAGCACTGTTGATCACACAAAGATTCTCCCTCAACTGTTAAGTGATTTTAGTGTTTCTGTTTTATGTCTCAAAAGGTTGGCCTGTAAGCTGCTTCAGGACAAGAGTGATGAGAGCTTTTAAAGCTTCTGGATCATCTGTTTTGAGTGCATTGTTTTCTAATGATTGATAAATCTGTGCACATACTTTTTACCCGTAGTTGGTACCGACATGGAAGATGGCACATACTGTAGACATTTGAAGGAAATGCTGAAATAAATCTTGCTTTATGCTTACCTATACCAACAAAGTAAGAGTGCTTGGATATGTTGAGTTTTGTGTGTATATGTAGACTTACATGTATCAGTCTGCGTGTGTGTGTACCTGGGTGTGTACAGAGCCGGCGGGGGGAGAGAGATACAAACTGTTTTGTGGCAAATGAAGGCAAAAAGCGTGCTGGCTCACATAAAAACACACATGTATAAATGATTGCAATATCAAGGTTGCTTGGGTGGTGGTGTGGGTCATCTGTGCAGTAGAGTGAAGCATGCCTTTTTCTCCCTGCCGCCTGACAGCAGTAACCTTTCTAGTTGCTATATAGTTTGAAAGTACCCTATCTACTCAGACTGCAGACTGAATTTTAGTTTGCGTAATATTGCAGGAAATGCAGTGTTTTAAAACCACTGTTGTTTTGTCCTTCATTCAGGCACAACATGCTTTGATTTGTATGGAGAATATTTTAAGAGGTGGATGCTTTAGGAATATAAACAGTTGGAAAAGGAAAATGCAGCTGTTTTCTATTACTATTTAATATCATGCACATCTGTGTCCTCTAAGTAACAGGTACTTGTTTACATATTATGGAATATGGATTATTAATTTATAAACATATTGTTTATAGTTGCATGTTGGTTTCCTAAATAAAAGAAAGAAAAGCGATATTGGCTTATAGAAATACTTGCACTAAGGCAGCCACTGAAGTCAAAAGCAGCAGCTTGTATACAAGGATGGGAGTGGGAGGAATCTGTGCTCTCTGGACTGCCCTTCCCATAGCTCAGGCACCGGCTCTCTTTATGCTCAGATCTGTTTGTTACTACTAATGGCTTTTGCTTCCTCAGTATAGGGTTTGTTGTAAATGAAGATTGTTGTCCTGTAATGAATCTGATCTGTAAACCCTTAATGAAGGGGAAACTCTTCTTTAAACCTTTTAAAGCAAAATGTTGGTAGACATCTGTGTTCTTCCCTGGTTTAATCGCTACATCTAAAATGCAACTGTGGGATGTTTCAAAAACCCTGTTCTTTTTTATATTTCTGTTAATTTTGTGATCTCACTTTCAATGTAGCATGGCTTTGTTTAGTGGAGTGGTTTAATATTTTCTGTATTTCATATACATCGTATAACTGAAGTGCCCAGTTCAACATTTAAAATACACAGCTTTGAAAACTTACATGTCTGAATATATTCTTACTTTTTGTTGTCATAAGATTGCTCTGACTGAAAGAACAGTGCAGAAAAATGTGGTTGTTTACTCCTCTCTTGAATGTTTAAGCTGAGAAATAATATAGCAGCAGCAGCAAGGAGGCATCTGAGCACAGAAAAGGAAACGAGAGTATAGAAGCATGTGTGGATGTATTCTTAAGCCCATCTGGAAGACACTTGACAAATAAAAATAGTAGCAAAAGAGGGGGGTTTGTGTTGGTTTTTTTGCTTTTTTTTTGTTTGTTTTTTTGTTTTTTTTTTTTTTAATAAAACACTGTGTTTACAGTTAAGCAAAGATTGTGCTGGCAAAAATCTGATTGTCTAAGATGAGCTAGCTTTAAAATAATCATTATGTTGTGTCCTATAAGGAAGTTTAGGGTATTTTAGCTAAGTTGCTTATTCTTTTGAAAATGTATATTACAAGAAGATTTTCACTTAAAAAGTCATGTGAATGTCTGTATTGTCTATATTTTGGATGGTAAAATAGCAGAACATCTAATTTGCTCATATTTTGACAACTTTCAGTGCTTAAGGCTTTTCCCATGCTTGTTACTAGTCCCCTCCAGTCAAAATTCACTGGAAGGCTTTATCTAAAAGAATTTAACCATCCCCAATGAGATGAGAACACTGTTCCTTTTTCATCCCTTCCAACCAATACTTCAGACAGCTCTGATGTTTTGCAGATTTTGAAGTGACCTTGGCGTTTGGAAGGAAGTAATGGCTACATTTCAGGTGTTGTATTTGTTTGAAAGCCATGCTTTGTTATGTCAATACTCTAAGTAACTGAAAAATGCCAAGTTGCCTTTACAGTAGAACTTGCTACAACCTCTCGGGTTATTATTTCTAAAAGCTGTGGCTCCCACTGTGTGTGCTTCCACAGACCCTGATGCGTCTTTTCCTAGCAGCTAGGACTTTTAGCTAGAAGAGAATCACAGACAAAAAGGAAAGTTTGAAAGGTTGTTTTACTTTGCTGAAATACCAGGACTCTGACTTACAGAAAGAAAAGATTCCTGTGTTTGTATTTCATCATATTGTCTCTATAGAACAAGGTGCCTACAGATGCTGCAGAAACTGTGTCTTCTAATTGTCTTGACTCTTAATTAAAATTAAACATTGCATTAAGCGTTATGCATAGATGGTGACTAGAAATGAAGTAAGTTCGAAAAGTTGAAAGGAATGTTTTTAAAGAGATATGTATGTGCAATTATTAAGACTGGAGAAAATGTAATAGAAAACAGTCATTACCAATATAGGATATATTTATCTGTAGAAAATACGTGTTCTTTGTTTTTCCCTTTTCCTCCTTCCAAGATGATTCTTATTTCTAAGAGTCCTCGGAATTTGAACTGGGAATCGTAAATTGTGTCTGACAATATGGAGGTTTGGGGGTGGGTCGGTGTTTGTTTTTTAACCGAGGCAGGGAGCTGTCCTGGTTTTGGAGATTTTTGTTTTTTCCAGTAATGCAATTGAACTTTTTGTTTTCGTGCTACTGTAGCCTACTTCAGCTCTTTTTGTATATATGCATACTTATAGACAGTGGTGTTAGACTCTTACATTTTGTACAATGCATGTGAAAAGCAGAAGAATGTTGCAGAAAAGTGTGATAAGCAATGTACCTTCTGATAAATTTCTAAACTGCAAGATACATATATTTTCAATATGACAACATAGTTGCAAAGTTGTTTTCTTTTGTTCCTTACGTGATGTACCTTCAAAAAAACTTTTTAATAATGTGAGAAATCTGCTGTTATTGGGAAAGAGATGGACAAAATAATGCAGACTGAGATCTCTTTGGTTGCTGTGCTGTGTACTGCCTCCCTTCCCCACCCCCACCCCCTCCCCCAAAAGCCATGAAAATGGAAGTTTTACAATGAAAATACTAGCTTTTTCTTAATTAAAGCCTTAATTTAAGAGAACTGCACCTAAAATTAAGAGTATTTTTGGCTCTGGCATGAGGGTACAGATGGAAAGTAGAAGTCAAGATACTTTCTGCCATTGTTCTTATGTTCTTCTTACTGTAGCAAGGACATTCAGAGTCCCTACCACTGGGGCTGCAGGGAGTTTCCAAACACATACAAGAATTTAAACAAATGCAATATTCTGTTGGATAAGGGGAGGGATACAGGGAGAATTTCATATAGATAGCTTCTGAAAGCAG
Organism: Nipponia nippon; assembly: GCF_047370975.1. Lineage (NCBI taxonomy): Eukaryota > Metazoa > Chordata > Aves > Pelecaniformes > Threskiornithidae > Nipponia > Nipponia nippon. The sequence goes on from NW_028262391.1 coordinate 19,572,061, forward strand.
AAAAGGTTTTAAAAGGGACTGTGCTGTAAAACTTCCTTATTGTGGAGCATTGGCTTTGGAAGTAACTTAGTACTAGGTATCATCAATGGCATAGCTGCTTGGTTGCAGTCTTATTGTGGTTTGGGTTACCTTTACAACAAAGATCAGAGTGATGAGAACTTTCTTGAGAATCGCACTGTTGCTTGTCACAACCACTGATATTTTTTTTTTTAAAGTTTTATTTTATTTTCCCTCTGCTTTTCAAGCTGCCTTCTCCCATCTCAGGCATATGTTTGATGTGCACTTGCTCCTTGAAGTATAATGCAGGCTTGCTTTTTTTAAGTTATATCTATAAGGCTGAATGGAACATTACCCTCCTTGTTTGACCTCCCACATGTGATACGCAATCCATTAAATCTCATGTAATATTTAAGAATTTAATACATTCTTTGCATAACATGACAGTAATAGTACTGACAAAACACTGCTCGAAGCAAAACTGCTTATACAAACAGGCGACCTGTGAGCAGTGGAACTAATGAAGCCCTGTTTCCTATAGGTTTGTCTTACATATATTAACTGGCCCTCTCGTGCCCGCAGTGCACCCTCTGCCGCCTTTCATCTGCGCATCTGCCGGGCGGTGCTGGGACTGTTGAGATGAGCGTGGGGGCTGCTGGCAGGTGCTGACCAGCCCGCTCTCTGCTCTTTGTGGGACATGCGGGTTAAAACTGTGCCTCGGGAAAGGAATCCTTTACTCAGCCATGGATTTTTACAGAACGTACAGCAGCTTAGTGTATTTGAAACTTTATGTTTTTGCCAAAGTTAAACTGAATTTTACATTCTGTTTAGAAGGTCTGCTCTCTATTCTACCAATTACATAAGCTCCATTTCTTCAGGAAACCAGACCAAAGAAACGAGCGCAAGCTAAGGCTCCTTGAGTATGGCACAACGTACTTTGTCTTCGTGGTGACCGTGTTACTTGTGCTGTCCATACCCTCCTTTCCTCTCCCGTCACTTCAGTGTCTTTGGGTTTTATGCTGACTGTATTTCTACTTTGCAGCAGATGAATGTCTTTGCCCCTTGACTGGCTTATGTTTAGCTGCCAGTTGGGCAATCCACTGAGCAGTCACTCTGAAGGAAAAGAAAATATTTATGTGCCTAGAATAGTTATTTTCAGGATATTTTAGTCAATGGCTTTTCTGTGGTATGGCAGAACTGTAACATAGGCTTCAGTAGTGGGATACGCAGTTGTTAAAAGACCTAATGGTGAAAGGAAGCACAAGGTAATATCCGACTCAGTAATTTGTCTTGAGGACCTTTACTTCTGTATGCCAAAGTTCATCCTTTTTCCTAATCCTGCTTGCTTCTCCTTCTAGCACATTTTAGTTTTTGAACTGCTAAATGCCAAAAGTATGCCTGGTTTTGGACATCAAGGAAACTGTATCATCAACACTAATTTAAGCACTACTATGGTCAGTAAGGCTAGCAGTTTCAAGAACTACTTGTCAAATACTATTTTGTCAAACCATTTCTAAAACCGTTATTGGTGTTTAACTAGTGTAGTATTAAACTTCGTGTTTCAGGAAGAGACCTTGTTGTGTGTAATGTGTGTTTTGAGTAACTTTTTGAATTAAGTTGGTATTAAAGGATGATTAATATAATTTATGCTGGGGAGAGGTTTAAATGTAGCATCAATTACTTTTGTAATCGCCGAGACTATCAACAGTCCAAGATAGTTAAAAATTCCTCTCTTGGTTAAGAAGACTGGGTGGCCAACGGTACAAGTTCGTGTCGTAGGTTATGAGAACATAGAGAACTTTCCATTTTATGAGATGATGTAGTGTGGTCATACAGTGTAATAAGGCTGAATTTTTATATATTTTGTCACGGTTAGTGTTTAGTGGATGTTTTCAATCATTGATTAGCCAAGACATCTTAATGAGATGTGATATCATGTACAGATCCTTTTGTGTGCATGCTAAGCCTTTAATCTGTATTACTATATGCTTTTAATTTTCAGTTGACTTATACTAATAGCTTCTAAAGGGTTATCCTTAATACTAGATTTGACAACTGATGGAAGATTTACATGTCACAATAATACAGTATCTATCATCTAGTGAGATTCTTACTGATACTGTTGTGAAAAACTTTCTTTATATGGGAAAAATTTCCACTTGCCATGTTTTTTTAAAAGAATTTAAGTAAGAATTATTGAATTAAAATGTCTGACTGCAAATTCTGAGATGAGAAAAACTTTTACCTACTTTGACTTTTGCTTGTGTAATTATACAGTTTCATAATGCTAGATTGGAGTTAAAATTATATCAGATAATCAACATGACTGTTGATTAGTTTCCCGTTTGAAATCATGGCAACTGAACAAGTGAATATTCGTCCATTTAAGCTGTTAGCAACTTTAAAATTTAATATTGGCAGTCATTCAGGCTTTTAGGATTTCACTGAATGAAACTCTAAAGAAACAGCAGTAAAAGACTTGGTTTGTCTGATTGGTCTTTATAATTTGGACTTAATTCACAGCTGTATCCAAATAGGGCTCCCTTCTCCCCGAGAGCCTGCCAGGTGCTGCTTCCTCTGTCCATTTATTTCAAACTTGAGATAGCTCCATTGTTTTGAATCCAAATTACATTTCCTTTGTGCCCTTTCATCGCCCTATATTAACTATTTTCTTGTTACTATGGTTTCTGGAAATAAATTGGATGACAATTGTTTTGAAAACCTAATCTATATACAAACAAGTGTTTCAGTGTTTAAATGGTACAATGAATAGTTTAGCCATGAACTACCTCAGAGCTCATTAAAGTGCTCAGCATTGTTTTTGACGTTAATCCCATCGCAGTCTAGAGTATCTTGATTGCTAAATCAGTGGGAGTAGAAGGATCTTGCTCTACCAGTAAAGGTTTATTTTCTTATGTTGGAATTTTGTTTCTTTTTCCAGCTAAAAATTCTATTTGCATGTAGAGTTTACTTAATTTTATAAATCTGTTTTAATGTGGAATAATGCTTGACAATATATACAGTCACAAAATTCTCAAATGTTAATCGTTTTCTTAAGCACTGATACTTTTGCCCCCATGCTCATGCATATGCATTCTTGTAGTTTAAGACCACATAGTAAGAAACTAATATTTCCCACACATAAAGTATTCTTCTTCAGTTTGTAGGCAGTGTTCAGGGAATGAAGCATTTTTTCAGTTCTTTTTATTCTCATCATTGTATGGCCGGCCCAGTGTTTTATTTATAGCACCTTGTCCAGATGCTGCCCTGCATCTGTCGTCATGTGGGCACTGTCAAGACACACATCACCCTGCAGTCTGGCCCCTGGCACAGTCTGAGCTCTTCTGTCAGGTAGCAGTTCTCATCTCTCAGTCAAGACGCTGAGATCCAGGACGATGAAGGCACAAACCTGATTCCCTAGATGTTACAGTGACTGTGTGTGTTTGAGGTGTCATGACTGCCTCCTGCTCACAAGGAAATTCCATGTAGAAAATAGATGGGGTAGGTGTTTTATCTGTTTTACATGAGACCAAGACAAAGTAACTTGAGTAAATCTATATAGCAAATCAAACCAAGAACCAGAATTAGATTCCAGGTCTTTCTGCATCCAGTTGTGTGCTTGTCCGCCTGCCTCTAGGTTATATACCCCAACCACAGCACTTTATTGTTGAAGAGCTTTTGAGCATGGCTGATGCTTTGCATTTCAGTTGTCAGTTTAAGTGTCAAAGGATTCTGAACATCAGGTTTGAAGTGCTGGGAAAGGGAAAATGCCATATGACTCCACCTAGAGAAGTCTTGTAATTTATGGCAGAGACAGAAAAGGTAAAAAGGTCAGGTCAAATGAGTGCTAATTACTAGAAACTAGAAATAAATTGTGAATGTATGTGGATGTACATGAAAATACATTCTTACTGAAACAAATTTATGTCCAATGTCGTAGACTTGTAAGATTTGTTATCATCTTGGTCTACGAAGAAGAAAACAATGGGTCAAAGCAGTTAATGTAATTCATTTGATGTCAGACTGATGGTGGTATCTTGGTGAAAAGCTAAATCTGTGGTTAAATAATTGTTTTCTAGTACAGCTTCACGTTGTAACGAACTTTACTGTTGCTTTTTGCCTTTTACCAAAGGCCTTCTCCTTTTACTTTATTAAAGCACTAGCTCTAATTTGTTTTCAACTGTTATTTGTGCTGTATGGCACAGTTTTTGTAGTAAGGTATAGCAAACAGTATCAAAATAATGGATGCTTTGCTTCTACCTTGGCTTTCCAAACTTCGTGTTACAATTTTGTCAACTTCATGACATTTTGTTTGTTCTTATCCCCTCCTCTGTTTTATTGGCGTGTTTTTCAGAATGTGTTTTCCAGCACCTCCTTATTATCCTTTTTTGATATCTAATGCGCTGTTGTTGGGATTTGAGGAAGTGTTTCATCCAAAATCGCTGCAGAACTTCCTTCCCACGCTGCTGCCAGAAGTGCTGCAGACTAGCTACTTAATTTGCACTGGCAAAATTTCAAAGGGAAGGTCAGCTGGCCAGGTTATCCCCCTGCGGGGCTTCTGTATGTCATCCTTTTAAATGCCATTTTTCTTCTGTCTGTTCTACTTTTTCCCCTTACTTGTCCATTGGGAGGAAAATGGCTCTAGCTAAGCTGAATGGCGTGAATCCTTAATTTAAGGTGGAACTCTCACAATTTAGCATGTATCATGAGAATAGTTTCAAGGTGGTTGAGACTATTTATGTAGGGTTTTTTAACATGTTGTCAGAGTAAAGTAAATCTAGCAGAAAATTAGCATTATAAAGTCGGTTCGGAAAAGCACAAGAGAAAGTGGCAACATTTGGCTGCAGGAATGAGGAACCAGACCATGATGCCGGAAAGGCATGTGAAATACAAATTCGCAGAAGGATAATGAAAATGCAGCAGCTGAGATCTATTCTGATTCTGTGGTAGCTGTACTGGGTGTTATGTGTTCCTGAGCTCCACTGCTGGTGTAATCTAGTTGGTACAATATGAGCACAGCTTCAGTGCACTCAAGTTTGGTCAAATTTAGTTGTGTATGTTTAAATTGCTAACAAGCCGAGGGTGTGTGAGTGTATCTAAAGGCATACAGGTCTGCTTCCCCATAGGGAGAGCAGTTGTAATGATTCCCAGCATTGGTGAGTGTTGTTGAATTCCAAACTACCATAAAAGTAATTTTAAAAAATAATTGTGCTAAGAAAACTCCTTTGAGAAACAAATTGCATAATGAAGTTGTGTTTCTGGATTCCCCTTATTAAGATGGTTGGTATATGGTTATGTTTGATAAATACTGGGCAGTGTTTTCCTCTTTCAAGGATACAACCATGCAAAGTGCGCTTCACCATTGCTTTCTTGAACTGGGAGTGGGTTATTGGGCCATCAGGGGAAGCGTGAATGCCCCAAATTCTTCAGGGTTAGGCTCTGAAAACTCGGCCAACTGAACAGTACAAATTCCAAAATAACGAATGACCCCGGCTGTTGAATTTGCAAGTTTCTTTGAATCTTAAAAAACAGAAGCAATGTTGTCCTGTGAAGGCTGAAGCTATTAACTAGATGATACCCATTTAGGTTTTGATATCCCTTCTCATTATTGCAGGCTGGGGGAGGGGAGAAGATGCTGGGCCAGCAGTGGGTTTATCTGAGGGACATCAAACGCAAACAATGCTGCCAAGAGTATTAGAGAAGCATTATGAGAAGATTTGGGATGAACTTGGAGTATTGATCTCATGAGATCCTGCATTCCCTGGCTTCGTAGTAACATCATTATTTTCAGTCCTGAAACAAAGGGAATTTCTCTTCATGTAAGCTGAAGTCAACCTTTAGCTGATTACTCAGCTGGGCTGTTGGTAAAGGAAGGGGAAAGATCCAAACCTTCAGTCCTTACAAAACTGGAAGAAACAAACATGAAAGTCCCACTTTATAAAGTAGCGCTTTTTAATGAAAGATACTCTTCCCATATTTTCCATTTAATAAGAAACAAACAAACAAAAAATCTATGGGCTGCATCTTGGTTTTTTTTGTAACTTGCAACTGTTGGACAGTTGTTTTGCTTTATCACTTAGCTGTATCACTGCAGGAAAAGTTGTAGAATTTCTTTACAAAACAGACTATTGAATTTAAGCTCTTTCTTTCTAGACTTAGCCATATCTTATCTCTTTTAGTCTTCAAAAAAACCAAAAACTCAGTAACTTTTTTTCCAAAATTGAAAAGATGAAATATTTGATCAGAAATTCAGTACTTGGGTCAAGTCAGTTTTGTTCAAACCCCTACCTGCTGCTGATTTTATGTATAATAGAGGAGGAGATCCCTTAAATAATTTTTCTACATACAAACTTGGTGAATTACTTTTTCCAGTATCTTTATATACCATTGCGGAGAGCTGGCTCATTTCCTCCTCTTTACAGGTGGAAATGGGCAAATTTGACCTCCAGCGGTGTCACTTCCCTGTGCTGGGTGCTTGGGGCAGGCCATCCTTGGCTTGCTGTCTGTGGCAGCAGCCTTTCTTGCTGACCTCAGTGATGGGTTTAGTTTTGTCTTGAGTGAGTTTAAATCAGGTTGACATGCTGTGAAGTTGAAATCAAACATATGAATTCTTTGCTGGGCAGAAGCTCATCCAAAGAATGTGTGTGGTTTAGTTTGTGTTTTCCCACTGTACTTAAACCCCAGGAAACGGGTTCTGAAATCCTGGTGCTGCTCACCATCTTATTTTAAAAGTCTCTTAGGTTCCCCCCCCCCTTCTCTTTCTGGGGAAAAGAGGAAGATATTCCTCTGTGGTGAGGATGACTTTTTTTCAATGCTATACATTAAGGGAGTGAATTTTGCCTGAACTCATAGCAGAAAGACTGTACCATCTCTTAGTGGTCCTGAGGTTCCTCCATCAGTGAATGATTACCTAGATGAAGAAGAAAAAGGTCATGTAAACACCAAATCCAGTTATGCAGCCTGATAGGAAAGGACTTGGTGAAACCGAATCGTTAGTAATTCCCCACTTATGACATTCACAAGAAATCTGAAATAGGTATTTTGGGGTACAATGAAGAAAAGCTTATCTAGGCTTATTAAATGTAGATTATAGCCTGACAAGTCAAATAGCAATGTTGTAATTACCTTGTTTAGTTCTATTTTGAATTCCTTTTGTTAGTACTCAGGCTGCAATTAACATACTAGAGCAACCATTGTTTCTTCTTGCATTCCTTTACTCATTCAACGGTCCATGTGAGATTGGGAAACTGTACAATGTATTTGCATCTCTTTGAAAGGAAGTTATTTGAGCTACTTTAAATTTTGGTTGATGTTTTTAATTTATCCGAATGGGATACTTCCCATGTCTGTGCGCACGTTAGTAATGCCAAGAAAAATGTAAACAGACGCTACTTGTGATCATCAGTATGGTGAACATAAAAACGTGGATAAATTCAGCTTTTAAGTAGGTGTGGACCGTTTCATTATAATTAGGTGATGACTCATGCAAATGCCACCAAGACAAGAGCTGTAAATGAGCTTTTCAGAACTACTTAATGTGTTTACTTTGTGTCAGATTTCTGAAGACACTTGGTTATACCTGCCCAGACGGAGGGTGCCCAGGCTGCATGCAGACCTCGACTTGCGAAATTCTGCACGAGTCTGCTGGTGTATTTCCATAACGGCTACTTTTTTATTTTGAGCTTTTGTTCCTGAGCTTTTTATTTTTTGCTAGGTAGATGCGTTCGTTATGCAATAAATCACTGTTTAATCTACACAGAATAGGATACTCTATATGATCCTAAAGTAAACAACAAATGCATTTACTTTTAAAACCTTTTATTTATAACTATAACTTTGATGGGGAGTCTTCAACCAATCTTTGTTGTTCATGGTTTCAAAAGAGATGCTGGCGAGATAGGTACAGTTTTGGAGAATACGTTCGGTTTAGCAAGGTTGATGGCAGAGTTGGGAAATGGTCCTCCTTCGGTAGATCTAGAAAAATCTGCAGTTTCTTCAGTCAGGAGTCATGTTTTCATTGACCTGGCTCTGTTACCTGTAGAGTTGTTTCCTAAACAGATGTCCAGCTAACACGGGAAAAGTGTCAGTGTGCTGAGCAGGTCTGGTGTTCGGGAGCTGCATTTTGTCCTGGCATATTAATCAGTGACAAAGTAGTTGCATTTATTTGCTGAAATGATCGTGGAGCTTCAGCAGCAACTCCGCATTATTTTACTTGTTTTGAAATGAAATGACCATTTGGAAGGGCATTTCTATTGGTGTTACAGGGAGAAGGCACATTACTGGCCCTTAATAGCAAATAGCAGCTTAAATTGGTGACTGGAAAGTCCTTTGCTTGAAGATCTCTTGAGTTTTCACTTCTGTTCCTTTTGATATATTTGTTCCTCCTTGGTTACTTTTCAAAGAGAACGGATTGTAAGGAAAGAGTGAGGATTACACTTTAAGTGTATTTTAACAACACATCTATTTTATGTATGAAAATTCTGTTAACTTCAGGAAAGATATATTATTAAATTGTCTAGACACTCTGCTCTTAGAAAGTTCAAATTTTAAGTACATCCTCTCCTTCTCCAGCTCCCCGATAATGGAAATAAAATGAAGGATCAACTTATTTTTAGTTGTTGGATTTAAGAATGGGACTTCAGCTGTGATAGGAACTACAGCTAGCTGTGTCGTATCCAGCCTGGACTAATAGATTTGAGAAGAAAGCGTTGCCAGCTGGAACATGCGTGAGTGTTATCTGCATGTGTGTTGTAACAGATGTTGAGCAGAGACTGCTTGTCAAAGGTGCCTTGTAGTAACTTTTAAAGATGCTTGTTTGTTTCAGTACATTTTTCTTGCATCACTAATTTTTTCCATAAAGTCAACCACAAACTGCATTATTGGGGACTCCAGCTGAAACTTGTGGCGAATAGGAAATAGATTAAACACAGGTTTTCCCTTTTCTCTGTTTGCCAACAGTGATGTCAGTAGTTTTAACGATCCTTACCTCAGCTCGCTGCAGTCCTAGCACTCTCTATTGAAACACTTGTCTTCTGCCCTGTTTTTATATGTTGTTAAGGAAATGCTGATGACTGTTGATAAGAAACAATGAGGTATCCAGCTGATGACTTCAATTCCAAATAAGGTACTTCCACCTTGAAACATACTGTAACAGTTCACTGAGGAGAGAGGAGATTCAGATTGTTTTGTCAAAAATTTAAGAAATATTCTTTTAAGTCCAGCAAAAAACATTTGTATGCTAAAACTGAGGATGGGACTTTTGGCTAGAAGTTAAGCACAAACAAGAATTCCCTGGATCCAAGGCCTTACAGGTTGACTGTGACTTGGAGGAGCAGCTTTGCTCTCAGAATGGCTGTTTTCTAGGCATCTTTGTGCATTCAGACAGAACAGGCACTGCTGTCCTGTAATAGTAGCAGGGGTTGTTATTCTCAGTTACACAACTTTTGTTTTGTGGAAAGAGAAAGAGATTTGTCAGAGGATTTGGGGATGTGAAAACAAATAATTGCAATCAATAATTTCAGGCAGTCCATAGCAAAGAGAGTGATTTTTTTTTTTTTTTTTTTACCTTCACAAAATTAGAAGAAAACAAAAGCTACCGATATATTTTTATCAAAGGGTGACAGAATAGATTTCCATGTGTTGAATATCCTGGAGGTGTAATTACAAGCTTCAAACTGCTCCGTGCCCCTGCATCCTGTCGTACCTGCAGCTGAAGTCTGTATGAAATGCAGCCTGTACCAGTTCGTGTCCTACATGATTCTGGCTCTTCATCCCAAGTCTCAAACTCTTAGATGTTCCAGCCTGCTGTGTTTTTTCACTCTTTTCATGCATGGGCAGGGCGTTAATATGCGAGCGTCTGGGTTTCTGTAACTGTGGGTTTCCTCAGTATTGTTTTCGTAGTGAATTCCTCTAGGAAGTGTTTTGTTGTTCATATAGACTTGTTAACTCTCTTCCTTTGCTCTTCTGACTTTTGTATTCAGGAATGAACGCCTGCTAGTAGCGGTGGTGATGACTTCTTGGCCATGTTGGTTGAATTGGTGAGGAACTGGATTGAACAGGCCATTTTGTTCGATACATGATGTATTTGAGTTTAGATCACCTGAATACTAGTGAAGAGGTGTAATACTTGGCCCTGATAATGCAAATTATTATTCATGTACTTGAAATCTCTTAGCAGAATAAGGTCTAGTGATGTAGAAAAGCTGTTGCTTGCTTTCCTTCCCTGTACGTGCAGGGCAGGTCGGGCTGTGGGGCCCTGCCGGTGGGCACCCACCCGTTCCTCTGGCCCTGCTGGATGGGAGCCGGGTGTGAAACACCCACCTCAGATTTGCAGCACGCAAATCACGCACACTTTGCTCCTCCATTTAAATGAAGCCATTTCTCCTTTGTCACTTGTCTTTATTAATAAAGTATGGCATTACTGGCTAATTTTAGGTCTAACGTAGTTGAAAGCTGCAAAGCTATGTGAAGCTGTATATAGATATTTGGGTAGGAACATTCCAGTAGATTGCAATGTGAGTGCAAAAGAAAGTTGAAAGTAAATAAGAGATCTGTGAGATAATTCTCCAGGGAGTTTTCACAGCATACCACACATCATTTGCAGGGATAGACTTTCCTTTCACTTGAAGGACCACACAAAGTAAATTCTGTTTCTTGGGCAATTAAAGAATATAGGACAGGAGGTCTTTTCAGTTTTTTTTACTTCAACGTGTCTATGGGAAGCCTTTATTTGTACTGAGGAAAATGTACTGTTTACCTATCTTTTCAGGAGCATAGTTAATATCGAATATAGAAATAGACAGACTTTTATGTAAAATCTAAGTCTTGCTTCATCAGATTTTAGGCGAAACTCCTGAAATGTAAATGATGGTAGTCCTCTAACCCCAGTTAAAACAAAAATAGTATTCATTTCACTGGTGCATTTTTCAGTCTCCAGTGGGTATGGCTGCATGCGACTAGCGCGAAGAGGAGGACGGGGCTGCGGTCTGCGGCGGCTTGGGGACTGTACGCTTGCGCAGCTGCCCCACGGGCAGCGGGGCTGACACCGGCGGCTGGCAGGAGGCATGCGCTGTGCCTGCGTGCGGCCAGCCATGGCGGCAGGGCCTCGGGTGCAGCGGGAGGCACCCCACAGCTCCCCGGCGTGCGACCTCAGCCCTGCATCCCCCAGCAGGGACACCACTCCCCGCTGGGGGCCGAAGCATCCGCCGCGGGATGGCCGGCAGGACACGAGGCGGATCGGCACTGAGAGCACCCCACTGTGCACTACGTCGCTTGTGATCAGAGCCCTTGTACTGGTGACCTGCCTGTGTAAAATCAACTGAAAAGCAGAGTCGAGAGGACTTGTTGAGAGAGACAGTTGCACTATGTGCTAGATCAGGGAGGCTGGAGCCAAGAGATGAGGAGGACTGGTGGGACAGGGTCAAAGGCAGCTTCATTCCCCAGTAAACCTGTGCTGTGCGTTATTAGCATTGCTGGACCTTGTTATTCACCCAGTCCTCTCAGAGAGAGAAGCAGAATGTAGATAAATTTATGGACTTTAACAGGATTTGCTGGATACAATTTTTTTTGTAACTTGTATGTCAGTAGGGAATGGTAATGCTGCACCCCTAATGCTCCACTCCTTGGTCATCCTTCTCATGCAGCCGTGGCATGGCATTTGCAGGTGGCCAGGGAGCCCTACAAGGAAGCCTGGTATCTAACGAATCTTTCTTGTAGTGGGTAAAAACACCAACAGCAGGCTAATGGTTTGAGCTTTTCTTTCTCTTGTCAAAGGAGCTTGTCAGAGTTAATCAGTGTGGACACTTCAATTGTTTCTGCTTAGGTGAATCTCATGCAAGTTTTAAATGTATTTCTGACTGCTTTGAAGTTTATTGCCAACATCTGGTTTAAATGCTTTTGGGATTCAGATGCTTAAGTACAGTTCAACTGTGTATGCCATAATTTTTCAAGGTGCTAACATTTTCAGTTTGGATGATAACACTTTTAAAGAAATAAAAAAAAAAAAAAGAAGGGGGAGGGTAATAATTACAGAAAAGCTTTTAAAATGCCCATGATGCTAATTTTCTTTCTCTTTCAATTTCAGAATGATGACCTATACAACCTCAGCAAATCCTTCTTTTAACTCATGGGTATCAAGACTATAAATGTTTCATGCTATCACAACTAGGACCTCACTTCCTCCTCCTCCTCCTCCTCTTCCTCTGTAAATGGGTACGATGCATCCAGTTCAGTTTGTTTACTTTACACAAACCTCAGGAGTTAGTTGACTGAGCTGCACATCCTGTGTTGTGCCAAGCAGAAGCACTGTGACACCTGGACAATGAGTCTCTCTTATTTCATCCTCTACCGTAAGGACTTAGCTGGCCACAATGAACTGATGTGCCCACCACTATGTCATGGTGAGAATGGGTATTTTACTAGCACATTTACACAACTTCATTTGCTGCTGAAAACCTGTATGACAAATCATCATTGTAAATTATTACATACAAAACTTAATGTTGGTTGAAGAGTATTAAATATTTAACATAGGTTTTGATTTATACATGTACTTTTTTAATTAAAATGTAACTTTTTTCCTACAGCACATCTTTTTTGATGTGGAACTGAGGTATACTATATTCTGTTGTAAACAGAGTGGGAAACCTGCTTAAAACAAGGCTTCTAAGAATAGAGTAGGGTACTATTCTTGTTTTAAGATTGTAATTCAGAAAATAATATAATATGAGTCATTGGTCCCTGGGCCTTGATTGTACAGTCATATTTACTGATACTATCAGTTGTAAGATAACCCTGATGTTGAGTTGAGTTCTTTCCAAAAGAAAAATAATTTTGTACTCCTTGTAAAATAATAGTCTGTATTAACTACAATGAAGACAAACATTACTGTACATGGTATTTACAAGTGTCAACTTGAATTCATCAATTGCACAGGTACTGACAAAAAAAAATCAGAAAAAAAGAAATCAAAGTCTTCCATTGTATATATTGTAAAGAAAAAAAAACAACCAACAGAAAACCACAAAACAAAATGAAAACAAATAAGGGTGAACTTTTCAAATTGACTCTTTCCCCGGAATGAAAATGTGGGTGTTTGTAAATTCTGGAAATCTCTTTCTATATGTAATAAACTAGATACTGTTTTATCTGCTGTAGTGTTTTTTGGGGCTTTTTGTTTTCTTGGTAAGCTGTCTCAAATATCTCAAATTGTCCCACCAGGTTTCTTTGATATTTCCATTGTGTGTAATTAAGAATGGCTGTGGATCACCATAGCTTAAGAATAAAGTCAAGTGTAATTAGGTGTAGTAGGGAGTATGCTTCCTTGAATTATTTCACTAAAGCTCTTTTTTCAGTTTTCTGGAGAATCTTCAGGATACAGCCCTCCTTCCACTTAAGTCAGTGTAAGAGTTCAGAGCAAGTGAAATCACTGGAAGCCATAGCAAGACTTCAGCATAAAATTTAAAAAGAACGGCCCAGATGATTGTCTGGAAATCAGTGCAAGAGGAAGGACGAGGAAGAATTCTTCTACGACTCTCCTGTGCTCCACTCTGGTTCTATGCAGATAGAAATTCTTTTGTGCATAGCATTTGCAGAGCCTTAATTCTTTTGGGGACTGGAAAAATACTGACATCATGGATTTCCAAGTAAAACATTGAAGTGATAATTGCACTTGAAGCCATGTCAGGTCCCTGTTGGTCCCTCCTCCTGCTTCTGTGAAGCAACTCCATGGACCAGTGCACATTCGACAGAATTCTTGTTATTAGGAAAAGGCAGACACTCAAAGCACCAGGTCTCCCTGCAGGAAGGCTGTCAGACCATCAAAGAAGGGGTTTCTTTCCCCTGAGATGTTAGGTTAGGCTGTGGTTAATGCAGTGTCCTCTTCTGACTGAAGTATAGATGAAGGGGCCATTGCACAGCTACTTTTCACCTCTCCTTTTGTTGGAGGCTTACCATTCCCTTAGATCTGCTGGTATTATTGCACATATATAACCACTTTGACCCTGTCAAGTCAAAATATTCACTTAAGAAAGGACTTGCAGCTTAGGAGTACTTAAATAATTCCAGATCACTGGGAACAATTGCATGAGTGGTGATGCTGGCAGATTTGAGGATGTTCTTGCATGGTGTGGCTGCAGGCTGAGAAGGACCTGCGACTACCCAGGGTGCTGCCTTTGGAAATCTTGGCCTTTGCTGACAGAACCGTCTCCTCCCAAAGAGGCTGATACCAATCAGTAAAAGGCTTTGCTTCTTTTTTATGTAGGAAGGGGCAAGTCAATCCACAGTAGCTTGCCTATTACTCTTGATGAGCATTGGTGTGTGTTTTTCCAAAGAGCCATTAATATCCGAGAAGGCAGCACTTGCTTTAAAAAGAAAGCCACATGCATCAGACCAGTATTTAAATTTGGAAGTTACCCATTTTCATTTTATCTCAAGAGCCGCCTTTTTTGTTTCGTTTTGTTTTTTTAATGGCATTTAGTTGCAATGAAAACTTGCATATGTTCTGAAGTAAAAACATAAAAACAACTCACCCCCAACCCCTTTGCCCACAGCCTTCTCCAGCTTAATGAATTAACATAAATGTTCACTGTGTTGATTTGGTTGCTAAATATTAGCCTGTGTTGATGTTAAAGTGCCTTGGATAGAACAGTATTTTATGGCCATTGTGCTTTGCATTGTTGCAGATAATTTGCATGTTCTAGCAATTACTGAAATAACAGGTTTGTAGGTACTGGAAGCTACTGTTAAGTTTTAAAAGGCATTAGTGGGTACATTTAATCCTGGTAGAAGTATTTCACAGTGATGCATCTATGTGCAAATTCTGTTCATAAAATATACATTTTTAAAAAATTGTAGGATTTGGCAATGGTCATTACGGAGGGGAATGGTGGGGGGAGGAGAGCGCTGATCTGGTGGGTTTCCATTCATGGTAACCGTAATGTACGGCCAGAGAAACAGCTTGTTAATGATGTTAACGTGCATTGTTTTTATGTTAATCATTATTTTTTTCCTAGTAAAATTAAACACGCCTGTTTAGCAAATGTTTTAAAAAGGCTTTTGAAGCAAAATGCATTCATAACCAAACCTGAAAATCTTGATTCTTTTCTTGCATAGATTTTTATTCTTATAAATTGCAAACTTTAATAAATAGACCATTATGAACCGAACCCTTTTAAATTAAAGCACAAATGCCTCAAAAATATGGTACTGTACTATCTTATCCTTTTATGAATTCTTTAAGTTTGAAAATGAGGAAGTGGAATCAGTCCTATATCGGCTAGTAAAACTCAGATGCTCCAGAGTTTATTTTCCTTTGAATGTTTTTCAAGTGGAAGTTTCTGGTTATTATTTTAGTTCCTTTCTGGCTCCATTACTGGGACAGCTTCAGTTTTCAAAAACTCTGTACTGAATGCATTTATTAGTGCTATTGTTTGAAAATGAATGGGGTTGGAAAAACCATTTGAAGCAGTCTCCAGGAGCACAAGCAACACTTGTACACTTGGGTTTTTGCAAGGATTGCTGTGTTCAAGCTCAATTTGATGTTGAGTTGGCATGTATGTTGTGGAACTCCAAATAAATTTTCGTCCTTCTAGTCTTTGATATTAACCTCTTTAATTAGTCTTTAAAATGTCATATGTCTCCTATAGTGTTCATTAAGTTTTATTCCAGCCGAAGTACACATTCAGGAAGCAAAAAGGAAACTCGGGCCACGTTTATAAGCATATTCTAGTGCTGTAGCCGTACTTTCTGCATATTTAAGAACCAAGCATCCGTGTCCATCTTGCTACCAGCTGACTTTTAGCTGAAGCTATTATTCGTGCCCTCTATTACATTCAAGGGCTGTGTAATGAGTAGTATGTGCTTAAATGGGTCTTAGCAACTTGGCGTGTGCCTTATTTCAGTTACGTAACTCTACTCTGCAGCAACAGATTAATGCAGCAATATGAACAGCCTTCACATTTGCTTTTGAAATGATTAGCTGAAGCTAGTACTTGGTAGCAGCTTAAGTACAACACGTCAACTGTTAATTGAATCAGTCTGGATAAATGCTTGAGTGCTTTGTTCTGCAACTTAATTCACCTAAGCTAGTTCAGTTTAAAGAAGCAATACTGAAAATAATGAAGTTAGGGCGAATCTTTTGCCTATCTCTTGTGTGACCTCCAGCCCATCTTTGGGTGCAGCCGATGGTTTTTTGTTTTTTTTCAGCCTGCAAGCCTTGAGGCTAGTTCACTGGTGTAAAATGATGGTATTCATCCTTGTCCAGTTGACCCTGTATTTACCTGCTTATTAGTAATTTCATTAAGCTGTGATTTGGATGATACCATAAATAAGTTGCTTGTGAACTTATCAGATGCCGATATGAAATTCTTCAGGCTGTAGGATGGAGAATGGAAAAGAGTGGAAGTGGAAAAAAATTCAGGGCTTTCAGTTTGTAGAAAAGCTCTTTCTTTTTTGTCTTTGTACCTCTAAGGTGATACTATTCTCAAAAAAGATGAAATGAGGAATCTGAGATGGAGAGGACCGTGATCTGTCATCATTGCTTCTTCCCAAATGTATGTTCTGAAAGAATATTTATATATAAGAGGAAAAGGTGGAGGCTAATCAGTGACTACTTGAGAAAGCAGGCGTTATTCTAACTTCTGTATTTAATACTGTCAGGTTGGAAGTTTTGTATTCTACATTTGGACTAGCAGTAATGGGATAATCAAACATTAGTGTATGCCTGCAATGGGCAGGCTCAGATGTTACAAAAAACAACCCAAGAACTCTGCATCTATACTGTAAGAGTAAAGCTGGGTGCGAGGCCTCTCGGAGGGAGGGAGGGGGAACTCAAACTCCTCGTGCCTCGCAAAGCTCGCTGGGAACATGTTTTCTGTAAAAGGTTCTGTGCCATTCTGAACTCGTGATCTGAATTGTTAAATGGTTTGAAAATTGGTAATTTGCATTACCCAAGGGCCATGAAAAGTAACTGCTGGGAAATCCCCCTAGCACTGCACAACCTCTAGAAAGGCGCTTTTTGGTGGGTATCCCTCTGTCTGCAAGGATCCCCAAAACTCCCAGTTCTGCTGTATTAGGATACTTGATGGTTATATTTGGAGATAGACAGTAGGAGAATAAAATAAAACCTATATGCCTTCTGTAGATTAAACTAATTGAATGCATCTCAGAGAAATCATGTTATCTGTAGGCAGATAAACTATATTGAATCAGAACAGCAGGAAGAGGAGTTATTCTGTGTCATGGCTTGAAAAAAATGGTTATGTTTTTTCAACTACTCTTGGGCCCTGCTTCTACATATAGAAATTGAAGCACTGATTATTTAGAGGAAAGAGACCTGACTGGAGAACTCACCTACTATGTTTGTACAGGGTACGGTGTTGCAAGGAAAAAACATTAAAGCAGCAATGCTGCTATGGAATTGATAAAACATTAAAAATACCAGATAATGTCTTTGATATTTTTGCCAGTAATTTTTGAAAACGAAAAGTTCTGCCTTACAGCTCTGTTCCTGTCTCGACTATCCAAAGGCTTGTGGTGTTACAGTATGGTGTATGCGGCAGCCGCAATCTCCGCCTTTCTTTTGTACTTTTAATTTCAAAATCAGTCTGGCATGGTTTGGCTGTTTGTCATGATTTGACCTTCCTGGTATGGAAGCAGGGCTGAAGGTCCGTCCCGCTGCGCATAGCCGTGCTGCACAGGGCCTGGGCGGGGGAGCTTTCTGAGGGGCCCTCCTGTTCCACTGGGAAGTGATAGCTCCTGTCTCTCCTTCTCTTGTTTGTTTGGGGGTTTTTGTTTTAATAACTAATTATTAATTAGACTGAATAAAATGTCAGTTACGCCATGAGTTATTTGTTGTCAATAAAATACAATAAAGTTGAAATGTCAGGGATTTTTTCCTCAGTTTATCGTGGACAGTGCTACTGCCCTGTTAGGTTTCCTCACTGCAGTGGCAGTGCTCTGTTTTTCCACTTTTTTGAACATTAGCTGAAAAAAGAAATTATAATTATAGCCATTTATCAATTTACTGTTTCACCTTCAGCTGCCAAATTTAGAACAGCATTTCATTTTTCTTTAAACTGATGTTTGGAAATTTGATTAAAGCAGGAGTTCGAGAACAACAAAATTTCTCACGTATCCTGATTCTCTCTGCAGTCAGCTGAGGTGGGTGCAAGGCGAAGTCGTCATTGGTTTTTTCCTCAGGCCGTATCTTCTGAAATCAACAACAGGTTGTTGTCTTTTGTTTTTAAAAGGCTGATGGAAATAAGGTGAGTGTCCAGTTCCTGTGGTCGCAGTCTCAATCCAAAACGGGGACTGAGCCCGTGGAGGGCCAAAAAGGGGTTATTTGGCCTTTAAATATGGATATGACTAACTTCAAGAAAGAAGGGTGTCCTCTAACAACCTTTAGATACTCCTGCAGTTTCAATAACTAGAATTTGATTATCTTTTCTCCAGAGCAGCCTGAAGGCCCTGTGCACTGAGTCTGCCTGCTTTTACCTCCTCAGAGGAGGAGGTCATTGCTGTCCTGCCCAGCCTGCCATTTTACCACAACATCCGGCTTTCCTTAGCTGCATGGCAGAATAATCTAGCTCATACCATCAGTATGCCTTTATCAGTAGCACATTTTGCATTAATTTCAGCTTCCTCACAGTGCATCTGTGACTGCTGTAATGCAGCCTGCTGGTGCAGTTCTTGCCAGCTTCCTTTAGTCATGCAGTCCACCTCCTTCATCCACAACATCGGTGCTACCTCAGCGGGATCCCACAGGAAAAGGTAAGCTGAACTTCTCTTTCCTAAATCTGCCGGGGAACAATTTGCCTGGGCTTCTTCCTTGTCAGGCTTTCTCTGTGTGAAGTGGCCTGGTAATCTGTTGGCTCATCACCAGTCTCCCAGTCCTGTGGCTAATCCCGAGGGTTGTCATCTGAGGTGAAAGATAAGGAGAAGGGTCTGAACATGACACATGTATGTGAAAGATCAAGAGACTGCTTGCTGTGTTATTTTTAAAATTAGAGCTAACAATGAGACGTGAGTGAGCTCTTTTCTCTTACCTCTTCCAACACATTGTATGAATGTGGATAAATCATTTAATATTATTGCCTTAGTTTTGTGTATGCAAAATGAAAATGATTTTTACCTTCTTCACCAAGTTGTTAGGAGGATTAAGTAAAGAATAAGAATTACTCTAAATCCTGCAGTGTTGGGCAACACAGAAATACTTGTAAAGAAAATACGTAAACTTTGTTGTTGCAGAACAGTAGTACGATCCAACCCTTCTTATCTCTCCAGATTTCAGTGTCCACTGCAATGCTTCCTCTTTTCTTTTTAAAACCATCTTGCTCAGTCAGAAAACTTGGTTGCTAGAAGGTTTTGTTCTGTGTTTAGACCAGCAGTCCCTTCCAGTCTTGAGTTTTGTTATAACTGTTGCGCAGTCAAGGTGTTCTCACCAGAAGATAAGCGTTTTAAGCCAGGTCTGCAGTTCTTCTCAAAAAGCTTCTTTATAATCTATTAATGGAAGTCACACTTGACCCTGACTCAGGAGACTACTGCTATTCAGGAAGACCAGTGCAATGCCTGCTGAAGATTCATTGAAGTGATCTTTACTAAACAAAGCCTATAAACTAAACACAGAAGCTTAAAGCAAGTACGTCCTTAAATTAAGAATGGCTCTATACACATGTATAAGTGCTTTGGGGTGTCTGTGTTCATTTTTCCAGCAGTTTCATTGTGAGAGCTAGGAGCTATATGAAATGAAGATCTTCAAAGCTTCCTTGAAGATATGATGCTTTTCTCCACCAACGTCTCGACTTTGTGGCCTGTCAAAACAGAAGCCTCTTTTAGTCACAGTGAGCTAGTCGTCTTCCTCTTCTTAATACCTCTTCCCATGGACACTTCAAGGAGAGAGCTTCTTATTGTTGAGCTCCTCATCTCTTCACCTTACTGGTTAGCTCCTCATGCCTTCCTGAAACTGTTTTTCTTGGCTTTCCTCCTTTCTGTGAGGCACTTTTAGCACCTGAATGTTCTTTGGCTGCTGTATGCTGACTTTGGGGACAGTGCTCGCTTAGTGAAGCGTTGCCCTCTACACAGCTGCTGCCACTGCACTACCACAACATGCCAGCAAAACTTTCTGGAGACATACTGTGAGCAGTACCACTGAATTGACTTGGACTTAAATGACCCAAGAATAGGGGAAAGTCTGAAATCCTTAACTTGAAATTGCCACTGAAGGCAGTGGATCCTGAAACTACAACCTCTCAAATTTTACTGTGAGTAGATGGACTTGTAGCATTAAATTTTGGGGGGAAATAAGACTGGTTTTCCACATTATAGAATTATTTTGGTTTTAAAAGGCTCTGTCCTCTCTGGTGTCTTCATCTGGAAATGGTGGAAATGAAAATGAATGAAATAATGGAATACTGGGTGGTTTTACCTGGTTGAGTAATTTTGTTCCTGACTAGATACATGGAATGATTTCACTTGAAGTAAGACCTTCAAAATAAAAAGTGAGCTCACTTTTTTTTTTTAAAAAACATCATTTAATAAATACAATTTAGAACATAATTACACAGGCAACGACACTACTCAAAAGGCGGAACCTTCCAGCGTTGAGGCATAGCAACCTATTAAACTTATTCTGGCTTTAGAAGAAGAGAAGCAAGAAACAAGATGACTAACAGCTCAGAGAACATGCTACTTTCTTTTTGATGGGATCCAAAATGAACTTAGTGTTCGGATCAGAGTCTCCTTCACACAATGTGTTTGTTACACACCTTGCTAGCTGGCAGTGAAGTGAAATTGTTTCCTAATGAAACTTCCATCACTGTAAAATAATCACATATCCTTGCTAAGCAAATAACATTGTCAAAACTATGATGTGGGTTTGTCAGTCCATTTTCTTAATGGTGTTGTTATTTAAGCAGGATGTTTGTCATATATAACAGTAATATAAATTGATGCCGAATAGATTAGATCTTTTAAGGAGAGCTGTGATCAATATCTCTATGAATTTAATGACTTTTTGGGGTGTTTTTTGTTTGTTTTCTTGGGGGTTTTTTTGCCGCTTATTACATCTCTGTGTGTGCAGAGTAGAAACCACTTGCAGAAGGCTGTCAGTGAAGAATCAATGATTGATCACATCGCAATAGATGTTGAGATAGGTGCTCTCTAATAAATTCGTATTTGATCTTTGTGTAGACACTTCAAGTGTCGCTTTCCAGCAATCACCAGCTCTTCTAGCTCCAGTGATCGCCAGAAGTTATTTTGGGAAATTACAGGAAGTACATGCTTAGTCTGAAAATAGTTAAGGCCAATTCTTAAAAAGAGGAGTTAAGCCATGAGTGACTTACAATTCACATAGATAACTGTCATTATATTATAATACTTCCCTAAAAAATATTTCAATAGCTATAATGAGAAGGAAACAAGAAATGAAACTCAAAGGAAATAAATTACAAGTCCAATGTGCTCAAATTCTCCCTTTGTCATCTTTGCACATTTTGTTGTTTTCAGTATTTCTGCATATTCTTTTTCGAAGCAAACTTTACTCAGCAAGCAAGAGTGAGATTTCTCATGCCCGTCATTTGCATTCCTTGGTTTCTTCTCTGTTGTTTTCTAAGGTTGACAAAGATAAATTTAGATTGACTTTCTTTGATTTAACAGCCTTAGTGTTCTAGTCTAATTCCACCTTTAGTATACCTATTTGGTGTTCTTGTGGTACTGCAAGGCTGTCTCTCTAAGTGTAACACTGCATAGGTTTTCATATATTATGAAGGAAAATAACTCAAAAACAAAATTATGAGAACTCTTAAGGCCGTGCCTTCAGAAACAGGTTTTACCTCCTGTGCTCCTTCACAGGAAATGAAAGGTCAGGAAAGTTGAAACAGGAGTGCTGATTTTGCTGCAGTAAAATACAATGCTTCCATATGATCATAATTTTAAATTACTTCTTCAACTTTGTCACTGCCAAAATGAATCAGGGTAATGTATGGCAGAGTGAACTGAAATACACAAACACAATTAGGCATCCTGACTTCCTAAGACAGGAACCCAAGATGTTCATTTCTGAGAGGGAGCTGAATTAACAGACGATAATTCTCTACCATATGAAGTAGTCTGTAAGATATTAGTGTGTTGTTTTGTGTTGTGTTTTGTTTAAGTAGTGAGGCTTAAAATGAGGCTGCTTAAAGGAAGAGGGAGTTCGGTCTCATAAGGATTCTTTGTTTGGGGGCAAGGGGAAAAAATGTGGTTTGCTGCCAGTTTTTTTATCTGATAATGGGAACCGTACACGGGTTGGTGTGGGAGTATGCTGTGCACAGGCTGCCATAAACCAACGTCATGAGGCACACAGCAAATAAAGACTTTCCAAATTATAATTATTGTTTAGTCGATCCCTTGATCTAAACTAGAGGCAGTTTAGAGAACGGAGAATAGAGGTAACCCTTCCTCACACCAGCAAAGTTTGAAGGAGCTGAAAGCTAGGCGATAGGCTCAAGCTTCGACGCATGTTTATGCAGGGAAGCAGTGGGTTAAAAAAGTAGCCAACAAAGATTGGAAAAAGCCTAACAAATTCCACAGTTGTGATCTCTGCCCGTGGAAACGGCACGATCAAAGTGGAGCTTGGATGCTGGACTTAACCCTGCTCACACCAGCGGGATGATCCTCCCCTGACTGGCCTATCTGATCTCCCCTCAGCAGAAGTGACCTCAGCAGCAAGGTGCACTATGTCATCGGCGGGCTCAGCCAGCGGTCACTGCTGTCTGTGACCGTGCCGGTGGCCCTCCCCATGGAGCATGCGTGCTTGCAAAGGTGACGTGACGGGTCTGCTGGCCAGGCACGGGCAGTGGCTGCACCCAGCCCTGCTCTAATGGGAAACCATCTGAGTGCTGTTAATCACTCATCCCTGACGCATGGAGTTAGGGGCCACCGTTCAGGTGTACAGTGGTGACGTACCTGAATAAAACAAATGGGCATTTGGCTGCAAGCTTCTGAATGCCTGCCTTGGTTGCAGTAGCAGGCAGAACATGTCATGACTAAGTAAATTCCTGCAACCCACACAGTCAAAGTGGTCCTCTTTCGGTTTTATAATTTATGAATATGTTGCTGGGAATAAACATAGGGCTTGTGTGCTCCAGGCAGTGTTTAAAGCTCTATCTTGCTTTTGTTTCACTGCATAACAAAGTCCTCGTCACAGATGGTAGCCAGGCCAGAGACAAAGCTTATAATGAATTGATGTTAATATTTTTTTTTAACACATACAGTTAGATTTTTGTAAATATTTCTTTGTTTGTACCTTCTCATGTATAGAATATAACCATGTCCTCTGCACCTGCGTGGAAAATCTGCCACGGCTCCTAGAGTGACGTGACCTAGATTTTAAAACCAAAACCTGAACCCAAGACGTTTTCAGCTGTAGGCTTACATTTTCACTGGAACTGAACTTTCCCAAAAGTACGTTGGCCTTGATCAAGGTCTGGAACGGGTGAGCCGAAAAGGGAATTCTTGCAACTCAACCCTGACTTTCAGATCCAGCTAGCGTAATTATAGTTTAGCTACTGGCCAGTAGTACTGCTCTGGATAGCATCAAAGCATTCTTGTAAAACATTTTGAACTACTCCCAATGACCACTTCTGTGGTCGGTATATAGTAACTTCCGAGCACATATTCAACTGTGCCTTGTCCAAAGAGTTATGCAGTTTCTATATACAGACACCAGCACAGATCCATGTGAATTACCCATCGACCAAAAAGCTCGGTTGTAAAGACCGGATAATTTGACTACCCGGGCATTGTGGCATCCATTGCATAACTGTACTTCAAACACTGTCTGGAGTCCGTGGCAGCTTCCCAGGCGGGATCTATCACATCGGCTAATGCATCGGAATGGGCTGCATCAAAAGCTTTAGCAAATCAATGCCTACAGAAATGTAATTTGACTTTAATCAATTTTATTGTTAAAGAGGAAAACATAGATAAAAGCTTGAAGAGTACAGAAAGGAAAAATTTAATTTGTAGGAAGCTAATTAATTTGTTTTTAAGATGTGTTTTTTCAGTCCTTTGGTGGAGTGCAGCTTGGTTAAAGAAACTGATTCACTGGAAGGAAAAGACAGTGTCCATAGCGGTGTTGTTTCTCTATGCAGAGGTTAGTGTAAATTATTTGTATTTAGTTTCTTCTTTCTCTAAGGACCTAAAATACACTAAGGTTATTCAAAGAAAATGAAAAGAAGGAAAAAGGGAATTAGGTGGAACTGTAGAAGATAAGGAAAGAGGAAACAGGGAAAGCATCAGAGACTGACTGTGTCTAATAAAGTGGGTGGGTGGGGGTATATCGGAATGTATGTATGTAAAACCAACAAATGCTCCAACGGTACTAACTGCAAGCTAACCAAAAGTCACAAATCACCCTTGAAAACTCAGTTCTATATTTATCTTACAACAGCCTTAACATCTGTATTTAGTAGACATTTATTCATTAGCGAATTACATGAAGTGATGTTTTTTGTATGGGGTTCACGTTATCGTTTGTTTTACGTTGTAGTTGTGATGCACATGTTCTACGAGATGTATTTAAAGATGAATAACTGTTGGAGGAAACATTGAATTATCTGTGTTCCAGAGTATGTTAAATATTCACCCAGGACTCAGTTTCAGTAATAGACCTGTTTCTGTGAGGCAGGGTACAGTTCAGCAGTTTCTGTTGAACCAAGGTAAGTTTGGAGTTATTTTCCTGCAGGTGATAGTCATCCTGGATATCTATCAATATCAAAGAGGACAGTATATGATTCTAGCTTCCAAAGCAGGCTGCTTGGTAAATTAGATAATCCTCTTCTATTGCTGTTTGATTTGAGGGATATCTATTCTGGAAAAGACTAATACAGATAAATCTGCCTACCCATTTAGATCATATCTGAAGAATGTCTATGAAATTAAGAGGCCATATATTTACATTTAACTGTAGTCATTGCATATTAATTCCTGTTCATATTTATAATACTATGTGCAATGAAAGAAATCAAATAATGAAATTTCCTAGAGATGTATGTAAGTTTATCATAGCTGTCAGTCAGCCTATTCTGATAATACTCTGAATCTGAGCATTAATTTTCAAATGCTCTCCTTTTCCTAGTTTTCTATCAGCTTGCTGCTGCTATTCTTGACTCCTGAGCAGTCAGCATTTGGGTTGGAGGAAGATGAAAAGTAGGTATTTCATGTCTGTGTTTCTTATTGAGGACAGCTCAAAAGCTGGAGAGGTGCATCTGAACATTTGTGGGAAAAGCTATGTGAATACAAATCAGAACTAAGCACTATGAATTTTCCAGTTATTCTTTTTAAAACAGGTAGAATTTTTATAAAGTAATTAGGAATTACTTTAATGCGACAGACATGGAAAATATCCTTATTTTTTATTTCCAGCTTTTAGAATTGGCCTGATTTTCACAAGTGCAAGGTAACAACAGATGCGATCTTTTACATTGGGCTCTGAGGTTATGGCGCATTTGTGAGAACCAAGCCATTTGCTGCTATTTCTGCACTTCTGAAACTAACTTCTTAAGGTATTCAGGACTATAAAAAGGGATTTATATCATTCCTGGATATTGTGAATTATTTGCAAAAAACTTGTATTTTCAGGAAAAATATTGCAATTCTTACAGCATCATTAAAGAGCAAAAGACCTAAAAAAAAAAAAAAATCATGTTTGCATGAGCTATCATGCGTCGTTTGGGGATTTAAATCTGTTGTAATTTTATTTTATTATGGCTTGCAGTGCTTTTTATGTTTTATTCTGTTGAAAGAAGATAGTGATGATAAAGAAACAACTCTCTCCTCCTCCTGCTTGGTATGAACTCTTGCCTTTAAGTTAATAATCCACATATTTAAAAGTGTGCATCTGTGCACATACATGTGCATGCACATAAATAACATTTTTTTTAAAAAAGAGGGGAATGCCGTGAGAACTGCCTCAATAACTTTATGAACTTAAGTGCTGACTGCACTTAAGAGTTATGATCCTTCTGTTCTATGGTGAGCATTGCTGTAGGGTCATATTACTATTCTTTGTGCTGTATATATTTCCTTGCCTTCTTGCAATAAAAAGAACCCCTGCTTTTATTGTAAGCATTTCCAATTTGTAACAGATCAGCAACCCAGTGTTGTTTCTTTGGCAGGGTGAAGCCATCAAGACCTATCCTTTATGGGACTTTCCAGGTGATTTACTAGTTATGACTTTCCCTTCGTATCACACTTGAAGTTTCATCAAAATAATTTGCAAGGTACTGGGACCAAATAAATGGCATAGGCTAAAGTATCTGTTTGCCAAGACAACCACACTAAAACTTGCCAAACCAAACATTATCGTTAGAAACATGGCTCAACCATAATGCCTATCTCTGAATGGCAGTGGGAATGGTTTCATGGGAAAAAGTTTGCTCAACAATATTACAGGCTCATAGACCCTACATTTGGAGAAGCGACAGCATACCTAATTTAAATAAGTTTAAACTGCAGCCAGTACTATGGTTTGTGGCTGATCTTTATTACCTGCTGGCTTTTCAGATTCTACTTTTTTTATTTTTTAAATGTTATGTCAAGATAATTCCCCCTCCCCCCTTTTTTTTCTTTTTTAAACTTGTTTCCCCTGTGGCTGTTTTTGAGGACTTGTTAGGGAAAGCAGACTGTAATTCCATCAAAGACTCTTCTTCCATTTTCCCTTTGAATTTTGTGACGATAGGATGCCTCACAGAATACAGAGCTGATTCTTGGCCTTTACAGTGTTTGGGGAGTTTAGCTTGAAGCATCATTGCAGCATTTGAAATTAAGAAAAAATAAACGTTACATGATAAGGTTATTGGAAAGGGAGTGGGAAGAGATGGGCTGGATGTTGGGCTTATCAGCTTTGCATTCAGTACTAGAGTCAGATTCCCAAATTTAGTAGCATCATCTAAGAACAGCTCATACCTTTTAAGTGGCTTAAAGGCTGAGGCTCTGAGAGGCAGTTTCCACACTTTTCGTAATCTACCTGAAGTTTGGTAATAGAGTTAGGTTGGTCATGGGTGGGAACGACAGACAGGGTAGATTCCTCAGCATCCAAACCTTGCCCAGCCCCACAGGGGAAAACCAGCACAAGTCGATAAAGCCAGCTGCTAATTCAGTTGAAAAGTCTTTTCCCTTCATTTTTGTGAATGAAACACTCAGGTGAGACAAGTGCTGTGAGGAGGACGGTGGCAGCGGGAAAGCCGTGCGCAGTTTGTCACCCAGGGACTGGACTGCAGTAGTGCAGATGCAGAGCACCAGATCAACAGGATAAAAAGGGATTAAGTAATCAGGGTAAGTTCCTTTTCCTGATAAACTCCGTGGAAACTTTGCTGCTGTTTCCCCTTGTTCTTTGGCAGGGAGAGCTGTGATTAAACAGCAATGCTGAGATTGTTTCTCCCCTGTATGGAGTTTGTTCCAGTAGGTTCTGAAGAGGCAGAGGCGGTGATGAATCATTAGACTGCCATGCTTTCAGCTGGCCTTTCCTGTCCCTTTCACTTAAGCTTTTCTATCAAGGATCATCCAGATATATGCCATCTTGCCTCATGAATGCATCTAGTGTTTCATTTTGTCCTTGGTTCAAATTCTTTAGTGTTTTTGTTTGGTTCTTTTTCCCCAAGCATCAGTGCATCTCATGTTTTGTTCTTCCCATAGTTTCCATCACGCTTTGACAAATTTTGGCTATCCTTTCACCAGCTTTGTTGTCACTTGTCTCTGTATCACTGTTTCTCAGCTTGTCATTTAATAACTGAAATACTAGGACATATAAGAACATGGGAAATGACATATATCACCCAGTTGTCATGTTTGGAATTGTAGCAGCTCTGTTGCACATGATACAGTTGTAAATTAAAATTTTCCATTGACCTGGAGCTTAGAAGGGTATGCTCAGTACAGTATTTGCTTAGTCAGTTTTGCTGCTCTTAATATATTTGTATCTGTTTTTTTATATTCCTATTTCATATTTCATTTTGCTATTCCTAGTAAAAATCCATTTCTCTGGCATGCCCTTGCCTGTATGGGAGGTGACATTTGCAATCATTCTTGAGATTGGGTGAAAGGTTTTAATTGTAAACTGATTGGCAAAAAGCGTACAGAATCCTGCATGTTTTACCTATGCAGAAAGTTATGAAACTTGACTTTTCTTAATATCAAAGGAGAAAGGAGAAAATGATGTCTTTTAAAAATGTCTGTATCTGAAATAATTCACTATAGGAAGGCTTTATGAGACATGTCTTTATAATTCTGGGATTTATATATTTGTCCCTTTAAAATTTAACTACAGTCAAGAGAAAAATTAAAGATGATGTAATTTTGCCAATGTAATACAGAGCTATTTTTCATAACTAAAAAAGCTTGTGAAAAGTACGTGCTTTCCACCAGGACTAGCACATTGAAGCAAATATGGCATTTGAATCCAACCCATTTTTGAGTTGTGACAGGCCCAAGATCTCTCTAAAAATTTTGAGATCTCAAACGCTTTCTGATTTGCTTCACACTTTACAGGTAGTTCTGCTTTGTCATAAGGGCTTGAAATTTCAGACATGTTAGTGTTACTTTGCTGAAGCTGAGATTGTATGTGTCAGAATCAGCTTTCGAAGGGAAGGACTGTTTCAGCCTTCACTAGGGAGAGGCTATTGTCTCTTCAGAATAAAGTAACAGATATTTCAGAAGTGCTTTGAAGTTGTGCCAACCTCCTCACAGAGCTGTGAAATCTGATACCTCCGCTTTTAAGCTGTTTGTGAAAGTACAAAATGTAGTACTTGTGGAATTCATTCACTGAGTTCCAAACTTGAGTCTGACCTGGGAATGGGAAGAAAGAGTTTAAGAAAAATGGGGGGAAAAAAAGATTTCAGTAGTATGTGGCAGTTAACTGTCAATTTTGGCATCTTTTCAGATTTGCAGCTTCATGCTTTCTAGACATAAACTGTGACTTTTCCCTAAGGATTAGAGAATTTTATTTACTTTTCCACTGAAGCTCTTAGGATCGTATGACTGTAGCAGCTAAGTGAAGTGCAGAACTACCAGCAAGAGCCATGCCATGTTCTTAGATAGTTAATTTAAGGTTGCAGAACATTTCTTGCAGCTTGTTCCTATTTACATTAGTTTCTCAATATTTACCATTTGTAAAACAGATAAATAGGACCCCTCTGTCTGTATTACCATGCTTTGTCGTGTTTCATCTGGGTTTGCCTGAAACCTTTTGTCTCATTAACAGGTGGATTGAAGATTTTCTGCGGGCTCAGAGCATTCCTGTGCACCCTCTGTGACAGAGGATCTCATGTAAAAGCAGAGAAGGCACAACCCTGGGAGCAACCGAATCTTGAAAGAGTCAAACTTTCTTATTCTTTTTGCTCTCATTAGAGCTTAAATGTGAGTGGGCAGTGAGGGCCCCGTTTCTGCTGTGCAGCCTGTTGCTTTTGTTTTATTTCAACAGAGCTGAAGGAAAGTATCCGCTTATGTCTTTTCATAGTGCTCTCTGGGCTTGTCCTGACTATGCAGTATGTTTGAGTCGTAACTGCAGTTTCGCCCCAGCTCAAGTCTTGTCCAAATGCAGAAACCTTTAAGATGAGGATGGTGGTGTTTTTACTTGAATTGACTGGCTTGTCTGGTTACATAGGCTATAGCTCGGGTTAACGCAGTTTGTCAGCTGCTAACACAGTTATTATGTGCAGTAATCCAATGCCTCTGTGCAATGCAAGGGTTATTTTGCAGTGCGGCTGCTCTCGGCTAAAGATCCCAGAGGGCACGCAGTGAGAGATGAGCATGGATTACTACACTGGGGGGAAAAAACAAATGGAAAAGGTGCATTTCTACTTGCTGAGAACTGATATGACAGATTTCATGAACATGTAGGGAAAAGTCAGAAAGCTCAGGCTAAAACTGAATTGCAACTGCCAAGGGAGAAAGAATAGCACGGAAATACTTGAGTGATCAAGGTGGAGGAAAGTAGAAGTTTATTACTTAATGTGGAAATGAGCAAATAATAGGTGATCTATTTGATGTCTTTCTCCTTTCAACTGCCACAGAAAAGGTGAATTATGACCAGATGCTTAAAACAGTTAATTTTAATAAAAATAGGACTGAAAAGGAACAGGTCAGGTGTACTTGATAGATAAGAGAGATTATGCAAGTCAGCAGGACTTGATACAGTATCCTATAATATGAAAAATTTGCAAATGCTAAGCTATCTGACATTCTCTTTAAGAAATGTGGGGTCTCCTGATGATGTCAAGAAGGCAAACGCATTACCTATGTTTGAAAATGCAAGGGCAGCTGAGGAGAAGGAAGCCATGGAGAATTTAGAGAAAGTTAATGCTTATTCAGTATTGAAAATGAATAATGGCATAAAACATTAGATGATACTTTAATAATCTTTCTTGTCCTTACAAATATGATAAATAACTATCATGGTGCCACTGTGTACTGGTGCTGCTAATCTAGTGGATTTGGTGGAACCTTTTTTGAAAGACAAGCTAGGACGCAGTCCCACACAACATTCTTGTAAGCAAATTAGGCTGGTTTTATCTATCATAAAAACATGGTAAGGTGGGCACACCAGTGACTGAGACATCCCGGGATGAACAGGCAAGTGGGGATTTAGAGTTTCTAATCTGAAGACTGCCCAGGGAGGTCATGATGACTTTGCTGCTGGAGTCTTTTAAAAACAGTGTAGATATATGGCACTTGATTGTGCCTCAGAGGTGGGATATGGACGAGATGATTTCCTGCGATTCCTTCCACTTCTCTGTTCCTGTGACTCTGTGACGTAAGGCTAACTGGGGAGACATTAACTCAAGTGCAAATAACTCAAGTTAACTGTGCACTGAAGACACAACCCTCAGCTTAATAGATGTCATTTTAAAACCTGGCTGGAAAAACATGGTTTCATATGTGGTAATAATGTCTGAAGAGGACATCCCAAGATGAATGGTAGATTCAAGAATGATGTGGACTTATATTATTCGCACTCCAAAGTGCGAATGATCAACCAACTAGGAAACAAACCTAGAAGGTGGACTAAAACAATTTGCATTGCGTAGAGAATAAAAGACCAGAGGAAACATTACGAAGAGGGGAAAAAAAAAACCAAAACCAACTATCCAAAGCAGGGATAGCAATGCAATGGAAAAGATTGCTCGGGTGATTATGAAGTCTGTGATGAACATGAAGAGCAGGTTAGAAAAATACCTCTCAGAAAGGACATGGAGATAGTTGTTCCTACTTTGGGACCAGGGATGGGCTGGATGTCCTTTCAATGTCCCTATCTGATTTCTTTTTCAAAGATCTTTTTTCTCCTGAGGAGGAATACTTTGCCTTGATACTTGAGGTACTTGGGGATTAAACTTATTAATTTACTTTTCAAAATAGAATTGTCACTCTCTGTTCCTACCAAAATTGTCTGCCTAGCAAGTAGGGAAAGTAGCCAGGACTGCATCTAAGGGTTTCACCTTTCTGTTCCCTGTTTGTCTGTGACGAGGAATATGTGGAAGATAACCTGTCCTCTGCCCCATTGCAGCCAGCATTGCAGCTCGTGTATGGGAAGAAACAGACGCTGTTGCTTTGCATGAGATACTATGAGCTGCGAACAGGTAGCCATACTGAATATCCAGACATTGCAAATGAAACTGTTTTATGCAGTCGTTGTGTATGTGGATTCCTAATTAGCATTTGCAATGATTTTTCAAATAACACCTAGACTTGCATTAATTGCACATATTTAGATTCTGTTGCAAGTAAAATCCTCCCACGCCTAGAGCTTTTGTCTAAATTTTCATTGTCTTTTGGGCACTAAGCTGTTGGAGAATGTGATGAAAATTAAAAAAACCGAACCTGGATGCAAAATGTAGCTCGTATTTAGGCAATGCCAGATAAGTTTTCTGAGGCTAGATCTGTTAAAAACTACAAAATGATCTGTCATTTCTATTCAGAAGTTCAGAAGGAAGCAGACAGTTTGGATCAGGCAACAGTCTGCAGTGATGTGTCCAAAACAAGAGCTTTTGTTCCAAACTAGGCTGATGCATGCCACCAAATATGCAAAGAATGCAGGGCCGTTTGTGGTGCTACTACAGATACCATCACCGGAAAGCTAAGCACCCAAATTCCTGTTGAAATAACATTGCAGTTAAGATGAAGGCAACCAAAATCAGGCAAATCCAAAGCAGAAGGATGCCATTGCCTGCAAGTACACTAATGTTTGATATAAAATGTTCTCTGTTTTTCTTTGAAATCCATCATTTGCAGACCTCTCCCTCAAGCCAGTGCATTGGCTCAGGCAATTAGCTGTGAAACCTTTCAGGGTCTAAGGGTCGAGGTTAGTTACAAGAAGGGGGTTAAGAATTTTTGAATTAGCTAGTGTGATTTCAGTGAAAAATCTATGAAGGCTGCATCCGTTACATCAGGAAACGATGTTTTTCCAGTTGACATCATTTCCAAAATCAAACATAGCCATATACGTGAAAGCTCTGTGTGTAAATATGTATGAATTGGAGGAGTTGTTGCACTGGCTTGTGAAAAGGCTCTACCAATTGCTCTGAGCAATTTTCATACCCGTTTCAGTGGTATTCTTGTGACACCACCACAATTAACAGTTAAGATTGCATTCACACTTTAAAGTAAAGTGGGGTTTATTTCTTGCTGTTAGATATGAAAATAGTGGCTGAACATAACCAGAATAAACACTGTTCTTAGGGAAAAAGTTTATCTTTCTGGAAAATTGTATGGAAGTGTATTCATTGCTTTAGGAATTCAAAAAAGTTAAGAGTAACTTTCTTTAAATTTTACAACTTCTGTGTAACACTTGAACTGTCATGTCACTTTAGTGCTTGAAGCTTTAGGCAGGCATAGATTGGAATGCACTCCAATAGGTTGACTACCTTGAACATAATTTAAATGAGCAAAACTTCTAACATGACACATCATTAGTAGTAGCTAAAGTAGCTAAGGAATTAAAACAACCTCAAACCCACAGACCACCAAATCTGCCAAATGGCACATCTGAACTCTGACACTTGGCAGTTTTGGAATTAGCTCCTTTGAGCAGCTGGTTGAGTTCATCTTCAGTAAAGCAAATATTTTGCAGAAGCAAGTTTATTTTTTACCCCACAATTTGGGGCACAATAAGGAGCTGCGTTTCGCAGGACCATGACTCAAGAGGTTGCTCTGTGTCAGGATCACCATCTGCTGATGTTTGTCAGTCTGCTGTAGGGGAGGTATTTTTCATCACCCATAGGGGTGAGCTAAAGTAAATCTGCTTGCTGTGGGTAACTTTTAAGAGCTAATAAGCACAACTCAGCACATCTGGCATTCATAGCTGTTAAATACCATGGTCTTGGCTGGTTACAAGCTCTCCTCCTGTTGGAGGGAGGCTAGAGGGGCCCTTGGCCTGACCCAAGCTGGCACTTCTGATGCTGGAAATCAGAGCGTTAGAAGTCTGGGTGCCTGGAGGTTACCTGAACGGGTGTCACAGAAAAAATGGCCTGGAAAATACTGATTAATATGTAAAAACAGGCTGCTATTGCAGCCGTGGGGGCTGGCACCAATGGTGAAATGGGAAGCAAAGCAGATTAAACTCCCTCTGGAAAGATCAGTTGGTAAAGGCGATGATTTGGATCCCAACCTGCCTATTAACTCATCTAGAGGAGTCACTGCAGAGGATTCCCCCAGCCTCTGTTTGATGAAGTAGTTAAGTGGTATAAAATCACGAATTCAACACAACTGGTATTTTACTGTTTTTCATTCAAACCATTTTTCAATTATGCTTGTTTTCCTTAAGATCTTAATACATGTATCAGATTAACAGATTTTCCTGCGTTTTTAAAAGGAAGCTGTGTGCTGATACTGAGCAAGAAATTTAGGGAAGAGGAGCAATTTATCTCCTGTGTCTTTATCTTCCATCAATGACAAGGTGGCTAGAAAAATCTTCTCTCTCTGTGCAGAACTGAGTTTGTGTTTTAATGCATAGGTCTAGTCAGAGCTAAAAGGAAATTTCACAGTGTATTTTTCGTAGAGAAGACTCCCAATGCTAATGAGCAGCCGAATCTGTCTCGGGGAAACAGTTTGTTACTAAAAATAAGTTGCAGCCTAACTGTAACTAAAATCAGATTGCAGAAACCAAGCTACTCTGATTCCTGATTTCTACTGCAGAAGGAGATGAATCTATTACAAACAGCTCTGATTATTACATACTTTAAAATGTGCCAACTGAGCCCTGTTTTGAAATTAATCCACTGGTGAGCTTCTATCAAATACACTTACTGCATTCTCTGGAGATTTTCTTCAGACTCCCCAAAGCCAGTGAGGAACCAGTTCATAGTTATAAGGCCGAAAGGAAAAACTGCACACGAGCTATTTATAGAATATGAAGGAAAACAGTGTGATAAAGGGCAAATGAAAGGTTTCAACGAGAGGCTTCTTTTCATTTCCCGTCACGTGGTCTTTACATGCAATTTATTTTTTACTATACAATTTAGCAGGGAAATTAAACCACTTGACAACAGCCTTTTTCTGGTTAGAAAATAACTTTTCAGTGTTTCTTTACCATTTACAATACACTCACTTGTGGCTGTCACTATTTGAGAGGTTTTGTTTGCAGGAGTTTCTGCAGGGGCCAGTACTTTTCTGGCAGGTGCCAGCAGAAGTGGTGACCAGAGGTTGCCCCAGGGAGCATTCAGTGTTCGGCATTGAAAACCACTCTGCTGCCCAGGACAAAATGCAGAGTTCTTACTCATGAGCCCCAGATGTTTGGGACAACAGGACAAGGATCTATCTCCTCTGAAACTTTGACATTTAAAGGCAGTAGTAGAAGCAAGTAAAGTGGAAGCCAACCTTTCTAATTGCTTTTGTGTGCCATTTGAAAGGTTAGCTTCCACTTTACTTGCTTCTACTATGTCCTTGTTCCCTATTCCTGCCCTTCTGTTCTCAATGCAAAGAGCAAAGGACATTTCTGTCCTGGGAGTTTCTTAGCCAAGCTTCGTGCAGGTATATTTTGAATATATTTCTTTGAATTCTAGTTTATTTGGGTCAAGTATCTCTGTGCTCCATCTCCAGGGGCCCCGTTTAAGCAATTCTGACCTTGGAAAAAAAACCCTATAACCTGGGTGCCAATTTGTGGCTTAGCCCCAACACCGTATTCAGCTCTTTCAGAAATGTAGGAGTTGCCAATTTTTTGGCACTCACTTAAATTAGATACTTTACTGCCTAACTGTGATGCCTTCAAGAAAGGGAGTGGTGCTGAGGAGAAATTGCATGAACTGTGTCCTGAAGGTCCAGGCAGATAAAAATAGGTGGCTTCTGCGATAGATTTTTTGTTTTCTTTCCTTTTTCTTTGTGATAAAGTTTGAGGGAGGCTGAAGAAACTGGATAGTTTATCTCCCAAATATAGAGAATGATTATGTCATTTCACAATATTTCACAGACAAGGTGATTTATGGCAGCAGCCTTTTTTTTCTTGGACATTAGCAGCGCGTTTGCGGGTTCGCTGTGTGCGCACTACCTGAGTTCCTCAATGCTTTGGTAGATCAACCCATCACCCAAACTGTCATGTCTCACTTTTACCAGATTCCTCTTCAGTCCTTGGACCTCATGTGTTTGCTTAAAAATATTAATACTTCACAGACTTATTCTGCATTGTGACAAGTGAAAGAGTGGATAAAATATCAAGGCTTTAACACCTAGTGATGCTGTATGGGAGCTAAACGCTGCAGCTAGGAAGCTGGGTAGCAAGGATCAACGAACGTGATACATCTATCTGTATTCCCATATGTCAGTCTCTCAGACAATTTCACAGATTTGCTAATGGGAACAAGGCTTTTCAGTAAAGCATCTTCAGGGCCCTTACAGAGATGTGAATGTACTCCAGAACCTTGATGAGTGATAAGAGGAAACACTGAAAGACAAATTTCCACTGCTACTTCTCAGACACATGAACTCCTTTATAAGTCAGGAGTCACTCTGAGTTTAGAGAAAGCAATGCTGGCTTCCTCCCAGGACGCGAACTCTTAAGAACTCTGTTTTATATGTGTGTGTATGTATGTGTACATATATATATACATATATAATGTTATTTTCAAATACCCAGTGGAAGTTTAATGGACTTGCAAGAACAGAAGAATGGAGGAGAACTAATTCTACATACAGCACATAACCTAAACACTGCTACTGAGTTGATCCCCAAGAGGAAGGCAGAGCAGTAACGCAAAGCCAGAGTTGAGGGGTTGGGGGCTGCCCTACAGAGCTTGGTCCAGTTTAACGGCTAGAAAAATCCCCACCTTCTCTGCTCCTCTAGTGTTCTTGCTGCACACTAAAACTGACCTAAAAAAAAAAAAACAAGCAAAACTGGAAGGAAAAAAAAATTGGAAAGCTTGGAGGAAAAAGAGAAAGAGTTATTTTCTGTGGAAGTTTTACTTTACTGGGCAAAAATTAAAACGGTGATTTTGAACTTCTAAGGTATGCCACAATGGCTTGTTGCAGTTGTTCAGATATGTCGTGCTCCCATTTCCCTCCACACCTTGAACTTCCCAGTCAGACTAACAACGTCTCTGGTGGGACGTTACTTTTCCATCCAACAGCTGCACAGAGATGAAGCAGAGGAGCAAGTAGCTGCTTTTGCAGATGGTTGCAGAGCGTGCCCAGCTCTGTTGCGCGAGGTGGGATCGTGTTCCTACACTGTCACGCCCTGTGCAAGAGCAGCAGGGCCTGGGCACCCCAGTCGCAAGAGTCAGTGGCAGGCGTGCGGAGAGTGGGTCTTTGGAGCTGCCTGAGCTTGGCTTTGCTTCCCTCAGATAGGTGTTTCTGAGTGCGTTATGAAGTCTCAGCTCATCTGTTCCTGTCTACTGTGGCATCACTGATATTTTTTCACTTGTAGTTATTGGTGTGTGAAGCCAGTACAGGTCTCCTTCTAAGTTAGGCTATGACCAGAGCTACAGTCAGTAGGTCATAGGTGGAAAAACCAAACAACCCCCCACATGCTAGTTCCCTTAGCAACAACCTGGAGCAAGGGTGAGTCCAAGAGAAGGGCTTTAAAGCTGTGGTGTTGGAACACAAGTGGACACAAATCTGCCTCACCCCACTGTCTGTCTCAGCCTGAGACTTGTCTCTTGTTAGGAGGAGCAGGCTGTTCCCATTCATTACTGTCACCTTCAAATATAAACCTGCTGGAACAGATAGATCTTCACAAAGCTATCCCGTACTCCCACTATGTGCTAACAAACAAGACTGTGCTTGTAAGAGCATACCATGAAGTGGCAAAGTGTTCTTTTTTTTTTTTTTTTTTAATATGATCAAGAGGGACAAGAGACAGAGGAGATCAGCTTAAGGATATTCAGATCACAAGACTTTTTGATGAAGGGAACATGCAGCTGACTGCATATGCTGTTCCAGAAAAATAAACACCACTTGTAAATATCTAGTCCTCTTGCCATCTCTGAAGAATTTCTGCCAGCTGATGTAAGTATCTGAGGAAGAGTTTGGAAAGCTGTCGCCCCTAGGCTGCCACCCTTGTCTGTCAGAAGGGTGAAATGGAGCAGCCTGCAAAATCCAAGGCAGGGGAGGATAAGCAGAGGGGACTGTCCTGCTCCTGGTTCTGCTGGATCATGTGTAGTGAGCCACGCATCCTACTGAAGTACATGCAAGAAGTGTATGCACAGGCACACAATTTACAGTAAAGACTTAAAGGATGAACCTTAATGGGCACAGACCTGTTTTAAGAGGTTGCTGAAATTACCTCCTAAAACATGGGACTACATCGCATGTTCTTGTGTGCTCTCAGCTGCCTAAAACTGGCTTTTGTCCTGACCCTGCAGATGCAGGGTAACCCTTCCGCACAGAAGGGGATTCCCTGGCATAGCCGAGGGGGGCTGAGTACCTGGCAGAGCAGGGGGCTGGCTGGAAGGGCACCCGGCACACAGATATTTAGCTGGGCCTTCAGTCCTAGGAGCTCTTTGGAGTTGTTATGAAGTTAAGCAGCCTTTACTCAGAGTTACTCTCTGGCACAAAGGCAGCACTAGAACTG
The DNA here is from genome assembly GCF_047370975.1 of Nipponia nippon. Taxonomy (NCBI): domain Eukaryota; kingdom Metazoa; phylum Chordata; class Aves; order Pelecaniformes; family Threskiornithidae; genus Nipponia; species Nipponia nippon. The sequence goes on from NW_028262391.1 coordinate 19,610,087, forward strand.
GGAGACTGCCAGATCTGCAAGTTTTACTGTTAATAGACATGTTTTGAAGCAAGCATTGATTTGTAAAGTATTATGTAAAGTGATAGGTCTCTTTTCTGAAGAGCGGCTGAGGCTTCAGAACAAAGCATTGTGCCTTTTACATATTTCTCTTTCCTTTGCTGTTAATGTTATAAAGACTACTGTAAGAAGAGTTTTAGTTTTGCTGTAAGAATTCATCTACTTCTGCCCCTCATTCCTCATCTGAAGTCAGTGAAGTGAAAGTTCAGGTAGTTATCCAGGTGTGCTTATCCATTTCAGGTCAAAGAGTTTCCAAAAGACACCAGAATTGCTGGCTTTGGACTCCAGCCCACAGACACATGCAATTCTGATGCAACATGTCTGATTCTCTGCATTGTCACCTCCTTTTTCAGTGCTTTGCTTATACTGCAATAAGATTTTATTAAGCTTGACTATATCATGAGTCATACGTGAGCACACGTGCAGGTCTGTATGTACGTAGCAACAGGGAGATAGGAAATACACTATGATACTTGCAGTCCTTAATAGCTATGTATTTGCATAACAAAATCCAGCCTCTTCTGTTTCCATTTTTATACAGACTTGTCCGATTACTTAATCCAAAGCCTCATCCTACGCTCGGTTACTGCCAAGGCTAGCCAGCAGGCAGGAGGTGAGCTCAGTTGTGTGTGCTTAGTCCCCATGCAAGTTGTTCTTTCCTTCTCTTCTTCCTCTGCTCTGCTCTGCTGTTTGCTTGCTCTTCTTTCTTTTTTTGCTTTCTTTTTTTTTTTTTCCCCAATAGTCTTTTTTTAGGGGGAGCATCATTTTGGATTATGAGCTTCTTGGGTCAGGAGGTTCTTCACCTACATGTTTACATTGCCCCTAGTATTGGGCTCTGATTCCAAATTTGGGTCTGTGTGCTACTGCAATATAAATAATAATAAGCGTTGGTGCTTTGTCATGAGATCAGGTTGGAATCACTGCAGCTCTACTATGCTTGTGGGCGCTACCCACTGCAAGACTGTTTTCTTAATTTTTGCCTGAAAGTTATGCTGCGTACAGTACAAATAACCCCAAGCGCAGCAAAATAATAAACAGCAACGGCACAGCAAAAACTTTGAGCTGTGCTAATGGTGAAAGCGTTTTCTTGCAAGAGTGCAAATGTGCTGTAACCAGTTCTTGGTTTGTTAGACATCCTGGGATGTGTAAATATAACTAATCCCATCTAGGTTATCACAAAGGGAGTTTATTGGTGAGTCTGAGGTCAGAAACCCCCTAAGGCTCAAAGGATAAGGGAAACAGGTGCTTTCCCGGAGCCTTAGAAGTGATGCTACAATTAGTTTCTTCCTTTCCTTTGGGCTTAATAATATACTAAAGTTGGTATATTATAGCTATGCTAACAATTAGAATAAGAAAATATGCAAATACAGCAGCAACATAATTTTTCCAGGCTGCTTAGCAAGTAAATGGTTGTGTACAGAATGGCCTTCAATCCTATGAATATCTTTCTGCCAGAGACAGCTCGTTATTTATGACGGCAATAAAACTACTGATTATTATTGGACAAATTTCTCAGACATGAAAAAAAAACTTCAGACATTTTACTTTCAAATCTTTCAGTATGTAACAAAAGGTTTGGGGTTTCAGAAGTTTAGTCCCTGAGGATAAACAAATAAAGTTGTAAAGAGCACACCTTGCTAATATGATTGCTCCTTATTAGCATAATAGTTTTCAAATAAACAACCTGCTAATGTCTCTAATAAGCAATTACTCTATGATGAAAACTGCAAATGGAGCCCACTGGTGGGTAACAGATAACAGTAAAATCTGTCAATAAAACAAATATTGTTCTGCCTGAACAGCCCTCTCCTTTACTCCAAGAGAAGAAGAGAGCTGCCTAGGTATTTTTATAGACTGATATTTGACAGCCAGACATGTTACAGCACTGCTCTTCTGAGACGTTGCTATGATTTTATGTGGAGTCTTTACAAGGTTAGCGTTATAACAAAATAAGGCAGAGATCTTTACTTAGTTTGAAGCTACCTACTTTGAGTACTTGAGTCAAATAAAACCACAGTAGGATGAGTGTTTGCCCAAGAATAGTGATTTGCCAGATTATTAGGGTTTTCTTTCTTTCATAAACTGAAGATCATAATTAAAAATTCGGAGTCCATCCTATCTCTGAAACATGCAAATGAATGGAAATTGCGTCTCAACATTCTTTTCTTCTTGCTATTCTGAAACATAAAAAATCATTTACAGTGGCAAAAAAGTGTTAAATATATGCAAGAATCTCACTTTCCCAAACATTGAAAAGTGTGAAAAAATTTCATAATTTTTCAAGCATAGTTGACAAACTATTTTCAAAACATTTGCAGACATAATTTACATACTTGCCTAGTTGCTTTACCATCGATTAGAAAGCCGTGTTGTGCTTGCTTTGGTCTCTGTATTTCTGCAGTCATTTTTCCAAAATCATTTTGCATATGTTCTCTTAGTTTTCAGGAAATAAGGATACGGAATATGAGAGAGCCACAAATGCCCAAACCTGGTCCTTTCCAAATTCCATGGTGAGTACTGGGTTTTTATTTTATATGTAGCTTTGGAGAAAAGGGGTCATTTGAAGGAAAATCTTGAGCCATTCTTATCTTTGTTCCACTTCTGGACTGACATCATGGTATGAAAATGTAAGGAATGTACAGTAAAGCCTGGTGTGGGAAGAAGATCTTGGCAGAGGGATGATTAATGGTGTCTAAAAGAGGGAAAACAGTTATGTAATGAATACAGCCCATGAGATTCAAACTGAAGAAACCATCACAGGTGCAGACTGTAAACAGGCCCCGGAGGAAAGAATATTGGTCTTTTAAAGGTGGACTCTGTAAACAAACAGCCGAGGCATAGGAAATATCCTTTCATATAAATTTTTATGGTACAAATGAGTACATGGAGCACATAAGCACCCTAAGTGTTTATAAACTCAAAGAACATCCATACTGCAGTAAAGCCGCACAAATAGTGCCGTGGTGTAAATTTATATAGCGTGGGGAAGATGTGTGGTCTGATGGCTCAGTTTGTTTTTTTGACTTTCGCAGATGACATGATTTCTGCCTCTCTGGTTTTGTTTTGTTCCATTTAGCTGCTCTCAACTACATAATTGTTCTTTTAGCTTGTAAATATTATGGTCAACCTCCAGCAAAGTTTAGATGAGGCCAATCCAATGTAAACAAGTGTGTCTGCGCCAATGATGCGAGTAAGCAAAGCCATCTCTTGTGATATTTCCTCCCCCTTCTCCTAACTCCCCTGGGACTGCAAGAGCTTTGCAGAGCCTGCCATGGTAGCACACAGCCTGGAGTTCAGTTTAACTGCCTGTCTGGGATTTTTTTCTTTTTTTTTTTCCAGTATTTGATGTAGGAATTATCCAGTGAAATGAGAACAATGGACCAGAATAACTTCTGGGGAGTGTCCTCGCATCTGTCCGTGCTTCTGGCCCTGGACCAGAGATCGCTGTCTGCAAACTCAGCACAAAGTTAATACAGGTGCAACGCGCAGTGCCCAGGGGTGCAGAAGGGTTGAGGATAAGTAGCGACTCCTGATTAGCTGTGGCCTTATGCAATGTTGCAATGCCGTGGCATGACACAGCGGTGTTGCAACGATGCTGTGCGATGATCTCGGACCCTCTGCTTGGCTGTGCTGGGACTGCAGTTTTCCAGCAGGGCTCAGGCTAACCTGTGCTGCTTTGCACTGCAGCAGATAGGAAGGCCAGCAGCGCCGCATGTCCTGTGGCTTGGTGGCACTGACAGAGCTGTTATGGTGCAAGGGTCGCAAGTGCTCTTATGCTAGAGTCACTGACCCCAGGGCCTGAAAGCTTTTGAATTAAAAAGATATACATGGCATACTTCTTACCTTGAATACTATCTTTGAGTAAAGAGGTTTCACTCCATGTTGCTCTACTGTTTCAGCCCAAATTCAGCCAACCAGCTTTAGCAGCACGCTAATCCACTGTCACTCTGTACAGCCCCCAACCCATACGACATACTGTCAACACAGTAAATGAATCCTATGGGCTTTCTGCTGCGTAAATGCAAACATGAGCATGCAGGTAGGCTTTCCCTGCACGCAAGCTCCTCCCCGTTGCTTTGGAGCCCCTCGCTGCTGTGCGCTGAATGCAGGCACTGCCTGCTCCCCTGCACCCAACCTTTCCCCATCTCCTTTCCCCAAGACCTTGCCTTCCCGCCCCAGCTTTGTGTTTTCGAAGTGCCTGAATCCTGCTGCTTTTTGCATCCATAGCAGTTCAACACTAGTGGCAACCTTACATCCTGCACCTTATCCTCCCATAAGCAGTGAGCTGTATTTGGCGGCTGTTGGGTCACGATTTGTGATTAGATACAAGTTAACCTTTAAGGAAATAAACCACCAAAGTAATCATTGCAATGCTATTGATCTCCTGGGAATGGAGCCTGGGAGGTGTCTGACATTTTGCATTATCTATGGGAGAGGAAGGAGCTGGGCTGTTTTTTCCCACAAGAAATGTATCTATTTTTGAGTGCAAAGTACTTTCTTTGCCATGGGACCCAAAACAGTTTTCATTCACTGACTCATGGTCTCTGGAGGCTTTTTCCCTGAGCTTAGGAGGCAAATGCTTTAGTGATTTGCATCTGGAAGAGTAACAGCCGGATTAGCTAAAATTGTTATTTTAAAGGTAAAGATGTTACCTGTTTACAGCTATCTTGGCTTTGAAGAACCAAACAGTTTCCACCAGCCCTGTTCCTCTGTGTTTACATACAGAGTTGCTGTCGATTTGATCATAATAGCTATTGGGTGAGAATCCGAAAGCAATATATCAGCGGCATATGATTTATTATGTAGTTCTTGTGCAGAAAGCCAAAATATGATTTCATGCTTTCCTGTTTCTCTTTAGGGTGCTTTTTCTTTTTCTTTTTTCCTTTTTTTTTCCTTTTCTTTTTTTGTCTTCTTATGGTATAAAAATCATTCATTAGCTATTTGCTATTAAATTTGTCCAATAGCCTATTTACTTAATTATGGATAAATGCTTACTGATGGATCTTTCCTTCCCAAAAGCAGTGGCATAGTGAAGTGGAAAGAAATATTAAAAAAATGCCTGCAGAGGTCAAGCCTCCTGGTATTTTTGGTAAATGCACTGCTTTTGCTCTTGTTTGGGGCGTTTCATTACTTTGAATTGTCTGTCTTAATGCAGCTTATAAGTTATTGACAGTGAAGGAGATTCCAAAATGGCATGTTACCATGGAATATTTTTACTGTTAATGTATAATAAAGAGGTAACCCTCATTAATCCAAAAGTCAAAATGCAACTTCAAGATTTCTTATTTAGAAGATATCTTAATTGAGCTCCACCTGGGAGATGACTGGGTAAAATTCATGTGATGTTTTTGCATAAGGTGTGGCTGTCAGTTAGTTGCAGTTGGTTGTTTTGAGAAACACAGCAAAGAATTTCAATGCGGTGAAACCATTTTTGCTACCTGTTCACCAAAGCCCAAGTTTTCTGCTGGCTTTCTAGAGTTTAGCTTGACTGAGGCTGTCTGTCACAGTATGGCAGAGGGTCCATGTACCTCTAGACATTTAGGCAAGCAGATCTACAGGACAGCACACTGGAGTGGGATCCTGGCTGTACGTCATAGTGTATGTTATCAAACAACGGAGAGCTCCTTGCACCACCTTTTTTACACTGGTGGGCAGGGTATGGGCACACACTGGTCTGAAACGTGTGGACAGAACTGGCAGTCAGTACCTTGTGTCTTTAGTGAAGGAGCATTTTTGATCCCAATGTGTTTGTGAAGTAACAACTATTGTATGCAAAGGACCTAATGTGGCTGATTATGTGCTTTTTCCTCCTGTTCTTTTGAATCAGCCTCATGTGCAGAATCTTTGCTCAAACTCCTTACTGATGCTTCATGCTTTCTGCTTTCCATTATTTGCCAATTACTAAAAGGAGATCTCGTAACCAATGCAGCATTAAGAGTGGATCTTAGAACAATCAGTAGTTTCAGCAGCTCTTTCTATTCTCCCTGCCTTTGCGGCTTATTATAAAAGTGTCAATCTCTCACTGCTATCTAACAAACAAACTTCTGCCCTGGATCCATTTCCACTTGGGCAGTTTGCCAGGAATCACAAATTTAACTTCAGCTCTCAGCTTAAGAAGTTTCACTTCACTGAGTAGAGTTCAAGTACAGTCTATTACCCTGACTAAGTGATAGAGGAGTCCTTTGATGTTAGCTTCTTGAGTGGCTTATACAAGCCAGGGCTTCCTGTAGGAAAAAGAACTGCAGCTGAAGGAAATACTTGATTGATCGAGTAACCTCTTCCTCTCGCTCTTATTTGAGAGTGCCTGAGTGCCCAGTGACAGAATTATGCAGAGATATAAAGAGAGACTTGGTACGTGCTCCACCAGCAGAAGTCACGTGCGGTTTGATGATGTTGCTCAGTTTATCAGGTGAGAGGGAGCAATCCTGCTCCTTCCACCTTCCTGTCCCCCTCTGTGTTCTCCTGCTGCTTTCCCTGCATCAGCTCTGGTGCACCACCATGGCTTGCTCGACCTGCTTAGTTTGGAACAACTGAACAACTGAAGTAACTTAACAACTTAGTTTGTAACAACTTAACAACAACACTTAACAACTGAAGTTAAGTTTTCTGCCATGCCAATGAGCTGAACTGGATAATTAGTAGGACTTCTGCCACAGAAGGGGCTGGCTGCACAGGTGGCACCCGCAGTGGGAGGCACAGGGGAGAGAGGAATAACAGCATGGGGGAACAGGAGTTCTCCATCTACAGCTGCCAGCCAGCAGCTCAGCCTGGCTGCGTCACTGACCCATGGACTGGGGGGGGGGGGTGTCCTCCAGACCCAGCTGGGCCCCGCTCTGAACTGTTGTGGTACTGTTTTTCTCCTCTGGTCACCAGGGGCTAAGTTCACTTTATCACATAAACTGCTTCAGTGCTGTGTTTTGTCTCTCTATAACGAGGCATGGTGATGCTTCATTCCCAGTGATTCTGACATGGAAGTTGGAGGAAGTGATACAAAAATTCAGAAGAGCTAGAAGTTGGCCAGGGTATACAGAGGAAAAATAGGGAGCGTGCATTGAAAAGGTGATCAGAGCATAGGGACTGGCTAAGAACATGGAGGAAAGGGAAGAGGTATCAGCGAACCTTGCATTGTGTAAAGTGCTTCAAGATAGCCGCTGTTCTTTGGTCAGTGGTCATGAACTGCTGTGCTTGATCTCCAAGCCTGTGTATTTAAAAGCTCCCTTTGTTAGCTTGCCACTCACAAGTAATTGCTTTTTTTCTGGACCAATGTACGTTCATGACAACTTTGCCTCTCCCTGATCTTTATAACTGTGGCCACCATGCCTGTGGTGAGTGCAGCATTGCTTTCCTGTCCATGCTGGAGCTCCTGGGCACAGTACTGACTGTGTGCCCCAAGGGGACAGCTGAGCAGTTTGCAACTAGCACTGCAATGTCAGAAGTAGCTGTGCTAATAGCTCAGTATTACTGGCAGGAGAGGTCTTACTCCCCTTCTTAGCTCCTGGCCTTGCAATTCTGCTGTTTCCCTTGAATTGGATGTGTTGCGCGCCTGTCAGATGATTATTGAGCTGATTCAACTCACTAACTGAGAAGAAAACTATCCCCATGTAACATTGTCACCGTTGGCTGAAAGGAGGGCATGAGGAGGTTTGGAGGAAAACAGCCTTTATTTTGCAATTAGATGTTGCAATACCTGTGGATATTGCATGTTCCACAGTGTTGCAAGAGTCCCTTGAGCAGAACTCATTGAATTTGGTTTGTAAAAGCTTCTCTTAAGTATGGACATTGGAAGTTGTGAAATTGCCCATTATTCAGTGCATGCAAAGTAACAATATATTTCCTAAACTATTTTATTACAACTTATTTTGCCATCATATCCATGTCTAAGTTCTGGAACAATTTTAATCCTGAACACTCTGGCTCTCCTGAGCTCCTTTGTTATATAGTTAAACACTTTCACAAGGTCTCATTATCTGTAGAAATGCACGTGTTGGAGACCTCAGTGTTTTCTCCCTTTGCAGCTCCGATGTAGCAGGCAGTTTCAGAGTACCCTCAGGATGACTGAATAAACCTGGGAATTGTCTTTTTTCCCCAAATGATCTGCTGTTGCTATCCACCTTTCAAGATCTAGACTCCCCGCCCAGAGAACTCCTGAAACTTTTTACAGTTAGCCCCAAGAGTATGTCCTGCATAGCGGACACTGACATTTTCCAATCAGCAATGTTATTTTTAAGCTCTGCCATGTCATCAGCTAGTCATGTATCTTATTGCTTCACAGACCCTGTGACCTGCTTGTGCCTGCAGACAAAGCTAGCACAGGCTAGGGGGAGGGCAATTCCTCCTTTTCTGCCTGCCCCTTCCCCTCTTACATCCCAGAGGTCTATTTCTAACCAGGAATGGGGGCTGATTTTGAAAGGGCAGGTGACTATATGTGACTATATATGACAGTGCCTTCTTGAATCCAGACAGCTCTGCTGGGTCCCTTCCTCTACGACCTGTCTTCTCTGAATCTCTCCTGTATCCATGGTGCTTCTTCTTCCCCCAGCTGGACTTTCGGCTCTAAAAGTCCTGTCAGTTTTCTTGAGAATTATTTCAAAAGGAATTAGGATTTTCCTGTTGTATACCCAAGATGTGCTTTCTTTGAAAACCCCATGCACTATACCTCATGTGGCTGCAGAGGTAATTTTTTTTGCACTTTGGTACTCTTCCTGCCTTGCCATAGAAATGCTGCTCATCAGCAAGTTCAACATTTGTGCATTCCTTTTCTTGTCCTAGAGCTCAATGCTACTCATTTCTTAGTCTGAGGAAGGATAAAGAGATGGTCCCTCACTAAATGGAAACATATTTTTCCCCTCAAGAGATTTGCTTTTATCCAACTTGTTTCTTGAAGAAAGACAGAAATGCCAGAGAGAGAGATGTGAGCTGAAGCAATTTGTTTGTCTGACTGCAGGCTCACTCTTATTTCAAAGTAGAGTAGGGTTGTGTGGTCAGATTGTCAGGTGCACGTCCTGAGTGTGAGGAAATGAAGTTTACAATGACTGCAAATGGATAAGCTTTTAAAAAAGTTGAATTGGCCAAGTCTCAATCACGTTTCTCTTGGTTCTACTCATTAAAAAACATATTCTTACTTTCTCATGAACTCTCTCCTGGATGACACATTAGAATGAATTCCGTTACGCTCATCCTATGCAGGTAATAAATATTGCAGGACTCCTCTGGAAAAAGTAAGTGATAAAATTCTGGTATCTTTGCCAAGATTCTCATTTTTGCATTCAATGAAACACATTCCAAGGTGGTGGAAAAGAGAGTTTCTGGTTTGCAGAAAATTTTATTGTTGGTGGTTTTTAATTTGGTTTTGGATCTCAATTTTTAGGATCATCAGCTTTGAAGCGGGAATCCAGGCTGGGTCCCACCTCAACTAGCTTCTGACCTGGAGAAGGTTTGGAACAAGGTATTTCAAATTAACAGCATTTTCTTTGGATAAATTCTGACGATTTAAAATGTCTAATACTTCATACTTCTGGTCAATTGGATTTGTTCTGCAAAAGAACCAGACTCTGTCCCAGCTGCCTGGAAACCTTGTATTTTCCCTGGGTGTGCTCAGGGAGACACAAGAGCAGGCACCTCAGCATCCCCTCCAGACACTCACCTCTGCACAGGCTGTGGTATCTCCCCTTGCAGCTGCAAGGCCGAAAATGTAGCTTTTGGGGCTGACTGCAGCTCTGATGGTAAACGTAAAATATACTGACTATTTACACTGAGAAACAAAGCAGCCTTACAGCAATAGGACTCCTACCTGCCAGCATTTCTTAACTGCCAATTTACTTCTGTAGTAACTGGGATAAGGCCTTAGGGCGAAAAAAACATGACAAGGAACATGGCAAAATATGAAGCCCCTTTTCTTTAGTAGCAACTGCTCTCTTCCCACAGTTGGCAGTGAGGGAGCAGATGTGAAAAGAGCCTGAAGCTTCTTTGTACCCAACGTGTAGCTTCGTGATTGATTTCTTCCGCTAGCAAATGACACGTAAGAAATTCCTGCCCCAACAGATTGTTCCTGTCCCAAAGTTTTTAGCTGCATCATGTCACAGAGCCAGTACACGTGCTGCCCCACAAGCAGTTGTATCCCTCTAAGCATGGTGAGCTGCAGCATTGTGGCTGCTGGCGGTATAGCTACGAGTGAAAATGCACACTCACAGCACACCTTGGGCAGCCAACATAGCCCGAGGGCACATAGCCTTCCCATCCGTTGGCCAAGTAGCACTCCCTGTCCTGTGTTGCTCTTGTTCATTGTTCTCGCAGGTGATCGCAGTTGGTATGCTGAAGGGTTGGCCATTTTTCGTTAATGAGAATAGATAGTGATAGAATCACTTGATAAAAAAGCCCCATACACAAGGAAGAACAGAGGAAGGAGAAGCACAGCCCTGACACCTCTCCACCAAGAATGAAAGACGAAAATGATAGGTCCTTTTTAGGAAGGCTGCTTTTTAGGAAAGCTTTGCTGCTTTCTTATGAGTCGCTTCCACTCAGCTGGAGGGCCTCATGTTGTCTTTTGCCCAGCATAGGAGGAAATCAAAGCATCTACTGTAGAAATCATAGGCCTTACCAGCCAATGTCCATTGAGTTCAGCTTTGGGAACTTCACGTTTGTTGTGCCAGAGGCTCAGTGTGCCTCTCTCTGTATGTGCTGCTGGTAAAGGCATTACTTGTGAATTGGTTTTGAGACTTTCTGGCTTTTTGGTTTTTACTTTTGTGGAAAAACACCCCTCCTAAAAGCTTGGAGAGAGGATGGGAGAAAGGGAAAACTGAATCCAAGAGACATTTTTACATCATTTTTGAACTGCTCAGATGAGAGAGAGAATCCTGAACGTTCTCTGATGTTTTGAAACATTTTCATTTCTTTGGAAAAGCCCTTGCAGAAGTGGATTCTGTTTTTTTGGCTGGCACTCCCTGGCAGCTGTTGCCAACTTTCTTACAGGTTTGGTAGAAAGCGCATAGATTCTGGTGTGCTGCAGGACTCTGTTCCTTGATGTGTTTTGTCCCTGTGACAGTCCCCAGTCCTCATTTCAAGTTTTAAAAGCCTACACAAAGATGAAGCCTTAAGCATCACACTGCTTAAGCGCAAATGGAAACCACCTTTGTTTGACCCCGCTAATGCCCACGGTCTTTGCTAATAAAGATTCACTGTGTAACTCCCCATTAAAAGTGGCAGTTGGAGGCCAGGAAGAAAATCAGTTATCCAATGTTTGAAATATCCGTTTAGCTGCTGGGAGCCACCATTTGATCTTGAGCAGGATACTTAGATGTGTTCATTTTTAAGTGTCAGGTAGTTCAATGACTTCACTCGGCATTTGCATTTTATGGGGGTACGTGTAACCTGAAGAACAAAAGGAAAGTTTGCGATTTCCTGTAAACACTTCTATATAAATGTGTCACATGAAAGGCTGTGGGATAAAAAAAATACTGTATTGTTGAGTGCCTGGAAAAAATCACTTTGGCGTTATTTTAATCCTTGGCAGTAACTATTCCAATGTATACTGTTTTTTTAAGAAATCTAGAACACTGTTCCTGAAATTACTTACTTAGGACTCTGTGTACAGAGCCAAGCACAGGGAATCTGTGTATGGACAAGTAGATAGAGGCTGTCTCCTTTGGGAGAGTAAGGCGATGTAAAGGTGCAGAAGGATTCTGACCATTTTACCTCAAATTTAATTCAGACCATGTTGGGTTAGCAGTGGCATAAGCGTGTAACCAAAGCAAGTAAGCCTAAAGGCCGACAGTCATTAGGTGATTTTCCTTATACTGCAACAATATGCATTGACAGAGAATTCTCCTCATCTTCTCAAGCTCTTTAGATTGGTCAAAAGGTGTTAAACATACCACTTTTCTAGGACTTTCATCTTTATGGAAACAGTGTTATGCTGCTCTCCTTGTATAATTGTGGTTATGTCTGGGAAAAAGAAGAAGAGCAGAGAAAGAAATAACCTGGAAAAGCCTGAAGATACCCAAATGAGACAAGTGAAAACACATTTTGGGAGGATGAGGTGTAAATCAAAGATCTTGGAAATATTCAACAGCAAATTTTGTCCTTTCAGGTGGCAAAAGGATTTTGGTCATTAATTTTGTGTTTAATCTTGTATCCCACCACAGAAATAAAAGTTGAAAGAGTGATCTCTTGCCTTACAGCAGAAACAGATTGAGAATTTTGAGCCTTGATATGTCCCTAGTGGAAAATAAGTGCCAGTAAGAAACAAAAACATCTCTTTAATAGGGAAATTGGTGGCACAGGTCATCATCTATTTTGACAAGTCGTTTTCTCTGGTGTCGTTTGTTGTTTTTGCTGTTATCTGTAGGAATGATCAAGAAGGCTGATATGTCACTGGAGAGCAGAAGAGAGGTCGCACATGAAGCATGTCTTCTGTACTGCCTTTAATTGAACCTTCCCTGCTGCTTTTCCAGGCTGGTGGCTTTTCTGCACAGAATAAGCTGCAGGCAGTGCCTTCAGAGAAGCCAGGTTAGCGCGACAGCTTGGCTAGAGCAAAAGTCTTGAAAGACAGCAGGAGAACTGAAAACATTGATGGGGGAAGAACTTTTTATAATGGTAGATGGAAAAAAAGAGATGTGTAAATAGAGGAAGGCAGCCATAAATGGTCAGTAAAACGCATAGTGGCGGAAGACAGGACACAGTCTTTCAATGTTTAAAGAACCTTCTTTAGACATGTGACAGTTCTGGACACACATGCAGCTAGATACTTTTCCCAGGAAACCTTTAAACTATTTAAATGTCCTATTTTTATTTTTGTGGTGCTTTTCATAGCTGCTTATTTAAAGATCTCAGGCAGCCTGCAAGTGATGGTATTAAGGAAATATGAAGCGGCTGACAAAATGGCCAAACAGCATGACTATATTGTGTTTATTGAGACATACCTGTCCCAGTCTGTTTTTAATTCAAAAATATATAGTTACCAGTTGCTGTAGTGAAGACATGCAGGTCTGAGGAGGAATCGGCATCTTTCCTACCTCCTGATGCCATTGTCCTCTAGGGAGGAGGGAGAGAATACAGATCCCCGTATTTCAAATATCTCTCTCCTAAGGCAGTCTTCTCCAAGAATTTTAAAGTCATCTCATTTATCTCTATAACTCTGTTTTAACCTTTTCCTTGAACCCTCATTGAATAATGATGGCTAATTCTTATTTACCATTTCTAATTTGTAGCTCTTGAAGTGTTTTACAGTGAAGGTCAGAATGGCTCTTATTTTACAGAAGGGAAGGTGAGGTCCAAAGAGGCAAAATAGCCTTGATCCTGTGATCCTATTCATTCTGGCCCCTCTGCTGTACCTGAATGGAAGTTTCTGCTAGGAAATCTTCAGAGGCTGTTTGCCCACCATACCAGAGGAGTTGGGGAGAAAGCTCCCTCAACCCCTTCTCTCCTGCTTATCAGAAGTAGCCACCTGACATGTTGCAAATTGTGGTCTCTTTGGAGACAGGTCGGGTTATATGTTGTCCTCATAAATTTTCAGATAAAAGAGATGCTGAGAAAGATGAACATGCTTAAGAGGGGAATTGGCCCCCTGGGGATACTTCCTCTGCTGTACTTTTCTTAAATGCTGTTACAGTGAAATGCCAGGGAGCACTTATTTCTGTGTATGGGAGAAGTTATATGACTTGAAGTTGTATAATATTGAATTGTCTGGGCTAAATAACATCCATCAACTTAAAGCATTCTCTTTGGTCTCTGCGTATTTCCAGCATTTAAAGTTTCTTTCTTTCTTCTTTTTTTTTTTCTGTCATCTTTTACTTTTTACAATTTTGCTTGCTTTCCTGGTGTGTCCCTGAGCCTTCAGGAGGGATAAAAAGCAGTGCCATCTTCAGACCTTTACTGATTGATAGCCAGAAGTAGCAAAACAGAAGTAGTGTTAACTATCCAGTGCAGAATCATTCCTGTGTTTGAAATTTGTTTTTATATAACTTGGACAAGAAAGAGCTGTTAAAAGCTATGTAGACGGTAAATATAGAGGGTGCATTAAATCATCAGTATGGTACTGAAGTCAGATATATGGCTGGGTTGTCAGAAGCTTGAGTTGCTGTTGTGTGCTCTTACAGTGGACAATTTGTTCAATGGAAGCTTGATCTGAGCCCTGTCCTGACCCCCATGCTTTGCTGCAGTGACTCTGTATAAATTGCAGTTCTTCCCTCATAATTGCAGAACTGCCCTTTCTGGGCTTCCTTCCTGATGCAGGAGTATCATGTCCTGCTGGCTGTGGCCCACCACACTCAGTCCCTTTGTGCACGGTGTTCAGCTCTTGGCCAAGGCAAGGCTGTGATACTCCCTTAATCCTTCATCTCAGAAAGTAAAGGAGGAACCGTTAGTCCTGGCCGTAGGAAAAGCCACAGATATTTTAGGCCAGGTTTTTTATTCTTCTGGCACTGCATTTTGTGCTGTACCATTCAGGACAGAGCCAAAGTCATACAGGCAGGTGGGTGAAAGCAGTTCCAAGCTTTTCCCTGTCACAGCAACTTGTCAGGGAATCTCTAATAGCTATTTTTATTCTCTCATCAGTTGAGTCAAATCCATTTTATTCGAAATTACTGCCCTGACATTTGAACCTTTCAGGCAGACTGCCAGTGGCAGCACCTTATTTTTCTGTTGGAAAAGGAGAAAAAAAAAATCGTTGACATGTAATTAACGGAACCAGATAGAATTTGAAATCTGAATGACACCCATTATTGAATAATGAGCTTCAAATCCTTTGTTACAAATCACTTTAACATAGCAATGGTATGGGAGGATTCAAAGAGGATAGTAACTTGTTTTTCTTGAGCACTGATCTTGTATGTAGAAAAATGCTCATGAGAGTTGTTCCATTACAGACATACCTCTACAGAGCAGACAAAATCTTGGAGCGAAATGGCAAAACGGAGCAAGTAGGAGCGAGCCTATGCAGCAGTAAGACACCAAACACATCATGTGAAATCAAAGCAAACACTTAAAAATCCCGTAGTTCTGTTTGCTTGCACTGCAGTGAGCCCTGTGCAGACGCTGCCCATGTGGCTACCCAGGCACAGGAAATCCCGTGCGCCCTGGGTGCTGGGCAGGCTGTGTGCGTGGAAGGTGAGTATGGAGCAAGAGGTTGTGTGTCCTGCGTGTTGCACTTATGCTGGCCTTGTGGCTGTCAGATAGATAACCTATGGGATGTCTGGGGTCTGTGACCCACGTGCTGCGCCTAATCACACTAGTGGAAGGAGAGAGAGAAGGAGATGAGAATCTTACTTTGCCTTCTTCAACTTCCTGAATCCCTGCCTGGGTGTCTGTGTATAATTTTTTTTTAGAATATCAGGACTGTAGAGTTCTAGACAGGTGAACTGTGTCTTGCATCTACTTTTATGAAGTATCCATCCACAAATGTGTTTCAGTCTGTATAACCATTGTCTCTCAGAATACAAAATACTACTAATGCATAGCTTCTAATTGAATACTAACCAGTAATTAATTGTTCTTTTCAATTAAGGGGGAACTTTGATGCCCTAAGATCTCAGAATATTGAAAGTAATTAATTGTAGATTGAATTAGAAGCCAAATTAGGCTTAACAGAACAAAATTCAAATTTGAGAAAATGGTTCTATGCTGTAAGGGGTAAGTGGCAAATGGTTATAGTTATAATATGAATTATCTTTTTATCAGTCCCAAAATATCAAGTTTCTCTATTACATGAAACCTAGATAAGTCTTGAAGGCATTTTATATAGTATTATGGGATTCCGAGGAGGTAGGTAGGGGGTGTCTGACACTGGATAGAAACAAATGTAGGTTAGCTGAAATTCTAGGGCAGCTCAGAGATGTTTTAAGAAAGTGTGATTCTATAATGTTTTTAAGAAGATGAGAGAGGAAAAACAAGGAAACATTTGCCTGTTTTAATAAGACAGTCTGCAAAGATTTTGACATCACTTTTTAGTGGTAGCTGAAAGCTGAAGGGTTTTGGGAAATTGCTGTTACAGAGCTGTCTCTGTGGGTAGAGTCAGAGGAATGTTCTTTAATGCCACATCCCAGGATCTGAGCTGACAAAGCTGGTTTCTACACAAAATGCATAAGACACAGTCTTTTTCGTGCCTTTTGTACAAAATGACCGAACCTCTGCTAAAGTGATTGCGATGCTCCAAAAGTTCAAAGATTTGCTCTAGTTAGACCCCCTGCAATTCAGAAAACTACTGAAATTTTTCTTTCTTATCTCTGGACAAATCCCCTTGCCTGAATGCAAGCCCGCCCCATGCTCTCTTGCTTTGACTCATTCCTGATCTGAATCAGCTCCCACTCAAGCTCCTGTATTGCTTGAAGAATCTCTGTCTGTCTGGCCTGACAGGCTCCCGCCACCTATCAGGCACACTCAGGGACTGTCCTCAGCATTAGAAAGGTACAAAATCTATTCAGTGCCTCTGCCTGTGAGGAAGCCTGTCAGCAAGCAAGATTTGGAGACAACCCAGTTAAGCATTATTGAGTCTGCTGAGACACCACTGTGTGTTTCACAGAATATCAGCAAAGGCATTCCCCCAACACCTTTTGGAAAAGAAATGGCTGGGTGATTATTTGATGATATGTATCCAGCTGGACCTGTCTCTGGAAAATGTGATTTGGTTTATGCTGTTGAGAAAAGTCATGTTCCAAGATAGTTCTATCAGTGTATGATAATCATAATATTAATGTATATGTATAACATGTATATTAATCATAATTCTATGATAAGCATCACCCTTAACATAATCTACCTACTCTCCTTCTTGGATCTTATTTTTGCAGGTACATTGAAGACCAAGAAATTACAGCCCAGCTCAACAAACTGGGACATAGCACAATGCAGTGAGCTAGTGTCACAGAATATTTGAGTATCCCACATGTCCTGGGGACAGATCAGTACAAAGCTGGTTAGAGAAGTCTTTTTGCGCCTCAACTGTTGCAGTTTGTGTCAACTCATGCAAGAGGCAAAGGAAAGCAGCTAAAATATAAAAGAATTAATTCACTTGTAGAAACAATTTCTGGAAGAGTCCAATAGTAAGAACTTTTACTACAGTCTTGCTTTAATACCTGACATGTTAAGTTAAAAACGTACCTTGTTTTACACATCTTTTTTATATAGGTATGTAACTTCCAGTTGAAATGGTTTTATATCTGATGCAACCTTTTAATGGGAACAGGTTTTCTTCTAAAAAGAGAGCAGGGTAAAAATGTGTAAAATAGTGCCTTTATTAGTGCTTCGTCACTTAAAACAAGGATACAGTGGCTTCATGTGCTTCCTCCAATTGCATATGACGTGCCCATGCTAATACTGCAAATGTCTTGGGTAGTATAGAAATACTACTGATCTTTAAGAAGTGTGTCACCAATGAAGTGTACATTAGACAGCTGTGTTGTGTTCTGACATTAAGCTATTTCAGTTTATTTTTTTTTATCTGGTCAGTTGTGGTATTCTGATGGGACTGGAGAAGATAAGGTTACAGGAAGAGGCTGATAGGAGAAAACCTTATGTGCTACATTAGATTGAGTGGGTCAAATGCATGGCATTGTATATAGATAAAAAAATGTATTCTTGTTTGTTAGCAGTTACTTTTATTATGGAGCAGAGGAAAAGATAGTGCTGCTTCATCCCTGTTTCAATCCAGTAGAAGTCCATTCCTCATCTAAGCTTTAGTGATTGTTTATTCAATCTGACATGATGTCTTGGGGAAGAATGACATAAAAGAAACGTCTGGAGAGGAAAATGACACTTGACCTCACAGGCTTGTCCCCCCATAAGTTTCTCTTAACCCCCAGTTTTCTGTTTTGTCACTATATCCTTTAATCCTTTCTCTCTCCATAAAAGTGCCAAGATGTCTCCAAGCCACTTAGTCTGCAGTACTTGTTTCCATGTTCTTATTTGGCAACTAATTCCATGAGTTCATTATTCTGACCCTGAGTGAAATAGTTTGAATTTCCGGTATACACAATTATTTTGGGTTATGACTTCTGACTTTTGAACCCCTCACCAGAATGCACCATTTAAATCTCTTCATCAGCTCTGAGTGCTGTTGCCGGGTCAACTCAGTGTCAATATTCCTCTAACAGCATTATGCTAGTCAGAATTTCTTCCTATGTCTTCTCTTGAAACAACTGCAGCAAAATCTGGGATCTTCTGTTCAGAGGGTATGATCCTTCAACTATTATTTATGTTCTCCAGGAGTCATGGGATTGTTTACAGCATACGAGACAGTTAGGTGCTTTATGAAAAGTAAAGCTGGACTCAGTAACTAATAGTCCTTGTGGTGTATTTCACGCTCTCCGCAACCGTGCTGGACTGCATTCTGATCTCCTGCAGCAATACAAATAGTAAGTAGCACAAGCAATTTTAGTACATGATCTGAGTGCAAAAAGAGGTATAGCTTGAGAAAGCATTCAGCACTCTGGTATTCCTGATCAGCAGTCGTTCCTTTGTGTGGTAAAAATAGTCTATATGCATTTTGTTTTCACTGTTTAAAAATCTACAATACTTAAAAAAAAGACAGTAGATACCAAATACCCAGTCACTGCACATGGAAGTAGATCATCTGATTTATTTTATTCTTTCTTTCACACATTCTGCTCTGTAGCTGTAGGAAGTAATATGATATTAAAGAGTGATTCTCCTTCCTGTTGCTTCATCCATTTATTGTATTGATATTGTCAAGTATTCCTGTAAAATAAACTAGCAGCCCAGACCCACTTAATTCAGCCAAACGTTAGTCTACCAGTCTTTAGTGAAGACCGATTTGATGGAAGGGAGTTTAATTGAGGGTGCAAAATGGACATATGGATGGATTCCCAGCTGGAACAGTTTTGAAGTTTGTGTAAAAGCCGATAATAATCTCCTAAAATGCACTCTCAGCCAAAAAAGAGCAGAAAAGGGCTTACACCACTGAAGTGGTATTTACTATTTTTTATTTCCTTCCCTAGCTTACTATCAGCCATGGGAATTTACAAGCTTTCCAACAAGGCTGAAGAAATCCAGGAAACCACAATGACAGATCCACTTGAAAAGACCGTTTCATGAGAGTGAGCTGAGAAAATACAAAATATTTTTTATCAGTGGCTGAAGATGTCTATTAGAAACATCACTAATAATACAAAGTTCAGTGTAATAAAAGGACTGTTTCTCATGCACAGCTGGCAGACATTTGTTTGCATTTTTTTTCACATGAAAGCCACTATAAGCGATCCAATTCTCTCAGAAATGAGTGTAAGGTTACAAATTTTGGGCACATTCTTTAAATAAGCAATTTGTTATTCTCTTTAAATATCAATTTATAAACAAGAGATCTGCTAAGAAAAATCTATGGTTTTGAGAGAGTTTTTGACTATGCAAGTATCAATAAACATTGCGTAAAAGGTTTGATCGTGTGAAAAACATAAAGTGTTGATGATCAGTATAGGAAAAAAACTCGTTCTGTGTTTCTTGGGCTTGAAAATTCTTTCTTCTGTTTTGGCCAGAAATAAGAGGTAGGATGAGGAAGGAAGCCTTTCTAGAAGTATGTTAGTAGCCGTCAGCCAGAAGCAGAAAGTGCAGAGGCACACAAAAATGAACAGGAAAATAAAAGGTAAGAAATTCCTTACAGACCTCAAAGAAACATGTACAAAATAAAATAAAAACCCTTGGCTTGAGGTTAGGGTAAGGATTTGGTGCTATTACTCTTTATTGTTCCAATTTTTGAGGAAAGTTTTTATCCCCAGAAGTTCTTTTTCTTCCTTAGGACAAATTCAGAGAGCAGACTTTAAGAACTCCTACTCAGATGATTTTGAGAGAACTTCTGACGGATAGGTTCAAAGGGAGCGGAAGAGTTAGCTCCCCAATACCTTGTATTTGAAATATATGGACACTCAGAGAAGTCAGTGTTTGCCTGTGCTGTGCCTCTCTGTGTGTGGTATTTTTTACATCTCCCACTAGTCTGAAGGAATTTTTACTATTGGGTTAAGTTGTGCTTCTCCTCTGAGAAGTGATAATCCAGCATATCTCATCTTTGTATTGTAAACTTGCTGATTTTCATGACAGTGACATTTCTACTGCTTCTTAATTCTGTAGGAACTGTTCAAAGCCTGGCTTTGAGAATCGAGTGTGGTATTCAGTGCCATTCTGTGCAACTTCCACGGAACTGTACACGAAGTCTCCCCCAGTTACACAAGTGTTGGCCTGAGATTGCTTAGGTGTTACTGAGAGCATAGCATACAGGTGTTGAGGCACTCGACTGCCACGTTTCTGACGGGATGTGGTATGCTGGGAAGAGAGAATCGGACATGGTGTGTGAAGGGGCTTCACAGTGATGTGTGAAAGGACTTGGCTGGACAGTCTTGTGCATATGTGCCCATCACCTAACCAGGTGGTTGGTTAGAAGTGCCTCAGCAGAAACTGCCCATGTTGACCTCCAACTTTTTCTGCTCCAGATACCTCCCCATCCACACCTCCCACTATTCCTCCACCTGCACCAGAAACTCAAAGCTCTTCTCTGCCTCTTTCCCACTGTTCATCTTCCCATAACCCTTCTCATCCTGGTGTGCCACTCCTCCACCTTGGGCTCAGAGCCAGTTCAGAAGAACAATTTGTGCACATATTGAGACTGGGCAGTAGAGGAGTTCTGGGCAAGCAAAATCATCTTCTCTCTTCCATTTCTAGACAAAACTCTGGGGCAGAAACCCTGGCAGTATGGTAGTCCAGTGCAAAGATGTAATCGATGTCTTTAATTGTCCCACAAACTATTATTATGGGTTGAGACGGAGAAAGAAATTTGCCAGAGTGATTCTCAGATCCCAAGTAGAGCTTCCAAAGCAAGCAAAATAAAATAAAAGGAGCACAATTTATGTGGAAATCAGTAAGATACAGTGTGGAATCTCAAGTGTAATACTAGTGGGAATAGCCAAACTGTTGTAGTTAGCGAGGTACTGCTGTATATCTGAGCACGTGGATTTTAGATTGCTTCTGGAAAATGCTCTTTGTCAGCTATGCTATACTTCTTTTTTCATGCTTTGCTGAGTCTTCTGCTTAGTCTACTTTAGTCTCATGAACGGAAGTTTCCTTGACTGCTGCCTGCAGCTGATAACAGTATCACATGAAAACAACATACGGGCAGTGATGCCCATCTCAAGTATGATTTTTGGAATAGAGCTTCATTTAGAACAAGGTTTGGGCACAGATGAAGGCATATGGGCCCAGACTCTCCAAACTATTAGCTGTCTTTTTCAAGAGGCTTTTTTTGCTGGATTCCACAGCATGGTTTCTAGTATGTTCAACACCAAGAGCTATTAATAGGATTGAGATTGTTTCCCATAACACAGTGCTCCACTGCTTCCTTGTAAAAAATAATCATGTGGGTTTTTTGTAGGTTACATGCAGTCCTCAGGATTTTGTAATTTCATTGGAAGATGCCTACAATTATCAACTAACTTCAGGCTTAATTAGCTTATTAGCTTGTCTTGTAACTCTGTGTGCCCTTTAAAGTTTCAGCTTTTTTCCAAATGTTGCCCAGAGTGTCATTTTGTACTTATTTCAATTTTGTGGATGCTTGGTGATGAATTCTTCTTGGTTTTGAATCTAGTTTAAATAACTGTGCCTATATAGAACCCAGTTTGCTCTGTATAAAACATTGTACTGGCACCAGTGTAAACAGAGCTGAAATGGCTAGCAGGCCACAGCATAATAAATCAGAATGATTAGTCATCCTCCTGGGACACAGATGAGTCAGCTCAGGTCAAGACACTTCTGGGAAAACTAGAGAGCTGGTAAATGTATTACCAGCTGACTATCAAAGTCCCTGTGCCATACCAGGAAATATCCGTGGCTTGGGCAATTCTTCCCTTCCTGCAATGACAGAAGCAAACCAACTGCTTAACATTTCATTCTCCTCCCTTCTATTCCTTCCTACCAGTTCTGGCAAGGCAAACAAATTGTTTCTCCATGACATTCTCTGTATTTGTGGGCTAACAACAAAGCTTTTTATTAGATGAAATACTAGCTGCAATGTAACATGCAGCCTTTTTTTCTTCTAGTAGGCTAGAGGCAGGGTTACCTCATGATCTTTCAAAATTTATTTCTTTAATCAGGTTTTACTCTCTTCTCAAATGAGGTCCAGATTGTCATTTCAGAATGAAGCAGGAGCATTTTCTTTTACTGCACCACATTCTACCATGATGTGCAGAATTAAAGCCTGTGCTCCCACCTGAGTAAAGATTACATAGTTTGCTCCATTACTGGGATGTGAAATGAAAAACCCATCTGCTCTCATCAATATCTCTTCCTTTTCATACTGGTAGTTAAGGGGAGACTTGAAATGCTCTGTTGGGGCTGAGCACTGATGCCTCAAGGTAAAGATATTTCTTAATTTAAGCTGGTAACATCCACAGCTCCTTTTCATTTTGATAGGCAGAGCTGATCAGCAGATCCACAAGGCCTTTTGCCTGTTTATTTTGTTTTTATAAGTAACTACCCTCCAAATAAAACATAAACTCCTTCTGTCTTAGCCTTTTTCATATCATCTTATTTTAGATGTCCCTAGATATGCCACAAACAGGGATGACCTTGGTGATTTGTTCATGACCTCACCAGGGATGAATTTACTAGGGAGTCTGTTAGTTCCGTCTTCTCTCTCCCTTCCATCTGCCTGTGCCTATTAGCACTTCTCAGTACAACGTGTCAGCCAGGACCTGTTGAACATCATGCCTGGATCCATGTCTGATCTAATCATTTGCCTCCGTCATTCATGCCGCTGAAGCTTTGGGCTGTAACCTCATTCCCATGTGCTCTCTTTATCTTGTGTGTACCTGTGTGTCAGAGGTGTAGTACCATCCAGAGATTTGGGACGAGCAGAGCTGATGGGAGTGGAATTGTCTGGAAATGTTCCAGTGACGCCAAGGTCTACAAACACAGATCTGTTGAGGCTGAAATGTTTGGAATTACATGCATTTTTGCTGAATTGCTGCAGCTTTGCTAAAGAATATAATCTTGCATCTGGCATATAGCTATCTTGGGGACATGATCTCAATGCCTCTTGGAGCCTCAGATCTCAGACTGACCGATAGTGGCCTGCCCTGCATCAGGAGACTTTGGGAATGCAGCAGAGGAGCAGACCATCTAGGGGATGTGCACTGGAAGGTAGGTTCCTTGTGTTTGGTGCTGTTTCCAGCTTTGGAGCTGTAGATCTAAGAGCTTCCAGATACTCAGCCTCACATGTGTGAGTATATTCTTTGGCAAAGCCCTGTACAGTGCCAAAACAAGGAACTGAACACGTTTCTATTCCTACAGTGTGTGATCTTCTTTGTATTTGCTTCTTCAAATTTCACCAGGACAGACATTTATATAAATAGTAATTGTGACTCAGAATTTTACCAGTGAATACATATATTTCAGAATTTGTGTTATTTGAGCCATATCAGTCTTAAAGTTTGCTTTTGAATGAAAGGCTCATTTGACTTACTAACACAATGTGAGTGATGCACCCATCCTGTCTTACAGTGAAGGAGTTGCAGCTGAAGACACATATCTGACATTTGTTTTGACTTTTTGCTGTTTGAGATGTAGACCTATATGGTCTTTCATGATACATCTGAGAATTTTGCAATGTGTGGACAACTTGCAGACATGGAAAAAAATCATCAAATGATTTAGTTAGATCCAGTCTGTACATGCCAGTGATGTTCAGATAATAAATAACTTTGTGCAAATAGATAAAATTATCTACAATGCAATATATTTGTATACATAGCCCCTCATTGATGTTTTGGTTACTTATCTACCTTGGCCAGAACCGCACTTTCTAAACCTATGAAAAACTTGAATTAGTTTCAGAAGAGAAAAAAAAAAGGTTTTGTCACAGAAGAGTTTGATTATTCCACTCCGGTAGACATCATGAAGGATTTGATACTGCAGGGTTCGATAAGTGTGATTCTTAGGTTTTTCTGAGTGATCTTTTTGAAGCTCAATATTTAGAGAGCTTGACAATGGGCACTTTACAAACCTTAAGGTAAGATATGTGTCCTGTGGCCTGTTCAAACTCTGTTTCCTAGGCTGGACGGGATTCCAAGCCTTCAGACAGATAAATCATGTATATGGCTCCTGGGAGATTCATGTATTAAACTGACCCTCTCCTGATGATAAAGCTCAGTTAAATATCCCTTAAAGATTTTAAAATGTAGGCTTCAGTCCTACAGTATAAGGCACGTCAATTCACTGGCTTCAGCTAAAGATTTACTTGAAAACAGGTGTCCTCTAGCACATAACACATGGCAGGATTGAACAGATTCTCCCTTACTTTAGTTTCTGTGAAGCTTTTACCTGAGAATAGGGAAAACTGGTCTTACAGCCATATGGATACTGTTCTTAATGGCATAAAAATCCTAGTGGTCTAAGGAAATTGAATCTGACTGGTACTTTTGTCTGACTGAATAGATCTAGTTATCATCTACCATTATTGTTTTTTTCTATTGCTGCAGTTGTGAATGGGACTTTAGAAATATAGGCAATAATGTCAATGCCACACAGTATATGTCTAAAATTGGGATGCTATCTTGGTCCTGTGGATTTTAATTTGCAACATGGATCTTAACTCTATAAAAAAATCCAGGTAGAAGTATGCTTCTGGCTTCACACATCTCTTTTGGACTAATTTCTTGCAAACAGAACTGCTCTGTTAGAAGCCCATTCCACAGAGAACTCTTTTTAGGATTAGGACTGTAAGCAAGCTGTGACAGAAATGCCAGCTGTGACATAGGATTGCATGTCAGTGCTGTGGGAAGATGGCGAAAGAGCCTAGTTCCTGTGCAGCACTTCCCATTCATAGATGTTGAGGACTTCAGTGTCATTTTACAGTGATATCCCAAGGTTACTCAGCAGATAAGTGACACAGCTGGGAATGAAGTCCAGGTGTCCTGAGCCCGAGTCCGCTGCTCCATCCATCCTGCCTCCAAAGAAGCAATGTTTGCAAAGAGCTGTAGGAAATGCCTGATTTGCCTGTGTTTCACCCCGGGAATGGAATGCTAGGTCAGCAGTATCTATTTTCTTATCTTGATCTCCCTAATTTTTACTTTTTAAAGAGCACTCTCTGTGACGGAGCCTCTTGCAAACTCAAAACATGTTGCTAGTAGAACTTGGAAGATTTTTTGCAAGTTATTGATGCTTGTAAAATGGTGATTCCCAAACTTTGCCTGTGGAGCTTGGAAAATGGTGATGGGAGGAACCGGTCTCCTGGCAGCATGTCAGCTGTGGTCCTGTGTGCCGCTCCGATCCCACCAATGACTGGATTTGAGAGTAAAGCACAGCTGGTCCTGCCTCTGCCCTGCGCCGGGTTTCACCTCATTGCCCTTGCTCTGAAGTTAATGGGTTTGGAGATATGAACTTGCTGTGTGTTTCTCAGTCTGGAGCTAAACAGATTGCCGCACTTAAAAGCCCCACCACCCATTGCTACAAATCTATTAAACATCTCCAGTTAACCATACAACCTCCTGCTTCAGCAGCTGAGCATGTAAATTCCTGTGACCAAATAGCTGCAGAGTTAACTGCTTTCACATGTGCTCCCACCATGCCCATCTCAAAAGGCGAAATCCTAGCTGGGCTTCACCCCATGGGCAGCCGGCCAGTGACCAGGACACGGCTGTTTCAGGGGTTGGATGGAGCACCCCAGAGCCTTACTCTTTATGACTCTCTGGAAGTGGCGCAGAGGGTGAGTGGGCAAGGGCAGCCCAGGCAATGGTGGGACCTCTGGCTTGCCCTCGTTCTCCTCTCCCTCTGGCACTAAGAGCCAGTGGCTGCTGTGGGAGGCCAGACCTGCTGCCAGGCTTTCCCAGGACCTGGTCCTGATGGAGCTGGGCGATAGGGTTCATGGTGGCTCCCCAGGCATGGGTTGGTGTGCCCTGGGGTGCTCCCTCCCACAGCCCCACTGCACTAAGGGGAGGGGAAACTGCTTTTATTTTTCTGCTTCTCAGGCTGTGGAGGGGTTTTTATTCAAACTGGAAATAATGCATACCCAGGCAGAAAGCACTGTGACAGCTTTGAGGGGCAAATAGTTTCCCCCAGCTGCCCCCTTGCCCCGGCTGGTTGCTGTGGCCCTGCCGCCCGGGGGCTGTGCTCTGCCTGCCCACCCTTGAGTGTGGCACGGAGGGGCAGTGGGCCCGGGGCCAGCCCAGCTCAGAGGCCTGGCGGCGGGTGCCTGGGCAGCCAAGGTGCGCCGGCAGCAGTGCTGTAAGTAACTGGCCATGTTAGAAACAAAAGGTCCGCGTCCCCTCCCAGTCTGGAAGCAGGGACCGGAGAGCCCTCTGTGAAAGGCAGCGGTTAATTTGAAACACAGGCGAAAATCGTGGCGGTGCTGGGAGCGTGTTTGCCTTGGCTGCTCCCAGCCCCACGCTGCAGCACCGAGCAGGCCCCTGGCCGCCGGCCAGGCTGTAATATTTCCTTTCGCTGTTGTTCATAAAGGCATTCAGGAAAACAATTGAGTGCAATGAGGGCCTTCCCGTTCCGGCGGCGTGCGTGCCTCCGGCGAGCGAGTCCGGGCCGCTGGGACCCTGCCTGGCCTGGGGGCAGCGGTGGGGCCTGGGGCCACGCTCGCCCCGCGGCGGGCCTGGCCGGCTCTGAGGGAGCTGCCTTTTGAAAGCTGTTTCTCTCACCCCTCAAGGCACAACGGGATTTCTCCCGCAAACAAAAGGAAATGTCACAGCCATATTTTGGTGGGGAGGTTACAGGCATGCAGTTTAAAAGGATTTATCGATGCAAGAGTTGTGGCTTTTTAAAGTGCCCAGATAGCAGGGGCCACACATCCCCAGCACACGCAGCTGCAGCCCCGTGAAGATGATGGTGTGGTTTTCCTCTGTGGGAGGAGGAATACATTGCAGTGCTACAAGGCACCCTCATAGCGTGGTCTGTCTGAGAGGCAGTGTTGAATGAATTGCTTTAAAATAAAAAAGCTGCTCACCTCACACTGTTAGTTATGTGCGTATAAAGTCTGCTCATGAAGCAGGCCTCAGGCTACCCAAGATGTCAGCTATGCAAAGGAAATCATATGGAACATAAACTAATAAGGACAGAAATGCTCAAATTACATGCCGTTTGCATTACCTGGGGCATGGCAGCAATAAACGTGAACACAAGGGAAGCTTGGCAAGTCTCTCCCTCCTTGTACGTGTACAACCACACCAATTGTAATGGAACCAGCCAGGTGCTGGGAATGCCCCTTCACAGCTCAGGGAAGCTCTGAGACTGCCTGAGACCTTGCAGGATCCTGGCTCTTAGTATCCCACACTTGCTGAAGTGTTAAAACACCACCGACTTAGGGGGAGCGGCTTGACATCCTTACATAAATTGGGACAACCCTATCAAGGCCATGTTTACGCTTGTTAATAGCCCTCGTTCACTGCTGGAGGGTTGTCCTTGGTGCATCTGTGACAGGACAAATCTCAATGTACAGAAAGTACCTGGTGGCCTTGTGCTGATGGAGTTAATGGAAAGTGAGGTCAGCAAATCCTGGATGGATGACAGGATCTAGGACTCTGATGTTTCACATCTGGGATGGCGAACTGGTGGTCCAGGAATTGAACCAGGCCACAATGTGGTTTTTTTCTGGCTCTTGGAAGTGCTGGCCAGTTCACATGAATGCTTCAAGGGGCTCACAAGGAGATATGTCGCATTCTACCTCTTTTTAAAGACAAGCAAGCTGGAAGCATGACAGTTTTCATCTACTGTAGTGTAGCCCAAACGTCCTCTGGTGTTCTTGCCTGCTGACTCTTTAGCTGGATGCAGAATTTCTCCCTGCACAAGTCAGCCATCCATGTTTTAGATGATAGGAGAGAGGGGGATTGTCTGCATGCCAGTCACCCTGCCTCTGACAGCTAAGGCACTAGCAGCCAAAGCTGTAGCTAATTAAGTTAAGGCAGAAGGGGATAATCAGTGATAGGAGGGAATTATGTAGGACAGAGGACAAGAGGGCTTTGTGATCACCTGTGTGAAGCTTGTTCAACTAAACTTTTTGGTGTTCCAATGCTACAGAACATTTTTTATTACAGTGAATTTACATTTCTGGTTTTTTTGCAGGTCATTTGGGCCTTGTCTAGACTCATGTCTTTCAAAACAAAGAAACTTCACGAAGAGAATCAATACCTTAGGTGGCAGAGTTCATGCAATTCAGAGCCTCAGGTGAGCAAGATGAATTATGTTTTAACGCATGTGAGTTTGTTGAGGAGAATGCTGCTGGGGAGTCACTGAGATTTTTATCCTGGACTTTAGGGGGTACTGAGATAGGTCTGTCATGAGTTTCCTTGCAGATCTGAGCTTGTGGGCCAAATCGGGCACCAATATGCTACAACATGTTCCTCACGCTAGGGTAATTCCGTGTGGGCCAGGACAGGCTCCAGAGGGGTTCATCAGCCGCTGATAATATCACAGGGAGAGGTGCCCACCTTGACTCAGTAGAGCCCCGAGAAGCTGGGCAGCCAGGAAAGAAGCAGCTGCCTGAGCTAAAAACTGGAGTCAGAAACCTTGGCTGCAGCATGTTTTCTGGCCTCTTTCTAGCTTCCCCCCACCGCAGCTAGTGCCTGCTATCTTGTGTGCCTGCTATCTTGCTCTAGGGAAATAACCGCTTGTTGGGTGAAGCCTTGCACGTGCTGACGTGGCACTTTCACTGTTGTTGCAGCTCGAGTTCTTCAGTTTAGGGATCAAATTTAAAGGTGTTTCCTTGTTCAGGAGGCAGGAATGCTAAAACTGTAACTGAATCGTTAAGTGATGCCTCTCGTCAGAGAAGCCCGTTAGGATTGGGTTATGCACAAATGACCATTGTAAATAGAATAAGCTTTTTCTTTTGGGCTAATGCTCACCTGACATCTTATTACAGGAATTTGTACTGGAAGGACCATAGCGTTAAGGGCAGGTGCACTGGTTATACAGGAGAGCATCCATTTTTCCAGTGTAGTTGACAAGGCCTTTGGCATATTGCAGCCTGAATAAATTTTTATTTTTTATTTTAATAACATTTGAAAAGCACTTGAACTATTTTGAACTGGGTTTCTTTCTAAATGCATGCTAAATGCATCCAAATGCATGCTAAATGCACCCCAAATTCAGCTGATACTTTTAACATTAATAGTTTGTGCAAGACCTTTGGGCTGTTCCTGGTGTCTGCAAAATGAGTATCGGTTGCTTTTTTCTTTAGTGCCAGCAATTGAATTATACTGGTTTGTGTTTCAAGACTATTCTGGCAGGGGAGGGGCTTGAAAATTTACCTGGAAAAGTCATCAACAAATAGTCCCAAAAGCACAAGCTACGATTTTCAAGTGCATTTTTCTTCTCCTATATCAGAGGCAAGTGGCTGGTATATGCTACCTTAAGCAAAAAAATTGCACAGTTCTTGTTGCTGTTCAGACTGGAGAGGGATGCACTGCGTGTTTCTCTTTTCAGCAGAACAGTTGTATCTCACATCTAGCAATACCAACAGGGAGTTTTAAAAAGCAGTCTCCCCTGAGTGTCACACCTTATCATATTTGAAGAAACACTAGCAACTGCGTTTCAGTTACAGTGAGTTTGTTATGTTTCTTTATCTCTGTGAAGTCTTACGTTTCCCTAGAAGTTGTGGCAGCCCATGAAATGGACTTTGTTTTGGAGTTATAAACTCTGAATTCAAATTCTATCACTTCTTGGAGCTTAACAGAGCACTAGGTTTGCGATTTTATTCACAAAGCTATGGATCATTGCAAATTGCTTCCTACTATTTGACAGCCTCCTTTTTTGAAATTTCAACACTCCAGCTATCTGCCTTCAGCAGTGTATGATTCTAATCACTGCTATGATTTCATAATCCCCCTTTAATTCAGCAAACATTCCAGATTATCAACATATGCGATTTGTATTTTGGGAGAGCACAGTGCAGTAAAATTTTCCTGTTGTCAATCTTTTAGGTTTTGTAGCTGAAAGGTGCATATTGTTAACCGGGGGTAATTTCTTAGTTATAGTTTATAAATATATGTAACTATTTTGGGTTGTAGAGATGACATTCCCTTCAATGAATGTAAGAAGTAAAGCTGTAGAGTTTAAAGCCAAATTCAGCAGGAAGAAAGAAAATTACTTCCATATATCTTCTGTATGTCATTAAATGGAAAATGAGATAATTCTTCCGTACATCTGAAAACTAAATAAAGAGATCTATTCTCCTCTCAGTTTCTGTGGATAACTTCAGCTAATTTTTGTGGCAGTTATGCACGTTGATGGGAGAAAAGATGCCTCAAGTAAGATGATACGGTATACACATATTACTAAATAAAATGCTCATTTTACTTAGGATAATCTGTCTTTGTTCCGGATATATGTATGTGTTCTTCTTACAGCAAGTATTTCAGTTGTCAGGATGACTTGATACATTTGTTCTTTGATGTCAAATTCAGTTGCATCACTGTGGAATGGTTGCTACAGAAACCCCAGCCCAGTTTTTAAATGTATTGAGTTCACTCCTTTTTACTTAGAGAAGCTGGATTTGATTTCTTTCCTGTAAAGAAGTTCATAGTAAAATGGGTGAAACCTCTAAAACTGCAGCAATAAGCGTGGCAAAAATACCCAGATAGTGAGATCAGAGACAATAAGGAAAAAAGCAATTTAAAGTCCAACAAACAAAGTCTATCTCTTGATAAAATGCTCCCCATTGTAATTGAAACCAGAGCTAAATTAGATCAATACTAAAATATTAAAGTGTGCCAAACCTGTTTTCTGTAGGCTTTGCTATAATTGGATTCTGATGCGAGAGATAGCTTAAGTAGGCAAAGTCTGTTGACTCAAGACCATGATTATTCATAGAAAAAGAGCTTCCTGCTAAGGTATACAGTACTTTTATCCGGTGTTTCTTGAAGAATTAATACATTTCTATCCTTCCTTTCCACACTGATGCATTTGAAGTCTGTATCTTGCCTACAGTAAATCTCTGTCTTGCTTAACAAGAAACTATTTCACTGTATAAGCGAGGCATATTGACAACAGATTTAACCCAGACAACTCAGCTTTATTCAATCAGAAGAATGCTGGCCTGGTTTCAGGTTTCTGGGATACAGGCACAAATGGACATGCCCCAAGTAGAATCCATTTGTTTTCCCATGAATGCACCTAGTAGGAGGTCAAATAAAAATAAATATTTTGGCTGTTCAGAACAAGATAGATTACTGGAGTATTTGTGATTCAGACTGGAAATGTGATTACAACAAGCAGAGGTAGCATCAGAAATATGTTCTGTTGAGAGTAAAAAAAAAAAAGCATTTTTTTCTCTCTCTGTCTTTTCAACTGTGGTTATTCCTTGTCTTCACTCATCAGATTTATGAGAATAACTACATATATCTTAATGTGCCTCACCTCTTTCTAGAAGTCGTTCTGTTCAGGAGTTAAGGAAAAATAGCCATTCGTGTAGCCTGTTAGGATTTTTTTTAATGTAGGTATAACTTATGCAAAGGAGTAGTTTATGGACTTCCCCTGTGATAGCAAGAATAAATCAATTTAGATCCAGTATACCAGGGGCCCCAGATTCTCTGTGGAGTTCCACCAAACAATGGGATAAATTGTGCAAGGGCAATTTGTCCCTAATGTTTTTGGCTATTTGATTTTGTTGAGGTTTTGCCGGTATTATTTAGATATTCACTGTAATTTATACTGCAGTGTAAAAAAAACCCTGCATATTTGCCTGCAGGGGAGTAAGTGCTCACTGAAACAATCCTTTGAACATAATAAAAATGAAATCCCCAGGTAATAAAAAAAATCCCCGACTTTTATGAATAATGCATTTGTGGAGCGGGGGGAGGCATTGCTTTTTAGATTTATTCCCCCTTCTGCTCCCCACTCAACCTGTTGGCAGAAATAAACTCTAGGTTGGGAATGGGTTCCTACATTGTGAATGTGTTCTCAGGCTTTTTTTTAAGGTCCTGGCCTAAATGCTGCAACGCAACCAGACACTAAATACTGGTAATTCTGATTTGTTTGTTTGTTTGTTTTTGTTTGTTTATTTGTTTTTAAAGTCTGTGGGTGTCTTCCCCTGTGTATTGACCATCTGGTTGTGGGTTAGACTGTTTGGGATATGGCTGGCATGCTGAAAAGAAACACAAAATTGCAAAGTGGTTGGAGGCCCATTGACAAGGGTTTGTTTGGGGTCCTCAGTGAGCTTTGACAGAGAGCAGGTGTTGTGATGATAAATTCAGGATGGGGTTGAGGATTTCTCTCTTCAGCTGGTAAATGTGTGGGAAATGCTGGAGGCGCACTGTAAAAATAAATGGTACTTATTCAGGAGATACTGAAATGGAAACACTTTTGTGTCACAGTCTTAATGGAAAAGCTGTTTGAGGATTTTAATGGATTTCACCCCATAGAAGTGGTTTGGGTTCAGCGTAGGAGGATCCAGACTCAGAGCTGAATTATGGCTGTTGAGCCTAAGTGAGCCTTAAAAATGTAGTTTCAGTACAGTTCCCATGAACAAGTGTCCCAGTTGTGAAAACTGCCACATTACCTATCGCTGTACCTTTGTTTTTTCACAGCCATCTCAGAAATCCTGTACCTTCTCTGACATTTCATCAAGTGACTCGGACAAGCTATTGGTTTCCAGTTCTCTCTCTCACTGAGGTAATTTCTTTGTAGGGTGGAAGAAAAGAAAAAAAGCTGACAGTTTCCAAACTGAGGATACTGGAGGAAATTTCCGTAATGTTTGTGAGGGGCGTACATCAGGCAGTAGAGAATCAGTTCTCTCAGGGTTCAATTTCTAAGAGTCTCAGCGGATGTGGCACTCTTACAGCCAGTTAAACTTTGAATAATCCTTTCAGGAATAAAATATATTTTCTGTGACTATGACGGTGCCAAATCATTTTAAGTTGCCAAAAAGCTGCTTTGGAAGGACTTGAGGAAACCACAACTGGGAATTGTGTCACAGATATAAAATGAGATTTATTTACTCTTCTACATCCAACACTGAAATAATAAGGAAGACAGGAACAGATGAAAGAAACATTTGCTTTTTACAGATTTTCTTTCTTTTTTTTTAATTTAATTTAATTTTTATAGAGTTTCTGTAGCAAATCTGCATTTTTAACAGTGACTTAACACTCTTCTCACTGAGGTCATTGGCCAAATGAGTACTAGGAATGAGTCTAGTGATGCATTTTATGTTTTGGGGGTAGGGAGGAGAGTGCATGTGCTTCACATCTCAGCAGCATGTTGAGGATTTCAAAGTACCATGTTCAGTTTGCAGACCCTGTTTCCAGGCCCATGTTCACTGATGCTCTTCTCCGCATGCTTGTTCTGCCTGTGGACCCTACTTATCTTGTTGCCCAGTATCAGAATTCAAGTGGTGCCCAGGGACTGACTTACACTTCCACAAATAATGAGTTTATAACTATGATTTTTAAACGCTATAAAATGCTTATGTATTTTGTGGGTTGCAAGGATTCTCGCTTGTGCTAGGAGTGTTTGTGGACTGCCTGATCTCAGCCTCCTGTCTTGGACAGTGCTTTGGAACTGTAGCCATATAGAAAACTTGCAGATTTTGCTTGGCCATATATAGCCAGTATAGACCCACTCCTGCAGTTCTGTCTCCGTGGATCCCATTTTTTTTTCAGGGTAAATTAAAAAGAAACAGAACTGCAGATGATAATTCTTCGTAAGTCTTTACTTTTTGGCGTTACTTGTATTTGCATAACTGACCAAATTACTGAGTATATGGTGTGCTCTCTTCTGCTTTTCCTTATCTAATTTACTGAGAGATACATTAGCAAAAAATTTCTATTCTGTCCTGGTGCAGGCAGGAACTTTCATAGATCAGAGATGATAAGGAATATTGTAATAATGGGAATCTGAAAATACAATACAGCTGAGTACATGTGTGTGTGCGTACATCCTATCTCATTGTATTCGTGTTTCTAAAAGTATTACGTCAATAAATTTTGTGTTCTGTTAATATGAATTATTTATTAAAATAGTCTTGCTTTGCATCAAATGAAACATATTAGAATGCAATGAATTTTTTCCTCAAATGAATGCCCATTAAAAATAGCACTTAATTTATTTTTGAGTAACTGATTTAAGCATTGGACAGGTATCTACTTTATAAGCAGCAACTGTCAGGGGAAAAAAAAATGAGGCAGAGCGGAGACAAGCAGAAACTGCTAATTGTTATAGGTTCCATGTCACTGGAAAAGGAATATAGAGAGCAGTTTTCTACTGGAATGTAGAGACAGCAGTAGCACGGTAAAGAAACTGGAATACGAGGAAAGGTATTTTAAACAGTGAAGACATTTTTAAGGACTGCTTAAGAAGCAGTAGAATTCCTGAAGCATACAGCATGGAGTCCTTTGTAGGATTGAGGCCTTAGGATTATGTAGTTTCAGACATTGAGACTGGGATTTGAAGAACACAGTTCTTACCAAAAGGCTTGCTTATATTCTACGGTTACTAGAAAATGCCTAAATTTGGCAAATTTGAGAGAAAGGAGCCAAAATTAGTCAGGGGAAGATTGGCATGATTGAAATGAAATGATCTAGTTCGCCTTGTATTTTTACAACCCGTTTAGATGTTTATGGTAGGATTTGTGTGAGCAAATGCATAATCCCTGAGGCAATCAGTTCTGTAACTGCTGTGTAAGATGCACTTGCCACCATTTCAGTAAAGTTCCATCTGCTTCTGCTGGGGGTGATTTTGTCCTGTTTTATGGACAGCTATTCCAACAGTTCTGAACGAGCTTATTGGGGATGTAGGTGGTGTTATCAACACTTGTGTTGAACATTTTTAAGAAAAAAGTATTTCACTGACAGGGGAGCGATGTTTCCACATTACCATGCTGCAGACTGACATGCGCTAAAGGCTAGACCATCCGGTCCATCTTCCTGGAATGAATACGTGTTTACTCCAGTTCAGCTGATCCTCTCACATGGCAAAGGTCTGTGTGTAGCCTCAACATTAAAAAGGCAAATTAATCTGTGGTTTTAGCTCATACTGCATATGCAGCATCTTTAGGCACTGCAGGCTTTGGGACTCCCACTTAGTATGTCCACTGAGTGTAATAGGTTCAAATTTTGCTTGGGTTTTGCACAACTGTAGCTCTGAGTGAAATTGAGTGCCTCAGTATTATTATGAGATGGATTAAGCACTTTCTATCAAAGTTGTTTTTCCAACCAAATATTGGGTCTTAGAATATTTATTGGTTTTTTAAGTACCTGGTCCTCATGGACAGTTTGGGGCTTCTCTTTCTTGTTTTAGCTTTGGAAAACAGAACATTAGAAGAACAGAGACTGAACTATCATGATGCTTTTCTGGGAAAAAAGGGCCAGTGTTTCCTAAGAAAGTTTACTACAAGGCCAGGTTTTGTGGTTGTTTGCAATCCCTGCCTTATACCCACTGCAAATATTAAGACATGCCTCATATTCTCTTTGAGAGAGATGAGGGTTAAAGGAGACTTGAGATATTTTATTGCTATTTTATTTTATTTTTATTTTTTATTTTTATTTTATTTTTTATTTTATTTTATTTGGCAATCTCTGTAGACCCAGTTTGATGCCTTGCTATTTATCACATGCTTGCAGCAGAGGCGTTTAGCTCTTTTTAAACTACATAATAGATTTTCTTGTTGTGATTTTGTAAATTGATTTTTCAGTAAAGTTCTGAACTTTATTGTATTCATGACTTCACTGGATGCCAAAGAGAGCAATCGTCCAAATTGAGGCTTTAGATGTAAAATACTAATAAATTCCTTGCTGGACCTAATGCATCTCCTGACAGAGTACTCCATGTTCCTATTCCTTATGGCACCGAGTTAAAAGATCTTGGATAAATAACTTGTCTGCTGTTCTCACATTTTAAATTAACTCCTTGTTAGTATAATCAGCAGCAGCTCCTCCTGTAGTTTTGGAGCCTTTTCTTGCTACCACATATCATTGGCTTCTGTATGACTTAAAACTCCTTGGAAAATGCCTGTTTCTGTGATGCTGTTTTCTTTCCTCTAACTGAACAGATCTGTGAATAGTTGAATGAATACTGTATGTTGTAATTGGCCTTTTTCTTGGGTTGCTGATAGGAATCAGTTGCCTTCGCTTGCTTCTCACTTGCTTTTCTATTCTTTGAATCCTTCAGACTTAGTGCAGTTACAGCATGTTAGGTCTTTTATATTTGAATATCTCCTGAAAAATAATAGCCTTCTGGTTCTGTTGTACTAACAACTGTTGGTGTCCTAGGAAATGTTGGAAGAGCCACTCAGACTCAGATGCTGAAGTAGATTTCCTGCTAGGTTTGTACAACTTCTGTGACTACAATTCAGAGGAAAAGTTGATTTTCTTGTGCAGTGCTATTGATATTTGTTGAAGAGATATTATTAATGTTTTGAAATACTATGTAACAGATCTCTTTCATACATGCGAAAAGTGTGAAAAATAAAAACCAAAACCCACTGTACCCAACACTAAATACTTGACATTTTTTAGTTTTCAGAATAAAATAAATTTTGTTGCTAAGAAAGCACGCCAAAAAAGACTTGGAAACTACTAACTTCCACTCTTTATTTGATGTATCTGAACCATAAATCAGTATTATTTGGCAATTTTTAGAAGGAGACATTTGCATCTACACTAGCAATTTTATGTGATGCTTCAGCTAAGTATGTCTTAAATGGTGAACTAATAAAGTGGTTTTAAATGGAAATTGAAATTATGTCTTTAAAGAAAATTATAGTGATTATCTCTAATACTTTAGTAAGTTAAATAAATATTTGCTTAGGGAGATATGTACAGGATGGAAGGATTTTCTAAACAGTTTCAGAAATACCTGTTTGCCTTGCAACACATTCAGGGGCTTGGATTGTTTCTTACAGCATAGAAGATTCAGCCTTGCCCAGAGGACCAAAACAGGTCATTGTCCAGGAATGAGTAACAGTCCTCCTGGTGATCTGAAAAGACTGTCTTGGAGAGTGAAAAAACTGGCAGAAGAATTGCCATTTCTAAGCTCTGGAAGCTTGATTATTCTAGAGTTACTTGCAAAGGAAATTCTGTGATTTAAAAACAAAGAAATCCCAAAGGAGCTTAATTTGACATTTTGTAAAACAACTGTACAACTGTGTTTATGGAAACAGAGAGAGCGTGCAATGCTCCGATATTCTATTATTTTGTAAGGGTAAGAGATCATGGCTAGCAGTTTTCAGGGGTTTTCCTCTACAGACATAGAGTCTGTTTGCTTGAAGGGTAGGAAAGCATGCAGAAAAGGCTACAAGTCTTTTCAAAAAACATCTAATCAAACTTGCTGTTTGTTCATTATAAAAACAGAAACTCCACGCTGCTCTTCCTGTAGCCTTTCTTCCTTATTATCTCTGGAGGTGCTATCTTCAGTTTGCAGCAGCAGCTTCTATCAAGGTCTGCATTGGTGTAAAGTCTGTGTGGAATAGCAGTTCTCAGTGGTCAAAGGGTACTTTCAACCCCACTTGCTGGCATGTAGCTAGTATGACATTAAAATGAGGTAGCCAGCAAAACGGTGAAGGATCACAAAGGGCGGGATGTGTCAGTTCTGAAATTGCAGTTTACAGCACATTTTCTCTGAGGGAATATACCAGAGGTGTGGAGGCCTTTGCCCTGGGGGGGATGCTGTTCCCCACCTCTGTACTGCTGACAAGGAGCTGTTCTCACTGTTCTCATGCTGCAACGATATCCTGCCTTTTCACTGGAAGCGGTGCTGAAGCTTTGGTGATTTTTTTGGCTTTCTTTGCAAAAATTAAGTGACTTGCATAATTTTGACTTAAGTCAAATCCTGGCTATAAGTGGCCACTGTGGCCTGAGGAGGCCTCTTGAGCGAGAGGACCGTTAGGGCAGTACCGCAGCTAGCAATCGCTCTCTCTCCTGAAGCTGTGTTGACCTGCCTGTTTGGCTTTCAGGGAAAGTGAGTATGAAAGCTTGTCTGAGATATGACAGCCCAATAAGACGTTAGCCAGTATCCCAAGTGAAAAAAGTTGTGTCCAGATTAACAAAGAGGTGTTTTAGATAGAAAAGTTGTGGATGGAGAAACTTTTGCCTTCATATGGCAGCAAAAGTCAAAAGGTACATAATCTCAAAGGAGCATTCCTGTGTCTGGTGTAGTTAGTGGGACAGGGAAACCCAGAGCTTGGGCGCTCTGGAATACAAAAGGAGCAGTGCTATGTCTCAGGGATGAGAGAGACTTCTGGATGGAGGAGCAGGGAGACACAGAAACAGGGGTGGTAGATGAAGATGCAGATCAGTAAGGAAGGGATTCTGAAAGTATCCAGTGTGGGAGGGCTCAGGAGAAGCACAGAAATGAATGGAGAAAGAAATCACAATATAATGAGGAAGAGGTGCATACACCACTGTATTGGTTATAACTTCAGCACATACTTTCGATCATTCAGCTTTGTTTCTTTGAATTAAAAACTGTTTGTGGCCTGATTGCTGGCCTGTTCTACAACTTCTTCTTGCAAGCAAGGGAGA
Source organism: Nipponia nippon (assembly GCF_047370975.1). Taxonomy (NCBI): domain Eukaryota; kingdom Metazoa; phylum Chordata; class Aves; order Pelecaniformes; family Threskiornithidae; genus Nipponia; species Nipponia nippon. The sequence continues at coordinate 19,648,588 of NW_028262391.1, forward strand.
AATTACAGATATGACTGCAGCATGTTACGGAAATATTTTAGCTTCTTAAATGCTAGCTAGCTCAAGTACTGGAAGCAATCTTTCCACAAGAGTTTGGAGATCAACCCAGTAAAAGTTATTAAAGCAGGCAGGTTGTTACTATTTTGCAGCCTTTGTAGGGCTTCATGCTGCTGTGATCAGCCTACTAAACTATCTGACTTGGACTTAACTGTGTAACAGTCATGGTCTTTGCAGAAGTATCTTGAATGGAATGTCTTGTGCAGAGTCAGCTTCTACATGAGGGCATGAGGACCTACTGTGGCAGTGAGACTGAAGAAGTCGAGGAGCAGAGGAGTCAGGCTTCCAAAAATACCTCTGGGGTTGAACAGATTTCAAGGAATCTTCTTGGCTAGCGTTGACATATTGTGGCAACCCCGAGCCTAAAGCAGGGACATTCTCATTTTCTGTTTTGGTACACTGTCTAGCCACCAAGAGCTTTGTCTTTGGTTGATCCTTAAGCATCAGCTTAAGAAACATCATGAGGGTTTGTAGCTTAATATTCAGCCATGCCTGTTCAAGGCTACCAGCTGTTGTTTATAGAATAACTGTGGTGGGTGCGTTGGTTGATACCTGCCCTGTTGGGGCAGCAGGAGAAGGTGGAATACTCCCTTCCCCTGCCACCCCCGAGAAGGCTCAAGCATAAAAAGACTCCTTGGGAAAGCCTGCAGTGGCAGCAGGGAATTATAACCCAGAGGAAAACGCAGTGATGCCGGGGGATAGCTCTGCCCCCCGCAGCGGTGCCCGGCGGCAGCCGGCGCCGTCCCGCGGCGGGCGCGGTTCAGCACCCTGGCCAACACTCGCGCCGCCGCCGCCGCCGCCTCGGGCCGGGCTCCGCGGGGCGGCTGCGGGGGCCTGGGCCCCGGCGAGGGGCTGGGGCCCGGTGCTGCCCGGCACAGGCCCGTGAGCCCGTGAGCGTGCGGCGAGAGGGCGGGGGTGGAAGGTGCTCGTCTTCTCTTACTCTTTCTCCCTTCTGCACGTGAGTGCAGAGCCCGTTAATTCTTACACCTGATAAAACACTGCAGAGATTTATACGCAAGGGATAAGATCAGCTGATCGTGGTTGCAAACACGTGGAATTTATAATAAATAATGAGCCTATTTAACCAAGCAGGAAACAACTGGCTCATAAGAGAGTGCGTAGCGCACTGGTTATAGGAGAGCTGGAAAATCCTGGTTGTGGAAAACCTGCATAATTCCAAATAAACAGCGAGACTGGTGAAGTCCAGTGCTCTTTCAGAACCTAGGTTCTACAGAAAATTTGGAGCTGAGGCTTTCCACTTATTTCTGCATCTAATTGACCTATCCGATCTCCTTGCTTACTCTCCCCGCATTGTGCAGCTGCGAATGCGGCTCCCAGCTCCCAGAAGAGTGCATAAAGGGCACTTCTTTTTTGTACACTCAGCTTTTCGGACACATGCTTTACAACGTGAACACCTGTGTATATCTGAGTGCTGGCTTCCCTCTCCTGCAAGCACAGATGTCATGTTCCGAAAGCGCACTTGCTGAGTTTGTGCTGCAGAATAGCATGGAACCAAATGAAGGCAGCTTTTGGAAAGCTTGATGCAAGTGTATCTGCCCGCAGCTCTGACATGCCTTGGAAAGTGGATGGGGTTGTTCTCTTTATTACTGAGGGCCCATTGTGCCCAACTAGCTGAAATCAGTGGCAGTTTTTTGCTGGACTTACCAGACTGGATGTCTCTTTTCCTCCCATCCCTCGCTTTGGTCTCCCTCTAATTGAGGGGAGATAGCCAAGGTCCTATGTGTAATGTAATGTGAGTGCCTGTTGCAGCTACTCTGCCAACATTGTCTTTTCACCACCTATCAGAACTCTGTGAAACAGATAACAGATAACAGAAAGCTGCTCCTAAACTTCCAGGATGTGTCTTTTTCCTAGTGGGAGTGCAAGGAAAGGCCTTGCTCTTCTGAGAACGTCACTTATCTGCCTGTTAAAAATAGGAAGTGTTTATTTCTCAGACCTCTGCTTTTCTGGCAAAGTTGGTTAAAATTGGCCAATGGCTTCAGAAGTTACTGGAGGAGAGGGAATTTATAATCAGACACAGACAAGCTGGTTTGATGTGACTGTGTAAGCCTCATTTCTTTAGGAAACCATGGTAAAATATGTGGATAAAGTTGCAGTAATATTAAGGTTAGAGTTCATGCTGGCCTGTATTTCTCTCTCAATTTTTCTAGCATGATGGTATTAGTCAGCCTGGAGCTTTTTGAAACTTTTTATTCCATATGCAGAATTTTTTCAAACCTAGCTTCTCTGTCTTCCCTGATTTTTGCTTGTTAACCTTAATCATTAGATGGGAAAAGTGAACACTTTAAAAATAGAGGAGCTTGTGTGGAAAGATTGCTGGCTAGATTTTTTTTTTTTTTTAACCTTAATATTGGCAGAACTTTCTGATTCATTATGGTCCTAAAACAGCATTAAAGTGTTCTGGCTAGATAGATTCCTTCATGGCTTGCCAGGAGTCCGAATCGCCATGACGATGTTACTTGAGAAAGGAAACACGCTCTACATCTGGGAGCAGAGCTGTGTCCTGTATCAGGCATGGTCAGGGAGAGTGTTAACTGTGTTCTCTCAATCTTACTTTTTCATTTAAACCCGGTCTGTTGGACTATAAGGTGGCTATAAGGACTATAAAGACTTAAGCATAAGGGAAAGAGATGGAATTATTTCATGGGGGAGAAAAAAGCACTGTGTGACATCTGTGGATTTGGGTTGCAAGGTTGGAGGTAGGTAGAATTGCCCACATAGGAATCAATTCCCAGCTTTTTGCTTGCCACAGCATATCAAATAGGTATAGAAGAGATGAATGGGGAGGTACCTATGTGGTCACGGTTTCCTCATCAGGTTCAGTGTATATGGGAAAAGGCAATTCCTTTGTGTGAAGTGTAACCTTTAGCAGGCTTTGGCCTTGTATATTGAATAATGGAATGACAGCAGATGTGGCAGGAGACATTCAGGCTTATTTGCTCCTACAAATGAAACAGCTCTAACAGGGGGAAAAAAAAAAAAAGCCTTAACAGAATTAGCTAAAAAAAATGTGTCAGACAAAATTGTGCTTTGAATGCATTATAAGAGCTTACTGTTTTGCAGTGAGAAAAGACAGTCAGGTGTTGATAGCAAGTAGGAGGCAAGAGCTGTTATTAGTGAGTGGGAAGAAACACATTGAGTGTGGTGTGGGAGTAGGGCAGATGGGAATGAATCTAGAGGCTCTTTTGGAATTACTCATATTCTGAATCATCTTCTTACAAACTCACTCTCAAAACCTCCAGCACAGAACACCATCATCCTCCAAGGTCCCACAATATTGCCATGCTGAGTATGGCATTGAGAGGGATGTTGAGTCAGCCCTGTGTGCAATAGTAGTACGAGATGTTCAGTGAGGAGTTTAAGTAACTACTTCAGCCAAGTAGGTTGTGACTACAATACACAGGTGGGATGCATATCCATTAATTCAAGCCCTCTGTGGGATGAAAAAATGGTAGTAAATTGTTAGTAAGGTAGTTAGGAGTGTCTGTGCAGAGCCATTAATGGAACAATTTCCATACTTACCCACTTGTGAATGCAAGGGCTTTGTTGCCAAGAGTCTAGCTGTGCATAATACTTGGTGGGAGCCATAAAAGCATGTCCGAATGGCCTGGAAATGTCTAATGAGAGAGTTCTTCTTTGGACTTGACTGACATGCTGTGTGCTCTGACTGGAGACACATGGTAATGGTGTTATAAATCTGGTCCTGGCCCTGCAGACTGTGGTTTTGCTTACACCGCCTTTTGTAAGGCACTGCAAGCTGTCTGTCCAGACTCCAAACAGCCGCAAAATACAGGAGGCAACAACAGATGGACTCAATCCAGCAGGTTTGGTACTGGAGGTGTAGGCGTACCCAGAGTTACACAAACGTGAGCGTGCCACAGGCTGGGAGTGAGAGCCCTGTGAAAAATGGCAGAGCTGCTAAACAAAGGCCTTGTGCCTCCGACAATTTGGTCACAGTGTGGCAGCTCAGCAGCTTGGAAAAAACAGCAGCAGCGGGACTTCCCAGGACTCCCTGACCTCCAGGGCTGTACTGGGTGTTTGTATGCTCAAGGCTTCTGATGGTTTATCACTGAGGCACAGGTCCTGGCTTGTGGTGAGGACCTCTTGCGTTGCCTCTCTGGCAGTATCTTTTACCAGTTGCCACCTTAACCTGCCACCACATAATAGGAAAGTTTCAGAAGGAAACTTGTTTAGAGACAGGTCTGTAGAGCAAGTTTATGACTTTCACCGAGTATACTGTGCTTTTTATGCTCAGCTATGTCTTAAAACATGCTTGGCAATCTGGAGAAAACAGTAGAAGCAGTGAGGATGTTCTCCCTTTATCTTTTCCTGGCCGCTTCAGGAAGAGCACTAATAGTCACTGGGTTAATGCCTGACTTCTGCCACTACATTAGGACTGCACTGGGCCAGCTACAGAGTCTCCCTTTAGATATTAAAGGTAGGCACTTTCTTGGTGAACAGAAAACACCAACAGAAGCAAATTGATAAAGAGCTTAACACAATGAAGCCTGTTCTCTGGGCTTGTCACAAATCCATTAACTTCACTAATGGATTCTAATTCTGAACTTTAAAAATCATATTCTAAAAGAAAAGAATATATAATTCTACCAGACTATTGCTTGCAACTATACACCTTCCTGTTTGTTGCCTTTATTTGTTGCTGAATGTGCTTGTAGCTGTATTTTTACTTCTGCTGCTTTTGTCTATTTATCTAGTTTACCCCCAAAGGACTAAAGAAGATTTATTTTAGAAATTTACACTTGAATTTCCTAGCACAAAGCGGTGGTTTTGCTCTCAGGTTTCAGGAGTGGTGATGAAAGGTATTTCCCACAACACTTGTGAAATTTAAATGAAAATGAGTCTCTGCATTAAATTTTTATTGCACTTCACATGTAGTATTAGATTTATTGGATATTCTTTCTAAGGCTTGTTATGGTGGGATTGTTTGGTATTTCCTGACCTTTGTCATTAATTGTGGCTCAGATGATACACACATTTATGTAATGTTTATCTATATACATGGATGGGTAGCTAGCTAGCTAAATATTAATATATTTATAGTTTGTTTCTGGGCAATTGTTGTCCTACCTGGATAGTGATGGAAAAAAAGAAAAAGAAAGATAACAAGTAAATATATTTTCATTTCCAAACTATCAGGTGGCTGAAAAGTGGGGACAGGAGAGAGGAGGCAGAAAGGAAAGAAGGAGGGAATCAGTGAATAGTCATAACAAAGAGGTGAAAACACACAACTTAAAAAAAACAGTAAAAGCTGTAGATTCCTTCTGTGTTTTTCTGAAGCCCTAAAACAATTTAAAATATGAAAAACTTAGGCTAATTGAGAGCTTTATATTGACTGGCCCCAATTTTCTTTCTTTCTTTGTTTTCAGTCCAGCCTCTCTCATTATAACCTCTTAAAATAAATAAATAAAAACTCTCTCTCTATAAATATCTGAAAGAGTCATTCTTATATAATAGCCCTTTCTAGCAGCAAAATTTATCATTATAACAATACTGTAGTAGTTTTGCTGGCAGAATCACAGCCAATCAAAGCTATTACAATAATGGAACATTTCATGGTTTTGGAAATTAAATGTGTAACCATGGCACTGAAATGTCTCTTGAATCATATTTGGAGATGTATTTTTCACCAAATGATTTGCACATTATCTCATTCCATCTGAATTTTATTTTCATCAAAATTACACCATTGATTTTTTTCCTTTTTTGTTTCTGCAGCAATTTTGCAGTAGAACTTCCCATCTGCTTTCACTTTTTGTAAGTTTGATCATATTTGTTCAAGAAGCAGATCTAAATCTTATTTTATCATGAGGCATAATTTAACAGCTGACTAATGGTCAAACTATAAATTATGGTGTAAAAAACTAGCATGCTAAGTTGCAAGAGTGAGTAATACTGTTATCAAAATTAGTAGCTATACTAGTTTCAATACATAAGAAAGTGTCTAATGCAGCCATTGCTCCAAGCAAGACCTGGAATCAGCTTAGGGCATGTGAATCCTCAGGAGTTTTACCTGCTGAAGAATCATGCGAGCCAGGCATTTTTGAGTAAGAAAGGGTAGAAATCTGCAGGTGTTTGTTCCCTATACACATACTGAGTCTTTCCTGAGGTGTTTGCATGCACCTGGGAGCCATTTTTGGTACTGAACTAACATGCAATCTCATCTTTGCTATGAACCATATCTGTCTCCTGTTTAGGGGAACTTCATAAGGTTTGTTAGTAGAGGTCTCTGGAGAATTTGAAGGAAAGATAAAATAGAAACCAGAAAACACACAGAAAATAAAAATATGCAAAGAAGGTAAAAATATATCTGTGGTATGACCACAGACTGCATTCTAACTTGTAGAGCTCAGATGGAACATCTTTCCATTGGAGAACAGAGTGTTAGTAAAATCAGTGTTCACAAAGCGTTCACGTGAATATAGAGCTTTGAACAAAATGTTGAATGAAGAAATGAAGTAAATTCTCATCTTGATTTTCTTGTTTTGGTCATGAGAAAATGTTTTTTCAGCTTCATAACTTTTGTTTATATGAATTTTAATAAATTTTGTGTGGATAAGAAAATACATGAGTATAATTTGCATTTTAGTAACATTCTCAAAATGAAGTGACAAAATTTAAACAAAGCAATGAGTGGTATCAAGCTGTATGGATTTTTCTAGACATACGTGCCGCCTATGAGAATGCCGGTGGCCTGGGTGTAATTTGGGGTCCAGACACACTCAGGGTAGTTCCTGCGGGAAGGTAGGTGCAGAGACGCTAGACAGGGTTGGTGTGAGTTAGTTTTGTGAAAATGATCCAGGTACATCAGAAGAGCAGTAGGGTTTATTAGTTTGGGCACAGGTTCACCAGAATGAAGCTCTTTGGGACTGGTGCATCCACAGGCTGCTATGTGAAATCAAGTAGACTGACCGTCAAGGGTCACTGTTAGCTCGGGGATTTCCTCACCTTTGGTGCAGGGCTTTGAATGCTGTTCCAGGGCACTGGCCTAGTGATGCAGTTGTTGGCTGCTCTTGGGACGTGATTTCTCTGATCAGAAATTCCATCTTGTACCCAAGAAAATGTTCCAGACAAAGTTAGTGTGTATATTCCTGCCAAAAGCTTTGGTTTCAACTAATTGACATTTTCTTTTGAAAAACAACTTTGTCAGAAAATGACCAACCAGCTCTGGTTTCACACCCTCTGATCTGTCATCTTTGATCTGCTTAATGAAATCAGGGTTCCAGTAGTACTTGCTGCTGGGCTTTTAAAAATCTTTCAAGCTGCCTTCTGCTTTCGTCTAGATTTCTCTCTTACTCGACTCATCTGCAGCTATTTTTCTCTCCTTAGGGAGAACCCTGATCCTGTTTCAGTCTCTTTCACAAAGGCTGCCTGCTGGTTCGCTGGCTTTTCTCTCTGCTCTTTTTCACCAGAAGTGCCTACAACTAAAATGTGATGGGAAAAAAATCATCCCAGCCTATTTTCAAACTCAAATCAGGATTACGCTGAGATTTGGGAGAAGTTCAGATCATGATTTCTTATGAGATCTGGATCTGATTCCTGAATCCTCTGCCTGGTTGGTGCTTGCAGTACTGTCTGCAAATCAGTACTCGCAGGTATTTCTAGCAACCAAGCCACTCATTATTCTGACTCGTCCCAGGCTAGATTTTGCTCATTGTGATTCCTTCTCTTTTTTGGGGGGCTAACCTATCCTGTTTTTAAGATTAATAAAAAATGAGTATCTTTTACCCTGGTTGTCACAGCATCCTATGGCCCCAAATAACCAGATTCTTGTATTCTAGACTTTGGTGTTTGGAACTGTCGAAGATAACTTCTTTATATGGTATTTCATGTTGAAAAGGAATAACAACACATTACGGATAAGGAAAATATAGGGGTAGTTCTGGATGTGGTGTGCTTCAGTGAATAAAAGCATTTGCAAATCTACTTGCTTTGATATAGTAGATTGCAAGAACACTTTACACATATCTTTTTCAATGTGCCCATAAGTTACACAGGGAAAAAAAAAAACCAACCCTCTAACTAAAACTGGCAAGTGTTCAGAAACCACAACTATTCAGTGTATTGCCTGACCATTTTTAAAATGTATTTTGCACTTTTGGTAGATGTTGTAATGCATTCAGCACAGTGTGAAGTCTTGGCATAGATGCTGGGTTCTAAAATAAGATGAGCTCTGCCTTTTAAAAAAGGAATGTTTGCCTGTGAAATACCTTTTCTATTAAGGGTCTTTGGGAAGGGGGACAGGAAATGGTGACCATGCTGCCAACAGCGAGAAAATGGATTTATTTTGCATTTTAACAAATAATCACAGCGACGGACAAAGCCCTTCTCAGTGAACGCTGGGTAGGCAGAATTTTATCCTTTTTGTATGCTAGTCTCTTTCCCCAGGTATCTCTTAACAGTCAAACGTGCTCTTGGTTTGTGCATATGAAGGTGGCATTTGATTTGGTAGTGTGGGCAGAGTTCTGCCCCACAACATGCTGTGTTTCTGAGATTGGCTCCTCCTCTGTCAACTGCACATCAGCAGCTCCTTTCATGGGGACTGGGCTAGCCAGTGGCCAGAGGAAGCCTTCAGAAGTGCTGATGGGTTGGCTGACTCCGTCAGACCCCTTTTAGTGAGCACAAATCCAGATAAAGGTGCAGAGCACCAGAGGCTCTGGCTGACAGCGGTGGTATTTGCCCACCTTTAGCAGGTCTGCAGCCTTGCTTTTGGAGTCAGGTGTGGAAATGTAATCGGCATGGTTGTCATTGTATTGGTAACACACCTGAGAGGTGCCGTGCGATGTACTTGGCTCCTGTCCTTAATGTTTGTTATAGAATATAAAGGCTACGCAGATGCTAAACTTTTGGTAAAGGTGAGTAAGTATTAGGAAATAGAAAGGAAAGGGGGGCTTAAGTATGCCCATGCAAAACCTGTAATGAGCTCCATATAGGTGAAATTCGTGCTGTGGCAGTGTGAAGAAAATCTTTGAGTACAAATGAAGTGCACTGAGCAATTTGCCATCCAGACTTGGGAATTCTTTCCAGCTCATGTCAAGCTGGAGATCTATGGCTCCTTCCCAGGTTCTCCTGTGATGTGTTTTGTCCATTTGGTTTAGCTGTTCTTGAAAGAGCCTGTGGAACATCCCCGTCCTCTCTAGAGAAATGAGAAGTCAGACGAAATAGAGCAGGGTCTTTATTCAAGCCCTGGGGTGGCTGTGCTCCAGGCTCTGCCAGCGCTGCAGCTCAGGAGGAGCAGGCGGGCATTTTATAGCTGCGACGTGAGGTACTGGTGCTTGCTGGTGAACACTGCAGTGGCTGTTATAGTATTGTTTCACACAAGGAAAAGTAAGTGTTAGCCCTGCTCTCTTTTAGATGTAAAATATAGTACTCCTAGAGTACTCCCCTGAGAAAGAGAGAGAATCTGGAGAGTAGCTGTGACCTCTTCTGCAACAGAAGAGACTAGTTGCACCAAGCGACTTGGCCTCAGGACTTTACTGTGCCGAGAATAATATGGTTAGTGAAATCAGTGCTAAAATGAAGGCAGAGTGGCAGGGCATCTCTGTTCTCTTACAATCAGCACTGACTCTGAGATTCTCTTTTTGGCTTAAAGTAGTCTCTCCATTATGTGCCATGAAAACAAAACAAAATGAGAAAGTAAAATCAATGACATAAAATATTGCAGCCCTTTCTAGCTTTTTGTTTATTTTTCTCCACGTTTTGGTTTCTTCTTACTGCACAGTCAAGTTGCAGCTGATTGGTGTAAGAAAGCTTTCTCACGCTGAGTGCTGATCACATTCGTACTTAGACCACACTGCTTCTAGCGGTCCTAAAGGGCCTCACGAGTTCCCAGATCTCGCTGCAGCATGCAGTGAGTCTGGCTGGCTGTGTGCGGGGAGCATATGTATCTCCTTAAAGTGGCGTGTGATGTAGCTGTAATGACTGCTGTTCCTGTCCGCTCTGGGCAGCAAGATGTTTTGTGTGCTCCTGCCAAGGGCGGTCCTTGTTGCCGTGCTTCAGGGTGGTCTCCTCATTAATATGATTTGACCCCGTTACCTGTGTTGTCCCCTTCCATGTATGTTCCCTCACACATGCCATCATGATTATGAGTGCAGGGCTAACTCTGGGAGCCAGTGAACTTCACAGTGCACCTTTGACACTGGAGTCAAGTTGTGGTGGGGAAGTGGGGTGTTGTACCACTGGCATATTGTGCTGAGCCTCTGTTTCTCCTGTCAGCCCTGCAGTGTGCTGCCGCTTGTGCAGCTGCGTCACAGATCAGAATAAAGCCCTCTTGGCTTAAATTGCTTTGTTTATTAGGGCTCCAGGGAGATGTTTTGCAGCCCTGGAAGCTTGTCTCATGTGTTTCCCTTGCAAGTGCTGTCCCTCTCTCACAGGGTATGCCTCTGAAGTCCTTCCAGCTGCTGGCTGCACCTTCTGAAGTGTCCTGCTGGGAACCTGCAACCCCATCCCTGGGTAGCATGGCAGGCAGCAGCCGTTGCTGCTTCGGGAGCTCAGGCATATCATGCTCCTTTGGCACACCCCCTGGGACTCCTGCTATGGCTCGGTGTTTATGCTTGGAGGCAGGACTGGCTCTGGATATCTAGCCAGATAATGGCTGCCTGCAGTATGGAAAGATGTCAGTGCTTCAAAGGGGATGAATTGTGACCCTTGAATGTATTAAGTGTTGCAGTGAGGGTAGAGGTGCCCTGACGCATGGCTGTACAATAGAGAGAACGTTTGCTTCTACTGCCATTCCTGTCTGTGGGTAAGTGAGAGCTGACAAGAGCCCCGCAGCCTGACTGGGAGCACTCCCCAGGGCTGCCGGCTGGGCTGCCAGTGCTCCACGCGCTCCCCTGGGCACCGCGCTGAGGCTGGCCCCTGCCCAGGTGTGGTAGGGAGGGGAAGAGGGCTCCATCTGGCCTCTTATTGTCTTGTGCACCCCTGGGAAAGGAAAGCATGATTTAGCTCCAAAGCATTGAACAAAAAACCCTGAAACACTGTCCCTCCAGAATCGTCTCACCTTTTATGGCTTAATATAAGCATGCCTGAGGATTGATGAGGAAAGATGTTGCTCCTGTTGGTAATTACAAGTTTGCTCCATTCGGTGTTTTCTATTCTGGTTGTTCCATTTCCGCATTTAGACTTTGTCTTAGGTGTGTGCAAATGCTTTCTGCTGTGTCAGGAGCTTTGCTTAGCTATTCATGTGCTCAAACCCTTGGTAAGATACTTATCCTTTCAGGCAGACCAAAGACATATGTTTGGTCGTTTGGAATAGGTAAGCAGGAAGAAAGAAATCTCTTAAGAGTGATGACATGGTATAACTGCTAAGTAACAAATACAGTTATGCACATATATGTGTATGTCCCCCTAATTATCACTGTTGCCAATGATGCAGAAATACATAACAACTGAAATCTTCTAGTTAATTGCAATGGCTGTCAGTCAACCTGTCTTGCCAATGAAATTTTTTCTATTTCAGTGATCAACTCCCTTTTATTCAAGAGACGAGCTTTTGTCAACAGAGAGAGAATATACAAGTTTCGTTTTAAGAAAAAAGTTTTGACCTGGGTGATGAAACTAAAATGCAGAATTCTTCCCTCTCCACACAAAACTAAGGGCACATGAGCTAACTGATGATTAATGGGATTCGTTCAAAGATCTATATGTCAGGCACAATATAAGCGTGTGAAGTATTCGGTATAGGATAGGAAATGCAGTGAGATGCAGGTGCTCTGTTTATTTGTAGATTGCAATGTGTGGATAGATAAACAAGGTTCAGTTTAGGAACAGACATTTTTGCATACTGGAGTGTTTAGAATTCAGACAAAGAAACGTCTTTCAAACAGCAGTGGGTCCGCAGGAGCAGGATTGTGATATATGGAACAGATAACATTCAGCGGTGCAGAGACAAGCTTACTCTTTGCAGTGTGGGGCTATACAGAGCTGCAAAGGAGTTAGCTCTGGATCAAAGCAGTATAATGCGGAGCTAGCCTGAGCTCATTAGCCTGGGCGTAATGCCATGCTAATGTACCTATACTACTCCCAGGACCCAAGCTAATGGCTCAGCGTGGTGCTATGCTGGGTACTCACACCAGCTGGTGCAGGGATTTCTGCATTGTATAGTGTAGACATGCCATAAGGTTTTCACACCAGCTCTGTAAGCAAAGAAAAATGAATTAATGGCAAGATATAGTCCAAGACTTTGAAAAGCAGGGATGTTTAAATTTGGGTTCCTGAATCCTTGTTCATACTTTTCAGGAGGAGTCCAGTGTAAATGTTATGAAAGTCAAGGACAGTCTTTGCATTGCTGGCCACAGGCTTTGGATCAAACTCAAGAACTCGAAAGCCCAAAGTGCCTAGTAATTCCTACTGATGTGATTTTTCAACACCATTTAATTGTATCTCTGAAAAACAGGCTTGTTGAGCTGGTCAGTCAGCTGCTGTGCTGCCTTTTGAATTTATCAGGAATGAAAAGTGACTCCCAAGCTTCTACCTTTGTCCAGGCAATGTTTATATGCAATGTAAAAATAATACCCTGTTGTCCCTCTCACAAAAACAAGGAACAAGTGGTACATGAGCAAGAAGTAGATGGGCTAGTTGATATTATTTAATAATGATCTAACTGACCATCTCTGGCTGAAGCTTTTTTTTTTCTTTACAAAAAAGAAAAGAAAAGTGAGGGCTAATGTTTGAGTCATGTTTTTATTGCTATTTTCACTGGCTTGATTATCTGCACCAACTTGCTCTTACAGAAAAGAGACAGTTCACAATATAATTGTGGCCCAGATGGACTTGGGAAGCACTGGAAACTGTAGAACTGAACCTGCTGTCATAACCGGTAGAGCCTTAGATTGCTCAGGGAAGAAGACTTTAGGCCCAGCAGAGTCAGTGCACTACTAACTCCCAACACAGGAGTTAGTATCAGCCAACTGACATACATAGGAAATGCAAAATCTTCCAGCGAGAGTTCTGCCCTAAGAAGAGCAGGAGACAAGCAGCTTACATCTGAAAAGCAGTTATATATTATTTCAGAAAATGCCATACAAACAGTAGAACTCCAGTACAAGAGATCATTATCACTGGGTGACAATAATAAAAAGTCTATAATGTCCAGTTGAAATATAAATTGTTCTAAAATGTAATCTGGAGGGACTGAAAGAATGAGTGAGGGGCCAGAAGTGTGAGGGTCAGAACTGGGTAGGGCTATCTATCAGGGAGAGAGGCATTAGATACTTTTTCATTGCTAAAACTCATGGCATTTTAATTTCTTTAACATTGCTGAACACGCTCAGGAGATACTTAAGAAATTAAATAATTATTATGCCAGTTTTACAGCTGAGGAAACTGAGGGAGAGAGATTGTCAGATTTTCCTCATAAGTAACTTGTGTCCCACAGTAAGTCTAACCTGAGATTGTTGTGTATGTAGTAACACCTCAGTATTGCTCTTCCCTGTCACCAAAGTGATTGCAGTGATAAAAAAACCACTAGAAATCAAGGCTGCTGTATTCCTGATTCCCACCCCTCTCACTCCAACAGTACTATACTTTAATATCTGCTTTTTGATTCCTCGGATGCTTTTTAATTCCTTGGAAATCATGGCATGCACTTGTGCTTTGAACTAAATGCGAATGTATAGTAGTATAATATACACTGACAGAAAATTAAAAACATCTTAAATATACTGATTTAAAATTAACAGATGTATTTTCCAATAGCATTCCTATGATTTTGGAAACACGGAAGGTAAATTCCTCTTAGAAAAGTCAGTTCTATAATACTGTTCATGACTGAAGCAGGATCTGTGGAAATAGTACCTGCAACAGAACTTCATGAGGGCCTAAGGTCAAATCTCTCTTGGGAAATGGTAATAAATGGTAGCTCAGTTGCTATGTTCTAAAAATATTTGTCAGATAAAACTGTTACCTATCCAACAAAGATTAGAGGCTTCTGTGGCACAGATGGGAGCACACAACTGTCTGATTTAACATGTGATTAAGTATGTGCCAGTACCCAGAAACCTGTAGTCTTAAAATGCAGATCATGCAGCATCAACAAAATTGTATTTGCAGTCTAAACACAGAGCTATAAACTGTCGTTGTAATAGCAGTAGATACTAGTGCTCTAATGTGCCCCAAGGATTGTTAGGACATGTGCTATGGGACTGTAGAAAGAATTAGAGAATATGGGAAGGTGTTTTCATCAAAATAGGATCCATGTTTAATATTAATCTTCCATGTGTTCCTAAACTACATTTCTGGTGTAACCTTGATGATGAATCTCTAGTGCTTTGGAGCTCACAAGAAGTTCTCATTGAGCAGAATGTTTTTAAAAGTACCTTTGTTCTTTCAGAGTATGAACTGGCTGGACTGCTTTTGATCATTCTGTTTTTCCCCCTAAAATACAGATTTGTTGGCACCAAGTACTTTTGGCAAACCTTTTGGCAAAACATTTTTGAAGGATTTTGAAAAAAATATGTGGTCTATTGCAGTTTCTGACTTTACAGTTTGTTTTCAATTTTTCATTTCAACTTGAGCATTTTATTTCAGCTTTTCCATTTCATTTCATTTCATTTCCTTAATGCTTTATTTAGTTTCCCACTTGCAGGAATTTGTGGTGGGACTTGCGGGGGAAGGACACTCCTGCCCCAATTTTCTTTCATAGGTTTGAAAATCACTTGGTGGTGTTTCTCATGGGGCAGCAAAGCCCTGGAGCCGTATGATTAAAAGCATCTTCTCTTTGCCACTGACTTTGCCTGTTAGAAGGTGTGTTGAGGGCAGACCAAAGCTGTCAGCTTCTTTGGAAAAAGCAGTTTAAGGAATTAATTTACAGCTTTTCCAGTTTTAGCAGACAGTCTTGTGGTGTCCTTTTTCTCAAATATCCCTTACTTTTTTGTGTGTGCTGACTGATGACTCTGCGCTTTCCAAAGGCAAGAACGGATTGCAGAGTTCGCCATGTGCTCAGGCAGTCTACCATCCCTGTGGCCATTTTGTAACACGAAATGACATCTTGTAAACCCATAGTTATCCCAGCAAAGAAAATCAGATGTTTCTGCTGCTGCTGCTCCTTCGAGAAGCAGTATTGCCTTATTGCTCCCAGAGTCTGAATCTGAAGAGTTTTGACCAGCTGGCTGTGATGGCCGTGCGGTGCCAAGGCTGGAATGTGTGGTTGTGTTGTTCAAATGTATTAGGCAAAGCTGAGTCCCATTTACCAGTCTTGGCACTGTGGACAGACTACTTAGGGGCAGTCCTTCAGTGTCCTGTAGGTGCACATGACCTTTGACAAGTCACATGCAGTGGCCTTCTTTCATCTGAAAGGACCACCTGCCCTACGACCTTCCTGTGTGTGACAAGAGACCCAGCAACGGAGACCTGCGGGCTTGGCTAGCGAAGGGCAGAAAGAGAAGGATCTGTTGCTGGGAAAGGGGGAAATGGCATCTCTTTGCCTCATGCTTCTACCTCCTAGCGTGGCTAAGTATTATGTAAACAGTTACTTCTTTTGCTCTTTAATAGCTTTGTTTAATATTAAGAGTTTTGTTTACTGCTAACAGAAGATGTGTTGCTGGTACGACATCGGATAGGCAAGCACCTTTGGAAAGGACACGTCTCCTCTTTTGTTTGATTCTAAATAACATGGAGAAGAAAAAGGTTTTGCACTACATTTTGCTGACTCAGCGTGTTCACGTTCACAGAATTAATGTCACTGCGGTTTCTGCTTGTGACAAATTTGCTGAGGTTTGGGAGAAGGTAAGCAGGAGAATGGTGAGAACAGGAGATGCAAATATTTATCCTCCTTTTAATCATGGTTTTTCATTTAAAAAGTACTAAGCAGCAATTGGTTTGGCATTTCCTTTCTTTTGCTTATTGGTACATGAGTCTCAACAGTCACAGAACAATCCTACGAGAAGATTTTCTCTCGTTTCGATCTGAGATGACCTATACTGTATGGCATACTCCACAGAGCAATAGAAGTTAGAGGTAATGGTTTTCATTTGCTATTTAGGTAATCAGTTTACAAATACAAAATAGACCATGTCTGAATCATTTTGACTCCATAATGATTGATTTCAGAATGACTTTAGAAGCATAGTAAGAGTGGTAAACAAGGGATCCCCTTGATGGCTCATCTAAAAAGCAGCAGTAAAGAAAGGAGATGCAAAAAAACCCCAAAACAAAGTTGCTCGTGGTGTGAGGGGTGCCAGCAAGTAAGCCTGTGGCAGATGCGTGTGGGATTTTCACAGAGGAGTGAGAGTATTTGTGCCTTCCACTAAGTATCAGAGAAATTTCTGAACTGGCTCTTTCCTATGCTAGCACACATCATTTAAGCCATGACCAAGTCTTTGTGATTCCTGTTGTGCTCTTAGCTGGTGTGGTCCCTTGTCCCCTTGGCTATGGGGAGGCAACTGAAAGAATGAACTTAATGAGCAACACTGTAACAATGAAAAAACGCACCACTTACTTAAAAAAAATATTTAATTTTTCTTATAAAAGAAAACAATTCCTTAAATAGCATAAAATCCCAAACAAATCCTTGTATTCTCCTTCTCCTTTGTTTGTAGAATTGTGGAGGACTTTGCCTCTTAAGAGAAAACACGTTTCAGAGCTGGTCAGCAGCCTCAGTGCAACCACCTTGGGACTGCCTCCTTTGGGCTGTGAGGCAGGTAGGACCAGCGGCACCCCGGCGCTGCTGCTGCCCATTCCTGGGCCCCGGCACCCACATGGCTGCCCTCCCTGTCTTCAGCAGTGAACTCTATTAGATAAGGTGAGATGGGTCAGAAAAGTGAGGCATTAAGAAGCCCGCTTGATATTGGTATCAGTGCAGTGGGTGTCCTGGCACTGAAAAAGAACAGTTTTCAGGGTCATATCACCAGTAACGATGCTCACAATTTGGAGAATATGGCACTAGTTCATGTTTTTCCTATGCCATTGGGAACTATTACTGTAGGGGAAGCTGGCAGCTATATTTTGTTTCCTATCCATTCTGCTGGATCACATCTACTCAACCTTAGCTGTATTTTTGTAAATATGTATATATACATTTGCATACATTTGAATCTGTTTATCCCGTATGCTATTCTTAGGTGTCTGAATGAATTAAAGAAAAAGAACTAATGCAGAGTTAACAAGGAGTTTTAAGATTGTTTTCTTTGTATATATTTAAACCATGAAGAAATAATTGCTTACTTGAAAGTATCCAGCACTAAGGTGTTCAGGGAATATTGTAACCTACAGTTATGTCTCTGCTGATATAACAATATAGACGAGGTAAGACACGTGATGAGGAGCATTAAAAGAAATTATAGCGCAAACAGCATTATAAATTATTCTTTAGAGATCTGGAGACCTTAACTGAGGAAAAAATGAGAAAGGGTCTGGATTTCATACTCTAAACTTCTTAATTTCCTCACTGATGTTTTTCATGTCTGATCTTTTTTGGGAAGTTTGACATATTTGGGGGTTTTATGAGTGTGATCCCTCTTCCTCCCTACTGTTGTATGTTTAAAGTGAAATTTTTTTATGCCCACAACTCATTAAGAGCAGAATCTGGAAACTTAGGCCTCTGTTTCATAGTTCTCAGTGAGAAAAAAGGGGCAATAGTATTTTGAAAAAAATAAGTCAAGTATTTTTAGTTTGGATGCTTGGAAAATCATTAGCATTGTGGCAGTACTGAAGGATTTTATACTGGCTGAGCTTACACTGAAATTTCCTGTATATATCCAAAATACTGCAAAATAGAGCAGTATAAGGGTCAGCTTCTAATAAGGGAAAGCTTCTAATTTGGCATTTGTGCATATGGATTTTGGAGCTTTCCACTTTTCCCCCCCTTGACAAGGTTAATTAAAGGGTATTTCAGCTACATTCTCTTGGACTGAAGATGCTGTATTTCTATGCACCTCAGTTGAAAGTGCCCCTTATCTTAACAGTTTTCTTCTCACTTCCTTAAACGCCATTATGAGAAATTTTTATACCTACCTACAGACCTGCTAAGTCACTGTATGAGTTTGAGAAATCAAATCCTCAAAGGCAGAGGCTTGTCTGAATTCTGGAACCTCACTCTTCTCTCAGGGGTGCCCTGCTTCTACAGCAGGATCTCCTGTCAGTTAAAGAAAAGACAGTTGGATCTGGTTTGGACTCAGCTCACTAAAGGAAGGATCTAGAACTGGAAATGAAATTTTGATTTTTATTCTTTTTCTGAGCTCAAAGTTTAGGGTAATTTGGATTCAAAAGGTTTGGTTTGGCTGCTCCCAGGCTTTATAAACAATATTAGCATCTCTGTTTGGTTGCTTCCCCACAGGCCACTGATACCCCCAAAAGGAGTATTAACATAGGCAGCAGTTGTTATTTTGGCAGTAGTTAATGGTCAGAAGACAAGGTTTACCTGTGCTTAAAATGTGAAGTTTATGTTGGGGATTTTGGAAGGGTCTAAAAGAGTTAGCCAATGTATGAAATTTGATGAGAGCTTTGTGCCAATGCTCCTTATGCTTCCTTGAAAGTCCCAGTTTAGCTTACATCATTCTGGCCTCCTGAGCCAGCATGGTGATGAATCACTGTGAGAAACCAGACAGAGTTGCTGATAGGCTTCCACAGAAACCCATGTTGAGGAAATACATGGAATCAATACATTGCATAGTTTCCTTGGCCAGCCCCCCTCTGTGGGTATGTTGCCCACTTTTCAGGAAGCAAAAATATCTGGGGCACATTTCTACTTGATACTGAGCATATGCTGGCATGGTTGGAAATGTTTTTATATCTGTGATGTTAAATAAAGATGCTCACTTGAGCATTCTGTTTTGGCTGAGTCTGCCCTTTCAGGATGCATGTGTAACCTCTTTGTGAATTACTGAAATAAAGGAATTGCCTAATGCGAAAGAGAAATTCCACAAATATGAAACCCTTGGAATGTTTTCTACATCAGCCATTTCCTTTTTTGCTTGTGCAATGTGTATGGATTGTCAGCATGATGTGGTATGTGGTAACCAATGCGTGCAGGAGGCTATTAATCTTCTTGTTACAGTACTGTGTTAATGTAAGATTTGGGAGACCAGTGGAGTTCTGTTCAAACGCTCTCAGCTTGTAGTACTTATCTGCCTATATGGATCCTTTATATGCACTCACAAGCCTGAATCTACTTCCTATATGTGTCAGCGTGTTCACCCTTTCCTTACACTCTTTGGGTAAACAGTCAGCTCATGGATCTTGATAGTCTTTATTGATATATTCCAGTTACGGGGAAGGGGGGTTCATATTGTCCTGTGTGCGCTCAAGGTAAAAGAGTATGACAGAAACAATTAGGTCTGACATACCGGCTATGGGATTTAAATGCCTGAGGGTATGTGCTGTACTTTTAGATATGTGGGTTTTGAGTTTGTTAATTTATAGATCAAGATTTCATCCTCCAACAACTTGCCAGACAGTGAAGCTTTCAGAATAAAGATTTGTTATACTGCATTTTAAGTTTAAATAAGCACTTAGCCAAAAAGGGGAGAACTCTGAAAGGCAAAAGCATTGGAAGAAAAATGATTTATTAAACTTTTTATTTCCACTGCCTTTGCAATTATAAGCTATCACACTGTATAGAGTTTTTTCCCTACAATGCTAATACTCCCTCTGGTATATGTAGGTATGTTTTTTTTCTACAGTGTTTAAAGTCTGAGGCTTTTAGCAGTTTAATCCAAACCAAAGCATCTTTATCATGGGACTTGCCTTTAATTCTCTCTTAGATGCTTTTTTCCCTGTATGCCAAATTAGATATCATTCTGAAGGCATGCATTCTTAATTAACATTTTTTTAATCAATGACTGGATTCTCAGGAGGATTTTTTTTCTATGCATCATTATTTTTCTCTTTCCACAGCAACTTCACAAGCAGATTAAATAAATAGAAAGAAACACTTTGTGGATTTTTCTTGTGACAGCCTGCAAACCTGTGAACTTTTTTATTTATTTTTAACTTGAAGCTGCTAATTGTAGAACTGTATAATTAATGCATTATCCACGACAACAAGGTTACATGGTTTGTGTTTAGCAAACATGCTTTTTCTGGAGGGTGGAAAAACACATAATGAAAAATTATGGAAACACTAAGCTGTTTTTCACCACTCTTCATGACAGCCAGCCTCTCAACCATCATTAGAGCTGCGTGCCTAATCAGACTCTGAAAAGGTACCCTGAAAATTGGCTGGAGCCCTGGTATCATCGTCTGAGTCCACAGCTTGAACCTTGCAGTTTAGCCTTCCAAGATACGCCATTACAGCCAGATATTCTCAGAACTGGAATGTTTGCTCTGCTAATTGGCACATTCCTACTTTGATTTGGTAGGACATGCTGATTTGTAACATGACTCAAGAATTTACTTCTTAATGGGTAATTGCCTCAACTTTCCCAAATCTTTCTGTTTACCAGCCTCCTTTCTTTATTGTGCCTGTCTACTGCTCTTTCGGCATTTGTAATCTTTTTTTTATTAGCTAGACATCCTTCTGATTATTTCACGTGTTTTTCACTGGTTTGAGAATTTCTTTGCTCCCTGACCTTTTCATAAATCAAGTATGCGTTGGCATGTGCTGGAAATGATGGAATGATTTCCTTATAGCTTGCAGCAAATGATGTTGTATCAATGCTGACTTTGTTATTGCAGTCGTAGAAACATTTTTAACAAATTGGATGATGTTTTCTGTATTCAGAATTCAAATGCAGTATGTCTAGGGACTTCTCTGCGAACTGAACACTTGGTAGCCCCAGAAATAGTGTGACCTCTTCCATTATGAAAATTAGAAGGTGGCTCATGACTTACACAAGTCTTAATGCATCTCTCAGTTCAAAGAAATGGTTGTAAATACCATAGATTTGACTGAATTGGTCTTTTTGGCAACTTCTGTTCATGTCATTTTTGCCCCTTTACTCCTGATCATTTCATTCTCTTGATTTTAAGATTTTAGTGAAAAGAAAATCATACTGCAATTCTTGGATGAGTTTTGCTGTTATTGGGATTATCATTATACAGTTATTGATGTCTGCGAGTTTCTTGGCGAAACTGTTCCGCAATGAAATACTTGCAGGAAAACACTTCTGCTCTCAGGCAAAGTTTTCACTGGGTTTGCTCTTCCCATGCTTCCATGAAAGTGCTGAAAGCTCTACAGGTGGCTTTGAGAACAGTGAGTTTTTTGTCTTGTCCTAACAATTTTCTAATGCTTAATTTGATCAGCTTTTACCAGAATGACTTAATCTGGTGCGCCAACCTACATGTCTTTGTTCATCAGCAGTTAGAGCATGTGCAGGGAGCCACTCAGTAGCACTGTGGGAGAAGGGAAAGCTTGCTCTACTCCCTTCCTGGAATTGTATGTCTATAATTCATTGCCTTTGAGAACTGTCTTATCACAGCATCAACTCATTAGTGGTTTAATACAGGATAAGCTTATTAGAGATAATCTGTTTACTGAATGTCCTTACCGCAGAGCAGTCTAGTTAACAGCATCTTTTGAAGCTTTGTCTTCTGGATGTATCTTTTAAACTGATCCCTGATTACTTATCTATGTCTGTATCTTTAGATCCTTTTCTTTAGACTTGTATCTGCTTTGGCATAAAATTACTGTGTCTGGTGAATACACTGATAAACTAAATACTCTTGTGGGGAAATAAGGCAAACCAACACGAGTTTATAATGAGCTAGTCAGGGTAAATAATTCAGTCTGTTCACAGTTGTTTAGACTTAAAAATAATTTTCAGTATTATTAGGGTAAGACTTTTCTAAACAGCTACTCTTCCACCAAACATTGCCACAATCTCAGCAGTGCTCATCACACAGCAGTTTGGATGTCCAGACGTTTCCCGCCCAACATGCTGGCCTCCTTGAAAATCTGGACCACTGCTTAAGATGTACAGAAGAGGAAACGGAACCTGGCAATTCCTCCTCAAATGGCTAGGTATCATTGGAAAATACTTACAAGCCATTGTATTAAAGAAGACGAGATGAGGAAAGAGCATTACAAAAGAAAAGCTGAAGAAGAAAAGCTGAAAGCTGTGAGAAATGTAATATGGTAAGCCCGTTTTATCTTTGGATCTTTCTGACCATTGGAAACTGCTCAATGCAATTCTGCCTTGATAGGTCAAAATACTCTACATGTCTATCCTGACACAATAGCAGCTCCACCGGTTAGTGAAGAAGGCAGTATTAATGTGAATAGTGCACGGACCCTTTGTATTTCCTCTTTTCTCATGGCAGTTTAGATGCATTTAAAACAGAACTACAAATTGTCAAGCAGCCTTTTCCCTTCACAGGAAAGAGAATCTCAGAGTTACCAATAAAACCAGTGTTTGGGTATCTTAAGAAATTCTGTTTTCTACAAAATGCCTCAAGTTTGAGGTATATAGATAACTGATGACAGTTTTCCTGTGATAAAGTCTTAAAGTGAATGTGAGTCACTGTTTTAAAAACTGTATTGTACACTCTGTACTTCTTGGTCAACTGATCCTTTTGCCGTTGATGAAGCTTGGATGCCAAGGATCTAACGAACCTGTCTGAAACCTCCTGAGGCAATAACAGATTTATATGCTACACTTACACTAATTTTGCTTCAGTGATTACTCTATCTGGTCAGGTCTTAGCAAGTAATAAGCAATGAAACTGCTGTACTTGGAGGGTATTGCATCTCAGGTGCAAGGCATACTAGGTAGTGCAAACTTGAATAATGTCTTGTAGGCAAAATCTAGCACCTTGTAAAATAGAACTTTTATTTTGGATCTTCCCTAATCTCCTTTCCTTTTTCTTGGCATTATTAGCTGCATTCATAAAAGCAGGTACAAGAGAGATTAGGCTGGAGTTCATATGTGTGTACAAATGTGGTATTAATTCAGACAGTGTTCAAAAAATGAACAATAAGATCTTTCAATAGGAGTGACTTGTTTTGTAACATCGTAGTCAAATTCCATAAAGTTCATTCTTTGTACCGGAAAATACACTCGTTACAAGGGGTGCGGAAACTTTTGTGTACATCAAGAGAAAAGAAAGAAAATAAACATTTCCTTGCCAATGTTTTTAGGAATGTAGTACCCATTCTTGCTGGTGTGGACTGAACATTGCCACCCCAATTAGAATAGGGTTGCTACATGCTGAAGGAAAGTAGAGAAGCGTTTCTTTGCAGCACTTTAAAGCTACTATTGAATTTCTGTAAGTCCAGTGAAATCTAGTACCTCCAGCCTGTAAAACAAGCTTCTCTATTTGGCCTCATTCATGTTTAGTCTGTTTTTTCTTGGCAAAAGCACTTCAGTGACGGTCTCCACCAGATTGACACTAAAGTGTTTTCTTTACTTGCCATCTGTCTGGACTGATTGGAAAAAGTAAAGTGGGGCTTGTTTAGAAAAATATATAAGCAGTTCATTTGGCACAAAGTTTGTTATAGATATATGAAAAGCAGCTGGGTCCAGCTCAGGAGGTTAAAAAAAAAGTTTTATTACAGAGAGATGACTTTTCATGTAGAAGTTCATGCACTAAATGTGTTCTTTCATTTCACTTGCAAGAAGTGACTAAATAAATTAGCTATGGCATTTAATTAGTTTTATTTGTGTTTTCCCAGGCCACTTATAATATTATAAGTGTGAATAGGGATCTGATTTTTCAGATGTTGCCAGTCAGTTGTAAGTACAAAATTTAAAAGTAGCAGAATAGGGCTCAAAGCTTCTTAAATGCTTTCCTCCACCTTAATTCAGCAAAGCCCTTAAACACATCAAAATTCTGTGTTTTACTGGATTGATTCTGGTTTTATACATGTTTGTTTGACAGGCCTGTAGTTTTGTGTCGTTTTTTTTAACATTGTGAAAGTTTTGCTAAAGACAGCTTAGAATAGTAGTGAAATCCTGTTCACATTAATGCTTTCTCCAAATATGTTTGCATGTGTGTGTATGAGTATGTGTACGTAGAGAGAGCATAAGCATGCTCACGTGATGCTTTTTTCTCCAGCTGTGTGAATTGCTTAGCTTCACCCTTATTAGTATTCAAAATCCATTATGGTTAGAGGTCAGAGCCTGTCTTCAAACTAGCTATGTTTAGCCCAGTCTTTTTTCCCCTCCTACTTTGAATTATCTACAGTTGCCTTTTGCTGTGTTTTTACTATGAGACTTACTCTCTGCCTTTATTGGCTGAACCTCTGCCATGGTGAGGGTGAAGCTGAGCAAAAGCCATTTTTCTATGGTTTCTGAAAAAGAGAGGGAGGCTGAATTCTAATAGCAGAAAAAAATAGGAAAAAAAAAATCCTTTCTACTTTCTGCGGAACATTAATCCCTGGTGGGAATTGTCTGCTCTGTATATTGTAATGCTTCTGCTTGATCACAACTCTCTCATTATTGTTTCTTGTAAAAATAAATCAGTTTTAGGAGGGAAAATTTTTTTCAGGCTCTCAGGTAGGAGGGGTCAGAACTCAGTCTTCTGTATTTCCAGTTATGGTGTCTGTGTCTTTGTTATTCATAGTTTAGTGTACATAATCATCACAGCAGGGTTATCAAAAGGAGAATTTATTTCATAGAATCATAGAATCATAGAATACCAGGTTGGAAGGGACCTCAAGGATCATCTGGTCCAACCTTTCTTGGCAAAAGCACAGTCTAGACAAGATGGCCCAGCACCCTGTCCAGCTGAATCTTAAAAGCGTCCAATGTTGGGGAATCCACCACTTCTCTGGGAAGATTATTCCAATGGCTGAGTATTCTCACTGTGATAAATTTCCCTCAGGTTAAAATTCTGATGTTGCATCAGAGCTAAAGGCTAGTCCGGTTTCTGGTTCCAGAAACTGAAGAAAATGAGTTGTGCCCTGCTGAACCACAGTTTTACTTTGTGTTTCATAATCACAGCGAAACATAACTGTAACCATCTGAATGTGTTTTTACATTTCAGAGCCTCTGAAATGTCATGTTTACATATACACTTGTTAACGTCTTTAACTGAACTGGGAGTATTTTGCACTGTTCTAATGTTTTTCTCTTCTGAGATACCATTTTTGGAAGCATTCCTCATGTTGAGTGCTAATTCCTTACTTAAATACGTACTGCTCAGGCCTCATGGATTAGGTCTCATCTATTACTGGATGAGAATTTTCCATGGTTGTGCATGTCTAACATTGCTTCTGTAACTTCTTCTAACACGTGAAGACCGAAGACTGACCGTGGACTAGGTAGCTATCTTAGGTCTTCTGAATTTGAAAGTGTAGAGTGGTAAGGTCAAGTTCAGCAGTCCCCTTCTGATAAGCAGATTGTGGCAGCAAATGGTGCACCTGGAAATTGTTTATTAATAGGTGAATGTTTTCATTCATGAATTCAGATACTCAACTGTGTTAAACACTATCAGCCAGCTGGCTAGAGACATCTGTATGTGAATTACTGGCATAGGTTGTACCTGCATCTCCTCTGTGGCTGGATGTGTAGGTGGGATTTTTGCAAGTGCAAATTCTGTTGTCCAAAACCAGATGTAGCTGTTTTGAAACTTGCCATTATATTGATTTTTTTTCTCTTGAGACTTTTGACTAACATGTAATTATTTTTGCCGTTGTGTTTGTTTTGCAGCATTTGTTCTACATGACATGTTTACTTTGTCTCATCTTGTCTCTGTGGTATGTTCCCGCTCAGTATTTTTCAAATATTGTCTGCTGGGTTGGGTGATTCATGTTTTTGCTGGACCTTATTAGCTCAATTTACTGCTTTCACTACTGTTTGTTTTCAGTTCTAATGTAGAGGTTTATTCTTCCCTTCTTCATTAAAATTATGACTTAGGTACATAATGTTTTTACAGATGAGTCAGTTAACTTTTGTAGATGGAGAGGCTAATTTTCATTGAAATGTTATGTGTCCATATGGGACTTGATTTGTCTTTGTTATACTTGTTTTCTGCTGTTGTAGTTCTACTAATGGCAGTAGAAATATATAAAATTTATATAACAAAGTCCTTTAGTATTGATGACACATATTAAGATAATACAGCATCTTTCATACATATAGTAGGACAGGAAGGTGTATTTAGAACATGGATGTTCTGTTCTGTGGGCCAAGACCCCCCATGATACGAACTGGTTTAAGTTCAGCAAAGTTACTTTGATTACCAATTCAGAAGATCTTGCCACTGTACTTTCATATTTGTAAATCTAATTAGTTTCATAGAAGAATTTGGAGAAATATGCGCATCATTCAGTTAATGTTACTTGTCACTGAGCAGTAATAACATTGCTGCCTCTTTAGACAAGCTATTGATTGATACCAGTAGTTTTTTTGTACATTGATAAACTAGATTTAACTACACTAGCTTTAACTACACATAGGAGACTGGATTCTTTACAATAAAGAGAATACCATGAAAACACAAACCATACCAAGCTAGATAAATACAAAGGACATGATTGATTAGAGAGGTAATCATGTGTGCTTTCATTTCAGAGCAGAGACAAATGAGTATATTCCTACATATTCCTCTGAAGAAGGAACTCAGTCTCCCATTGAAAATCTACCAAAAGGTGAGGGGTATTCTTCATGCTTTTCCTCCCCTTTGTATAAATAAT
Source organism: Nipponia nippon (assembly GCF_047370975.1). NCBI lineage: Eukaryota > Metazoa > Chordata > Aves > Pelecaniformes > Threskiornithidae > Nipponia > Nipponia nippon. The sequence continues at coordinate 19,675,193 of NW_028262391.1, forward strand.
TGGGTATAAACACAAAGTTATGGGATAATATTTTTGATAGACATAGTGTGGGCAGAGGTGTTACAATTGTTCATCATAGTGGGCTGCTGTTGAGTTTCAGGCTTGTCAACAACAATGTTGAATTAATCTTGAAAGTCCTTTTGGTAGAGATGGCAATTTCTGCTAAGTTTTTGCATGGTGGTTTATGAAATGAACAGAGGAAGACTAGTATGAGAGCAAGACATGTTGTCCAGTTCATCCTTATAATTGTGCACTTCTGCAAAATTAAGCCTAGTCTTAGAGGATGCAGGAAAAAGGTAGGAAAATAATACAGGAAAAGGAGTCATTGTCATGTGGTTAAGGAGACTGTTTCGAGGACTTGGATCTGACTTAGCTCTCATCATATGGTATTAGATGATTCACCTTCAGCAATGATAGGAAATAACCTTTAGATGAACTCGGATTACATGTACTGTACTGTTTTAACTCACAGAGAGATACAAGGGCTGTCAGTAAGGAGATGAGGTATGGCTTTGCCAGGTTTTCCTTATACTGCTCTAACCACACCATCATAGGCTTAGAAAAGATCGGCTGAAGCTGAACCAAAACAATTTTGGAGGCTGATACAGGGGAGGAAGACTTCTCTTTTCTGAAATACATTCTCAAGCACAGGATCATCTCCTTTGGGTGGTAAACCCATTCACAATTAGTTAGTTCTGGCATAGAGCACTAAGTTCCTGAAAAACATTTTGGTACCTATGTTCAGCTATGAAGGCCAGGAGCAGGAACTCAAGAGAAAGACTGGAGGTAGTGGATAGTATGTCCCTGTGCCTCTACCTCATAAGGTTCATCTCTGTAAAAACTAGTTTCTATTCTAGCTTTTTAGCCCTGGAAAACAGAGAATTGGAGAAATCTCCCTTTGGCTTGCAGAAAGTTGTTCTGGTTTTCTTCCCATGCAGGTTTGAAAATCCAGCTGCAGTTTCTTGCAATTCATCCAAATCCCACTGTGCAATTGGGTCATGACAAAAAAACTGCAGCTGGTTTTGGGTGCTGATGCTAAGGTGGTTAGTAGACATACTATCTGTAGGAAGTGATGAATGAGCAGGGATGGGTGCTGCAAACTCAGTACAAAATTTAGCTTGGGGTTTAGGTTTGGGTGAGTGTTGTTGTTGCTGGAACTGTTTAATGACTAGGGAAACTAAATGGTGCTTCTCATCTCCTCTAAACTAGTCTGTCAGTATCATACCAACATAGCATAGTGGTGCTGAGATTTGCACCAGGGATGCTTCCAGGCAAGGTATGCTAGTCACACCCCAGCTACCACTTACATCAGTGCTCATGTGCTGGATGGAGAGCAAGGAAACAGTCCATCATATCATTTGACAGGTTTCCATTCTCCTCTTCACTTCCTGGTCAAACCTGGAATGTCAGCACCACCCTAGATACTTTTGACAGATCTTTGTCACAAATTCTTCCTTGAGTTTGGGAAGTGTTTTGCTTCCTCTTCATCAAGTGAGCAGGATGAAATTTTTAATTCCTTCAGTATTTGAACTGTATACATGGTACATAAGTTGATGTTTTTAGGGCTCAAGACATTTTGCAGGGAACTTTTTTCTGCAGTACTCTTCTCCCCTCAATTTTTTGCTTGTCCCAGGGTTGAAATCTGAGACTCGAAAGAAAGTCTAAGAAGAAAAAAAAAGAAGCCAAATTCCCACAAAACCATTTGATAGATAGGGAAACAAAGGCACAGGAGACCACACAGTAGTTTGATGGCAGAGCCAGGAGTAGCTTCAGATAATCCAACTCATGTGCTTTAGTGATGAGAACACAGTAACTTCATCCTCAATTCCTAAGCTGGTTCAAGCTCCTTCTCTGTCCCAGAGTGAGATTTCCACGTACAGAGCTTCTGCGAATCACCACTCTGGGGATTGATGTTAACTCCAGAGTGTGTTATTTGCACATTGAAGTACTTAACTGATGAGCTTTTCTTTTTCCAGTTGCATTCACAGGAGGTTTGATGGTAATAGAGCTGTCTTCTGGTCTCTGCCAAGTTTATTTTCCAAAAGAAATATCTGAATGAGGAAAAGATGACTAAAGAGGATATGTGAACTGTCTAGCATACTGCAAGGGTCCAAACATTAAGAAGAGAGAGGATTATTAGGATGGCTCAAATTCATGTGTTAGTTGCCAGGCTTAAACAACGCCTACAAAATCAGGCATAATTGCAAGGCTGTTTGAGAAAAGAGGGAAAATGTTTTAAAATTGGGAGTCATAGGAAACTCTGAGGGGACAGTTGCCAGATTTGGAAGCTGAAGGTGAGATTCAGCCCAGTATTTCACACCTGCTTTCTGGAAGTCCCTGTAACAGGCTGCTAGGGGCAGGGCCTGAGGGCCTTAATTGCCCTGATCAGCCTCACCTGGGGCCTCCCCACACCTGCCCCTGGGCCCAGGAGCCCTATTTAAGCCCAGCTCTGGAGCCAAGCTCCCTTTCTGAGCAATGCCCCAGCAGTACTAGTCTCCAGCTCCACTGAAGCCCCTCCTGGCCCATCTTCATGCTGGTGCTGCACTGGCCTGGCCCTGAGGAGCCATGGCTGCTGCTGGCCCTTGCTCCTTGTGTGCAGGTGAGTCTGAGGCTGCGGCTGCTGATCTTGCCTCCAGGAAATAACTTTATTATGAGGAGAACATTAATGGTGACTCAGCTTTAGCATTGACTTTGTATCATACTTTAAATTTAGAACATTTTATTTTGTTTGTTTTCTTGTAATTCATCTTGTCAAATCAATTCATGTCTATGCAGCAAAAGTGAACTTTAGGCCCAATTGTTTGAATACTTGGAAAGAAAATCAGATACCTCACTGAGGAGAAAAAGAAACTTGTGTTGTCTGCCAAGTTTCAGGCTTGAATGGAGAGCTAAAATGTCAGCCAACTGGGCCAAATCGCAACCTGCGATAAACTCTGTCCTTTCAAAGAGACTTAAGACTTGCTGTGTTTTGTTTAGTTTGGTATGAAATCAACTTGCAGCAGCTTGGAGTTAAGCTCTCATATCTTCTCCTTTCCCTCTGTCTGATGCTTATTACACATTGAGACTTTGAAGTTGTTGTTTTGTTTGAACAGTATGCAGAGTGAAAAATATCGCTCTAAAGAGAAGACATGAATGTGCTTTCTTGTTTGTTCAAGAGTCTTATCCCAGTCATTAGTACTTTTAACAGTCACCTCTGGGACCAGTGGCAGTGTTTAAAACTCACACAGGTTGTAATGTTTGAAGTAATCATGGTATAGTGCCTTGAGTTCCACCTGTGCTCTAATTCAGAAATTTGAAAGCAGCTGTGAGTGATGGGCAGGTGTGCTGCAACCTGGGGGATGGAGGAGCATGTCTGAAAGCTGGTGTGGAAAAGAGATGCTTTCAAAACCATGCAGGAGCTTTTCCATTGCTTTATAAGGTAGTAGTCTCTCCTCTGTCACATTACACTAAATGTAAGATTAGAGCATTGTACTGAAGGGCTGGGCTTTCCCCCTTTGCAGGGGGCTAGGGGAACACACATCCCAGTTAACCCCTAGGCCTGAGTTCGAAGGATTCAGAGGCGATAGATAGATAGTTAAATGTTCCCCATGGAGTTCATGCAGACTGGCCTGTGAGCAAGAGTTAGAAAGTGCAATGTGGCTTTGGCCCTGAGGAGGAGGGATACTGCCTGGGCAGCCGAGTGTTCCTAGCAATTGCACAGGACTTGCTGTGAATGTGGATTTGTCACATAGCACCGTGGATTGGTCTCCAGCTTTTTCTCTCCATCTTACCTGCCATTTTCCTGGTGATTGTTAGGCAGCTTTTCAAATATTGCCTGTGAGAAATGATCCCCACATCTTAAAAATAATATATATATTAAAAAAATCTCCAACTCCCTGGCCTTGTCCAAAGCCTACAGTCTGCATCAAACACACAATGCAAAACCCCTTTCCAGTTGTTGCAAGTTAGCTGTGTGTGCTCTAATACTGAAAAAGCTTCCTGAAGCCTTTCAGTGGTTTATTTAGAGTTGGAAAGAGCCAATGTGCTTCAGAAGCAGACACAATATTCTAAACTTAGCTAAGCATAATAGCGATTGAGTGTGCTGCTACAGTGACCAAGGAAAAAAAGCAAAGTGAACGCAAAGTCTTTGTAAAATTTCAGTGAATCTACCTTTGGATACATTATATAAAATCAAGGTCAAATATTGAGAGTTGGCTGCTCTGCTTTGTTTATATAGCTCTAGTTTAAAACATGCTAGGCCACATATCAACTGTATGGTCCTGTGCAAAAGAGGTATAACAGTTTCTGTTCAGTCCCCAATGGACATTGTGCCCCACTTACTTACAGTTTTGTTTAATGAAGTATTTTGGCTGTTTCTGTATGAGACAGGTGGAGGGGGTAAGTTTTTTACCACAGCTTTTACTGTTAAGCAGGCTGAGTTCTTGCCGCAGGTGGGAAGAACTGTCAGCTCCATTTAAAGGTGATGTTATAGGTTTAGTGGGACAATTATGCTGCAAATGCCCACATCTTGGCTAATATCTGGGTCTATAGAAACATATGCTATGTAGGTTTTTTTACTAATTGGAGACACAACTTTTCATTATTATTGTTAGAATAGGCTATAAATCTATTTAAATGTCTAAGCTTAATAAGTAAATACATACATTTTCAAACAGCAGTGGCAAAGGTGTGGGAACCATATGTTGAGGTCTTTGTTTAGCATTCAGAGATGTGACTTGGTTAATTTAATAGCCTTACTCTGCAAGTTGTCAAAGTCAATTGGAAGATTCTCAGATTTCAATGCTATTTTCTGTCAATAAAGGTACCAGAACCTGGTCCTTGGCCATTATTTTACAAGGATTATAACAGTAAAAAATGAAAGGAATCCTGTTATTTTACCAAAGCAGTTACTGTAAATTTTTGGGTCACGGGGAATCAAGGTGGCTTTCTTTGTTATTGGTTTTTGAGAGAGGAATATTTGAGAAAAGGCACCTTTGTATTCTATGTAGCTTGTTGCAAATCTTAATTATATAATTAATTCCAGAGCACACCAATAACAAAATGCTGATAGAATATACTGATAATTTGCAGTGGAGAAGTTCACTGGCCACAGGGAGGTAGGAACGACAGCACTATTTTAAGATGCAAGAGGAAGCTTGAGAAATGGAATAAATTAAGAAAAGCATGACCTGATAATTTCTTGGGGGGAGGGGCAATGAACTAAATGCATCATGCAAATGGACCATATGCATCTGCAAGACCCAGGAACTTAATGGAGTCTCACCAGGAAAAGGCCCACCTAGTACAATGCATTTGGTGTCTTTGAAAACACAAGGGTTTTTTTCTGCTACCTTAACTATTTCTTCCATTAGCATCAGCATATCTGGAATTCCACATACTATTTGTTCAGTGCTCATTTCATCCTTTAATAAGAGCGTCTGCGTTTCTTACAAAAGGGTCTCCTCGTGCTTTCTTTAATTGCTGCTATAAAATAAGACATAATGTACCAAATATGACTCCTCTTTTGCAGGTGGGTCTGCAACTATTTTTCTCTTCCTTTCTCCTCAATTTTTTTTGTACAATGTATTTACCATTATTTCAATAATAATGTAATAACATACATCGATCCTTTAAACACATACAGTTTAATGCTTTTCCCAGCGGCATCTCAGCAGGCTTTGCAAACAGTGATCAATCAATAACCTTCACAAAGTCCTCTCCATCACTCTCTTAGTTACACAGTTAGGGAACTGAAGGATAAGGGCATTGAAAGACTTGCTCAAGGTCACACAAGCAGTTGGTAGCTGACTTTTTTTATACCCAGACTGCTATTTCAACATTCAGACCACACGGCCTCCATATAAGCGTGTTTATGTTTTGGGCAGGGTATAGGGAACAGTATTGCCACAGTGACTTTCCGGGTCAGTGACTATTCCTTTATAAATTGTAAGCTTTCCAAAGCCAAATGTCTGAAAAGTACAAACATGAAGCGGTACTTTGGGAGTGTGAAAGCTGATGTAGTGAGGATGTAGATTTCTCACCAAGGGAAACCGCTGATGTGTTCCAACATCACTTGGTTTGCCACCAACCAACAAGCTAGTGATGGTGGCACTGACTTGCAGTCAGTCTGTGCGAGGTATTTGTTAATGTTGCTACAACAGATATTCATTATAAACTACAGTTACCCACAGTTTACTCTGTTTATACAACCATTTAGTGGTTATTTATTAAAAATAAAATTTATGTATGGTTATTGGAGGTATATTTTGGCAGGGAAGTGACCTTGGCAGAAATATGTCTGAATCAACACTCAGCTAGCAGTCACTCTTTATGTTGTCATATAAAACCTTGTTAAATAATATTTTGTTTCTATCTTCAATTGCTGTTATATAAGGCCAGTAATGAAAATCTCCCAAAGGGTTGGTAAATCGAGTGAGTTTTTCTGTACATTTTCTCCATAAAATAAAGAACTAAGCCAACGAGTGTCAACATTATTGCCTAGTTGAAGTGCTTGCTATAAACTTCAATGGTAAATTGTTTACTTTTAGATTTTTGCAGGTATAAAAGTTCTCTGCATTTAAATACAATTTGAATGACTATTTGAGAACTAAGGATAATTCACATTCAGAAAGCACTTAACTTTCATTTCAGTGGGACTACTCACATGCTTAGTGTTAAGTGGTTGGCTGAATTGTTTAATGCTCAGAAAAGATACTAAGAATAAAACCAGGGAGAAACCTTGGATTCAGACACGGAAACAGTGCCAAAACTGATTGTACTTGTGATATTTTTAAAAAGACACCTTAATGTCAATGTACAATGTCATTCCCTTTTTTCTAATTTGCATTCACTTGATGTCATTTCAATGTAGCTGCAATCTCACCGTCTCTTTCATCAGTTTTTGTGGTGTGTGTGGTTTTTTTTTTTAGCCTTTAAAATAAAATCTTTGCATGAAAACCACTGGACTGAAAACTGCTATATAGAACTGAGAAAGAATAGAGATTTATGCATGGTAGAGCGTATTTAAATATACTGCTGTAGTTTAATGTGAGGAAAAAGTGGTTTCCATTTTGGCAATAGAACAGACAACATTAGCAGAAACAATCCTGCTCCTCCTGAGTGAGAATAAAGTATAACTTGTTCTGACAGTCCTTTTGGGTGTATGAAGCAATGCCTCTGGACTAGCAGCAAAATGGTTGTTAGTATTTATCATGTAGGAAGAGGAGGAGGAGGCGTGTTCTGATACAAGGTATTGGTGGTATGAATATAGAGGAAGGCTGAAAATTGTGAAGTCGGTCCATCTCCATAGACGTTACCAGTATGATCAGAGGGGTGCATTTGTGTTTCTAGAGGCAAAGGCGTATGTTAGCTGACAGAAAGAAATGGCTCATCAGCTTGTGGACTGCTAAAAGCAGCAGTGGTGGAGAGAATTACCTGTTCTTTGTGGATGTCGACTGTGATCACAGGGGAGGGACAGCAGAGATGCAGCCATGTAGCTGCACTGGCTGTCTGCAAGGACTCTCTGGGTAGCATCTAGGTAGGCTGCTCACAAACCTAAGTGTTTGGACAGTTGATAAGGTGAAGAACAGACAAGAAGGGGTGTCTATCACTGCTAGTTACTCTGACAAAGACAGATGATGATAAATACTGTCCTCAAACATTATCCTAAACTGGGGGGTATCTCTCTCTGGGACACACCTGAAGCTGTGTCTCTTCACTGAAGTAAATAACTGGTCTGTCTCTTGAGTCAGGAAAACCTGCCATAGAACCTTGGTTGTCAGGGGAGTGTAAAACAAACCAGCTCTTGGCTTCCAGAACAAAAGGAGTGCAGTCCCTAGGTGTCAGGGAAAAACAAATAAATAAAGACAAACCTCAGGCCCTTGCTTTGGGGTAAAAACAAAGAAAGGATCCCTCTTTGCTCTGGGCTGGCTTTGGTGGTCAACATTTGAAAAAGTTAGATTTCACTCACAGTTACCACATGGCAATAGCTATTTTCCCCATGCTTACAGGAATATCTCAGTCTGCCAGGTGGGAACCATGGCTACATGATGACTTCTGAATTGTGACTAGCACTGGTGTGTGTGCACTTCAGCCCAGCAGTAGCTGTGGCCCTTGCTGACTGTTTGGTGTTAGGAGGCCAGGGCAGATATACATTCAATTCCTCCTTCCTGGGGGGGCGGGGGGAGAGAATGAAAGACTGCATTTTAATCATGTTTGTTTCTTCTGAAAGAGGCTATGGCTGGCTTTTGCAGGGCTCTCTGTGTTTTTTAGATCTGTAGACCTCACCTATCTGAGTGGGCTAACACCACTAGTGTTTCCATGATTAACATGCTCTATCTCCTTTCTTTGAGCTGGGATACTCTCTGACTGCAGAACTGGGCTCATCTGGAAAACAGAGCAGCTTGTGTAGTCCTAACAGAGTGAGTGGCTTCAGAAATGAATTTTGTCTCCTAGCTCCTGGCCCATCAGCACTCCCTGTACCATCTGGACTCTGTGAGTGCTTGCTCAGAGGCTTTCCCATGAGACTTGGTGTTGTGGGCAGTGTGTATAGAGGGTCTTGCAGCCTAGTCTTAAACTGTTGTAGCACCTGGCTGTGTGTTTGTTCTGAAAACCGTCACTGTTAAGCGTGGTATTTAACCCTCCCACAGTGGCAGCATGTCTACTCCTACACCATCTTTTCTCTTTGCAATAGAGAAGCATCTCTGTCCCTGAGAGTGTTGGAGGTGGTGTTGAGAGGTTCAGTGTGTGTGAGAAGGACTCCAGATCACTTCTGTTGCTCTCCCTTTCACAGCATTTTTGCTAGAATCCACAGCACTTGCAGTCCCTAATGCTCTGTAAGAACCTATTGGGAAAACCTAGGGGCATTGCAATACAAAGGAATAATCAATACAGGTAAAGGATATAATGCAGTGAGGAGAAAGGCTTTACTTTGATAACTTTGAGAGCTGGAATTTGAAGCCTTTCAAAAAACTCTTACAAAATTGCTATTACTTTTGTGTTTGTAGCTGTTTTTGTGATGTGTTTTTTTCTCTCTGTACATGATCATCATATAATGTCGTACGATATGTTTCTTAGATTTAAGGAGAGTGCTACATGCTGTGCTATGAATAGAGTAGTGAAGTAGCCTTTATCCACAGGCCATCAGGACCCATCAAGTAAGTGTTGCTCTTTGTAGCAAAACAAGGCATGCAGTTAAGAGTTTGGATCCATAATCACACTTCTCATTTGTTTGACTTCAGGTGAGCTTAAAAGAGCTAATATGGGAGAAGAACATATCAAATGGAATACTATGAAAAAAAGACACAACAGAAAAAAGGGGTCATTTCATATGGCTACAGACATCAATTCCACTACACAAGCATGGCTTTTTTTTTTTTTGGTGTCTGGGTGTTTATCTACCAGAGCCTAAACATGCACTGCTGCCTCCCTTTCATAGCTTTTTCCTTCTCTACTGTAGAGCAACTCAGAAGCTGAGTAAGCTGTATCCTGGAAAAACACATTGCAGGAAATGGTATTTACCCTTTGATCTTTAGATCCTTCCTCTGCTGTGATATACAGTAAGTTGTTTTGTCTTTGCTCAGTGAACAGGCTTTCTTCATTTAGATTTATGGCAATGGCTCATTGCTGGTAGAGGAGGCTTTAGTGCCTTTTATAAAGTAAGGGAAGAAAAACTATGTTTTCCACTTATCTTAAAACTTTCCATACTGTCTGGAGTCTAAGGAATTTTTTGAGATAGACATTTCTTTGATTGCAAGGTATTAATTGCATTGGATTGGGTGCTACTGTCCTGACTTTGAAGTGTCACTCCATGCACAGCCCTGTTGAACTCAAAAGAAGCCTTTGTAGAGTAAGCTGGCTAAATCAGAGTAAAAGTTTGCAGCACGTATCCCAGAATAGAGTATTTATGTAGTCAGTTAAATGCTTGGAGTGCAATGTGGTAACCAGTGGGGCTGTATATTCACCTCCAGATCCATTCCATTGTGAATTGTTTGTGTTGACGTACCTAGGGATGCTATTTGGTATCAGCAAGGGGATCAGAATCTGGACTACATGTATTAATGATGATAAAGGGGAAAAACTGGAACCAGCATGGGGAGTTGATACAAGCCTCTAGCATATGCCTGAAGCCCTTCTGTTTAATTGTGAGAAAGAGGGGACCACTTTACATTTCTCTATGTACATTTCATTGAATCCTTCTGGGGTGCTGGTGGGATAGGATTTGCTGTCTCTGCCTTTCCTCTGTGTTTCTTTAACTCCACCTGCCTCTCTTTATGTTGGAGGCATGCATTGATTGTTGAGTGATAACCTCAGTCTCCTCCTGGCAGGATCCAAATTCTATCCCAAACTGTCTTTGTTTCTCTTGGAAATGCCAGGCCAGTGTGCTGAGGTTCTTGATTGTTGGCAGGAGGCATTATGGACGCTACAACTTCCTTGCTATAATATATATCATACAGGTTTGTGTTTGAAACATGTATTTGTGAGTGCCTCCCAGGCACTCAAGGAAGAAGGAAACTTCAACAGTAAAGTAGGAATTGCTAGCAGAATCGTAATATGCTTTCAGTCCTTTTTCAATCCTTACTAACAACTTCCCTCACAAAATTTCAGAGAACAGTAAAATTCCAGGGTGTAAAATTGCTAAATGAGAAATCTAAAGATTTTGAGTGTGAAGTTTGTGGAAAAGTTCTGTGACTTTCATCTCTATACAGTTATAAGGCTTTGTATTAATTATATTTCAAGACTTTTCTATACACTTTTAGTATGGTACCTTTTTTGGAATATAAAGGATAAAATAATGAAGGGAAGACTGACAAGATGTGGAGAAAAAAAAATGTAGAGGTGGCTTTTCTACCCAAACTGACTCAGTTATAAAAGCTGTAGGCAAGCATATGTTTGAGAATTTCCTACTGGTTTATTATCTTGTAATGCCACTGCAAGTCTCTTATTTAAATAAAATTTTTATATTTGGCTTATTTTAAAATACAACAGATAAAGTTTTATTTCTGATCTGGAGTTATATCTGTATGTAAATACAACTATTGTGCAGTAAGGAACAAGTAACAAATCAGTGAAAACCTATCTGTTTCCATAAATTGTCTATGCTTTGATTGCTTTATTTGCTAGCCCTGATGATCTTTAATCTCCAAGATCTACAATCATGCAACTGCTTCCTTTTTTAATAACACTTACGCTTCAATTTTTCTAAGGATAAAAACCCCTTTTTATACAGCTGTATGCTTTCATGAAGAATTAATGACTTGATAAACATTAGACTGTTATTGCTTATGCAAATGCAGTCAGCTTCCTGAAAAGAAGGCCAGGTTGCATAGTGCCTGCATGATTTAGTGCAAGAAAAAGAAAATATTTCTTTTTGTAGGAAAACAAAGAGTAGGATCCATGGCATAAACACCAGTAATTTCATACATAGAAAAAATTTCCTTTCTTAAAGAGAACTCCCTGCTACCTCATCACAGTTCTCTTTTTCTCTTGGTAAGGAATGACAAAGAACCAAGTTCAGGCAGTTGAGTGCAGTTTTCTGTAGCTGTTCATGGGTCTCTTAATAGGTGTGATTTGTTAATTGATTAAAGATAGTGAAATAACAGTAAAAGCTGAAAGAAATGGTAATGCTTTGGCTGCTAAAGCTACTTTTGTCTTCCAAGACTATGGCTGATAGTCACCATTTGCTTTGTGTGGAGAGCTCAAGAAGGCAAGAAGGAAGAGTTTTAGCCATGAGGTGGTAAAGCACTTAATGTGCAGCGCTTTTGTTGATTGCTTTTGGAAGAGCAGATAATAGAGCCTTTTCTTCCTTAGAGTTCAGGAGATGATTCTGAAATCCACATTTTTCAGAAACCTCTTTATGAGGAGTCATGCTAGAAATAAGTATAATGATGACAGCCAAGGACTGCAAATGTAATCTTAAGGTTATGTTTGTGAAAGCCTCTACTGGGCCCCCAATTTTTGGTCTAGGTTTTGTTTACGTGGGCTGCTAATTCGGGGAATGGTTTGCAGGGTCCTGTGCCCCACAAATTACTACCAACATCCAAATGTTGCCATTTTAGCTCTAAATGCTTAACTTTCGGGCAACATGTGTACATTTTATCCTTTTGCACCCAAAAGTTAGCATATGTCTAAATAAGAGCTGGCTCCAGGCTGCTCAAGGTTGCTTAGGGTGTATTGCACTGAGAACAGAATTGTGCCTGAGGGTCAAAATCTGTCAGTTTTGCCTGGCCCTGTGACACCAGGGAAGAGCTGCTGGGGGGGAGTGGGGCAGGGGCAGGGGCAGGTGAAGCAATGGGAACGTAGGGGTGGGTGCCTTCGGCATCCCTCAGTCCAGGTTGCTGCTGCAAAATCTCCCAGGGCAGCAGCAGGAGGGGGAAGGTGGAAGCAGGCACAGGGCAATACCATCAGCACCATCTTTGCTGCTTATCACACAGGTGGGGAACTTGCTCAATCTCGATACCCCAGAGCAACCAGGAAAGACAGTGCCAGAGGGACATTTTCTGTTGTTATTGTGACTTTGCCACCCCCAGGAAGCCACTGTCTACTTTGTGGCTAGAGCTGGCCATAGCTGGTGTTAAGAGAGGCTGCTGTCTCAGTCTGGGATTTACAAAGTTTTTTTATAGATACAGAATTGTGGTTATACTAGCTTTACAATAATAATTATCCTATAATAAACTAAATTACTAAATGATTCTAGCATCAGTTATTGTAGTAATTAATGGGCCCAACTGGAGTGGATAATCCTGTTGTAGGTTATGGAAATGGAATATGTTGGCCTGCAGTTTTGTTCAGGCAAAACTATTTTGACTTTGACCTAGAACAGGTTGTCAGGAGTTGACACTGAAATGTAATGCAAAGCTTAAGCCAACTGAAAGATTTCTGATGGCTTCAGTGGTCAGTGGATCCTGCTGAAGAGATCCATGTCTACTTCCACTGAAGCCAATGACAGAATTCCCATTGCACAGGAGAAAGCCAGAGTGGGCTCCAGCAGGAATAAAATAGACACATTAAGTTACAGTCACATTTTTTTTTATTTAACTCTGTGAGAGTACAACTTCCTCTTCAGACAATACCAGCTATTGCTGCCTTCTTGTTCTCTTCTGCTTTGAAAATAAACAACATAAGAAACAGCTTGAGGTATCCAATATACATAGAAATGATTCCACAGAAAGCAGCCTGCACTCTTGATTATGAAGAAGGTCAAGCAGCAGTGTGGTTGAAAAGAAAAGTCAAGCTTACAATTTTGAGAGGGGAGTGGTGCCAGGGCATGTGATGATTTTTTTTTATAGTCGTCGTTGGCAATGTTGATAACTGGCATAGATCTCCTATGGACTTTTACAGAAGCTTTTATGTCAGAGTGCAGGATCAAGCTCCATACAATGATGCAGAATGCTGAACTTTGGACTCATTTGAATACTAATAAATATCTTCACAGGTAGGAATTGATGTGGGGGGAATATACAGTTTTATATATGGCCATTATGATTTAAAAAGTCAGAGTACAACAATTTGCAGTAGCCAGTTACAGAGGGAAATTGCGGAGTCTTTTCTGCTTGCTGTATTGAATTACCTGTGTAAGTGTAGGCCCTGTTCGTGTCTCCTTACCCAGAATAATATTTTACTGAAATTAAATATTCTGTAGTTGATGTATGTCTAACAATAAATAATCACCAACAGCCTGAAGCATTTACTAAGGTATAGCTGTGAAATGTCAACAAGATTTTATAAGCACACTTACTAGGAATTATGCATCGGGAGTGTCTTAAATCCCTACTTTGAAGATAGGATCTGATTTAAAAAACAAGCACAAACAAAAAAAGCCCTACCTCTCACATCTTAACTTTTACTTTTGTTTTCTCTGTGCTTTTTACAGTTTCTCACATATGCTTCATGAAGAACATTAGGTTGGGGTTGTGCTTCCATTGCATCAAAGTTGGACACCTAAAATGCTTCCTACTGATCTGTGTTTCACAAACTCAGGATATTTATGGCTGAAATCCACCACTTGTTTTTTGCTGAGGTGCCAGAAACTGTCCAGTCACAGCAGGACTGAGTTTAGCACTGGCTAATTTTCCTGGCTTCCTGGCCACTCACTAATTTACGCTGGGTATGAACTCTGTGCTAAAGCCCATACTGACATACTTCTGCAGCTTTGCTTGATCATGCTGGATTAAACCAGTGCTATGATAGCCTGCCCTACAATGATACCGTTGTAAGGACATAAACATAAGAGTAGCTGTACAGTTTCAGACTAAAGGGTCACCTTGCCCAGTTATTGTCTCCAGCAATGACCAGAAGTGGATGCCTAAAGAATTTACAAATAGGGCAAGTACATCAGAATGCTTCATCCAAACACTCTTGATAGCTTTTCAATAGTTTGCAGCTCAGACTTTCAAAGCAGAGATGGCTTCTATTATTTAGTAATCTTTTGGGGCTTCTCTTTTGTTAACTTGTGCAGTCTCCCCTTAAACTTACATAAACTTTGGTATCTGCAACATCCTTTGTCAGGAATTTACCTGTGCCATAGTTTAACTAGAAGTTGTGTGACATATCTGTAACCTCTTTGTCTTCGTTTAGAACCTACCACTTCTTAGCTTCATTTAACAGCCCTTAATTCTTGCACTATGTGAGCCTTTCCCAATGCTATTGTACCTTTTTTGAGTGAGTGTGTATGCATGCATGTGTAAAATATCACATGGATATTTAAGATGTAGTTGCATCAGGTTGCACTGTAGCATATTGGCATTCTTTTTCCTGTACTCTGTCTAATAACACCTAACATTCAGTTTGTTGCAGTTTGCTCAGTAAGAAAATCAAAGGATGCAGTTAGGACTCTTCCATTGCAGACTGCAGCATTTGGGGAGCAATGCCACCCTTGTTTCATGCAAATTTGTTGAAGTACTAGCAGCAGTCAGGCCACTCTGGCATTGTAGCCATGGATGCTGACTGCAGAGTTGTTTCAGCTAGAGACTTTCTGGCACTCTGCTGCTTTATTTACCACTAACTCTCGCATCCCTGGGCCAGCCTGCAGTCCATAGTGTGGACATACTCTAATTGTATCCTAGTCACAGCACTGAGCAGAAACTGAATAGGGACTAGCTTCTTTTTTTTTTTTTTCTTTGTCATTGGCAGGAGTCTTCATTCCTGATTTGACATAGAACACTCAGCAACTTACAATAAAGCTACTGTGGTAAAATAGGTCCCACCTACATGTGCTACTCATGGAAGGCATCACACTCTGGACTCCAGTCAGGGACATTTTGGGCCCTCACGAGCCTAACACATGACTAACGTTTCTTTAAATGGAACAAATGTCTCTGGGTATGAAGTCAATCCATGCCTAATATTACTTCATACATTTTTGAGATGCTCACCTATGATTACTTGCATATTAATTATAGTTCTTATAAATTAATTCTGTTCAAATGCATTCTATACTTTCAGAAACGTGTGCTGGGTTTTATCTTCCTGTTCAAGTACATCCTGTTGGCAAATGGCAGCACTGGAAAGTGATGAGATTAAATGGAACACAAATGCAACTTAATTTGCCTAGGCATTATTTAGTCTCTTGATAGATGGTGGCCACAGTCTTTTCACTTTCCTGTTTAGGAGGGAAATGATGGTTAATATTTTAAATGATAGTACAAAACATGAAAGACTTAATTGCTGAGTGAAAGCATCTGAAGTTCTGCCTGGTAGTATCTGGAATGATGTAATGTGAGAAAGGACAGCTTGTGGCGAAGCACAGTTCAAATAAGCTTGAGCAAATTGATTTTTATTTTTTTTTTCATGTCTGAAAGTGAGGGAGAGTGTTATTCTGGTTGTAAATAATGTGAGAAAGCCAAGAAACCTATTGCTGGTGTCAAAACCAATTGTGTGTGTTATTGTGGCCACTCTATTGGCAAAATAAGTATATATACATATATAATGAAGAATATGATTGTGAGTCTCAGCACCAGGAGAGCTATGTCAAGAACTCCTTAGCACAACTTTGTTTTATTCAGTGCTTCTGAGTTGCTGTTTGTGATAATTTCTTACTAGTCTGGCTCCGTTTTATTTTTTTTTTATCTGCCTACCATTTTGAATCTAGCTGTAATCAATGCAATAAGTATTATCCAATAATAATGAAACAGTAATTCTCTGCTCCTGATTAAAGTTACCATGATCAAAATATCCACAGGCCAGTTTCTTTTTTGCATTCACAGGGTTTAATCCTGATTAATTCCCTCAAATCTGTTGAGGTATCAGAGTGCAGAATTTGACCCTCGGACATAGTTTTCTGATTACTTTTTTTCTAATGGTTGCTGATTTGAATGGCAATGGAGATGGGCTCAGAAGGGCAGATTCCACCTGCACACATGAAGCTGCATTGCAGGCCTTCAGAGTAATTGCTTTTATAACTTTGCAAATATGATAAAAAGAAGAGGTGGGTTGAGTCCTATACCAATCTTGCTTTTTCATTTTTAATTCTAGAATGAATACATAAATGCAGAATTAAGGAAA
Organism: Nipponia nippon; assembly: GCF_047370975.1. NCBI lineage: Eukaryota > Metazoa > Chordata > Aves > Pelecaniformes > Threskiornithidae > Nipponia > Nipponia nippon. Next base: position 19,691,672 of record NW_028262391.1, read on the forward strand.
GCAGAAGAATGCTCCCTGTATGTTGCAATTACTAGTTCATACCAGGCTAAATGTTGGACATATATAAATAACCAGGTAGTATCCAAGGATTTCTGGAAACTGTTTGAATTTCTCACTCCAGAAATATTTCCTATGAGCAGTTCAGCCAGGGAAATTCTGATTATTGTTGAGATGCTCCTAAACCCCCAGGAATATTTCTATATGCTGATTAGCTCCAACATTACTGATCTGATGGGATGGTCTGGATTGTTTTTCTGCTATCGGATGCCATTTGTATAATATCCCCTGATGAGTTGCTTCATGTTGAGCTGCACAGAAAGGTTACAGCAAATGCTGGGATGCAAAGTGTAGTGAAGTGGAAGATATTTTTGCAATGTCTGCATAACACATATTTGACTGTGTGCCCTTCCCAAAGCTCAGCTGGCTGTATGGGCTTGAGCTGGGAACTCCATAAGAAAGGAAAGCTATGGGGGAAATAAAAATAAACAAAAATGTTATATATTGGGTGACGAACAGTGAGTAACTGACTTATCTGGCATATCACAGTAATGAATGCTTTGAATGTCATCTTAATTAGTCTTCTAGTCTTCAGCATTATGAAATCTGAAGGTGTTTGCTTCTACAATATCGGAAGCACAAAGGTCAGCTTCAGTACACATCAACTTGAATGTGTAGTGAGTGGCATAATATGAGATAAACACTTTTATATGCAAATTGCTAAGGATGAGCTCACTTTGTCATGCTGTATTTTCAGGTGCAGTTCAGGTTGGCAGCATGTCTCCTTGGGTGGCTGTGAGACTGTGGTTGAGATTTGTATCTTCATTTTGTTCCCTTTAGGCTTGGGAAAGGGCATGGGACAGCAATAAAGGGGCCACAGATACTTAAGGTCTAATTAGGGAAGGATTTTTCTAGTGCTAGCAGTGTGAAATTACTATTTAAACATTCATAGGACAGCTTCATAGGAGACATTGAAGCATTCACCTGAAAGATGTGGATTCAAATCTATTCAGGCAGCAGAGGTTGTTCCACAGATAGGTTCAAGACTGACTAATGTGCAACCTCATGAAAAAGATGGGAGAGTAATAATATCACTGGCAATATGGCCAGATTTTTCCAAAAACTTGATGAAAAAGAAATTCTCAAAAATCTGTCCCAATATTTATCTGATGTCTCTGAGACTAACTTCTTTGTGAATTGGGTATTGAATTTAGCTTGCAAAACTTAAATACCCTATTAAGTAAATGTATAAAAATCAAATCTTACAAAAAACCCCCCAAAACCCTTCTAATTCCCACCAGCCCCCTCTCCTTCCTTTGCTGTGTGTTTTGGTTGAACTGTGACAAACAGGGTCTCTGAAAGGTGGATATCTATAAGGGAACAGAATAAATATTAGCTTCCATTTCTACTTTGTGTTTGAGAGCTTGAAGCAATTGCCTTCCAAACTGCAGCAGATAAACATGGTAGAGAAGACTGTTCCTCAGGGTTTCAATGTAATGCAGAATATATGCAAACAGGTATTGCGTAACATGCTGTTGTGGATGGGCTGGTTTTGCAGTTGGGGATTTTATGCCTTGCTAAATGATGGAAGATGCCAACAGTGCTCAGACTGCTGCGGTATTCATACAAGGTGCTTTTCCAAATTGGCTGCTTCACTAGACTGGCAGACAGAAGACTAACAAAGATTTTTTTTTTTTTTTTAAATATAGTGAGAGCTTCTATAATTGAAACTTCTCCCTAGTCCACATGCAGCCACTATATCATAGTAGCCTCTATGTAGGTCATTACAAAAAGTTGTATATACAAATGATGTTTAATAAAATATTTGTTGGCTCAAAGACATGGTGCCAAAACAGTTGCTGCAGATGTATTAGGTGACTGAAGCTGTAGTTCATTTACAGTATTATGGCCCTCTATTTCTCTGTGTGGCCTTGGAAACAAGCCCACTCCATTTAAGGGGAGCCCTTGCTTATTTCTTCACTTATTTTGTTTCTGGGTATTCACTCAGATCTATTATGAGAGGGAAGGATTGAAAGTAGCACAGACATTTAATGAGATGAAATATAACATGGAATTTACTGATTAGGCTGCTGTAATTACAGTTTATGCAGGAAGAGGCACTCCCTGGAGATTCCTGCAGATAAGCAGCAGGAATGATAGTGCCTTTCTACTGCATTGCTGAAATGTGGCTTTTTCCAGATGCTTCTAGGTTTCAGATAAAGAATCTGGAGGCTGCTTGTGCCACCTGCACTGCCTGCTGCAGGGCAGCTCCAAGGGGCATCTATCATCTAGCCTGTGTATTGGCAATTATTTCTATTGCTGCAGTCCCATAGCTTCCCCCTTAGGCAAGGGCCCTATTCTTGAGGTAGATAACAGGCATCCATTTGAGATTTACCAAGGGACTATTTGGTGCCATGACTTACATGGTGTTGGTCTTGGTTTTTACCACTCTGACAGAAGAATGACACAGGTCCATTTAAAACAGGTGAATGAACGCACATGTTCAGACCAGCAACTGTACTGCTTTCACAGAAAATTACTGCACTTGGATTCTTGGATTGTCTGTTTCTCTCTGTAAGTGTGCATGGCTGGTGAAAACTCTCTATTTAAAAAAAAAAAAAAAAACAAAACATTATTTTATGACTCATCAGTACAGCATTCTGTATTGGCTAGCAGTGTAAGTAGATTGAATTTAAAATCATAGGATTTAAAAAGAAAGATGGAAGTCTTTTTACTTGCTTTCTGGTCTCTGAGACTTTATGGTACACTGGGGTCTGGAGATCACTAATCCTCTGGCCATAAGAGTTAGACTTTCTTTAAAAGCGTAAGAAATAAAAAAAAATAAATCAATTTTGCTTTCCATGTAGTCATACTGCTGGAAAAACTCAGGCAGTTAAAAATTAATTAAAAAAAAATACACTGTGAGACTTGGGGATAGTATTGGGAAGACTGTCTGTACTGAATATTTGTTTCAGTATGAAAAGCCCACATCTACCATCTGTAAAATGTGGGAATTTCAGACTTAGATACATTTAGAAGGAAATCAACTGTATCATCCTAGTAGTCTGTTTCTTCACACGCATATATCTGCTAGCATGGATGACACTTGCCCTGTGCAGAAGGCCAGCAGACAGCATATGTACCACTTACAGCTCTTTTGAAGTCTGAGCTGGGCATCCGTGGAATTCAAGAGGTGGCTCGTTCTTGGAGTATCCTTTGCACAAGACTGCATCTTGCTTCTCTCTCCTAATAGACAGCCTAATGTGTCTGTGGTAGAATTTCTTGATTGAGGTATTGGTATCTAAATATGCCCCTGTTTAAAAAAAAAAAAAAAGCCACCTTGAAATAAAATGTCTTATAAGCTGACCATGAAAGAAGGCACTTGCGTTCAGAGACAAGGAGAGATTCAGAGCTTTCCCCCGACAGCAGCCTGTGTGTAGCTACTCAGCCCTTGGTCTGTGCATTAATAAAGCTGAGGCTCAAAAAACCACCCTGGCTAAGTTTACTACCTAAGAAGCATGATGTGTCAATCTCACCTGGAGAGAGTCTTTAGTAATTTTTTTCTGTCTTTACTACTAACAATGAAATCTGTGTGAAATTGAAAGCTGAAATGAAATCAGAGGTGAAATCCTGCTGCTTTCTTTGCGATAATTTTTCCATTGGCACATCTGCTGTGAAGTCAACAGGGATGTGCACTGTAGCAGAGGTCTGTCTGCCAGCAGAGCAGGGGCTTCTCTGCATAACCCTCCTCACAGGGAGGAAGAGAGGAGGGAAATGGACAATCTAAAGCCATTGTAGCTTCACCTAAGGCTTTAGAAAATGGAGCAAAGGGGATGGTTTTCTTGATTTTTTTTTTTTTTTTTTTAATTTCTTAATTAAATTGCTGTGAGGTAATCTATTGTGATAAATCACATTTTGCTACTTGGTGTACAAAGGATGCTAAGGGAAGAGTGGGAAGAGTATTTTCTTGTGCTTATTCTCTAGTTTTGATCTTTTTCTGACAAAGTTGTGATATCAGAAACATAAAAAGAGTAATTTTGTTTGGGTGCATTATCTGATTCCTGTTAATCTTTCCCTGGATAATAATCTCGGAGCCTTTTTCCCCACAATTTTTTTGGAGACTTCTCTCTTAATTTGCCAGACACAGGTAATTCTAGCACTACATTGGTTGTTATGGCTGGCTGCTAAATCTCTTCCCTGCCATGTGTTACCTAGTGAGAATTTTTCTTAGTCTTCTGTCACAAAGCAGTTGCACTTCTGCTGTGGCTCTGCAAGGAAAGATTCAATTTGTGAGCTGATCTTCCTCTGAACCAAAGGGAAGACAGCTGGGCTTATTTCATTTAGAATGACCTGGCTTATCTGGGGCAGTGGGCTTTAGCTTTTAACCTGTAGGTGCCGTTTGTTTCGCAGTAGCATGCATGAGCTGGAAGCCTTGTCTGAAATTAGTGCTCATGCAGCAGTCATTAGGCCATCCAGCTGTCCTGTGATTTCCTCCCCCTCCCGCCCCTTCCCTCCAGGAAATTGAGAATTCATGCTTGCACTGGCTAGAACTCTCAAGCTTGTGTTTTTCACTTTAGTTAATGGTATATTTTGTTATTTGTAAGATCAATGCAGTGTTTTGTTCAAATTTCTGGACTATTAAAGATAGTGTACTTAGCCATACGCTTGTGCTAAGCCTTGAAGCTGGAGTAGGAGTGTGTAACTGAGTCTAAGCTTCTTTCTTTCCGATGTTCTCAGCAGCTTTTCTGATGAGGAAGGAAACTATTGGCATACAGAGCTTTTGTGTTGCTGCTAATGCCCATCTCTGTCCAGGTGTTGTGTGCAGAGTAAGAATTAAAATCTGTACTGGGCATGACTAGCATGTTCAACTTCTGTTAAGAATGAGTTTTCCGTTGCCTGAAAGGAGGGATGAATTTAAAAGAGGTTCTAAAGGAAGTTTCCAGTAATGTAGGAGATGTTAATATAATCTGTCCATCTTTATGAACATCTTTATACATCCATTTAATTAAGCTAGATCCGTTCCCCTGAATAAAGACAGATGGTACCGATACTAGTGGATCTGGGTAGGAGAAGCATGGAAAAGGAAGAAAGGCGACTGTGATAGGTGCCTGAAGTGTAACGTGTGAGAAAGTGCGTGGCTTTTCTGATATCAGCCTGTTCTCACCTTCTCACCTGTTTGGATTCCCTGCATGTGCTAATGGGAGTGGAATCAATAACAGTTATGTTGATTTGTGCCTTAGTCTGAAAAAGGTAGATTTGTGGCAGCAGTCAGTGAGGGAACCCTGCCTGCAACCGCTGTGCCACATTGGAAATGCAGAAGGTTTTTCTTTGTGGTGTCCCCACTCTTCCAGGATGAGACAATGGAAAGAAAACTTGTGGCTGAGAAGAGACCAGCACTCCTGCTCATTGCTTAATTAAACTTTGCTGCATACCCATACTACGAACTAAAGAAGTTTTGAGCTCCTGGCACTTCAGATTATTTTTTTTTTTCTTGAGGAATATAGACACGGAAAGTTATGTCATTCAGTGCATAGGTACGTGGCATCTCTGCTGCAGTGCGCCTCTGTCTAGATCTAAGTTGCTATTTTCTGTTCTGGTAAGTTTGTTCTGTTTCTTTCATCTTCCCCCCCCCCACCCCTTGTGCCATGTTATTCCAGCTATTTCTCTTCTGATATTTCTGGGCAATACCAAGCTGGCAGAGCAGTACCCTGCTCTGTTCAGTGTTTTTAAGGTCAGTAATTTAAGTCATTAAAAAATGCATTTTTTAAACATCTCTTTTTAATAACTTAAATGGCATTTAATAACTCTGGCATTCATCATTGCTGAAATGTAGCATCAGTCTGCAGCATTGCATTTTGCAATATACATACAGCAGAACAAAACTCTATTTGCTTTTGTAATGGTTCCCGCTTCTCTTATTTGTTGCCAGAAATGAATCAACAGTCTGCCTTGGTCCATCTGATGCTCACTTTCTGTGTATCATATGCCATGTATCTGATGGCCTTTTCGCTTAAACTGCTAGTCCAAGGTATTTGTTCTTCAGTGCTAATCACGCATTCATCACGGTTTACTCTTGGCTTTTTGATTAAATTACTGCAGTGAATTTTGCTGCTGTGGTTGAGGCTTTTACCTACTGCTCAGTTTAGTAAAGATTCAAGGGAGGTGAGGTAACTTAGTGAGATGAAGTGATACAATTAGATGTGGTATTTCAAACTTCTTAAAATTATCCCTAGTGTGATTTACAGTCAAAAACCAATGCCACTCTTCTTGGTTGCTCACAGAAATTCATTTAGAACAGGACAATCTTGTTTACCAATTAGATTTAAATTTTGGCAAACTTTTAAGTAATTTCGAGGGAATTAAAAACATGAATAAAGAACTTTAAGAAGAAAGAAATCTGTGGAAGCCACGAATATAATTGAAGGACAAGTTAAGGACTCTTCTATGAAATTCAATTAAAATTTAAGTAGAGGAATCCTTCAAAAATATAATGAAAATTTTAAGTGCATTGAAACAGTTTTATGGAAGAAAACCAAAAGAAGTATTTTGCATTTCAAAAGCCAATGAGATGAAAATTCTCTTTATAACAGGCAAGAGAGCTATAAGATAGGACTTACAATATCATGCATGTCATGCTATTAAAATTAAAACCTTGCTGAGCACACATTGATCAAGTCATTTTAATACACCTGCAATAAATGTCTGTCTGTCTGTGTATTACCAGGCTACAGGGGGAGAGAGTGTGAAGTTAACTCTGACATATACAGTCCAGTGAACCAAATCCTTGATGTTCCTGTGGATGAAAAGCTATTAGACATGAACACTGCAGTAGCAGTGTCTATCCACTAAAATTTGATGTTATTCCTGGAAGGGGGAGGTATTGGATTAGATCTAAATGCCAACAAACCAGCTATTTTGGCACTCTGATTTAATTCCTGGAAGTACTGAGTTTTGGAAGTTATATTTACAGGACTCTCTCTCATACCCATGCTTTCTCCCCCTTTCTGGTGGCAGTGCTACAGCAGGTGAAAACTATCTCCTTCTATGCAATTCCCAGTAGTATCGGCTCTGCAGAATGAGGGATGAGTCCCAGTTTAAACACTTGATGCCTGTGAAATGGGTGGGGGTCTGGATGTGTCTACACTAACAGCTGTAGTCCCTAGCTACATACAGTGTCTACAGTTCATCAGTCAGACCCTTCATTGATTTCTCTAGGTTATCCCAGAAATTAAACTATATTCAGGCTGGAAAATGTTGTTCTAGGCCTTGGAGGTCCCTCCTTCAAGTCCCCTCTTTGGGTTTGGCTACAGCGCTGCTGACAGGTGAATGTAAGTGAGTGCCCATATGTAATGTGCTCCCCAGCTCACTTGCTTTGTATGCTGTGGACAGCTAGCAGCAGCTCTAGGACTGCCTGCCTGGCCATGGTTTGGTTGCATGGTAGGCTCAGATATGTACCATTGGCATGAAGAGCTCCCCGTATGCTTGCCCAGCATGGACAATCCAAGTCTGGCTCTGGGGGCAAGGGAGCTGGACCTGTTGTGGCTACTTGTGATATTTTTCCTCTGTTCCTTGATGGACAATTTTGACCTTTGCTTCCTTAGAATTGTGCATCCTACTGCCAGGTGTCCTGACTGCCTTTTCTGCTTGAGTTGCAAGTTTTCCCTTGCATTCTAAAAAGCTATCTCAAACTATTTTTATTTGGAAATTCCTTAAAAGGTAATGGTTTTTCAGCTAGGCCTTTTGATTTTCTTTGACAGGCTGCTGTCTAGGATACTAGCAGGCATACATTATATGACTTCAGATCTTCATCTTCATCCATTGTGGGTTAATTTAAGAGCTTAAATGAGAAGCTTGAGTCAAGAGCCTCAATGTGTTAGGATATTTTTGTAACAAATGGATAAAAGAATTGCCTCCAAAGAATTGCCTTTGAGCCACTCAGTCTGTGTCACTAGAGAAGACTTTCCCTTGACCATTTAGGGTGACCAGATTGCTGACTTGGGTGCCTTAGTTCAGTGCATAGCATCTCTGTAAGGACCTTCGGGGCAGGAAAATGGGGTCATGGTGAATGTAGGTCATCTGCCAAAGCAGGCAGTAAATTAGAAAGCCTACCAAAGCACTGAGAGGGGGTGTGGTGTGCATGCTAGGAAACCTGTTAGGACTAGAAAAAGGGGTCTTTCTGCTGGGAAATGCAACATTCTGCCAGGTGTTTGAAAGATAAGGATATTTCTAGTGGCTGGGCAGCTAGGATTCAGATGATATCCCATAGGGAAAGGTGTTTTATCTTGAGTCTTCCAGCAACGAAAATGTAAGCTATTTGCTAGCAACAATAACTAAAGAAAGGAATAATGTTTAGGCTTATTCTGATTTTTCCAAAAAGCATGTTTGGTGAACTGTGCCTGCCAGTGACCCCTGGTTCAGGGGACTGGAATCTGCCTACATTGCTCCCCCTCTGTGTCTGACACTGTGGCTACGGAAGGGAGATACTTAATTATACATGGGATTTTAAAAATCTGGCACTGAATGGCTTTGAAATGTTGCCAATAATGACATTCCTAAACAATATTCTTACTGCTTCAGAGAAAATAAGTACCAGAGTGCCAGCAGACACCTTCCTTTTCATTTTTCTGTGACTGGCAGAAGCTGTTTTAAATAGGTGGAATGTAGTCAGAAATTGCGGTGTGCTGCATCTAAAATGCTTTTTGACCTGAATAGCAGTCTGTTGATAAACAACAAAACATTGTCTGTGTATGGAAATGCTTGTGACATTTCAGGTAGCCATAATCTTGCTTCTGTTGGCATCTGTTGTGCATCCCCCCAGCTCCTGGCACTTCTCTTTGGGAGTGGTGGTATGGTGGCACTGCCTCAGTCATTTTTTGTCTTTTCAGTGAATAGCTCTCCAGGCACAGAGGAGCAGGTGCAAGCAGGCTTTTTGTACCTAATACAGAGAGAAGGTCTGTTGTGCGAAGAAGTTTCTTGTGTGCTCCCCTGCTCAGTCCCACTATCACAGCTAGTACAGCCTATTCTGTCCTAGAAGCTCTAAACCACAGAAAAATCCTTTCTATGTTATTCCACTATTGTTGCTTCCAAAGTTGTGCCCATCAGTTTTATAGAATTACAGTTTTAGTTTCATGCTGGGTGATTCTTTTTTGCTTAATAATGTGTTCATCAGAAAAATCCAGTGTTGGTTGATATGAAATTAGATTATTCTAATCCAGGATGTGGTTTCAGTTGAAGAAAAGTGTGTCAGAACTGGAGTGCCTATCACAGAGCCAGCAAGGATGGTGTGAGATACTGCTGATGCATCCTTCCGTCCTTATAATTTGTAGACTCCTGGATGCAATACTGGAGTGTGATATAGGATACCTGGGCTCAGATTGCTTCTGTGCTTGCTTGAGCATGGGAATGTGAACTTGGATTTTCTGTGACAACTGTGATCACTCCCAACCACTGGCAAATTTCTGCTTGGTGAATTTAGTTCTTTGGCTTGTATTAAAATCCCCTAACTGCTGTCCCTCCCCGCTTCTCCCCCTGCCCAACACAACCAACAAAAAAACCTCAAAGCCCAACCCAAGTAAGAAAACAATAATTTTGGATGTAGAGAAAAGGGAAGGGGTTTTTTGACCTGAAACAAATGTTTTCATCTTGCATAACATTTAGAATAAATTCAGTTTGGGGACTGATGTGAAATACTTCTGGCTCTTCATCTGGTGAGTCATGACATTGATTATTCACACTTTTTTTTTTTTTTTTGGTACTGTGTTAGAAAGGCAGGCATTTTATGGGAGGTTTTATGTTAACTTTTGACCTCTAAGAACTGTGGACAAGACTGGAGTCTACCTGATCTCTCTCCCTGGCAGAGGCTAGGAATAACTTATTCACAGTAAGAAGACATAGGAGAGAAGTGCCTCTTTTTCACAACCTATCTCTGCTGTGCCTGCCTGCCTGTCAGGAGAAGTTGGTAAAGGTTGATTGAGGTTTGGATGGGGAAGAGGTTCCTCTTTCTTTTATGTTTGTGCACAGGAGAGCAGAGAACAGCCCTGTACAGAGCTGGCAGTTTAGATGATGTGAACGGCCCCTAGGAACAGTAGCTGTGCATCCATCAAGTTCCCTGGGTAAAAGTAGGAAAGTAGGAGGAAACACTTGAAAAGTTTGGCAGTCGCAGCAGTCAGAGGGGAGCTGAGTTTTATTCCTCGAAGAGTATTTAAATTGTTGCCAGAAAACCCTTCCCCCACTCTGGTAGCCTCACATACCTGGAGAAAACGTTGATAATGGTTTAATGTGACTCCAAACTCCCTTTTCTGTCTTTAGAAAGCTGATGTACTGTTTCAAAGCTACTAAAAAAAAAAGTAATATTTTCTTTAATGTGTATGTTGGATTAATTATATGACTCTCTCAGTTTTTTCTCCAGATCTGAACATAACAGTTGTCCAGAACTAAGTTTGGTCAGGTGGTAAGTCCTATTGCGCATGCAGTTTTCCTTGCTGAATCCCATGATGTGACTTTTTTTCCTGTTATATGCACAGAGCAGGCAGCACCTATGCTTTGTTTTTCATAAACCTTTCTTGTTCAGCTCCTCAGGCTAGCTAGGAAAGTGCTTGTTAATACGGTCAGCTGATTCCCATGCCTCCTTACCTCAATCCATTTCCAGCAGCTCTGCAGCAAGCAGGAAACTTTAGCTGTGTATAGCCTTCCTGTCAAGGGGCCACCGAGGGGGGATGCCAAAGACATTTTCTCCGCTTTCCATGTGAACGCGGGGTCTCTTGTTGAATTCCACAGCAGTCTCATGTGTTACTCCGTGAAATTGCTGAATTACAGGTCTGACAAAACAGACTTCCATCTGTGATTCTGTGTTGAGAAGCTGGACGAGGTACTGGGTACTGTAACACAGGAAAAACACTCTCGAAAATAGGCTTACTGATATTTGTTCAGAACATACCAAAGACTGCTTTTTTCAATGCTTGACACTCAACTTTGCCATTCTAGATGCAGCTTTTATCTGATCTGCAGAAGTTTGCTGGAATACATTAAGTTGAATGTTCATAATAGCTTTCTCAGTGATCAGCCTTGCTGAATTTTCCATGGTACATATGAAGGATTTGTATGCAGTTTCCCATTAACAGTTTTCCAGTTAACATATATTTTTGTTGTGTTTATCTGCACATATTTGGAGACAGATATGAGTAATTTAACGTTGTTATACTAAGTGAAATGAGGTTAGTGGACTTTGAAAAAGGTTAAACACTTACAAGCATAATAAGATAACCTAGAGTTATGAAAGGATTAAAAACATAACAGATATAAATCCCTATGCCTCAGGGGATAATTGATGGAGTTTACAAAGGAATTTCCCTGATGGGTAAATTTAGTCTATAATTGCCCCCATAGGGACTCCCTCCTTAAACATCTGATACTAATGTCAGTCAATACCATGCTTGATGGACCTTCAAACTCATTCAGGATGGCAATTCTCATATCATAGTAACTAACACAGTAGTGTGGTGTATACTGTGTTCCTTTCTGGCAGTGTAAAAAATATTTACTGTTTAGCAATAGTATGTTATAGTATAGCATTGTATCTTCTTATGCTTATGTGATCTATCACAGTATGTAATAAATAGTAAACGTAAGTGCTGGTACTGTGTAATGGCTCTTGGATTTGCATTTTACAAGTAGGGAATGTCTCTCTCTTACAAACAGTGGAATTAGGTGACTTATTTCGGGCCAAAACTTGTTGAGTTTTAAGTAGTAGAAAAAGGGCTCTGGGCCCAAACTATCTGTGGAGACCACTAAAAGACAAACCAAGGATAGCATTCCTCTTGTTCCCACTGACTCACAGATTTTTCCTATGAAGCTTCTGTGGACTTTGTGACAAAGGGCCTCAGGCAGAAAAGCAAGATAAATATGTAGGTAGGCAGGGACTGAAAGCCTCACTCACCTCTGAGGCATCTTGGATGCGTGGAAGAAGGGGGACCGTAGGTCTGGGGCTCCATGGATTAGACCTCAGCCACTTCTCAGGAGACTTGTGTAACTCCGGAACAGTGAAGGTGGCAGCTGAGTAAAATATTTAGAGAACAAAGACAACAGAATATGTTTTTTTGTTCCTTTGCTTTCAGTGATCTAACAAGTAATCTGCTAGGAGCTCCTCATGCTGCTTTTATTGAGGGTTGAGAAATGACCGCCAGTGTGAAAAACTTACCTTTTGAATATGTGGTATTCTTAATGAGAGTTACAGTACTGGATCAGGGCTACTCATAAACAGTAAAACCTCAGTTTTGCTGTGTATTAAAGACAAATCAACACTACCATTAAAAAACAACAACAAAAAAACCTAAAAAAAAAAAAAACAACCCAAAACATTCTCTGCCTACTTTGTACAGATTCAGTTCCCCAGTCAGTATGCAGAGTCCTCTCCCACAGAGGGAGTTGAGGAGTATTGTAACATCAGAAATGCTTAATCACAAAGTTATTTGTACAGTTGCCCCAGACTGCTGTAAGGCTCACTGCTTGTTGCTCTCTTGCTGGAGTTTTGACTAATTCTCATGCTACTTGTGTGTTGCCCACCTGGGAGTCAAGTTCTCTCCATGGTCTCAGAACCATCTAAAAGAAAACCTGCAGCAGGCGGTGTGTTAGCCCCCTACTTCTTAGCCTCTGCAGTGTAGAGGCAATAGAGACCTTGCTTTATAATATTTACTCCCTTTTGTAAATGACCTCAGGTTTGTACCTTAAGACTTTTTTTTTATTTTACATTTAATTTAGCTACATCTAAGGTTTTTTTTAAGGGGTGGAGTTAATTTCCATGTATGTGATCACTGTAGACTTGGCAGTCAACAAGAACTGTGAACTACTACCTTTAATTACAGGCTAGACAGTATTTTGGGCAGCTAGACTGAATATTTTCTTGCCCAGATTCAGCAATGATGTAAAAACTGGCAGTAAAAGACTCACCCTAGTAAAAGTCTAGGTTGAGACAAATGGGCACAAACACTGCTGCTAGGAATGTTCTGATCTCTCAGTGAATAGTTCCCTTCTTTGCTCTGAGGGAGTCATTTGAAAGAGCATTGAATTCATTCCCCAAAATAGGTTAATTATCAAAAGATAAGCACTGTACTGGAATTAAAAAATACTTCTAGACTAGCGCTAGCCATTGTTTGAACCATGGCAGTGTGCGGTGACAAGACACACACCTCTGTCCTACTGAGTGAATACCAAATGGGGCAAACATGAGAATGTTGCTGCCTTGGAGCCCCAGCCAGGTGGTGTAAGAAGCTTGAAGATAGGAGTCAAATGGGATGAGGAGTAGGCATCTGGGGAGAGGTGAGGAGCTTGGCTGAAGGGTAAAAGGAGCCCTGGAGATGGGGATATCTCAGAACATAATCACAAGTAATTTCAGGCTTTTTTTTTTTGTCCTAAGTAGCATTACAATATACGTATGTGCCTGTGAAACCACTGGCGCTTGTGTCCTCTTACTTTCGGTATTCATGGTTTCTGTTTAATTTCATATTTACATAATAATGTTTGCTATTGCATTCACTTAGTAAAAGGTTGTCTTATGGGAATTTTCTAGATGAATGATTATCTCTTTTTCCAATTAACAAACTGCACAGCAGACTTATACATCAGGTTTTTAGATGAAAATATTATGATCTAACAGTCTGTGAAAGTTCTTCTCACAAGTGCGTTTTCTCACACATGAATTCATGAAAGCGTGAAACATGAGCCACTGACATGCATTGCTACAGACATGAGATATAAAAGCCAGGTTTGATGAAGGGTTTGCAAGGCTTTATGAACTTTTTATACTATGAGTTGGCTTGGTCAGCCAACAGTCTGCATGGGGACGATTAACAAGTGGGTATTACTGAATGCTGGTTGTACCTGGCGCAGTGCATAAGAGCTACTGAGTGCCACGGGAAAACTCAGTGGTGGCGTCAGGTGAGTTTTGTCTCTGGACATGCATTCTCCTGAATTTAAAATTATGAGCAGGGGAAAAAGAAATCTTGGTTTTGCTCAAAATTGTGGGGCTAACAGCTGGAAGATCATGCAGTGTCAGTTGAAATGAAGAGAATGACCACGTCTACAGCTAAAGCGGTACCTCCTGCTTTTGCTGCTTCCATCAGTCCCATCTAAGGTTTTATATAAGAAAGATAAGTTCTTGAAGATGAACTTCAGAATTAATATACCTAGACTGCCTGTCTTTTCCCCATACAAATGAGCATTTCATGCTAGATGCAGGAAGAACATGAAGCTGCACAGCAAACTGGATTGCTTATAACTTCCCTAAAAAGCCACAGTCATCTGGTAGCACTGCCAGAGTTACAGACTGCAGGCTACAACCATCTCATGTCTCTACTTTCCCTGTCCTGTGTAAAATTGACATTGTCCTAGAAAAAACTGTAAAATTAATGTAACATCTGAAATTTGGGTAATGGTTGTAAAAAAAGAGTGTTTTGCTACTGGTGAGCGTCCTTAAACTATAATCTTGAAAATGTGAGGAAAGAATGGAGGTGTTTTTTTTTTTCTCCTCTGCCCCCTCTCAAATGCAAGGGTGCCTCACACAGCCTGCAGGTCTAGTAAATGAGAGCAGGTCTGTTTACATAGCTAATCTTGCCCCAGTAAATAATTCAATGCATTAGAATGCAGAAAGGAAATAAACATCTGCTGACAGATAAAAGGAAAGTCACTTTTTTCCTACAGGGAAAGAAAAGAAAACTTTTAACAACTGTCTCTAGGCAAGTTTTCTTGCAAACAAGTTTGTATGTGTTACCCTTCCCCCCTACCATACATTAAAAAAAAAAAGAAAGGAGTTAAGGGTTATTGAGCCCTGTGAGTTTTAGCCATTTATCACAGGTGTTTCTGTAATTGTGATTCATGGGGAGCAGTCAGACTGTTCAATGACCATCAGACGCTGGCTTTGTGGAGTGAGGGTCTTGTGCTAGTGCTCTGGGTTGCAACATAAATCATATTGGGTGACTCGGGTATGTTGTATTTTTCTCCTATATGTGCTCTGGACTCACTTTTCTTTTCTTTTTGCCTGTAGTCATATCTTCACAGTTTTGCTTTATAGAGACTTGTATTTTCATGCTGGGCAATTACTAAATGACTGCACTTCAGAAGCCCTGGGGAAGTTTGGTGCAGGTGTGGTGTCCCTGACTGTAAGGACTAGAGCCCCTGCAAGGAGCCATGTGGCTTGGGAGAAGGGACAGTGGGTGAAAGGATGGGTGGACTTGTGCAGTCTGTCTGCCTGGCATGGGATGTATGGATTGTTTTGATTAAGACTGGAAGAATTGACCTGCATTATATTTGAGATCTGTTGGTTTCTCAGGCTGCCATGCTCATCTCCTTCCTGCCAGCCTGACTGACCATTTCATCTGCAAGATCCACTTTTGAATTTTCCTGGCCTTACTATTCTCTTCAAACTTCTGTTACTATGGAAGAGCACTGCGATTGGTCTGGGTGTCTTGAAATAAATGCCAAAATTTCACACTGATTCCATTGGTAAAACAGGATCACACTTTAACGTTTTAACTTTTGACTTAAGTTTTTAATGTGTCTTTAAGAAGTAAATATAGGTAGCTATACTAGCATGTTTGTGGCAATAGAAAGTTGAAAATAGGCTCAATTATTTAGTGTATCTGGTGGCTTTCACAGCTTGCACTTATATGGTTCCTTAGGCTGCGGTCATATTTTTAATGGATATGAAAACTGTATCTGACTTATACAGTGATTTTGAGCAGATTATTTAGAGCTTGACATGGTAACACTGATGTCAGGCAGAGATTTAATCTTATTTCTGATATGAAATTTTCCCGATGGCCTCTGTAGTGAGCACCAATGAAGAGACTCTCTCGTTTTTTTCCTGCTTCAGCGTTATCTTAAATACTCCACTTTCACCGTGATCATCTGATGACCTTGCCAAGTATTTGAGGAGAATTCGTGCTTATAATATTTCATTAGAAGAAAACCGAACAAAACAAGAACAACTCCTGTTACTTGTTATGCTTTTAGCATGTAGCTTCTCAAAACTTTGTGGCCCTCAGTTGTAGCTTGCTAGACTGTGTGCTGTTTTCTGTATTCCTTGGACAGAACATCCATTTTCTGAGAGATCTTTTTACTTCTAAGTACCTGTTTAACTCTTCTACCCAACTCTTTTTAATCCTTTTTAAAAATCTGTTTGTTGCATGTTACTCTGAATCCTATACTGTTTTATGAAGTCATCAGGAGATTTAATCTTTATAACTCGTGCAGGAACATCTGTAAGTTCCTCTGTAGCAACACAATGTTTAAGTGGTGTATTAGAAGCCCAGAATAAATTAATAATCCATGCCACCTGTAGCCTCCAGAATTTTGTCAGCCATTTACCAGTTTACATTTTCCTTCCAATTTCCGTATAACAACCTTCCCTATTTTTTAGGTCATTCTCTTTTTGAGCTGATGAGTGTTATACAGGATAAGTGCATCTTTGATAGTACAAATGTATGTTGGGTGTGTGTAGAAATGTGTTGTAAATGCAGCAGTTTACATCTTGAACCAAATTCTGTGCTTATAATATTGCTTGTTGAGTAAATCTCACTTCTTCTGTACCCTGACGCTCCCACAACTCTCCCCATGCTTGGATGCCCCTCTCCCCTCAAATATTAATAAAATCCTGTCAATGACTTGGAGCTTCCCTGAAATAATGGTCAGCTACCACTCTGTATCTAATTTACTCTTTCCAGGCTTGCTTTATGACTTGCAGGATTCACCACCTCATTGAACTAGTTTTTGAATAATAAAATCATATTTGCTCTATTCTAGCTTGTATTTTTGCATATAAGCTTAATGATAGTTTTTTTTGACAAACTTGTTGCTTGTTCTTTGTTTGGCATCTTTCATTTTCTGTACCGTTGCTGATCCACTTTGTAATGAAGCATGAATAATTTCAGTACTCATAGAAAACAGCCTTCCTCATGCCTGTGCAGTCCCCTTGTCTGTGGCATTACACAAGCATAAGTGAAGAGTGAATTTGGCGCCTGATGTGGATGAGTTGCACTTGAACTCACTTTAAGTATCTATGTGGGAATTTATGCAACATCAAACAAGCTGCACTTTTTGATTAAGTAAATCAAAGAGTTTTCTGGTTAGGGCAGTCTAGCCTAGAGCCTTATAAAGGAAGATGTGAGAAGGCTCAAGTGTTTGATTTTAACAGGGTAAGTTTGTATTTTCCAAAGTGGGATGCTTTACCAGTATAGTAAAGGAAACTCAAACACAAGCTGCTAGGTCTTGATGAGAATGTAAATTGACTTGTTCTGCTTGGTGGAAAAGCCCCTGACCCAAAACATGTCATTCCATCTGTCAGCGTGTAGGCACCAGAGGAGAAGAAAAAATGAATGCTGTGGCTTTAGAGGAGTTACTTTTGGAATTGTTTACATAGCACCTAATCTGTACCCTGGTTTAAAAGATAAACAGTTTTCTACTTTACATCAGAGGTAAATAATTTCTTAAGTCAAAAGTAGGTAAACAAAATAAAATAAAATTTTGTTGTGGCAAACTTCACCTTGATGCTATTTTTACTCCTATTCTGTTTAATCATCAAAGAAAGGCGGAATAACAAAAAGGTATTGACTTAGATCCATCATACACCAGACATACCTTAGCCCATTGTCTTGCTTGTAGATGTCTTTTGATGGAACTAGTGTGGATCAGCTTTATGCTGGTCTTTCCAACATCTTGCTGAGGGTGTTTAGTTTTGATTGTTTACCTAATGCATGCTATTTGCTCCATGCATTTTATTTGTTTTTAAATAAAGGCATAGAATAAATCAGATTGCAAATCAGAAAAAAACCCAACTGATGCCATTTAGGAAATACCTCAAATATATTCTTCTGCACTTAGCAAAAACCTCAAACAAACATGTGGGGAAATATCCCCTCTTTCAGTACATCATGAAGCATTTCTTTTTATAGAAATGAGATGATTTTCATATTTCTTCCAAAATCTGAGTAATATTTTCCTTGCTTTTTGTGACAAACTTCCATGAAAGAGGGAGAAATGTGTTCAGTTCTGATGCAGTTTCTCAAAACAGCTGAATCTTAATGTGCATTATTTCCTCTACTAATTCCTATTATTACATGACAAATGTAGTCATCCAAAATGATTTTACTTCACTGCTTTGTGCAAACGTTTAGCTTCGTGAGGTTCTTTTCCCTGCAGAATAGGTAGTATCTTAGGCATTCATGTCAGTTTACAGAACAAACGGGGTATAATTCTACTCTTGGAGGCTAATACCCAATACTTACATGAACTGTGGTAGAAGAACGAGTGTGGGTATAACTGGTTTTTTGAGGATAATAGCCTACTAGCTGTGGTTTTGAGGCTGACTTTTAGATATTAGGGAAGATCCTCGCCTGGTATAAATCAGCATAGTTTCTTTGGTCTTGGTAGTGTTTTGTATGTTGAGAATTATGTGTGATGTCAGATGGACTTTCTTGCATGATAAGAAAAAAATTATATGCGTTTACTGCCTCTTATTGCTTTTTTTTTATTTACTTCTATGAGAGCTTTCAAAATAATTTGTAAGACTGTATTCCAATGATACAGCATCATGGAAATGACCAAGCACTTTGAGACAGCAAATACTTTTTTCCTTTCCACCAGATGAATGGAAACCTTGGATCATTTTCTATAGGAAGCTAACTTGCCATTAAAATTAATCATGTACTTAAGTGCTCTACTGAAGAGAGGACATACTGTATGAGATCATTACAGTAGCCATGGCTTTTGACAGAGCTGCCCCCAAGCAAGGAGAGGGGAAAAAAAAGTACATTTCCTCTGGGATTGTACAGTTGGATCTGTTAAACAGATAAACGTCACTTGATACTGATGGATCATACAAACATAAATTCTGAGCACTGAAAAAAACAAAGCTTTTTTTCAAGGTGGATAATTAATGAAACAGATGCAGATATTTTTATGTTTAGATTTTACTGTTTAGGGCGAAGTACTTTTGAATGAACATAGAAAGCTGAAGTGCATTAAATGTTTCTTTCAAAGCCCAAATGGGTATTTTTTTGGAAATTAATAATGTAACAAATTAGTCAATATCGCATTGTAGAAAGGAATGAAAAGTTCACCAAACACCTGTTGAAAATATTAGCTCTGCTCAAAATGAAGCTCATGAGCCCTAGAATATTTCCTCTGTATCTTTTGGAGGTAGTCTCATACTTGAAAAAGCTATCTATCTATTAGGTATGAAAAGATTCCACTCTGGACTGAGCAAATGATTGCTGATGTTTTACATATTTCATTATACAGTAGTATGGAGCAAGAAAACGTATAGATTTGTGGGGGGCAGGGGGCTTGCATAGGATTTATAAAGTATACACTGTCTTTTTTTAGTAGCATTGAACAGATTATCATGTTAGAATATTTCAGTTGGAAGGGACCTACAATGATCATCTAGTCCAACTGCCTCACCAATTCAGGGCTGACCAAAAGTTAAAGCATGTTATTAAGGGCATTGTCCAAATGCTTCTTAAACACTGACAGGCTTGGGGCATCGACCACCTCTCTAGGAAGCCTGTTCCAGTGATGTTATATTCCCTCGTATTAGCAACTCAAACCCAGGTGTATTGCTATAGAAAATTTGGCATAAAATATTTTTCTTAATTAGTCCTATTTTTGACAGAAAATTAACTTTTAAGGAGTGCAAATGTAATAAAACAGAAAAGGCCAAGATAGGTTTATATAAAAACCATGGCATTTCTTATTTTTAGCATGTAAGATTGTTTGCTGTTTCATACAAAGCAAATTTTGCAACAAATAGTTTTAATAAAATGGCAGTTTGCTGTGAGTGCATAAATCCTAAGATTGTTCTTGAATTGATAACTGCTTTTTATTTTATCTGATTACTGACTATGCAACAGTCTACAGCCATAGGAGTGGTGATGGTGAAGAAATTTTATTTCATCCACATCAACGTAGTTGACAGACCATCTGGGCTATTCAGGTGTTAACTAGAGATGATTTAGGTACACCAGAGCTTAGATGTCACTCAAGGAGTATCTGCATTAACCTCAAAACAAATCTTCAAAGGAATTTAAATAGGATAGATTGAGATGTAAAATATAGGAAGCTGTGTATGGGAGATGGGGTGAATTCCTCTAGCTTGTATCTCTGGCTTTTGCAACTGAGAGATGCCCTTAGGTATTTGAGATAATGAATATTGTAGCAATTGGGAAGGACTTCTGTTATTAAGTAGGGGCTAATATTGCCTTAACTGTGTCTTTTAAACTTGTAATCTTTTACTTCCACTTGTAACAGAGTACTTCAATTTCAATAGAAAAGTCTGTCCTATGTTTAAGTGCTGGGTGCTTGAGGGAATGGGCCAAAACTAACAGATTGGGAATAGCCAGCCTCCATTGAGGCAGCAGTTAGAGTTCAGTGGTTTTAGAGATTTTTCTAAACACATCAATGATGCAGATCCTTCAGGAATCTAGAGACTGGACAATACTTCATGTTGATCTATAGGAGATAATCGTGGGGGCAACAGCATCAGAAGCTAGCTTGTAGGCAGCCGTTCCCCCAGGTAGGGACAACTGAGTATTTTCCCCCTTTTAAAGAAACAGGTAGAAGAGACAACCTGCAGTTTCAGACAAACCCCGAAGTATCACAAGTGTTTTTATAGGTTAGGAGGAGGTTTAGAACAGGTTCTCTACTCCACAATAAAATGGTGATTTAAAGTGAACTGAGGTAGGTGTTCTCAATTAGCAGCTTACTGATGACTTTATTTCTCAGCAGAGAAATTAATGGAATGTAGTAGCATCTCTTGCTGATTAGAAATCTGGCTGATTAACACATGAAACATATTTAGGTCTGCATTCACATAGAAGGAATTCAGGCTTGAGTTATATTCCATTTATTTAAGTTCAGTTTCTATACCTGAGATGCAGCAAGCTGTGGAAATGTTATGCCTACCCCAGATCTGCTCCTGCACGTAAGAAAGCGCCCATATCATATTCTGTATCTTAACAAAGAATGCAGCAATCATAAATAGGTTTTAACCAAACATATGAATGTGTCAATTTTGGGGGCACTCTCATCAGTTTTTAAGGGGTTGGTGGGGGGAAATCTTTGGGCAGACAGAGAAACCTGTCAGTGATTGCCAAGTGCACACAAGCTAAAACATCTGATGTCCAAGTTTCAGCTTAGATTGTTTTGTTGCCAGTGAGATTTCATTTTTGGAAGTAACACCTTTTAAAGACTACTGAGCTAAGTGACAAAGGCAATTTAAAACCAATCCATTTGTAAAAACATTCAACAGTCGCAATGCAGGCTGAATTCTAGAGTTTCCGCTGGCATATTTGGAAGGTTTGTAATCACATTTTACTTGATGGAAAAGGACTGGATCATAAGAGAAGGACCTTGGACACTCACCTTGTAGGTCCCCACCTATTTTTGGGGTCCAGATTTGGGTCTGAGTTAAATAATGATAGGTTTGTCTGTAACAGAGTTTGTGTCACTGTGAAATGAAGAAGTGTTAAGCGGCTACAATACACTCAATACACTTCTCTTTTTTTTTTTTTTTTTTTTTCTTCTCTCTTTGCTGTCTTTGGTCCTACCAGAAATAGAAGTGTTAGTTTTCCTGCAAGGAAAACTTTTTTTCACGGATTTTTCCAGCCATTGTATGTTAGAGGTAAATAATTCGAAAGTAGATTTTTGAATACTATGTTTACAACTCTGAGGGGACTTAGACATTAAATTGCTGTTAGGAATCTGGACCTTACAGCTTAATCCTGCTGTCTTTTTACAGTGGAACTCCTGCTTAAAACAAAGTGTATATTTTATATGGTCATTTGGAGAGAGATTCAGGCTTGAATTGATCACATTACAAGCCTAGAAGTATGTTAGTGCAGCAGGGTGTCTAATTAGTGGATCCTGGAGGTTATCTTAGCATGTGTTCAGCACTAGGCTAACATGCTCAAATGGTCAGTTTGCAACCTGGGCAGAGCTTTTTTCTGGCCTGTCTGCAGCTATCCTAGACCTCTGGAAAGCTTTACCCTGCAAGACCTGCAGGACAAGTCTTTAGATACGTTTCAGGGCAACACTTCAATTTGGAGGTTTTGTTTAAAATTTCATTACACTGACAACTGGCTGGTGGCTTCCAGTACAGTCAGTCGTGTTCCTTATACTTTTCCCACATTGGTATCACAGTTTTAGCATTGCCTGACACTCGGATACTATGAAAACAGAGTTTAAGAAGGGAAGTGTAACTCCTGGTTTTAGAAGTTGTTCTAAGTGGGAAAACTTGTAGCGCTGCAATCTCAGTGTTCACATCCTACGAGCTATGCAGAAAGGAGACACTATTGGAGTTGGGTAGATTTTATTGTTGTCTATAAAGGGTTCAAAACCAAATTTTTATTCCATCCTTTTTTAAACAGTTGTAGGAGGTTCTCTCTGTTACCTGTTATCTCATTCAAAGCCTTAATGCATAGCATTTTATTCCAAGGAATAATATACCCATTCATCAACATCCCATTACAAAAAAAGTAAAAGGCTTACCAGACATCTGTGGAAAATAGAGAGGACTGAGATAGTCAGCTCTAATATTTCTGTAGTCTTCCTCTGATGCAGCAAGCTTGCAGAATTTCTCTGAAATACAACCACCTGCTTTCTTGAACAATGTTCTCACCTCTTTCTAATGTCTGATTGCATTTAAGTATGTATGTGTGAATGTATGAGCGTGCATGGAAAACTTTATGTCCACATATCACTAAGACCCCTTTCCTCCAATGAATTAACTTCAGAATTTGCCTGGATAGTTTCACAGATGATTTTCAGAGAACTTTGATTTAAAATGTTAGACTAAGCTTGGCATTTGAAAGCAATCTGTGCAGTAGTAATGCTTCCCTTATTTCATGCTTATTTTTACTTTTTCTATCACTTCTGCAGGAGGTCTGTTCTATTCAGTGAAGCATGTTGAGCATGCTAAAGGTTGGCCTTAGGAATAAATGTGTTGCTGAATAAGGGACATGATCTGAACTGCAGCCAAAATTTTGTATTTTGCAAATCCACCCTTTACCTGTGGTACTGATTTTCTGAATGATAGAACTAAAAATATCTCTCTCAGATTTCTGAAGGGAATATCAAGTCTCTTGTCTGTTATAATGTAACTGCTTCAAGAGTAAGTACAACTTTCTGCAAGCTGATGACCATCCAGTAGGTAATATTAATTGGTCTTCCACAGTAATATTATAATGGGCACCCAGAGGACACTATTAACTGGGCACTAAAAAGAAAAAACTCTGAAATGATGTGACCCTTTCTCTGTATGTTTTTAGGCAGCTTGTGATGATTGTGCTCCTTCTGTGGACAAGTAGCAATTCTTGTCATAGGAGTTTAGACTTTCTGTCCATTTAATAATAGGTTTAAAAGAAAATATGGCTTCCTTCTAATACCATAGTTACTCACTGTCTATCACAGCAGACTTTGTTTCCATCTGCTTTGGAATGTGCTATTCAGGTGATTTCCCTCCCCCCCCCCCCCCCATGAAATAATTTTCATGAATTTGTAAGGTTCAGTATGTAGCTCCTGAGGCCCTGTTACAAAGTTTAGATATTTTAACTGTAGATATCCATTTTGGTTATGAACCTCTTGTATGCAGTTTGTCAGTTCGTATTATTCATCCACAAAATTTATGTATGATATTAGTTTAAAAAAAACCCACAACAACTAGTCTATTAGGGTTCTCCCAAGAACATTAATGCAAATGCAATGCATCTGAGAGAATGCATTTTGAAGTGGTAAAATCTAATTTTGTTAATCACAATGAGTATGTATCCTGATATTTTTTTCCCCTTTTAACATATGGTATGTATTTAATAAAGTGTGAGATAAAGGTTTAAATTATGCACATGGATTTCCGCCTTAATAGAATAAGGTTAAATGTAGCTATTCCTCCATGTGTGCAGACACCTCTATTAAATAGGAATTTTCTTCCTTGTGCTTTGAAATGATCTGAAATTATTTCTGATGTGTGCTGGGAATTCTTTTCTGAAAGATTGAGCGAAAACAGGTCTTCTGACCTGGTGACCTGGCAACCTTTTGTGTAAGACAATGGAAAGAGCCTATCCTCAATTCCTTAGACAGCAGTGTCAGTTTCTTGAAGTTGTTTTCTGTGTGAGTAGTGAGACTAAAGATGATTCATGACCTTCCATAAAGACCAGAAAACAGTCTGTGGTTGGCAATATGAAAGTCAAACAGTTTTGGAACTGAAGTTAAGAAGGTAAGACAGAACTATATCCGTAATGTTTTCTGATTTAGGTAGAAGACGAAGAAGCTGAAAACTCTTCCTTCTACTGTTGCCCATGTAGGAAAGCAGTATTTCTTGGGGTACAAACTCAGTAAAGAAGTTTCCTTTTCCTTTGTCACAAATAGCAGAAAGAAAGGGCTAAATATCTTTCTAACCCCTGCATAGTTGGTGACCTCAAGATTTATTTTACCTGGTTGTCACAGATTCTTGGTGAATTCTGTTCTGCCCATGTCGGGTATCTTTCTAGAGCTGTCTTTGCAATATTAGGTGTTGTTTGGTTTAGAATCCTTGCTAACAAAGGAAGAATGGAATAAATACTTGAAATTTTTGTCTCTACTGTTTACTAGATTCACTTTTCCGTTGAGTCTCCAGACACATCTGTGTCTGGCTCTGCTAAAAATGCAGTGTTTATAGTATGGCTGCATTTGTTTCAGCTGCAATTCTCATATTTTTGTGGCTTCTGTTTCACAAATAAGGTGACGTTGGTAGATCATATGCAGTTTTCAAGTAATAAAGTTACTCTGTGTGCGTTCCAGCAAGTCTGGCCAAGTGTATTTCCTTTGTGAGATCGCAGACTACTTTATGCACAAGCCTTGCTTCCTCATTCGTATTGCTTTTATTCCCTTTTTTTCTCTCTCCTGTTTTTTTTTTTTAAACTACTTTATGTACTGTAACTAGTTTCTTAATTCCTGATAATCACTACTGCTACTTCATATATATACTGTCCATGGTTTCTGGTGCGGACAAAACTAAGTCTCAAATGCTTCATATATTGCTGTCTTCTGTAATGACTTTGAGGAGTAGCCATCTCTTTACTGCCCTAGATGCAAGGGCCAAAAGCTGCCAGTTATGAAAGAAAATGCTTTTATTTTGTGGGATCAAAGTATTCTATCATTATCAAATTGAGAAGCAAAAATGCTTGATCAACATCATATTTTGTTGTTCAACAAAATTTTCATAATGTTTTAGTTCTGATGGTGGTCTCTGACCAAAACGTGTGAGTTTTGTTTTTTCATAATCACAGACACATTTTTTGCTCTTGTTTATTTCACTTAAGTGGTGTGTTTTGGGAGAGGAACAACAGCATATTCTCGTTGTTTGGGAGAATTCCTAATAAGTCATACTTTCAGTTTTGAGAAAATACTTTGCACATTTTTCTCTGGAATCCTATTGTTTGCTCTACATATGAAAGTATTGTAATGTATTCTTGTTGCACATGAAGTTAACGAAATTATTTTCATCAATATTGAAAAATGTGAATCAAATACCATAGTTTACACAAGAGCTTAGGAGGTGTATAATCCAATGTTTAAGAACTAGCTGAAAATTTGAGATACCCTGGATCAATTTACTACTCCAGTGTGGATTTCCTGTTTGGATGAGGGCTTCTTGGGCTTCATTTCCTTAGTTGCAATGTGTTTACTGTTACACAGGGTGCTGTGATTAATCTCTGCCAGGTGCTATAATACTGCTGTGATGGGAGCCATCTAAATATTAACAATATCCAGCAGAGTGGCAGTGTGTTTCTAAGAAGTATAAAGGCTGAGTTCTAGAAATGTCTAATGAGTCTCAGTGAACATGTGTAGAACAAGGTGCCTGCAGAAGAAGCATCTTCATACCTGCTAAACTTGTACCCCTCAAAAATGAGATTTCACCATATTTAAAGGGATAATGACAACTGTGCTTATCTATGCAATAGCTGTTTTTTCATAATGCCTGATGATCTCCTGGTCTGAGTGTTCTGCAGGCTAATCTGCATATAGCATAAAATACATGTACATCAACCTAGGTAAACACTGGCCGTGAGAGTTGAGCAAAAGGAACCTATATCATTCACTCATATTTGTGCCCCTCTCGTATCTCCTGCCTGTTTGTGTAGTCTTAGATTAGATCAAGTCCCAAGCTGTATGTAGGGTCTGGTTGTCTTTGCTGCAGCAAAGTGCTGAAAGTCAAAGTCCTTCACATGTGCCTGGCTCAGAATTCTCCATCTACAGATACCAGTAGAGTATAGGAGACCCTTTTTTCAACCTAGAACATGACATTGCTCTAGAAGACAGGCTTGTTCAGCTTATTTTTTGTAGAAATTATGAAAGTGCATGCCTAAGTAGAAGAATGGGGCTTTTCTATGCAAAGACTACCTTCTGGATCAGAACATCATTAAAACTATTGGCCTCTGATGAGGGAGGAAAATGGACTCCTAGTGTGTGTGTGTTTTGTTTTTTTTGTTTTGTGTTTTTTTTTTTTTTTAAAAAAAAGATAGCTCTGGCAATACCTGGGCCTCAATAATTAGCTTAGAAAATATTCCTGGGAATATTAGCTGTACCAGATACTTGCTAGTTTAAGCTAGAATTGTTAAAATGTTCTTGGAAATTAGGGCAGGGGGAGGGGGAAGGAATCTGTTGTCTTAACACACCCTTGGATATATTTAACAGGTTCTACTGTTGTGAGTTGCTTCTAAAAGGCCAAATGACATGCCCAGGTATTTCCTTAACAGCCTTTTCAGTTTCCTGCGTCTGGCATTTCACAGTAGCATTAGTACAAGCATTTAATTGGTCTCTCTTGTATATCTGGCAGTTCTCTCCATCAGTTCAAACTTCCTGTTTGCATTACCTCCCACTCTCAGTAACAGGAGATGTATACCTGCATATACTTTTTTTTTTTTTAAACTCCATTCTTGCATGTTAAACTTCTTGTGAAACTATAGAGCCGGTCAGACCATTTTTACGTGCTGGTGCTAGCTAATCTTGCGCTCTTTGGCTGTGAAAATTTCATGTTTCAGCAAAATAACTTGGTAGAATTGTCAAGCATTTTGACAGTGCTTATGTTCAACTGTGGAGGTAATCTCACACTGGGAACATGCCTTCATGTCTGCACTGGGACCTGGACCCATCAGCACCTGTATATACCTATGGAAAAACTTGTTAATGTCATAGAATCATTCTTCATGTGCTCAGCATTAAATCCTGCAGGACCAATGCCTAAAGCTGCAAATTGGAATGTGACCTTCCCTGAAAATGCTTCTCAGATTCATTCTTAATTAATATATCTTCAAAGTTTGAGTTTGTCACTTTCTCAGTAAGCTACTTTTGCTTATGAATCTGCCACTTAGCTAAGAAACATTAAATGCCACTGTCAAAAGCTGATTGATTGCTGCTTTCAATGAACTTGGATGCAGGCCACCCAGTGGGTCACGGATTTGCATTTGGTGCAGTTTTCTATGCTGCTCTATTTCTGGCTCCTTGATGGTAACTTCTTGCTTTCTTGTCTACTTCTGTAGTTCTGTGCAGAGCTACTGGAGTTACATAGGTTAAATCATTATTAGCTTCTCCTCTCCTATATTCCTCACCTCTGGATCTTTCGAAACTTTTTCTTTGTACTCTGCATCCCTAGAGGTTTAACTTTTCTCCTTTTTACTTTAGCCACAGTATTTTGCAAAACTGTAGAACAGAAAAGAAATATGCTGCCAAGTGAAATGCAATCAGCTCCATGGATGGCCCAGAGAACATGGAGATTGGGATCCTCAGTATCTGCCTTCCTGCAAAACAGCAACAGTAGTAGTCATCAAGAATCCTGCAGCTTCAGGCTTCTTTGGGCGTGGTCTATGGAGTTTGCACCTGAAAGGCTTTTTCCAAAGTTTCTGCCTTTTTTTGTTACAGCTTTCTCTTAAGCAATAAATACCTGCATGGTAAAAAGGAGGATGAGTCCCCTTTACCTCTCATGGAGCTGTTTATAGAGGAGCAACTTTCTCTCCATTGGGGAAAAGCTCTATCAGGGTGGTGGGAGCAGTTAAGATTGTTCTTTCTTATCCTGGAAATAAATTTCACTGGCTACATTAGTGTCCAGCTCAATACTCTAGCAAGAGTAGGAGACTTCCAAAGGTCCTGTCTCACAGAGTAAGCCATGTGGGTGTTGCTTTAAAAATCTTCTGCAAAGACTTCAAATGAAAACTTAGATTCATCACGCTGATTTCCAAAGGCCGTGTCCTTTATCAGAAGACCCAAAGAGCTTTCTGTCACCAGAGGCAGTAAATTTACCAACTTTATTCAGACTTTTTCAGGAACAAAAAAGTGCCAGAAAGCTCTAAATTCATGAATTTAGAGGATTCACTGCACTGAGGGTGGAAGTGATCATAGCAAACTACATCTGAATGTAGTATTCAGTTTCTACTCCTTTAAATTAACTTGGCAAAGATACGCGATATTCACTAGTGGGGTAGAATTATGTGAAGCAGCTGCACTGACAGATAAGATTAATTATCCTTTACATTGCTGACATTAACCCTACTTGTCATCAGGGCTGTGGGAAGAGTTGCCCCTTCATCAGGTCATTTTGTGAACACATTTACTACCAATATGTTATTTTAAATTATCATAAAACATAATGAGTCAAAATGGAGGCTGTCACCTGTGGTTTTCTATCAACACTTTAGGATGATCATATCTCTCAGATTTTAAAATGCAGAGGGGAAAATGTTACTAGCCATCAGTTAGACTTCAGAGTTCCCACAGGGCATATATGCCTTAGATACACTTGTAAGCAACTTCGTACAGTGAACCTGAGATGGTGTCATTAAAAAGATCCCTGAGACCAGAAAGCTAGTCTTGCCTGTAACCACCAGTTCTGTGTTCTATAGAGATGTTGCTCAAATATGGGCAGGAAGAAATACTGGCATACCATAGGGAGTAGGATGTCTAGCTGGTGAGTGTCATGTGAAAAGGCTACTCTAGCTTCATTTTTGTCTTAATTTACCTGTTCCAATAATTAGGATGAGGTAAATACTTACCTAGCGTTGGACTGCACTAACAGAAACCAGGACCTGGGCATGCTGGCAAGCAGAGCTGGCCTGTGTGTCTGCTGTCTTGCACTCAGGTGAGATGAGTGTGTCTGTCACCTCTCTGGCTGTGATGGCTGGCTCTGGACCTCTAAGAAAGATGTGTGGGTTGGGGGAGCTCTTCTAGTGAAAAGTGTCATGCTGGCAGCCTGGGGGCGCAGAGGTCCTCGGCCTCTGCCAGCCTTGGTGGCATGATATGTTGAGGAATGCTGGTCTAATTCTTCCTGTGCTATGGAGAGAATCCCCAGGGCATATCTCCAGATACAGGGAGCTGGGAGGCCAAGGATGGCTCCCTAGCCTTTGTGGACATCTCTAATGGAGAGCATGGTGTCCTTAAATTTCTAGGGATTGAACCTGTTGTAATCACATTGACACCAAATCCCTTTTTGAATTCCCAGTAGGAAGTGGGAAACTGAGTGTTTGGTATGGGGTTAAGACATAGCTCTGCATGTAAAAATAATGCTAATCTCTTGTCTCCTCTGTCATACTAAGGTCAATTTTAACATGAGTTTGGGACATTCTTCACTGATAGAACTTCATGGCGAGCGTAAGAAAAGTCAAGTGCATTCAAATTTGTGCATTAAAAATTGTCTCTGGAAAGAGAAGAAAATGTTAATGTTTGCAGAGAAATAACATTTGTAACTTCTAGTAGGGTGGGGTAGCCCATCCCCTAGTTTGCAACAGTAAGCTGATTAGAATTACAAAAGAAACAAAGAAATACAAAGTGTTAACTTGATTAAATTTGCAATGGGGCTGCCCACCTGTTCTTCTAAATATAAGTGACTCTGCAACATGACCCGTTAGTCGTCAGAGGTGGGTGAGCCAGTGAAAGCTTGCACTGAGCCCTGGCTCAGGCTGGGCTCTGTCCGTGAATGAGGGCAAGCCAAGGAAGGGAGAAGCCTGCAAGAATGTCTTGGCACTATATCCTGGCTCCCATAGTGACCTTAGATACAGATCACTTTATGTAATACTTTTTTCAAATGTGTATAGTCAGCTCTAACGGCTCGTTGATCCCAGTTAAGCTCTTTGGCTTGGCTCTACTGTCAAGTGTTCTTGTTTGCCCGGGTCTAGTAAGTTATGTGGCTTGAAGCTACAGGCGTTTCCTTACTATATGGAAATAAATTCAAAAGCTCCATTGTGATCACTTGTTGAAACAGCTCTGACTTATTGCACTAAGGTTCCCCGATGCTGACAAGCTAAACAACTTTCATTTGGTGCAAAACCCTGCCAAGCAAACCTGCTTCCAGATCTTATCCAGAGTGTGAAGGTGTCTTACAGAAGCTCATTTAAACAACTTCACACCATCCTTCTCAATAGAATTGAGTCTGCATAATCCGCATGAATCTCTTGACTTAAACATTGAATCTCAATGCATCACTGCTTAGTGGGTGACAGTCACCATCCAAGTACTACTAATTAGCTTTTTATTCAAATGAGTCCAGACACTAAACTTTTGTGAGCATGGTGTTGCTTGCCAATTGCAACTCGGAGCAAAGCTCTGAAGTGCTCTTGTTAATTCCACATGTTCCTCTTAGGCACATTTTCTGTGTTGCTATCCTACAGATATCTTCCTTTGCTCTGCTGCTCGTATCCTAAAATACAGGCTTATCATTTATTCTGACTAACGTATCCATTTTCATAGGGGGCCCTGGCTATCAAGTATTAAATATCTGTTTTGGTGAAGTAATGTTATATTTCTACTAATGCTGTCACTCTGCCTCACTGCAGTGATCTTACATTGGTCGATCTTAGACCCTTCAGGATGCACTGGCTAGGAGCTTTCTTTTTGAATATGCATTATTTTCTTTCCCAGGGACACTAATTTGAAGAAGCAACCCACCTTCTGATGATAATATAGAGCGTGACTGTTACTTGTGATTTAATGGTGTGTTGACATTGAAATTCTGTCTTCACTCCAATTTTATACATTTTTTTGTATACATCGTATATTGCATTTGTTACTGGATTAAAAATTGTGTTCCTAATGACTTCCATGGCAATTCTGAAATAGCTGTACATATTGCATAAATAAGCTTTGCAGCTGAGTAGTGATTTACAGCTTCCCAAGTTGCATGATTTCTTTGTCAGGCTTATTAAAAACCCTCAAAAGGCACTTCATTTTTACCTCCCTTCCCTTTCCCTGTTGTTGTATCTGTAATTCAGTGCTGTCAGAAGCCACAGGGGAATGGCAACCCTCCACAAGCAGGCAGGCTGACAACAAGTAGCACTGGCTTAAAGTCCTACCCCAGTGCCTTTGCTACAATTACACTTCAGCTCTGCTCTGCAATATCCTGCTTGTTGGTTCCTGGACCTCTTCTAAGCAGAGGTTAAGGGCATAAAAATGAATTGTGCAAGACTTTTCTTTACAGTGATTTTATGCTGTGGGGAATTCCATTAGAGATTAGCTTTTTGGACCATAAAACTTCTTTCAAATCTCTTCTAAGCTGGATATGAATTCTAGTTTCCTGAAGTAAACAAACACAACTTTCCAATCCCGTTCCATCCACCTGCCAAAATTGGGTCCATAAGGGCAGCCAGAATCTATTATTGGTCTACACTGGTGCAAATCTTCTGACGTTAAAGGTTGAATCTGTGTAACTGAGAGTGGAATTTGGCTTGTGGCCTTTGTATTTTATATGGCATGGGTGAAAGCCTACAGTTCAGACTAAGCTCTTGTGACCAGACATAATAAGAGGCTGGTAGAGGAAAGTGATGAAGAAAAGATACTTTAAAAAAAAAAAATAATCTGTATACATGCATGTGAGCATATGTAAATGCTCTAACTGCTTATTTCTCTTTGTATATTAATAAACCTACATAAATATATTTATATTAAATAAAACCTGCAAATATAAATTTATTTTGAGTTATCACTTCCTTCCAGAAGAGTAGTAATTTTGGGAAGTCTTTAATACATGTGCATGAAAGCCAGTCTGTTATTTTTCTCTAATATGGAGAACGTTTGGGTGACAACTTTGCTAGTTTGTGCAGTGTGTAATACCCATCTGGTAGTGGTTAGAACTGAGGTCCCATTATAATAGTGACTTGTGAG
The DNA here is from genome assembly GCF_047370975.1 of Nipponia nippon. Lineage (NCBI taxonomy): Eukaryota > Metazoa > Chordata > Aves > Pelecaniformes > Threskiornithidae > Nipponia > Nipponia nippon. Next base: position 19,723,838 of record NW_028262391.1, read on the forward strand.
AAATAACTGTTGCTTTTTTCTTTCTTGCTGGCTCTTGTTTCTATGTCTCCTTTTTTCCTTTTTACTGTGACATCTTTAGATGCTGTGATCATCATGTTTTCAACTGAATGCTTCTGTATTCCACCAAGAATATCCAGTAGGTTTTTTTTGTATGTTAGGTAACTTTAGGTAATGTAATGGTAATTAGAAGCCATGAATTTGAAAAATTCAATTAAGCAAAAATTATAATGATGGTTTCTTAGAAAAACAAATTATTTTGGCTACGGAAAGGACACTTGTGTATAGAAAAACTTTGAAATAATAATACTGCCTCATTCCAAAGAAAATGGAGAATAATAGGAATGGCCGCTTTAGCTTAATGATAATTCTAGAAAAACAAATTTGGTTTCCGCTTGCACTGTTTTAAGTCTGTAGCAACTCCATTGAAGCAAAAGGAATTACTCAAGACTTATGTGCTGACAATCTCTTTGCTATTGCCTTTCTTTACACACGTTTGGTGATTTCTTCACAAAGCTCAGTGACTTCCAGCAATGTCCATGGGAAGAGAGGGCTCTTCTAAACTTCGAGAATGTAAAAGAGGGCATCCAGAGCCAAACTGGTTATCTGTGGTTTTTAAGCACTGCTTGTTAGAGCACTGAAGTTTTATTATAGGCAAGGGAGCGATGCCTAATATATTACAGAAACTGGAGTAGGTTCTTGGCCCGCTGCAGAGTAAGTGCTGCATTGCGCATGTGTAAGTTGCTTGAAATCTATGGAGTCTTTCACGAGTGCAACTGAAAAGAATCTCTCACCCTCTCTGTCCAGCATGAAAGTTTAGAGTCTGAGTCTCAAGGTGTTAAAAATATGAATTGTGATTTCACATAATGTTTTGATGTGCATTAATCTTAATGGATCAACTCATAATAGTTTTGTTTTGGCCTTGAATTTTTGTTGTCTGGTATTTGCAAACAGTGATTGCTTGCATGAAGGTTTTTTCGAAACCTTTGCTAGTGCAAAATCAATCTTTATGTCAGAAATTTTTTTCCTCACAAATGTTTTTAGGGTGTTTATGGTTCTTTGGGTGTTTAACTCAGATTCTTAACAAATTTGCCTCAGAGGCTGTTTTACTGCCCTGTGGGAATTCAGAATTTGGGATGATTATTGAATCTTTCCTTCCTAACTCTGAAAGCAGGAAGGAAACTGAAAACAGAAGGGTACTTCTCGAGGGAACAACTGTACTGGTAGTCCCATGGGCTTTCCTCTGAAAACATGGCTGCACAGACTCAGATGGATGAACGTCTTCTGTCATCTGAGCCTGCCTAACAAATGCAGTGAATTTTGTTGGGAGAGGGCAAAAAGCTGGATAGTTCTGACAGAGATGGGGAGGGGGGGGAAGGCCAGGACAGAGCACCAAAGCTGGCTTCAGTTCTGCTTTCCAATGGCTACAGTAAGAAGACTTTTTTAAAAACTCTGTCTCTTGTCCTGGTGTGTTACAGGAGATGTGCAAGAATTGTGGCTTTTTCTGTTTGTTTTGGGTTTTAGGGTTGGGTTTTTTTGGGTGTGGTCGTCCCGTCCCCCCCCGAAGTTCTCTATAAATTGTATGCAATGCTGTAATCTTGTGCTTTGTGATGAGAAAGCTCACGTTTCAATGGAGACAAAGCAACTAGGTAGGGAAGGGCCTGACTGCTTTAAAAATTAAATGTGTTATCCCTCTTCTCATCTGTGAAGCTAATATCAGCACCTAAGCATTCAGTAATATTACATAGCATACTTGGACTTTTTTTTTCTCCTGCTTTTCATCAGCACTAGTTTTGGCTTAGATGAGTAATGAAAATATAAAATAAATAAGGACATACAAGGATAAGAGGAATGACATGCTTTTGAACAGTATGTGGCAAGTAACATGATTCTGGCTTATGCTATGGAGCAGGGTGACAAAATGGCCCTAGGTGGTCTGAGAAATCCTATTCTGGGGAAAACCAATGTCTCTGCAGCTCCCAGCTCTAGCCCAGGGAAGGTGAGGGGCGATAGCCTGCGAGTACAGGCAGGTGCCAGTCCCCAGGCTCTGCTGGGGCTGGTGACACAGCAGTAACTTGTATCTCTGTGGAGTGGGGCTGTTCCTTGTTTGAGAGCTGGCTCTATCAATAATACTCTTGTGCTTCTCTAGCTAGAAAAATAAAAGATACTTGTACAGCAATGATTACTAGAAAAACTTTACAATCGCCAATTTATGCACAAAATTTGGTCCTGTGGCAAATTTTTTTTTTTTTCTGGACAGGTGATCAGTGTGTAGATTTAAAAGGCAAATGTGGGCATATGGGAGATCCCTGTTTCAAAATCTACTGAATAATCACCACCAATAAGAAGCATGATGTATGCAAACAGATTGCACTTAGTAGATGCTACACTTCAGCAATAACTGTTTACAGGATCAGGCTCTCTGCTTTCATGTATATGTACAATTCCTATTCAGGTGTGAAATGCTAAATGACTTTGCCTAAGTATCCTACTATTGCCAAAACCAGGCAAAGTTTTGTGATCTCTTTTTCAGTTATAAAATTGTCTTGTCTTAAGCCTCTTTCTTTTCAACTTTCCAATAAGAAGTTCAGTAAAGTGTTCACCAGAGATTTCAACTGCAGAAACCCACTCTACTAAGCTTGTGGATTCAATCCTTTGCCTTTTAGGAAAGGATTATGACAAACAATAAGTTAAACACCATGTCACTACTTGCAAAATTTGAACTGCTATAAGCAAGGCATCCAGGATTGCTGCTGAATAGCATGGTGTAGGACTTGGCACTGTCACTTTCTGCAGGTTTTGCCAGGCTCTTTCATGGCTTTTCTTCATATCATATGAATTTTGTCTTCCACAGCTCTGTTAGAAACAATTAGAAAACTGAAAGAGTAGTGAGCAAAGTTGTTTTAGCTGCCTTTGGGTTACTGAACCTCTAAGCAACCAAAAGACCTTTTGCTGTAACCTCTTCTTTAAAATAATAATCAAAGATTAAAACCTAGTGTTTTGTCTTGTTTGTTTTAAATTTGGGGATGAGGGAAGGAGGGAGACAGACAGACAGACATCTAAGCCCTTCCTGACAACCATTTACTCTGCATTTATTAGTTACTTCCCTTTAAAATGAGGGTGTTATGACACTACCTTGGACAAAATGTCTAATACCTGGGTGGGTAAGGGTTTGGTGAGACTAGTATATAATTTAATTCATTATATTGAAGTACCCACCACATGTACAGAACCATAACCCATGAAGGTAGTTCTGGTGTTTTGTGTGAAGTAGGGTACACAGAGTCATAGGGTAATTTCACACAGGCTGGGAGTTGGAGGTTTTTGCAGTTGAGTAGAACAGGGACTCTTGCCTCTAGAAGTGACAAAGATCACCTGGTCTGGAGGAAAACTATCATAGAGAAGGGAAGAAAAAAAAAAATTCAGTGTGGCAGGCTGACTTGTGGTAACCTTTCCATATTGGAATGGCAGGCTATCGGAGAACAGAGAACACGCCTTACGGAGGCTCAGAGCAAATCATATCAAAAGACTGCTACTAGGTTGTCTGCATTTAAACTGTTTAGTTTTTGTAAATGCCTTTACTCATCAGATATGGTTATACTGAACCAGTGGCATTTCAAATTATGTTTTCAACAGTTCAGATATTCATGCTTATGTGTCTTGTGCCAAAATAGTGTTCTTTTAAACAGGTATTTTTCTGTATATTGGTATGACTCAATGAGCAATAAATCATGAATTTTTTTATCTAGTAATTTTCCTGTTGAAAAAGGGAATAAGAAATTTATTTTTTTAAGTGGGAAAAGTTTTTTGGATGTTTTTTCAGTTTTAATTGAGATTAAAAATTTTTAATGTTGAATTGAGATTTAAACAGCCAGAACTGAAAAGTTAAAAATGACTCAGTGTTAAACAGATATATTTTAATTTTTCATAAATTTTTCAACATGATTGTAGTTATGAAAAGATGAACTTGAACATGCCATTTGTTGTCAAAGATTATGCTGCTGGCAAGGTAACTTTTCCCTGCAGCTGCGATACAATAAGGGATTTTATTTGTTTGTCACAAGAATTTTGACTGATTTCAGGGACCCAGTTTTGTGGCTGCATTCTGAACATCTTGGTACTGTTAAGAGTTTAGAGTCTGTAACAGCCTCTATAAAGCAAAACCAAGGTTAATGGTAGGAGGCTTTGTAACTATCTGTTCTGTAGATTAAACAGGGCTGTCTTTTCTGTTTTAGGTCAGTATTCTAGATGTCCAGTTGGCTCAGGGAATTGTTAATAGCCTGCCTCCATCTGTAGGTGACCAGTGTGAATATTGCTGAACTTGACAGCATCTAAAAACTATTTGGTGGCATGTGTGAAATAAGTTTGGAAATCCCAGCTTTTAATGGACAGATATCTGTGGTACAGGAGCTGTATTCACAACTGGCAGTTCTGTTGGCACTTTTGATGCAGGCACAGGGTGAATGAAAATATGCATCCTGCTGACCTCTGGATGTAATGCTTTGAGTCAGGTCTTAGATGCCTCGGTGAGGGAGTAGCGTTGGTTCCCCCTGTTTTGTACCCATTTGGGAATCTCTATCTCTAAGGCTCCAGTTGGGAATATGACACGTGATACTTACCTCTGATAGGGATTCCCTTTCCCTGATGGAATATTCCAGCAAGGGATTTGTATGGATTCAGAAGGTTGAATATTTAAAGCAAATGCCAGAACTTTTGGCAGGTTTTTGTTTGGTGTTTTTTTTTTGTTTTTTTTTTTTTTTTTTTTTTAAGGCAGCTGATTCTGTTTCCTTCCTGGTAGGTTATGGTTGGCCAGCTCTCCTCTTCTCTGGGAACAACGGTATCATGAAGTAGACATTCCTGTGTAGTTAGATCCAGTGCCCACCAATAACAGAAAATCAAAGACAGTAGCACCAGCAATTAAAACACTTTCTCTTTGTTAGTCTGCTAGTATTTTTAGGAAGCTGATGGAATTTGGCTTGTCATCTAATGCGTTGATCCTTTGCCAAATGTCAGGTCGCCTGACCAGCCGCCCAAGTCACTCTACCAACTGTCATCCTCCCTTGCAGAAAGTGGAATGCACTGGAGTCGGCAACTTGATGAAGAATTAACACACTCTGCCAGCATGCTCTAATTAAACAGCTATATAGATAACAGCTGTGAAAAATTCATCAATCACGGAATGTTTATTATTGGAATTAAAACACCTCATAACTAATGCATAGATTTGCATTGATTACTATCTCCTAGAATGAACAAGTGATGCCAGCTTACTGTGCCTGGGCATTTTGAATGTTTCTATTGCTTGTGCTGTCACCCATCTGCCTCTCATTTGTTAACCATAGTTAAAGGGTCGATCAGCTTCTTTGCAACAAGTCAGGATCTACATCCATAGAGCTGTGATGCTGAACACTACAAGGAACTCTAAATTCACTTTGTTATGTGGTCTATGGGGTATTTCTGTATATCAGCCTTCTAGGCACATGGACAGGACTCTAGATTTATTCACACTTGAGTAAATCAGAAGTAATGCAGCAAATAGTAGTGTAGTTACATTGACTTATAACTGTGGTTAGCTCAGAAACAAAATAACAGTAAGTTGCCCAATTTCAGTTTCTCCTAGCATTCCACTGTCTAATCTAACAGTAGTGGCAATTGTGTGTATCCTTTTTCAATAGGAGGTGTCCTCCTCAGGCAGTATATGTTGCAGTCAAGCTACTAGAAAACTCAATATACAGAACATTTTCTAAGCTGTTTGAAGATGGTCATATAAAAATATGCTTGCATGCACTCACATTTGTATATATTCAGTGCAATGTATTTGTGTTGGTAATAGCAACATCTTTGCCATGTTTAGAAGCAAACTTGCTTATTTCTGTCAACATTTACAAGGACTTACGCAATATGAGTGCAGATACAGTTCTGAAGCATTTAATCCATGTGTTTAGGGCCAATACAATGCTTGAGGTTCCACTTAAGCCCTCAAAACTTGTGGTGCTTTGCCTAGAACCATTACATCCAAACTAAATGGAACAAACTTGAGTGTTAGAGCACTAATATGACATACTTCTCCAAGGCATGAAACTGAGTAGAAAAAAGCAAGCAAGAGGTTGACCCCAAGGTTCTGAACCTGTGATGAACAGGTTCATAATTCTGAACCTGTCTCTTGTGGTCTTCAGTGCTCATGAAATGGTACTTACAGAATTGCACACTCAGCAAGCTGAGAGTAAATGCTTTTCCTCAACTAGAAAAAAGAAATGCTTGAAAATATTCACTGACAGAGCTTGAAAAATGTATTGGTAGGCAGAAAAAAATTAGGAGACTTGTAAATGAGAGAAATTGTAGTGTTTTAATTGATTAAATAAAATGTCTGGAATCTGGTCCTGGAATTTGTGTTTGTCTGCTTTAGGATCTCATTCTACCTTGTAGCACAACAGAAATATGGTTATCTTGGAGGAGGTTGACTGGATGTCTTTAAATAATAAAATGAAAAACCAATATAAAATATGGTGCAGGGATCTAAACTTCGGATTTCTGCCAGATAAGGTTACCAGCCAATACTTCATGGCTGTAACAGAAACTGTTTTGTTTTGTATTTTAAATTAACTTTTAGGCCAAACTTGAGTATTACCCACAGTGTGCAGACATATTTGATGAGGTTGTATGATTAAGAGGTAAATAACAGGTTTTTAATGAATAACTAGGACCTCTCATGTCAAGAGATGAAGACTATAACTCTACCTAGAACAGGAAAGAATCTCATTGTGTATCTTAACTAATGACTTAAGTGGCATTCATGAGAGCTGAAGGAATTCAAGAAGTTGAGGAACCCTTTCTCTAATGGGCATGGTGAACAGAGTTCATTCAGTTAACTGTAACATGTTTTTCTCTTTGACAGGCACTTTCCTAGATGCTGAGCATAGCCCACACCTTTGTGAACAGTCTATTTGCAAAGATGAGGAAAAAGAACCTTTTTGATAGGTCTTTCAGAGATTCTGCTGCCAGATGCTTTTCTGCTTTTACACAGGCTTGATCCTGAAGTTACTGTTGACTTCAGTAGAGGTAAGACTTTAGATTTGTTGCTTTGTTGTTTGTTTGTTTGTTTTCCCTCATGAGAACAAATTGGGCATGTCCTTATGTTTGCTGCAGAGTACTACTGGGATTGGCAGCAACAAGACAAGGTAGAAAATCAACACAAACAGTGAAATGTTTATTGATACAAGATATAATTGCTTCATGTACTTTGTGACAACTCATGAAGATCGTAGTCATGGTCAAGCTGAATTTCCACTTATGTGGACAGATGAGCTGGCAGAATGTGCCCTGGTATTTAAGTATATTGACTTCCTAGCCTTGTACCATGAGAGAATTTGTTAACTCTAGAGAATACATACTGTATGTTGGTGAGGCAGGTCTACTAAGCTGCTGTACTTAGGTGCCGTGCTTAAGCTATGATAATTTATTTCTGACATAAGAACGTCCTTCTGAAAAACTGCTCTGTCACATATTCATGCATAGTGGAGGGTATCAGTACCGAAGCCAGTGCATGTAGGTCTCAAGATGTCCAAAAGCTCCATGTGTTTTGGAGGAGGAGAGGTTTTAAAATGTGTCAGCCTTTACTGTACTGAAGTGTTTGACTTTACTGCCATGCTTGCAATATTTCTTCTGTCTAAGAAGAGTAAGGAATACTACTAATTCAGCACTAAAGTTAATTAGCACAGACTGTAAATGTTTATTTGTTTTTTAATAGCAGTAAATGCATTATAAATGACTCCCATGTTCATCTATTGTAAAAGCCTGCTGTTAGAGTAATTTGTAATGTAGCTTTTTTTTATGATAGCTGTTGGCATTGCAAAAGCAAAAATAAGAATTTGGTATTAATTGTGGAATAACCAGACATGTAAAGTGTAATAAACCTGCTAAATTTTTAACTAGGACTTGCCACATGAAAAATATTAAAAATATTGCATGTATATTGATGGCTAGTTAAGGTACTCTTTATTTACTTTCAGAAACCTGCTTTTGTAGGCTTCTCCCATCTGAAATAATGTTTTTCATAAATACGGATTCACTACATCTAAGGTCTAAATACATTATGATAATTCTTGGCTTTTGAAATAAAAGTGTGGAAAATAGTATACTTTAAGTTTTATCTGTTAGATTGAATGCAACTTCACAGATGCTTATGAAAAATTGATAGCAAAATTTAATTACATATTGAGAAAGTTAGACTTTTTATAAAATTTCTGGTGGCGTATATGTTTTTTTTATAGCACTGTAAATGTACCTAATAGTGTTCCAAAGTGAGTATTTGTCAAGATTTGAACTAAAACAATGAAATCTGTTTTAGTTTACCCCTTCACTTTATGCAGCTCTGTGTGGCCATTCTTACTTCAGATTAAGTGTATCCTAATTAGCAAGTTCTTGTTAGTTAAATTATATTTTTAAATTATATTTTATATTTATATCTTTTAAATTATATTTTATAGAAATGAAACACAACATTGTACTGAAATAGTACAATGTGTGAATGAAGAGCTGCTTTATAGTCCTGTTTCATGCAGGACACACATTTTGTACTGAACTGATTCCCTTTTACCTAAATGAAGAAAGCTAAACAGATTCAGGATTAAGGCAGATATATAATAGAGAGGAATGAGGAAGGTGCAATTTCTGCTGTGATTTCCTTAGAGAAGTACATTTTAGAGAAAGATTAAGACAATTGAGAGCAAGTTTGGATTTCTAGAGTGGGAACCTTCAGCGGGTATGGAGGACAAAGTATTTTAGAAATGACAAAAAGAAAAACAGTATGCAGAGGGGATGGTAGGTGTTACGGGCAGAAAGAAAAGGTACACATACCTAATTCAGTTTACACTAGAAAACTGAGACATTTCCATCTCATACTGTCTTTTTGCCTTTAGTTTTAAATAAGTTTTGCCCTTGGGTATTATGAGAGTGAAATCTCCACTCTTAATACCTTAATCAATGCTTGTTTTCTGCAACTACGGTCTTTTTCATAGTCTTTTCAGTCTTGACTGCTGGTCAAACTTTATTGAGCCACTTAAATTGATTAAGGTTTTTCCAATTTTGCAACATCATCTCTAATGCAAGGAATCCAGTGACCTAACCATCTTTTCAGTGTTATTTCTGTCTCGAAGTTTTGAAGATTATCCAGCTGTTGATATGCTGGATTCTATCTCGGCAATATTTTCGAGAAGAAGCAAATATGATATGGAAAGCACTGAACTTTTTTTTGAGAACAAGAGGAACGCCTTATATACCCACTCAGATACACTGTTGAAGACACTGAAATGTCACCAATAAAGGCTGAATGATTTGCTTGCACAGCAAGAGCTCAGCTTCTGGAAAGATTTGACTTTGGTATGAAAATCAGAGCACCTACCACACATTTTTTGGTATATTCTCTGCATAAAGCATACATTTTCTGAGAGTTTTGGAGTAAATATGTTATTTTTTTAAAATAAGTGTGTTTCTATATAAACATGTGATTATTTTTGGACTTTAATCTTGACTTCCATATACAGTACTGATAACTTTGGCTTCTGAAAATGTTCCCATTCCAGAAGGCAATTACTTGCTTGTTGATGAAATAGTGTCTTAGTGAGAAAGATTCTCTTTTGTTTATTAGCTATTGCCTGCTTTCTGCTTTTCATGAAGATGTTTGCAAACGTCTCGTTAAGCAACAGATCCAAAAGAGTGGAAATGCATCATCTGATCTAACACTCAGTGAAGCCAACTGGATTCTTCACTGACTCACTAGGAGTTCATTCCAATTGGAGTAGAGTAACTTGTAAAGCTATGGGTTGTGTTTTCTTAGATTTAGAAGATTAGACATGAACCTACTGATACTGACACAAATGTTAGTATAGCAGGTATAGATGTACTTGCAGAACAGTGGACACTCATCTCCAGCATCCTCTTCTGTCCTATACTGAGGTACGCTCACATCAGATAGGTTTTATACTTCTATTAGAGAACATGTACTGCAGATAACTTGCAAGGAGAAGTAAACTGTATGTGAGTCTTTCACATCCCATAATGTAGTGCTCAAAGGGGTTCAGAGAAACTAGTTAAAGGGCTGGAGAATCTTCAAGAAATAGGAAAATACATCTAAGAGTGTTGAAAGCAAATACCTAAAATGAATTTTGTGATTTGAGATCTGCCCTTTTGCTTTAAAGTTGTGACCAGATGATCATGAAGATGTTATGCCTTCCAGCAAAGTGCTCTGAGAAATGATTACGCATGTTCAGTTAATACAGTGTCATTACTCCATTGTGCCTTTTCGATCATAAGTGGTGGGATGGGAACAGGTTAATACTGGAATCGTGTTTAATGACTTTCTGGGTTTGATTACAGCAGCATTGCTTGCTGTCCTCCCAAACAAGCTTTCATAGTATATGTGGATGATATAGCCTGTCAGGATGCTATTGCTCTTCATATTGTTATCTCTGCATTTAGGTCCTGTTTTCAGTCACTTAGAGTTCTTATTAATCAATGTATTGATGGCAAAGTCAGTCTTATTTCAATGTCCTAGACTGTTTATGGTGTTGCTTTCTCTGGGCCCTAAAACAACTCTTGCAGTAATGTTGATGCTGGTTTTTGCTCTTTCCCATTTTCCGTGGAGAATACTAGGCTCTCACCTCTGCTCACTATACATTGGAATTAGAATGGTGGATAATAATAAACATATGATACTTCAGGTATAAAATGTGTGCATCCAGATATTTCTGTCTTCCAGCTCTGTCAAGTTGTGTTGCCTTTAGCTGTGTTTCCCTTGAAACAAGTTTGTCATCAAAATGTATTCAATCTATCATGAATTTTCAAAAGTTTAATTCTAAAGTTTCAGTTTCATAGATTTAAAAGGTTGAATTATTTATGATACAAATTGGAAATACTCAGTTTTAAATAACAGCACAATGTCATTATACAGTGTGTTATTACCTGCATTTAAGCTTAGAAAAACAGATATTTGGCACAGATGGGAAGAATAATCATAAACTTATGGTTATTAAAATGCCTTAATATATTTTCAGAGGGGATTTCTCATTCATGTGTAGGTATGGTTGTACTTTTCCAAGTTTGATAAAGACAGCAATGAGAGCTGAAATATTTTTAGCATCCTTATAAAGGGGACTATATTAGGAAAACTTTGTGAGTGCATGTCTGTCTTTTCCAGGGTATCTTCTAGTACAAGTGTTCATTAATCCATGAAACCACTCACAGATTTACTTCCTTTGAAAAAAGGTGGTGCTACTTCTGGTCTTCCTGACTTTATATCCACTTCCGCAGGGTTTCTGATTTGTTTGTGAGTGAGGGCCATGAAATTTTCCCTTCCCCATGCAGATGGCACGTGTGTTTCTTCTCCAGCCCCTCTTGGCTCATACATGACACTCAGAGCCTCAGTGCAGCCTGGCTAAATAATCATTCTTTGGCTAATATTTAAGGTCAGTTTTGCTGTGAGTTAAAATGAAGGAATAACATACTGAACAGTACAGCCTGCAATTTCCAGAGCGCCTGTGAATTGGAGACTTTCACCCATGCAAGGTTTTAATTTCCATGTTTTATATCTATGTTTTCATTTTAAATGAGTAAAGCTTAAATATATTGTTCAAGAAATAGAGAGCTGAATTAGCAAAGCCCTGCTGAGCAGGTGATGGTTGAATCCCTGGATAGCAAATGAAAGGGAAAGTACTTCCTGCCTTCAGTAGTAAAAAGTTTTATCTTCCATTTGAAAACTCTACTGACACATCCGTCAAGCAGTCTGACAGGGAAATTAAATTGGGTTACAGCACTGCAAGAAGTCCAGATTATGTTCCTGCTGAGCAGTAACAAATTGTGGTGAACTTTATAAAAAGTTTCTTTCTGTTTTTCACAAAATAATGCAGTATAGAGCTAGTCAGTGGTCACAAGAGACACTTGGGAAACTTCTGGAAAAGCTTGGTAGTCCTTAATAAGGAAATAAAATGAAATTATAGATGTGGCTTTCCCTTCTTGCAGAACCATTTGTTTTCTCTGCTCCTTTACAAGCACACCAAACCTGCACAAGGTTCAATTTGCGTTATTTACTGCAAAATGAAAAAAATTAAATTACTTTCCTGACCACGAGCTAACATACTTGTGTCCCAGTTGTGGTGGGTCACCATTAACTTCCACTGAACACAGTAAGAGATGCAGCTATTCTGCTGGAGGTCACAATGGAATCCTAATTTCCCCCCTGTGAATTTTACCCCAATAATCAAATTAAGAATATTTTAATTCAATTCACCTCATGTATGCATTTCAGTAACCTTTCTTATCATTCATTTGTTTAGAGAGGAAGTCTCATGCACAGCTGGAATCCAAGTGCTTTTGAACTCAGGGATGTTCAGATCTAGAACCATAGCCTATCTTTGCTTTTCTCTTATTGCATCCTGGCTCTGAATACCCTCCAACTTGAAGCAACTTCAGACCCATCTCTAATGGCACTGAGAAGCTATGAATGCTTGAAAAACAGGTCCAGAGTTGTTTTCAAGCTTTGTGAACTTCAGCCAGCCATTCCACTAATGTAAGCGTCAGGTTTTTAACAAAATCCAAAACAGGGAAAGGTTTCTAGTGTTAGGTTTCTTTGCATCCTTCTGAAAAACCTTTGCATTCATATGAAAAATTAACATTGTTTATATATTTGTGTGTATCTAGGTATGGATGATTAAGTATAACCTTTAGTATGTGAGATCCTAAGTGTTTTAACAAAAGAGAATTAACTCCTTTCTGTTAATTCTTCATTGTGTCTTCCAGAACAGTTGGATTTAACCATACAGTCTAGACTATTTTTGAATAATACCCATGCATTCTTAGATTCAAAAGAAAAATAAAAAAGGGGGAGAAATTCCCTTCCATTTAGATGTTCCTCTTACAGCGTGAGTATTAAAAGCCATTGGTCTCCAAATATATTGTTTATATGGAAGTTAAACTACCTTTAAAAATAGATACAAATGAATGCAACTGAAAAATAAAGGAGAAAGTTTATGAGACAAGGAAGGCTAATGTTGTTTAATGAAGTGTGGCATTCTGATCTGTTTTAAAAGCCTTTTTCTTTCTTAGTAAGCAATAGGAGTAAAATGTTTCTCTTATGGGCTTCTGCTTTACACATTGCATGCTTGCCTTGAGGGATTCAAAACCTAAATAAACCTTAACTCAGAAAAGATGCAAGTATGAGAAATCTCATCCTTTTTTTGGAACAGCTTAGGGGCTGATTGTTTATTTAACAAGCTGGTGCCCTGATTTTACCACTGACACACTTTGACAAAAATCCCCTCACAGGCATTTAAAGTTGCAAAAATGAAGAAAATTGGAAAGAAAGATGTGAGTCAATGTGCAAAGCCACAAAGGTCTGCTGACCTAGGTGTGTTCAATATTTAGTAACTCTATTTAAAGTTGCAGAGCTAGAATGATCTCGGAGAGCAGTTAGCAATGCTCTGATGTAATCAAACCAAATGAGATCTTCCTATGAGTTGTTGGTTGCTTGAGTTATTTTGTACAGGAACTTATTCTGGGGAAGAGGGAAATCACATCTATAGAAAGACCCAGAAGAGTACTTACAAAAATCCTAACAGACTAAAGTGAAATTTCAATAGTGCATAGGCTTTGTGCCAGCTCATAAAAGGTGAATGTGTTTTATCCTTAGATGTCAAGATTGTTGAGTGGCTGAATTTGGGAATTGCCTTTTGTTCTCTTCACTGAAGCAGCTGGGAGTTGTGGTTAGAAGGCAGGTGCAGGTGCTGACATAGCGTCCCTAAAATTAGCACTTCCCAGTGGAGTGTTAAGTGCCAAACCCAACTACAAGAGCCAGTACAAAAGTTGATGTTTTGCCTATGGATATTTTTTTTTGTAGGAAAAATGCTATTTTGAAACACTGATGCAAAACACTTTTTATTGCTGCAAGATTCCCTTCCCACTAACTAGAGTTTTCTCGATACAAAATTATTCCTTTTAAACAACTTTTTTTAACGAAAAACCATTGGCTATCCATCAGGGAAGGAAGTTTTTTTTTTTTTTTTCCTCTGTCCAGTCCTTTTCCCTTTTCTTATTTCCACTTTTTTTATACTGAGATGCAAGAAGAGGGTGTATGGAACAAACTGAGGAATGGGGAAACAGTTGGGAAAAAAGCCCTTTTTATATTTTTTGGAACCAAATAGGGAAGAATGAAAATAGTGTTTTCCCGTTAATTTACATTATCTTTAATTTGTACAGTTGGAAGGGAAGGGCAAAAAGGAAGGTAAAGAGATTTCCTTTCATGTCATGGATGCTCTCACCTCTGTCATCTGGGTTTCTCCAACTGTTTTCTACAAGACTAAACTATCACATTTCCCCAAATGAGATTTCCTATGCTTGTCTCATTCCAAGTCACAGCAGGCTTGTCAATGATCACTTTTTGAGTTCCTGTTTCTGACATTGTGAAACCTGAATTCTACTGTAACTATTATATTGATTCAACCCAAAATCTTCAAATAAGCAAAACTTCAGGTTTTTTTTTATGTACATAGGATGTTTGTTATTTAGAAAGCACTGTTTCAATATGACTTCACTTTGTGACCAGACAAATTTATTGAAGTTTGTCAATGACAGCATTAGTAAACCTCCTGATCAACAGGGATTTTGAGCACATGATTCTGAAGTGTGCAAACAGATTATATTACTAAGTGGTATCCATTTAAGTGGATAGACATTGTAATTAAATTCTACTTCATGGTGTCCTGATGTTTGTTTAGATTTAAGTAATGGTCTGAAATTGACCCAGACGTGCCTAAAACTCTCAGTTGGATGATGGGAATCTGGAAGGAGTAGGCACATATGATTTCTCATATCATTTAGAGTGGGTGAATTCAAATCCCCTGAATATTTTTTTTTTGCTTATTTTGTTGTTTTCAGCCCTGTGAAAACTTGGCAGTAAGTACAAGTGGAAAAGAATTAAAGAAAAATGAACCAAAGTTTGATTTGACTTCAGTTTAAATTTAATCTGAAATAATTCACTCAATCCCTTTTACATTTTTTAAAAATTATTTATTCATGGAAAAATGCATTTAAAACATAGTTTAAAAGTTAAGATTCATTAAAAAAATTACATACAGGTATATCCTAAATTGGATATACCCAGCATCTCAAACTCTCCTCAACCAAAAATCTTAGTCCTCCTTACTTTACCTGTAGAGAAGAATAGACCTGGAGCGGTTCAAGAAACTTGGTAAAAAACATTTTATTTTGGCTTCCATTTTTTAGAACAAATAGTAGTATCTCCTATTTCCATTGAAGTAGTTTTGACTGGAAAATCAAATAATTTATATTTCATTTCCAATAGTATAATTTTTTCCAGATAATCTTTTCCTCGGAAAAGTTTTGCCTTCAGTGTCTTTCTAATTTATTGGTGGTGGTGGGGGGGGGGGAGCGCTGGGAGGGAGTCAAGCAGGAGAATAGGGCAGACACACCTGTTTTAATGAACACTTTCCAACCAGTTCTGCTCTGTGTGTTGTTTTTTCTAGATTTTATTTTTTTTCACTGAGTAAGGGATTCTCCCTCATATCTACATTTGTAATTTCATTGTGTTTGACCTATTAACTAATGCATACAGCAAATCTTTAATTTTCAGTACTTGGTGGCTAAAGATGAAAATGGGTCTCATAGAGTAACTGCAAAATGAGCTTTAAATTCTGATTAAAAATCATCTTATCAACACTACATTTCACATTGTATAGTTATGGGTCTGATATTTGCTGAATTGGTTACGCTAGATTACTTTATAGTACTTTGTGACTGAGAGGGAGCATGACTCTTTTTTGAACAATTTCTTTTGCACAGTGGGGTGACTTAAATTAGTGTGACTGACATCCTCCTAATACGCTTAATCTTTGGAACAATTGATCTGAAACTTGAGCGTTTTCATTCTGATTGGATCAGAGCACAGGGAAGAAGTTGGATGTGCTTGGATATGCAGGCATATTCATATAGCTGCTTCTCTTTAAATCCTGATCCAAGGTATATCTAAGCATGTGTGTAAACTTAGCATATGAACATTGGTGAATGAAATGGAAAAATTCTGGCCCAGAAGAAACTGTCACACCTCACCGGAACAAAAATGAATCCAGGACTTTACCCAATGAGTAAATTTACAAAATGCAGGTGCTTAAATGTTTGAGAGAAATATATGTAAAAGGACGAGGAGAAAAATATTGCCATGGCTGATGTTCTCCCAGATGAAGGATCATGCATATATAAAAACCCAATTAATATTAAAGATGCTTTCCCTGGGCTAAAACCTAAAACTAAAACCTAAAATTTTCCCTGGACTAAACCCTAAAAAAGGATTTTCCTTGGTAATGTTGCTGTTAATCTGCAGCATGTAATATGCTGTTTACTTGAGCAGGGAGTCTCTTGTATGAAATGCCATTCCCATCCCCAATCCCAGTCACTGATTTGACTTCCTTAATACATTTTGTATAAAAATTGTGCTTAGATCTCTAAGCACCTGTCTGGTGTATCTGGCCAGTAGAGTAGCACTAGCATTATAAAAGAAAAATTGGAAAACAGTAGCCAGTGATTAAAGCATCAATCCCACAAATAAGATAATAATCTTTTTAAATAGTTGTGTCCTTTCTGCTGGTGAGTATGCGCCTATGCTGAGTCAGTGCATCCCCAGGGTGGCAAATGATGTACATATGATTAAGAGCTGCAGAACAAACTGCCCAGAAGAATTCAACACTTGTGTAAATGAACGTGTCTGAACTCCAAAAATCTGAACTATCCCCTAGCTGTACAACAGTATTTACAGTATATTGCTTTTTAAAGATATTGTCACAAGGTAATAAAAACAAATTTTGAGTGGAAATGCACATGTGCATCCTATTAAAATACCTGTGTGAACACCGGCATGGTCAGATGCAAATGAAGTCACTAGGCCTTGTATTTATCTGGCTGAGAGGTGAAAGGGTCAAACTTCTGGCCTAATGGTTAGTTGTTGAAGCTGTGAAATTTGTTTTAGACAGTTATTAGACTTGTTCAACAGCATTCCTTTAAGAGCTTGCATCCTAATGCTTCAAGATGCAGAATTTCAGAACTTCACAAGAATATGCAAGAACTACTACATTACTCTCTGAGTATACTTGTTTTGCCTTAGAGATGTCATTAGAGCTTTTTAATTTAGGAATATATCATCACCATGAAGAAACGATTTGTTTCCTAGACACTCAGAAAATACAATTGTGCGTGGAATGCTTAAAGTAAGATACACTATCCATAGCTGAAACATTTTCTAGTGACAATGGGCATTCCTTTGCAGAAGTAATACTTCAGTCTTGCACCGGACTTATCAGGTTAAAAACGCTTTTGCATTGACCCTAGTGATATCAATATGATAGCACTAAAGAAGGTATAGTCTTTTCCCCTCAATCCACCTGCCTTGTCCATTTCTCCCATATGACAAATGCTATCTAGCTGAAACTAATGTGGATTGAAGGGGAAGTCATGTTAGCAGAGGTTTGTGAGTTCACTGAGCATGTGCACATCCTTTGGTACCCCCACAATATGTTGTCGGGTTGTTCAGTCAGCTGAGTACTGAGGTCTGGAGTTCAGTTGATATTTAGCACAAATGATGTCATTATACCTACAGGGTACACTTACATGGCCAGGCTCAAAAGCTGATGCTAACCATGTATTGACATGTAGTTTGTTGTGCTATGCATTAAGCTGATACACTGTTACTAGTAGCGTCACTAATGATGTATTTTGCATCACTAACTATACTGCATTTTGGTTTAAAATATTTAGCAAATATGTAAGGTGATGAGTTTCCTAAAGATCTGGAAGTAGGTATATGAATGCAGTTTTTTGTGACATTCTCCACTCAGATTCTCACCTGGTAATTCTCCATTTGTTCCAAAAACTAGAGAATAACTCTTCTTCATGTGTCTGCATTGGGTGTTGGGGGGCACAGGGCATGGGATAAGAGGGAGACAAATAGTAAAGAGAGGCAGAAAAAAAGTGTGACGAAGGATTGTGTGGTGAAGCACTATGGCTAATCTGAAAGTTCTGTTAAACTTTGTTTAAAGGATAAAAATCAAGCCAAAGCTGGAAAAACTTGCCTGAAGGAAAGTGCCGCCTGTATGCAACTTTAAGTGCTGACAAGTTAGGTAGGAGTGTGCAATAACTGCTATTTCCCAATAACAAGAAGTACTAATAACAACCTCACCATCGTGTGGCACCCACACACCTTGAGCCATTAAACTAGAGCATCCAAAGACCATCTCTCACAGCAAGCATTTTCACATCCCTCCAAGCACTAGCTCAGTCCCTCTGCTTTTTCCTTCAGATGCTATGTTTATGGCCTTTTTTATTTTTCATATGCTCACAAAGCAACAATAACCAGAGGATAAGGTAGAGCTGCCCAAACCTGGTTTCTAGAAAGGATGGCACACAGTGGTCTGATCCAGCCCTGGAATCCAAGGAATGGAGAAACTGCAGTGAATGTGTTTTATACTGGAATTATTTTAAAAGAGTATCCAAACGCTACCTTGAAGCTAAATGCCACTTTAAAGGCCACAAATGGGCCATCTTAAAACTGCATCCCAGCAACAGCTACAAACCTGCAGTTTGCCTGAACTTGAGCCTGTGGGACCGTGGTGTGTTTGTAGTATCTGAGTATCCCTGGCAATGGCTAGAGAGCACGTGTGCACCTGTTTTCTAGGTATTGGGTGTTTCTTTTTGGTCTGCATATAATTGGTGGTTGTCTTCCCCTCGCTACTTCTTAGCTTATTGGAGATAATTTTTTTTCTTTTGAGCTTTATGTGGTAAAAATTCCTGTTCTGTTACATCTATGGTTTTTGCAGAGAGTGAGGTCTTTTGGGCTAGTTCCTATAAAGAACATAGACGCTGTACAGCCAGGTTAGGCATGTAAATCCACCGTACTGACCCTTAAAATCCTGCTCAGTTTTCATCTAGTCTTAGAGCCACTGCTTTTCATAGCACCTGGATTTTCACAAGCAAAGTCACATTATGTGCTGTGGGGTTTGAGAGGTGGGTTTTGCCTCTTTCAATGCCAGAGCCTGACCAGCAGGTGTATCTGCAGCATACCTTGTGGATACCACGTAGGTAATAGCTACCTCTTTATCAGGCAGCCTGGTGTTTAGTGCACATCCATACTATGTTGGATGTCTTATTTCACAACAGATAGAGCAGTCTAGCTGGCCAATAAAGAAAAAACAATCCAACCTTTCCATAGTTTTACAAAAAAAATCTTTTGATGTGTATAAAATTTGACATTTAATGAAACAATGCTGAATCATGTGAATATGTTGCAGTCTGTGATGGATCGGAACTGGAATACTGACAGCTCTGAGGCATTTTTTAAAAGTTGGTAACAGTTCAAATCTCATCAGCTTCTGAGATTTCATCTGTTTCTTTGGGAGGGTGGGATAAATGTCTCTGGACATGATGCCAAGCTTGAATCTTTAAGAAGACTTGGATGAAAATTCCTTTCTTCTTCTGACCCCATCTCTTCTCACCCATTGTGATATTATACAAATTGAATTTCAGGGCTTGTGAGCTAAAGTTTCTGCAAGTCGGCAAAAGTGTCTTTCCATCTGATTACCCTTGAGGTCAGAAGCACATAGTATATTCAGGGGTGTTTCTAATCGAACGAAGCTCAGAATATGTGAGGGATGTAGACAGCAGCTGGCCCCAGCAGAGACTAACAGATTTGCTGAGAACCTGTAAAGATCTTGGCAGGATGTCAACAAAGATACTGCAGGGTTGCTAGATGCCAGGAAAACGAGATCTTTGGTTTGCGGCAAGGAAAATGGTATTTAGGGAGGATGGGTTGTAATAAATTACAATAATAGCACTGTGAACAAGTCTCATCCAAAAGTATTAGAGACTGTGACTATAGTGGGAAAGTTGTGTACTCACTTTCATGGATGAAGAAGCTGAAGTAGAAGCAGGTGAAAAAAAGATGCACTTTCTTATAGTGGCAGAGTATTATCAGAGCCAGGAAAAGAAGTAACTCGATTCTATGTAGGAATTAGTTTTTAAAAGAAGTGAAGGATGAAGGCAACAAAAGCAATGATGGAGAAAGAGCTTAGCTGACTTAAAACAATAGGAAAGAGAAGAATGGAAGGCTGGGTGGATAAAATAGAGATGCTTGTGGAGAGCAAGATCATAGATTTTGCAAGGTCCTTACTGTCTTTCTGTGATGGCAAGAAACTGAATCTACAGCATCAGGAGTTTCTAGCATGCAGTATCCAACTATAAATTTAAGTTTACTCTGACCATGCATTTGCTAGTGGTGTGCTCTGGCAGAGTATGTAGGTATTTCTCTGAAAGCTTCAGGTGCTGGAAATCTTAGCTGGCCATTTACCTGATCGAGTGTAATGGTGCACACCTCAACCATGCCTGACCCTTAGATGTTGTCAGAACATTTTAGGTCAGCCTGCAGGAGCCTGTTTGATCTGTTATGCTGATGGGTTCTCCTTGCTCCCTCACAAGAGTTTTAGTGAAAACGGTGCTCTCTAAAGAGCCTATCCAGAATTAGTATGTTACTGAAGCAAAACTGTGCATTTAAAGAGCCAGCTTCATGAGGAGAGAAAAGAAAACAGATTCTCATCTAATCAGCACATTGAATGTGACACAGAGAACAGCAGCCCGCCCTAACAGGGAATGCCTGCATGGAAATTCCTGCCCTAGGTGACAGGTTTTGATCAGTGTTCCACAAATTTGATTTAAATTATTTCAGGGAGATTTCTTCTTTATTTACCTGGTATAGTAATCCCAATTGCTTATCACTGTTCTTAGGACTCAATTTGATGATATCCTCCCTGATTATTTTATCAGGTTAAAGCCTATGGGTTATTGACAGTTCTGTGTTAACTAGGTGGCTTTTGGTTTTCTGGCAGGGTGCCAGCAGAGGGGGGAAAGCAGCTGTTCCTTGAGATGAGAATAATAAAAAATGCCAACTGATAAAATCTTTCCGACTTTTGCGGAACTGGAAAATACCATTAGCAACTCTTGGAATTCCTCAGTTTCTTGCATCCTTGTGTTCCAAGAGAAATAATATGTCAGGCAGGATACTACTGAAAACGAAACGCAAAGGGTACTGGTGGAAATGCCAGACCGGGGGGTGGGGGGATGGTGGAATCCAGAATGCAGGCTATTAGTAAAATACATGGATGACAAGTAGCTCCTTACTGATATATAGATCTATTTTGAAGTAGGAGACAGCATGGGCTGGTTTTAGAACTACTGAACAGGCCAAATCCCAACTTCCTTCCATGCTAACTATCAGCCTGCTCAGAAAATAATGGCTTTAAATAGCAGTTTAAACCTCTCTGGTTTTGTGATAGTTATACAAGCCTATAAGAGAAATTTTCCACTACTTGTGCTTTGTTCCCTTCTCCCTCAGCTCAACTCCCCCAAATGACACTTAGTCGCAAAGCATTGCCTTTAGTACAGGTATTAAACAGGTAATAGAGGACTTGGGAGTGGTATAAAGTGCAAGAGTTACAGATCCACAGAGGTGTTTCTGGTGACAGTCTCCATGCAGGCAATCTGATGTAGAAAAGAGCGCTGAAGTCTCTGAACTCTTGGGCATAAACTTCTCTTTTTCAAGATCCTGTTAAAATAGGGAGCCAGTGGTAGCAGACTGGTCAGTGCGGCTTCGAAAGCCGTAGGGAGCTTTCGACAGCAGCCGCTGTGTGTCAGAAGTCTATAAATTGACTTCCTGCCATGGGAGGCCTCCAGCTAGTTCAGCTGGAGAGTTACTGGGGGGAAATCCTCGCTCTCTGTCTTACCAGGAGAGCAAATATATCCAGGGCTGTGCCCAGGGCTGGGGAGGGGGTTGAGCTGGCAGATTGCTTGTGTCAGCCAACAAGACCTTGATTAATAAAACTGGTGTGGGTGCGAGGCCTCAGTGTTTTGCTGAGGGAGAGAAGGTGCTCTCCTTTGAGTAGTATATGCATGTGTCTTTGTTTTCAGAAACTCCCAGATGAGAGCACATTTCTTTCATCACATCTCAGATAACATCAAACAAGATCTTTGCTTTTTTTTTTTTAATTCTTTGTCTTCCAGGCAGCTATGTACTATCCCCTCTGTACAGGGTGGATGCATGTTCCCTTTCCAATGTTCAATTCCCTTTACAGCAATCCTTATCTACCAGTTTTGGAACTGTCCTTCTCCAAGGGAATTTAATTTCCTTTAAAAATTGTACTCTCACTGAATCAATAACCTAACAGGAATCTCTGGCAAAGGACTTGGTTTTGGTGCAGTAGGTGTCTCATGATATAGTAGCCTCTATCATCATCTTTGTTAGAACTCATTATTTAGTTAAAGTTTAACTCCTGAGCTGCTGAATTCAAGCCCCTTGCATTTCCTTTCTGTTCTTGATGAATAGGCCTGTTTTCTCCCAAGAGAGGTATATAATGATCTCAGAAATATATAAGCTTGTCTTCTACCTGTCTCCTGTATTGCTGAAATTTTCCTCTACTCATTCAGCATATTAGATATCACTGCCCTTCATGCCAAAACTTAGCACCAGGTTTGAACTCCTTTAGGTTAAAAACTGAACCTGAATATGCTGTTTCATACCAAGAAGAGTCATTCTTCTGCATGTCTGTGGTTTTCAAATACAGTCATGAATTCTGAAATGAGGAGGAAAAACCCACAATGAGATATTTTGAAAGTTTATCCTGGCCTGTATCCATCCTTGGTTCCTTTGCTGTGCAGGATAAGGCTATGTTTGTAGTGAAATGGGAAATCCAAAAGAAAGCTGAATGTTCAAAATTCTGGAGATGTTTTGAGCCTTGTGGAAGTTGGTGAAGTAGGGGAAATGTTAACTTGATTTAGAAAAACAAAATGCAATGCCTGACTTCTCAAAAGTGTTTTAGCTTTAGATTGTTTCAGCATCATAGATTCTGGAAATTGCATTTAAATGCAATTTAGATATCTGTTTAATAAAGCTTTCTGACCTTGGTGACTTTTGGGTTTGGGAGGGTGAGGCATAAATAATGGGGGGGGGGGGGGGGGGGGCGTGAAACTAAGAGCTGTAGTAATGTTTAAACCATGCTTATTAGAATTGGGATCCAATTTAAGCACCCCCAGCTTTAGCTGCTTATTGGAACCTTTTCTAGAGCACTAACTGCTTTCCCACTGTTTGAGTTGAAATCCCAGTTTCAGTCATATCATTTCAATCCCAGTCATAGACCCCACATATGAATCTTAGAGATTTTTGCCATGTCTCTCTCATAATGTTCTACCGTGTGTGGTTATGTGGGCAATGAGCACTACTGCAGAGATATCGGGTTCCACCCTGGAAAGGCAATTCAGGTATTTGTGCATACAGGGTTTGTTCTTCTGCCTTTTTCTGCTAAAGGCAGTAGGTTCAAACACAATCTGCGTTGCTTGTCTGCACATCAGTCAGTGGTGGTGTCAAAATAATACTGTTAAGGAAAAAAACCCATGCAATTCCAACCCCTCTTCAATTGATTTCATATTAGGGGAGGGCAGAAGATGTGGAGAGCTTAATTATAAAACTCCTGTGACATGCTGTGGCAATTTGGTTTGTGAGGAGACTTCATTGTCTGTCTGTGCGTGCGTTTTTTTGGAGGGATAATATGGCGGAAGGGCTCTGAACCCATCAGGCACACAGCCTAAAGTTCATACACAAGCTCTCCTAGGAGTCCCCTGTGCCCTTCTTCTGTACCATTACCTGATAGATACATTGGAATGGCTTGTGCATATGTAAATACGGAACACTCCTACAAAGTGTATGGATGTAATTTAGAAAGCACTGTTAAATTTTTGGCTTATATAGGCACATTCTGTGGCCTGACAGGATTCCTCCCGTTGGAGTAATAACTAGAAGTTTTGCTTATTTAGGGCCTGTTCCTACTCTCTTTGAAGCCAATGGCGTAATTCCCAGTAATGTTTAGTGGTGCAGGGTCAAGTCTTTAAGGATGATAGAATTTGGAGGCCCCAGTCAGTGCTCACTGAAGTACACAGGGGTTTCCCCAGTTATTTCAGTGAGCAAATTGCCATTATTTCATGAAAATAATTATTTTAAAAACAACTTACGTAGAGATGGTGTTAGTGTTAAACTTCAAAAAGAAGAAAGTAAATCTAGAGACTTTCTTTATTCTGGCTGATACCGTGCACTTTTTATAACATTAAAACATTTAGTTCAAGTAAGTTCCCAGAAGTTTGGAACAGCCACATCCAAAAGCAATGAACTTTTTAAATTGAAAAGGACATTTTGTGTTGCTGCCACATCTCTTGTGACTTCTGAATGCATTTCACTTCTACTGTTGCAAGAACAGCCACTCTCATGATATCTCAGCCTTCATGCTTCTGGTCTCAGCTGGTCCAACTCCATAGCATCTGCAGAGAAAGGGAGATGATTAAGAGAAATGCTGCTTTAGAAAAATGCTGGCTCTTTCTAATCTCAAAGGCCAGTACTACTAAGGACCATTGCAGGTATTTAAAAAAAAAAAAAAAAAAATCTCCTGCTCTTTCAATATGCTCCATGGCACCCAAGGAGTTCCCTTCAGTTCTGAAATTGCCTTCACCTACATTTCTTGTATGATACTGGAAGTTTGCCAAAGCTCAGTTATTTTTATACTTAGACTTCGGTACTTCAGGCTTACTAAGCCAGATCTTTAAAGGGATAAAGTAAAAATACAGCAGACCGAGGAGAAGCACAGAAAGCTACTAGAAGGCATTTGTTGACATTTTCTCTTTCTTTGGTTCAACAAATATATTGACCTAGAGGGCATGCAGGAGAGCCCATCTGTTTTCCCATGGTTCTAAAAGGAAAACAGAGAAGGATATGAAATTTATTGAGTGTGTATTAATATTCTATTTGGATACTGCTGATCTACTGGGTTGCTTTAACTGAAGGACAGAAAACAATTTTCCCATCTTGTTTTCTTCTCTTTGGATCTGCTCACATGCAGTTAAAATGAACCTAAGTATGTAGAGCAATCTAAATAATGTTACCAGCTAGATTGCCACAGTCCTTGGCTGGATGCTATTTGGCCTCCTTTCTTAATGTAAAAGTAATCTCATCTGTGTGATTTAAGCTTCTTTTGGTCTATATGTCCACAACGCTTTTTATCACCCACCATATCTGCCAGTCCTTTCACAGGAATGGGGCCCAATGACCCAGATGCTCTTCCCCTTTCAGAGGCACCATTAACACTTCAGGCCTTCCTATACCTTAAATGTGTATGCTGGAGTCCCAGTTTTTTGTGTATGGCCACCTTGTGTAGGGTGACACCAGATTCCACGTTAGATAATATGAAAAATACTGAGCTCTGAAAGCTAATAAACACAATAAATATTTCCCTGTCTCTCTCTCATTACTACTCTGAAGAGTCTTCTAGGCCTAGGACTGTAGGATACCTACCTTCTAGGTATCCAGCATATTGAAGAAAATACGGAAATATGAAACTGGTATGGTTGTGAGTGTTGTCGGTGGAAATGGAGATTCTGGCTATTTGTGTTACACTACAGACTTGTTTTTATGATTTATGATACTTCCTGATCTAATCCATGTGTTTGGTCTCTCATGCAATGGTAAATTCTACAGTTGTTTGAATGATTGTCTGGTCTACTACAGAAGATGGCCATAAACTTTAATGAGTAACTCTGCACCAATTCAACAAGACCCAGTTGAACTAGAATATGTCTTTTTATATAATGCTTTGTACTCTAGCTCAATAGCCTTTTGGTTATGGTTCACAGAGACACTCGGGGAGTTCTAGGTAATTTGAATGCTTAGCTGTGGGAAGATGTGAACCAGTTAGGGTTATTGAGATCAGTATTGCTGGGTTGTTCTGGGAACCACACGTCCAACCCACTGTCATCCCACAGTGGGATGATGGATCTTCTGGGAAATCTGCAAAGAAATCTGCAAAGCACTCCTGGAGCTTCTCATCCTTTTATCTCTGAGGTACTGATATCTGTGTGTGGCTTTCAGCCATGGGGTTCACAGAGTTAGGAAGACTGGTTGCTTTTGGACTTTGCCAAGAAAAAGATTAATTTCATTATCATATGTGTATTTGATCATAAATATGGAAGTGTGTTAATAGCATAAGTATGTATATCCGTAATAAGTGCGTGTTAGTATTTAAGTCTGTAGCAGAATCCCAAATAAGAAGTGAGGCAAACTGAACGTAGAGATTATTACAAGAGAAACTATAAAAAGATGTGGGGTGTGTATAAAATGAAGTTCTTTGTCCAGATGTCCCCCTGCACTCCTTAGGGAATGTTTCTGATTGCTCTCTGAAATTTATATCACTTAAAATGAAATATATGATCCAAACCCCCCCAGGGCCAGGAAAATTAGCAAAGGCACTTAAACTGTACAACAGCATCACTTAACTGCTCTAGTTGAATTATATTATAAATGTGCTATCACAGAAGCCTCTGGGGAGCTTCTGGTTGAACACTTCAATGTGAGAGAAAGCTGCTTTTCTTGGTTTTGTTTTTAAAATTATTTTCATGTTTGCACCAAAGGAGAGAGGAAGCAAAAGAGACTAAATTCACAACATTAGTCACAGAAATCTGCTCCAGTAACACAGTAATATCTTTATCTGCACCAATGATTAATGTTGAATTGTGGAATCATACTGAAAAGTTCTTAGTGTTCATCAAAACTGACAGGGCTGATTTTCTTTGTGTGTGGTTTTTTTTTTTGTTTGGTTCGTTGGTTTTTGCCTCCTTATACTTGTAAAATGTGCCCGAGGAATGTAAATTCTGATTTTGGTGCAGATTTATACAATCACTTTGCACACGGGTAAAGGGAAGGAAATAGCAAATCAAGCCCAACTGAAGACATAAGGTGTTCCTCATTTTTAAGGCAACAAGGCCAGCATAACGTGATCAGACAAAAAAGGCAAAATATTTTAAATAAAGGTTGTAACCTAGGATTTCAACATTAATAAGTCTCTCTGCCACTGATGTCTGCTGCTGGTCAGATGTACGGGCAGGAAAAAAATCAGAGGAATGCTTCACCTCCCTTTGACCGAGGGCTGCCTAAAGACATTGCGTGCAGAAGATGACCTTGAGTTGTTAACTCAGGGTAGCTTTCAGAAAACAATTTCTTGGTCTCAAATAGTAGTGGCTCTTTTATAACTTTGTAAAATTTTCAGGTTGTTCTTTGGAATCACTTAGAAATACTGTGCCTGTCATACAGCAAAATAGAAGTGTTATCTGTAATCATTTAAAAGCTTTTAAAATACAGTCTAATAGACCATCATAAGACGGTTTCATATACAGATCCACTTTTTATGTATTTGCAAAAGCTGTAAAAACTTATAAAGGCATATATAGCACGGATGTAGAAGTCGTGGGGAGAAAAAAAAACCTCTGTTTTTGACTTTAAGTTAATCTTATATTTAGTCTCTGCATGGCAGTGTTCAGTTTGGAGACTGTTGGTGCTAACTGAGATTGAGTTTTTGGAGAGACTAGAACTAATGAAAAGAAGAATTTCGTCTTGGTGCAAAATTTTTCACACAACAGGAGTGAAAAAATGGGAAGGATGAAAGATTGAAATACTTATCCCACAACAGGCATTAGTTGTTTTGTGAATTTTTCAGTGGGCAAAAATGCACAAGAGATTCTTCAAGAAATAAATGAAATACAGGTAAGCTCTTTCTTGGACATTGCTCTCTTGTTTGGACTACTGTGATGTCTGTCTCTAGCCCGATAAATACTGACTCCTTTTTTTGCAAAGTGGTATGACTTCAATGGCTCTTTGCAGGTGCATGAGGACATTGTGTATCTGTAGATATGTGGTGAAGGTGTTGTCCTGGCAGGTTGGGACCTGACCCTCCAACTTTCCTTTTCAAACTAAGCTGTATACTGAACTATGTCTTGGATAATGACTGTAACACTTCTCATTGTGTGGTTGAAAAGAAAGAGTTGTGGTCTCCGTGTTTTCAAACCAGTTTCTATAGGAGTGTCTCCAGTCAGCATGATAACTTGCTTATTGCATGCAGTTCCTCAGGAGATAGGTGAAGGACTCCTACCAGGAGCGTGAGTAGGCTTAAATATGAGCTAGGCACCGAGCAGAGCAGTCCTGGTAGCATCTGCAGAGCATACGTTCTGGCCATGCAAAAAAGTGGAACTTTATGCATTCAAAGACCTTTAGTGACAAAATGAGTGTCTGAATTTCCTTAGGGAAGCTTGGATCCTACTCTTTCACTTTGGAACTTGAAATGCCACCTTACACGCAGAAGTCTGGAGATCTGGACCCTTCATTTTCTGAATGGGAATGGAAAAAGAATAATAAACACCTTGTAGGCCTTGCCTAGACAGGGTAGAGAGGGTGTCGGAGATGGCAGATGAGAACAACAAGATAAGGATTACTCTGACCAGGTTCTGCAGCTCTCAGAGGTCTGTAGGAGGCAAAGCCTCCCACCTTCTGAAAATGCTTTCTAAATAATGTAAAGGTAATAAAGTACTAAAATAATGTGTTGATTTAAGAAGTTGGTTATGGGGTACCACTGCAATAACTGTGAAAGGCAGCAGAACTATAAAGGCTGGATACTGGACATCAGTCAGATTGCTTTAATATCAAGAATGATAGAAAAGGCTACTACCCCCTGGGACTGATTTAAGAATGGGAAAATCGTATAAGCACCTAATGAGAGGTGTTCATTAGAGGCATAAATGAGCAGCAGTACACTTGAAAAGACAAGGAGGTGTCAGAAGGACATTTAGCCTGGCACTTTTCAAGAAAACACAGAGACTGGAGGACAAATGAACTAAAGGTTAGTGTGGAAATTGGAGAAATTCTGAGACACTGAAGAAAGGGGACAACAAGGAAGAGAGCTCACCTAGGAATATAATACTTCAGAAATACAGTGAAGAACGAGACGTATCCAAGCTCCTTGAACTCTGCAGTAGTTAGAATTCCATATAATTTATTTTTGTATCTTTCTGTTCTCTAATCAAAACAGAGAGGGTTTTCTATAAATTAAAGCAATGTGCTTGATTCCTCGACCCAGTCTACTGCCTTGGTCAGAGTGATCACCGGGTTGCCTTGAGAAATGGGCAAGACCGATCACTTTAAGTTGTAGAGGTTACAATTCTCTGCTCAAATTAACTTGCTGACTAAGTTGATTCTTCACCCATTTATGGGGATTTTATTTCACTCAGTTAACCCAGAGATGGAACTTAATGTCTTTTTTATAGGGAATTTGATATGAAATCTCTCTCTGTTTTTTAATTTATTATTTCTGTAATTCTCTTTTAGCTATCAGCTATTGCTGTATTTTCATAGATGTGCAAGTAGTATAAATACAATGACCTATTGTTATTCTGCCGCTAATAAACCCATTAGAAACAAAAGGAGTTTCTGTATTGGGCCAGGTTCTAAATCTGGTCTTGGTGTTCTTCAAGAAGCAGCACCTAATTTTTATAGAAGAATTACTGTTTCTCTTGAACTATATTAGAAAGGACAATTACAATAGAGAAAACTCCTTAATTCTTCCTGATACTTTCTGATTTAGTCAGATATTGACTGCCTATTCTAAATCACAAATCAATAATCTAATTTTGATTAAACTCTTCTGGCTGATTCTGCCAAGCTTGTATGCTGTAGCAGCTTTCCTTACAACGGGCCACTCTTAATTCACTGGGATCCCTCATAATGTGGTACTATTAACACAAGCAGTACAGCAAATAATTCAAAGCTATGTTTGTTGTGGAGAGGAGGTAACTGTTTTTCCTAGCCAAACTGAAGTTTTGTTGAAAGATATTTTCCCTGTGGGATCTCTCTCTTTTTTTTTTTTTTTAAACAAGTGAAAAGGGATATTCCATGAAACATTTCTAAAACAAATTTTCCTTTCCAGCTGCTGTTTTTGTAATTTTGGGGGGGGGGAAGGCAAAATAACCCAAACAATAAAAAAAAAAAAAACAAACCAAAACTACACCCCCACAAACCATGCTGCCTAATTTGATGTTTGGCAATCCTAAGGTTTTAGTTTTCATTTTTATTTGGTGGATACTAAGTTTTCTACTTCTCTCCCTTATTTTAATGAAAAAATAACATCTCTCTTCTTTGTTCCCAAAGAAAGGAGAGAGCAGAAGTTAAATAAGAGAACAGCCTCAAACTTCTTACCATAGAAATGTAACAGCAGCCATGCTTCAATCTGTGAGACTTCCTGGGTGCGTTAGCATTTCCAAAATTTTCCATAAGGTAGCATTACAGAGATTGTTTTTCTTTTTTCTCAAAATATAAGCTAATGTTATTGTCTTGAACACAGTGTTGCGCTAATTAGGGATAAAGATTGTTTGTTTGTTTGTTTTTTTTATTGTGGTCTATAAAATTTTATAGTAGACTAAAAATTGAGTTGCACCAAGAAGCCAATGGGAAGCTCATCCAATCTAAGAAAAATGGAAAGATCAACTTTGTATGAACAGCCCACCACATTTTTAGTGGATTAATATATATTACATAGCCTTTGACAGTTGCCCAGGAAATGCTGTAGCAATTTACATCAGGCGAGTGCTAAATTTAAGAGGAAAGATCACAAGCATCTAGTTGGTATGGATGGTAAAATCGCCATTATTTTCTCCATTGCTGCTACTAACTGGGAATCCAAGGTTAAGAATTCAGAAGGAACTGAGTACTGTGAATCTTCTTGTTACTTAGACTTGTATCTATCTTCTAAAAAGTATGTGTATATATATATATATATCTGCCTTCTCTCTGTGTGTATATATCTTCTAATAACAAAATACAGATGCAGGCACTTTCCCATGGTATGAAAATCTATATACTGGAGTTTCTGCCTTTCCAAAGATAACTGTAATTTGCATCTTTCAAGTTTTTCAGAATAATATTTTGTCAAGCTTTGTGAATGATGCATGTGAATCTTATAGACTCATATATTACAAAGTTGGTAGCAAGTTTTAATCTGTAAAGAAAATAACTAAATCTTAACCAATGCAAGTTGGTTACAAAGCCTATTGTTGCATTTGTGTTATAATTAATGCTACATCTTAGTTTTTCTACAGTATTTTTTAACAAATATGTGTCAGGAAAATGGAAAACATTGTTATTCAAGAAAGAAAACTGTCTAATGTGTGAAAGCAGCCTGTTGCAGTAGTTCTCTAGATGTGCCTAGACACTGTTCAAGTCAAGTGAATACGTATCAGAATGCTCAGTCATTTCCCATTTGGATACAATTTATATTCATAAACAGTAACTTGATCATAAAAGTCTGCTGGAAAAAGTAGTTTACTTTTTTCCCTTCTGATTTCTGTGTCGAAGGCTGAAGAACACCCCTAGAGAGTGTAAATATAGTCACCTAACACTGTATTTTTCCCAGGCATTTTTTTTTCTCCTTATTAACAACAGTTTTAATAACTGTAGCAGTTCACAAGACCAGAGGAGTATGTTCTCCTTGTGATTGGAAGTAGTAGAAAAAACGAGCAGACCTCAGGTTTTGGCTCCCTTTTGTACACCACTGGTGCAAATCATTCGCAGACAGGACTGAGAAACCTCTATGGTGACGTTGTTTCAGAGGCTTCTTATGTGAGCAGAATTCAGAAATTTAACTGGTTATGCAACCTATTACTGCAGTACTTCACACTGAGTGGCACTAAGTAATTAACTGTAACTGCTGCACAACTGTTGTAATTTTTCATGCAGCTATGTTACATGATAACATGATAACGCTGATGCTAATACTAATGTTGGGTTAGGCAGCTAAAGAGGGGATTGCAATAGAGAAGTGCTAATAGTATGTTGTTAGGAAACAGGATGCCAAGAAGCCATTAGAAATGAGAGTAAGAGAATAAAATGAAAACTATAGTGGGAAATTGGAAAAGATTTAAGGCAAACTACAGGCAGAGAGTGTTGTGCTGTTTTTAGTGTCTTTAAATCCCTGTTAAAGGGTATAGACTGAGAGGTTGAAAAATCATGATGATGTGAAAAGTGGGACATGATGGGCTTGAGAGCAGTCACCTCGTTTAGTGGCTGCAAGGTGTCTTCATATAATGCATCTGCTAGGTTTGAAGAGTATTTCTTTGGCATACTCCCATAGATATCTTTCTGAAAAGAGTAAATTGATATTCCTAAAAATACCAGAGGGTCTCCTGAGTAACATGAAAAGAAGTAAAGGGCTCCAGATGGTGGTGGCAGGGATGAGATAGCAAGGCTCTGTTGCAGTTTTGTAGCGTCTGAAGTGAAGAAGGTCAAAAAGTGGTGTAGTTCTGCATGGACGAGAGGCCTCCATACCCAGACCACTGTGATCGCCCCTTGGTAATCAAACTGGCTTCCTTAAAACTGTTATACGTATAAATGCCAGCACGTAGAGATTGGGATTTTCACAAGTACATTCAGAATGTGGTAAGTTTCCTACCACACTATCATCACAGTGACATACACACAGAAGCGTCAGCAAGCTTGTTTTATTCTGCACCCATATGTGGCAGTGGGAACAGCACAAGGATCTCAAATGGAAGAGGACAGGCAGCGTGCTGAGTGCTTTGCAGGCAGCAGGGGCTGCTCCCTGCAGACCCCCCAGTCTAAGCAAGAAAGATGCAGGGCAGGTAAGGACATGAAAAGGCTTAAGGGCCTGTGTAATTTGCAGAACAGGAGTCTCCTAGGAGACCAGTGCTTGTGCGCAAGGGTGTTTGTGGCCAGAGGTATTGTAGGGAAGGCTTGGTGGATGGTGAAGCCTGTGCTTGCAGTCTAGCCCTTCTCTTGTTCACTGTTGACTGAACTGCTGCTGCTTTTGCATTTCTTCCCTCCTTTCAGAATACAAAATATTTGCATATGAAATACATAGACCTTTGTGATTAGTACTCTGATAGTGTTTGCTGACACCATTGTTATACCCACTACTTGCCTACGTTTGAGGACTGAAAACAAGGATTTTAATTTTAGCCACACGTGCGTATGCAAAGGATTTTTGTGCGCACCAGTATATAGACAACATACCGTCTGGTCCTTACTAGGTTAAACTATAAGAAATGTAATAGTAAATAGTGCCAGCATCACACTCGTACGTATCAGCTTCTCAGTCCAAATGACCTACACTGGCATATGCAGACTCCCACTTCATTAATGGGCAGAAAAACCTAAAAGGAACAAGCCATTTTAAAAATCAAACTAACCATTTGGGAAGTTTTTTTCCCCACAAATTATGATGTGCAGGTGGAAAGCAGGGAGTTTAAGTAAATTGTGGACTAACTATTGCACAGTAGATACTAGGTGTTTCAAATCCAGAGGCATGAATAGCTTTCTTAAGAACAAGCAAAGCAAAAAATCTCTGATTAGAAAATAATTTTTCAAACACAACATTGTACTCAACTTTCAGTTATTTTCCCTACTGGAAAGAGGAAAATAACATCTGCTCCCCATTTGTTTTGTCTGAAAAACAAATATTAAACCTGCTCTTTGCTAGTGCGGGGTTAGGTCTTGTAACATGCCTGTTGTGATTTCTTATGCCTCAGCTACATCTTTAATGAGAGTGTTTTCTATCTGAAATACTAATTAATTGTTTCAAATTAGTCAGATGTTAATGTAAGCATATCTGATTTCCTCTCAGCTTTTTTGCAGTCATGCCTCTAGGGTTTTCATCATTCCACTAATTTTTACAAGGTCCCCCCAGGTCTTACAATACCTGACATTGGAGCACAACCTTGGTATCTCCAGAAAACAGTCAGGCATTTGTCAAACGTAAAGAGGCAATGGACAAACCCACTGGTTTTCTTTTGAACCTGACCCTTTCCAATCAGTGAGGCAGTGGTTAATCCAATCATTAAACCCACTGTTTAATGCTGAATTCCACAATTAAGTATTATTTATTGGGCCTGAGGCCCAGTAAACCTTCAAAGTTGTTGTTGTTGGGTTTTATTGTTTGTTTGTTTGTTTGTTTTTTTCCTGTTGATCGGTGTGGCTGCATCTTTACATATTGTGCATCCAGAATACACTTTAACTGTGTCACAGCATCATCACATCCCTGGCAGTATTGGGTTTGGTCAGAGGTTGGTACTGGCAGTTTGGGACTTGTTCAAAAACCATTGGTGATTTCATGTAGTATCTGTTTCCCCTCTTTCTTGCATTTGCGGTTTTCTCTTCTGCATCTTTCTGGCAGACCTGATGGCAGCAGTGGTATTTAAGATTGTTTAGCACTCTTCATCATAATTTTCCCTTGCAAGTGGCTTATTACATTATCTGTTAGGGTAAAAATTTTCATGCTGAGTGTTCGCTATAGGCTGAATTTCTTGGAACAAGGAAAGGTCATCTTAAGCCATTGAGTCTGATTTTCCATAAAGTCATTCAGGAAAGCACATCCTATAATTCTTCATCCCAGGATGTGGGGAGGTTGGGGAACCTGCTGGGAAGTTGTTCTTAAAATCCTGATTCTCTGATGGTTAGAAACTTTCTGAATTCCACTGTAAATGTATTCTTGACTAGTTAATAACGTGTGTGTGGAGGGAGGAGGGAGGAGGGCTGTCCCCTTGTCTGTATTGTATTTCAGCTGAAATCCCTTCCTAATATTTATTCACTCAAGTAAAAGGAATTTGCCCACTTTATCTTCTACCGATACGCTTTTATGTTTTTAGAAGTTCAAATCTGGCAGAGGTGGTTCTGGGATTAGGGATAGCTTTTTGCTGTTCCTTTGAGAACATTGACCTAGTATGAATTTGATCAAGGTTAAATATCAAAACATTTTGGTTTAGAATTGCTCAGTAGAAGCAGGTGACTTCACCTAAGGTTGAGTGCTGCCCTAAGCATTGCTCCAGGGCATCCAGGTGCTGTGCTTGTTCTCCTTGTGTTCACTTCTCCTGGCTGTGCGGATGTGGGGACAGCGTATTGGACAGAAAATTTTGATTCTGGTGCAGAGAGGATAAGAAATGAGCAGAGCTCATGGGACAAGAGTGAGAAGACCAGGAATAAGGGCTGTGCATGGTAGGAGGAAGCTGAGGCTGGATCATGAGGCAAGTTAACTTCTGATGAGGTGAGGTTGAGACTGCAAGTGGGAACCGGTGATTGGAGGCGGTAAACTGGAAGAAAAGGACGTGGTCAGGAAGACTGTGAATGAAAGATAAATGAGAACAAATAAGAAGTTAAAGAGCTGGGGTGGAAGTTGATTAGCTGAAAACAGTGGAGTGAGACAAGAGCTTGCATAGATGGAGTGGTACCTCGGTCAGGAAGAAGGCAGGAACAAGATCCTGGGAGTGATCATAGAAAAGTCATGTCTTGCAAGGGTGATATCCAGTGTTCCTGAGACTAAAGTTTGTTCTTTTTGTCATAAAAATCTTGAGATCCATTGTCAGAACACTTGTGATATCTTCCCCTCCAGTAGCTGGTGAATACAGAGGATGGCCAATGTACTACTGCTATAGGTTGTGCTTTCACTGCACTTGGCTCAGTGTAGTGCTTATGGGGTTCAGTCACCCTGCCTTTGGAACTGCATGATCGTTTTTGTTGTTGTTCCTTTTGTTTAATAAACTTGTTTCCTGGGCAATCTTATTTCAGGCATTTTCTACCTTTTGGTAGGTGGACTTTGCAGATGTAACATGTTTAACATCATCCCTAACAAATCATACATTTGTCTATTCTTCTGCAGCAATCAGTGGTGACGCTAGTTTACCACTAGGCAGTATTTCTCCTGAAGTTGTATCTTGAACTGTCCCTATTTGCTAGGACTACTGTGTGCTTCACAGCTGCGCAACAAAAAGGCAGCTCATGTCTCTGAGAGTTTAGGACAACTCTAAATTAATTGTTGAAAATAAGCCTGAGCTGACTCCATTTGCGTGGAAGTGGAGGGGAAGGACAGCACTGGGGGAGTGGTTCATGTTCCAGGTCAGGGTGTGCTGCATTTCAGCAGCAAAGGGCCCCTTGACTATAGGCCTTGCTAAGATTCCTGGGTTAGGCTAATCCCAACTGGATTGGATTGGACCTCTGCTGTTAAGTCTTCCTGATATGACAGATTGTGTTATGTCATGTGGGTTAACTGGTGGGAGTCTACACAATATTGGACAGCTTGGTATTATGCTCTATTTCTATGTATTAACATACATTTAAGTATGCAGCCCAAATTCTGCTTTTAATTAAAGTCAGCTCAACTCTGAGGAAGTTAACTGAGTAAATAAGGGTAGCATTTGTTGTAACTGTCTTAGAATTTGGCTTCATGTTGCTAACTCTGTTTTTCTCCAATGTACTTATTATTTTAGAAAACACTTCAAGTATGTCAGCTAGCCCAAAGGCTACAGCTGCAGTCTGATCATAAATACAAGCTAATGAACAGAATTTCACTATCAGTAGCACATTTCTTTATTCCAATAGAACATAAACACATATTAAATAGGGCACAGGATCTAATTTTCTACACTAAGTGCTCCAATTTAGTGGCTTCCTGAGGAACTAACAAAAATGCTCCAAGTCCACAGAGGACTTCTCTGCTCTTAGAAGCACCTTAGAAAACACTAATGTGAGTAGTAGAATACCACAAAAAATTGATAGAATAGCTGTATAAGTGAATAAGTAGCAGCATAGCGTCCTCTAGGAAAAGCGGTTTTGGTATTCAACAATGAGAGAGTGTTAATGTTCTTTCGGAAATTGCCCTTAATGGCAGTAGAGAATGAGCGTGCTTTGTGTCACATAACAGGACACTTCTGAAAATGAAAGCACCTCTAATATGTTTCTGAAAGTCATTTGTCGGAAACGAAAATGTAAATAAATGTAGTTGCCAACAGCCAGGCTTAGTGACCTTTAATGTTCCAGTTCTTAGAATAATTAGATTTATAATAATTGTTTTGGTCTTGACTAATGTTATTACCATGGTTCAAAATACTTGCACAACAATATTTCAACAGATAATTCTTTCAGCAGTAAAATAATAAATATATTACATTACAGTGAAATTATTAAATCTGTCAAACTTGCTGAATAATATATTTAACAAATATCTTTTATGGTACTCCACCAGGCCTGATTATCACCTGAATTTTGAGTTTGCAGTTTAATACTGTGTTTGTGTTATTTTTACTGCTGCAAATATATGCCTGGCTTGATAATACATTTGACAATCCAAGGCTTAAAGTGTAAATTTCCAAGGGACTAGAACTACTCTTAAGCATGTAAAATACTAAGCAGCAAAAATACTTCCTATGCTATATTCCTATATACTTCCTATGCGGTTGTCATAAGCACAACTGCTTAAAAGCTCATACCAACTCTTGGGAAAGCCTGTGTGAAAGTTTTGCTATCCTCTCTCAACCAAAACCTTCTCTGATGTGACACTGATGCTGTGTTTGAGGGTGTCTTTCAAACAGGGATGAGTACTCCTCTGTTGCCAAAAACAGTCCTTGACGATCTGCAACCGAGCCAAAAGCCGTTCTGACTGTGGCTCTGGGATGGACTTGTTGATTTGTGATAAGTAATCCTCTGAGGCTTTTGTGGTGCAGACAG
The DNA here is from genome assembly GCF_047370975.1 of Nipponia nippon. Taxonomy (NCBI): domain Eukaryota; kingdom Metazoa; phylum Chordata; class Aves; order Pelecaniformes; family Threskiornithidae; genus Nipponia; species Nipponia nippon. Next base: position 19,761,303 of record NW_028262391.1, read on the forward strand.
CTATGTGTATTTCTCAGAATGGTAGAATATTTGCTTGTGTGTCCTATGGGATATATAGGGCTCAGTCGCAGCCTAACTTCTAACACACTGACCTCAGCTTCACTGGCTGTGCTGATGCTTGCCAGGATCCCCTGCAGAAGGCGCCTGCGCTGACTCACTGGGGCAGCGGCTGTGCTCTGCTTCTCCTTGTGCGAGACAGGTGAGCACAGAGCGCGCCAAACAGCCTCGCAGCTTGCTACTGCATCTCTGGAGCCTGACATGGCCCTGCTAAACCCCATAACTAATACCTTGCAATGCATCTGAATCAGTTGAAAAGCCAAAGTTGGAAGGCTTCCAAAGATCAACAGAAACATGCTATTTCTGCTTCCCCTTCTTTTTCCCCAAAGACTTTTCAGGTGGTGTTTGAGGCAGAGGAGCTCATGAGCTCATTGTCTCATTCCCTGCTTTTTGCCTCCTGCAGGTTGTCTCTCTCTTACAGCTTCCTGGTGCAAGGGGATCCCTGTGATTTCCCCTCCTGAAAATGAGGGGAAAAATTTTTTAAAAGGACTTAGATAGCAAACAGAAACATTAGCTAATGGCTGGTAGTTCTTATATTTGATAGGGCATTATTCTGTGAACTGCTCAGCACCCTTAATCTGTTGATAAAAGCCAGCAGGCTCTCCAGGTTGTTCAGCAGTACTGAAAGATGGTAGGCTAAGAATGCATAACTGTTCCAGGAATGGATGTCGCTGCAAAGTAGAGTGCACAGAGATGTCAGTCACGTCACCCTCAGTATATCGCTCTTGTGACATAGCCTGCGTGATGCAGTCGCCCAGAAAACTAATAGCAGACCTGAGTTCATTGCTAAAGAAATACCAGGAGAACCACTCAAAACAGCTCATAGGAAAAGAAGCTATGGCCACTGCATTCCTTATCCATATCTCTGGTCTTAACGAAATCTGGGCTGTTGGTGCATACCAAAAAATTTGAGTCTCAGTCATCACTTCCTATTTGTCTTAAAGTGAATGCTGTAGATGGGATCCGATTACCATGGCACAAAAACCTTTTGTGCTATTTTGCAGTGATAGAATTTTTCACCAAGATTGTATGGATCCTGATTTTCCAAGAGCTGCCTGTGGCAGCTGGGATTTCAAAAGCCTTAGGATACTTTCCAGCACAAATGGTGTGTTCCTCGGCAGCCCTGCAGCTCCCACGATCCAGGGAGCAGTAGGAGACCAGAGGCAGCTGTGGAAAAGCCTCTTCTCAGCTGAGGCGGCAGGGCATGCCCTGCTAGTGGGGAGAGGTGGCAGAGGTAATTCCTCACTGCTGCATGCTTTTTTTTACTAAAGCGGGTTGAAGAACTGGTAGTAGTGTGCTTGGCAGCTAGTTTTTGCTATTTTTCTATACATCCAACTTTCTGTGAGTAACTTTGTTGTTTTGTAAGTGTTTACAGATTGTCTCGCTCTACTCTGCACTGGTGCGGCCTCACCTTGAGTACTGTGTGCAGTTTTGGGCCCCACAGTACAAAAAGGAGTGTCCAGAGGAGAGCCACGAAGATCGTGAAGGGTTTAGAGGGGAAGACGTATGAGGAGAGGCTGAAGTCACTTGGTCTGTTCAGCCTGGAGAAGAGGAGACTGAGGGGAGACCTCATCGCAGTCTACAGCTTCCTCACAAGGGAAGGAGGAGGGGCAGGCGCTGATCTCTTCTCCCTGATGACCAATGATAGGACCTGAGGGAACGGCAGGAAAATATTCCAGGGGAGGTTTAGGTTGGACATTAGAAAAGGTTCTTCACCCAGAGGGTGGTGGAGCACTGGAACAGGCTCCCCTGGGAGGCAGTCACAGTGCTAAGCCAGGCAATATTCAAGAAGCATTTGGACAACGCCCTCAGACACATGGTGTGAATTTTGGGGTTGTCCTATACAGGTACAGGAGTTGGACTCGATGATCCTTGTGGGTCCCTTCCAACTCAGGTCATTCTATGATTCTATGAAATCGTTACTTACATTGGCTGCATGCTTCATTCATTGTTCATGATGTGTAGTGTGTGGTTGGTCACAGAAATCCTAGGCTGTTATTTGCTTGATAAACAAAATCATCTTACAAGAAGAATAATGAACACCAAGTAGCAAACAATGAATAGCCATAAATGCTCTTATTTATGCATGAATTATCTTTCCAACATTCTAACATGGGCATTTATATGAAGAAAAGTAATTCCTACAATATTGTGAACCAAAACTTTTGAATAGATATTTGTGTGTTGAATATGATGAGAATACTTAAACAGCTGGTATTTTGACTGAATAGTCGCACACATTTGCTTTTACTATTTCATCAGAGAGAGCTCAGAGGGTGATTTTCAAAGGCATAAGGGCATTGAAAACAGAAGAACTAGCTGAGACTCAGAAGTTTTATGATGGGGAGGGGTGCTGGAGGAGACATGAATTCCAGTATGTTTTTGTACTGAACTGGAACAAAAAGTGACATTTCACAATTTTCCACTCAAAGGAAAGTAGGAAAATTTTCAGTTCAGGAAAATCAAAAAATGTGTTTTGAGTTTTCCTAAATGAAACAATCAACAGCTGTCATAACTTCTGACTCCTGGCTCTGCCATGGCTCCCTAGGGCGCCCTGGGAAGCTCCTGTCCTGTTGGAAGCAGCTTGGGAAGCTCCTTGAAGTTCGAAGTGTTGCTCAGGTTGGAGCCATGATGGCTGTCATGCTCCAAAATGTGTGGCGGGAAATCGAGAAGCCCTGAATATGCCAGCTATGATTTCAGAGCTTCCAAGTGCTATCCTGCTGGTTTGCTCTGGCAGTCAACGTGGCAAGGTGGTTGTCCGACGCAGAATCTGGGAAGATGGGTTTGCAGCAGTGTATCAGGCAAGGTGGAAGGAAACCAGTCCTGTTTCCAACAGGAATCTGCCTGCCTGGGGAAGACGCCACACCATTTCTGTGAGATATTAATATATCGGTATTCCCCATGGGGAAAGCTGTTTCACCAAGAAATTAACAAGCAACTGTTGGAAAGGCAGTGAGGTTTGGATACCAAGTTGTTATGATGGTTTGGGAAATTTCACTTGAAGTTAAAAATGAGTACATTAACAATCATTTTAGGTAAACATAGTCCTCCCCACCCTGCCCCATCACCTGACTGGGAAGTGCAGCAATTGGGCTTGATTCAGTTTGCATTTTTGCTTTGCAGCTTATCTGTCCTCACTCCCATACTTTATATACCCATAAACTTCAAGACATTATAGCTTTTTCTTGTGAAAACATTTGGAAAATGATTTTTTCAAAAGCCATGCCAGTTTGCACCAATTGCGGGTCTGCTCCCTCACTCATTAGGGGATAATTACAGCCTTGTTAGCAGTATTAAGGGGCAGTTAAAAGATGCACCATAGGCAAAATTTAGACAATCTGTCATGTAATTTTTTTAATGCATAGGGAAAATTATTTTATGCCATATGTGTGTCATGGGGAACCAATTTGTCCATTGGGCAATGGTATAAAAAGTAGAAAACCAGGCTCTTGTATTTGAAGAGAAAAAAGTATCTGTTATAGAAAAATGGGGAGGGCAGGTGAGGGTTAAGCTGAAGAATGTACCAATGAGGTTCAGTTGAAACAGGAGTCCAGGAAGATTATACATGTAGGCAAAGCGTCTACTGATATTTATTTGTTTCTTTCAAGCATTTTACCTTGAAAGCTGGAGCTATTTTTCATCTTTATTTTCTCATAAAATAAGCCAATCATTCAGAAGAGAAGGAGAGTTGGTGAACTTGTTTTAATAATGAACATATGCCTGCATGTGTGTGTGGTTTTTTTTTTTTATGCTTTATAATTGGCATAAACTCCTCATGTGACAAGTCTTCAACTTTAACTGCTGAACTTGTGCCGACATCAAAAGTCATTGTGGAATTTCAGACCTTTGATGTTTGGTTTAACAGAAGAGCTGATGGCTGCTAAGGAGTAGCTACCAGGAACAAACAGATTTTCTAGGTCTCATCACACATAACTTATTTTCTGCTTGTTTCTGACATTTTTCAAAGCTGCACAAATGTTCCTGATGGTGTCTAGTTGTATGTACTTTTGCTGTTTCTGATGCTCATAATGAGAATTTGGCCTAGAAAAAAAAAAAAATCTTTATAGAGGTAGAAAAACTAAATTAGGTTATTAAAACCAGCTAAAAAAACCCCCAAGATTTCACAATATTTTGTAGTGACTTTATAGACATTTGGTCTTTTTTAGGTCTTGCATGCTGTATTTTCCCCAAATTGTATCTTTCTGACCTTGTAAGTGCTCATGGATGTGTATTCAGTTGCTTTTCCTAATACTAACCTATTATAGCTACAGAAAAGAGTTTAAAAAAGAAAAAAAAACACAAATAAACAAAAAAAAACCCCAAACAAATCATATTTACTATTTGAAGTCATGCACCTGGGTTTGGTCTCCCTTTGTCCTCCCATTATATCTCAGTAATCCAGATTGCTATTTTGGTGCAAGTCCCAGCAGAATCCAATGCCTAAAAGGAAAGTTTGTGCCTCCACGGCACTAGCTATAGGGTAGCTCTGTAGCATGCATAAACTATTCTTGAAGTAGCACAGGCAGGGAAGATGAGTAGAGAAGGCAATGGATGTTAAATTGTAAAAAGGAGGAAAATACGATGGATAAAGAATGAGGATGAAAGATAAAAGGAGAATGAAAGAAGAAGAAAAAATAAAAGAATGGAAGAGAAGGAAAGAGATGTACAGAACTGTGCTTTTATCCTTGCTCAGGCTGCTATTTAAGTTGCTCTGGAAAACAGTGATGTATTGGGTGGATCCAGCTGCTTTTGTGTAGCAGAGTTTGCAAGCAGAAATGCTGCTGGGTTCAGACGACCTTTTTCAGAGACAAAAAGCCATTAAAAAACAAAAAACAAAAAAACCCCAACAAAACTAAACAAAAGAATAAAAGAGAGCTTGCTGTTAGTCTAGAATTTGCTTCACAGGATGATCTCCCTCCATGCTGTGGTTCTTGAGTGGATTTGCCAGGAAAGACCAGCTTAGCATTGCACCTGAGGCCCTAGTGCCTTGTGGGATCAGAAACCCAGACTGCGTATGAGCCTCCAGAGACATCTCCCGCCATGCTGTCAGAAAGCAGGCGGGATGCCTGTTACCCTGTGTGCTGATCTGCTCTGTGCGTACAGTCTGCTGACCCAGTCCATGAACTTTCTTTGCTTGTGAATGCAGGCATGTCTGCTTAGTTCTTTTTCCCTTACCTTTTTACAGGCATGGATTGTTTCTGTCAAATACAGTGCTAAGCACCTTAGGAGATTTCTGTGCTTGTGTGTATTTAAGAGGATTAAAAACAATAGTTCAGTGTCTGGGACACTCCCAGAACAGTGTCCTTATTTAGCTTCTTGCTGAGGTGTGAATACTTTTTTGATGATGGAAAGTAATTTTCAACAGTGTTTCTAAGAGGTTTGCAGGCTGAGACATGATTGTCTGGACTTCTCTGAGTAAGGAATATGAGGACATGTTCCTGCAGCTTAATATGAGCTATGTAGTGCACGCACTGGTTTATTTCTTTAGCAAGTAGCCATCACTGCATAGCATCTTGAAGGCTTTATTCTCCAAGGAGCATCTGCAATTTGCTTGATTCTCTTGACTGCTAGTATTTGTGTTTGGCTTTAACAGATCTATAAGTGCATGAACTGTCCTGTGTCTCCAGCAACAACTGCTGATTATCATCCTATCTGCAGAGACTACTGAACAGCAGTTAATTGAGCTGATGGAAATTTTCTGCTAGATTGAGCCCTGACTTTTATAGCCGTTATGGTAATAGTGTCTGTATCAGTAGTGTGATGGCATGAAAATACTCCCCCCCACACCCCCCAGCCTGCCCAAGTCATTCCATGAAGAATTCATAAATGCAGATGTGTTGCCCTTCTTGGGAGACACAGAAATATGTGAACAGGGTTCATTTCATCAACTTCAAATAAAACAGTTCATTCTTTACTTATGTCAGCTCATCCCCCTGAGTATCATAGACCCATGAAGCCTACAGTCTGAATCCAAGTTATTCTCTGGAACAACAGGCAGTATTTTCAATTGACTGTGCAATAAACTCAGCAATACAGATGTTTCAGACAGAATGTAGTTCCCTAAGGACAAAACTCCCCAAAAGGATTTAAGAAGGTCCGTAACCACCATGCAGGGGTTAGGAGCAGCAGCAGGTAGGGTTTTCCAGAGTTCAAAGACCCACCCTAGAACAGGCGGCCCATCAGGGCTAACAACACCCAGAAGAATGATGTGTGGTCAGCTGTAATAACCAGGTATTGACTGTTGAATGAACTGGGATTAGTCTTTCAGGTGAGCAAACCTTGAACAAAGCTTTGAGCAAAGCTTTTGGGTCCACAGCAAGACACTTTGCCTCTCTGTCACTAAGCATGGTGTCTCTAATTTAGTCCAAGTGGTAGGTGGAAGTGCCTACACAACAGCTTCCGAAAAAGGAAGTGGAAAAGGCACAGCAAACAGTTATAGCCTGGTAGTAAGGACGCATGCCTGACAGGACAAATAGGTGAGTGTGAATTCTTTTTGGCATAAGCAAGGTAAATTGGCTCAGGTTGAACAAGTATACTAAAATGGCTAGGTCACTTCTGGCTTGTTTAGGACTATTTTACAAAGTAAGGGCCTAAGTTTCCACTAACACGCTTCCTAACTAACCACAAACTTCAATTCTCAAAACCCTGTTCTACTTCCAGTGCATCAGGGAGGTACCTGTTTTCTAAGAGACATTGGAAAGCTCCCCTGATGCTGTTCTGCTACCACATCACATTGAGCTCTGCTGCTGCCAGGTAGCCAGAAATTTGTCTGATGCTTGTGCTTTGACAGAACTGAAACACCTGGTGATCTGCACAAACCACAGTGGGTCTGTAAATCCTTCCCTACAATCAGTTACCTCTGTAATTGCAATGGGAAAGATGCAGCTTCAGTGACATGTTGAGGGGAAACAAACTGCCCAGCTATTGCAAAATCCAAAGGCAAGTGGGGAAAGCTGTAGTAAGTAGATCGCCTGTGTAGCTTTCCTTGTAAATCTGTCCTGGATGGAGCTCTTGCCCTGTGTTGCAAACTGAAATTGGATCCTATGTATGGTTCAAAGTGTGTTCCCTCAGCTGCTCTGTCCAGCAGGCTCTAACCTATTTTGGTACAGGGAGGCTGAGGATCAGCAGTCTCTCTCCTCTCCTCTTTTCAGAACTGTTCCGCTTCATATTCCTTAGGTCTGAGAGACATAGACTCTTATTTTCCTCCAGATATTCTGTGTATTTACATGAGAAGAGGGAGATCTGTTACTCCAGAAACAATCTGTGTTTTTGCCACTGGGTAGTGCAGAATACAAAAAATAGCCTTTAAGCCATGAGCTGAAATCCAGGGATTCCTTCTCCACTGAACCAGAGACTGCTTCCTCTAACGTACTCTTTTTGTCTCTTGAACTGTATAGAGAGTATGATGTCATGTTGATTTATTTTTCCAGGGATAATATGCTTTTGTGATCATCCACAATGGTGCAAGTACTACCCCAGCCTGCTAAGTGATTAGTCATAAAATGTATCTAAAGCAGGCTCCCCTTTTTATTGGTTTTAAAGGGAAGAATTTGAGCTCTTGCACTTCATTTTAATTTTTCATAACAAGTAATTAATACTTCTACCTGCTGTTCAAGTTCTTTTATGAACTAAATCAGCAGCTGGTTTAAAACACCACTATTCTGTTGAAGCCTGGCAGAATGATGCCAGTGTAAACCATTGAACAAGTTGGCCCTGTTTAACTTTTTCAAGTGTTCAAAAAAATTGTATTACTCTTACTAACAAATAAACTAATAGGAGTCATAGAGCATATCCTTGAGAAGTCTAATAACCATAATAAATCAGGTTCATAAACAAGTGAGATGGGGAACAGGACTGAAAATTTGGCAGGAAACAGATTTTACTCCAAGCTTACAACTGGTCATAAGGCAAACTGTGAGAAAATACCTTTTTAAAAAAAGTTAAATATGCCTGGTGTATGTCTCCTTCATCAAATCAGAGACAATACTCAATAGAATCATCTGAACATGCTCGTCACACAGCACCAGGAAATTAATTAAAATTTGCTGTGACCCTTTATGCAGGTAAAACTCATCAAAAGAAATGTACACATGCAGAACGTTACTACAGCAAGAATGGTAAATGCTAGAACACTTCAGCTGCCAAAGACATTATTTTGCTTATGGCAAGGCATTCCTTTCTAGTTGGCCAAAGACAGTTTCTGTACACGACAAGATTAAAACTTGTACTGTGGGGCATGATCCAGTTCAGTACGTGGGCTGTGAATGTGCACAGTCCCATTCACTCTGTACCTCCAGACCCATTGTACCATTACATGCTTATTGTAACTGGCTTATTTTTTAAACATTGCCTCTGAGTAAAAACCAAAGACCTTGCTAAAGCAATGACCACATGCATTCTTATTCCTAATCATTCATGTTTCACTTATTCTGACTCTTAAAAAAGCTGGGACCTCCCTTTGTAGAAAATATTTGTCATTTACCTTTACCTAAGCACAGTGTATAGTGAAGCCAGTAATCTCTATCTTCACTGCTGCAGCTAACGGATCATGACAGGAAGGGGTTTTCAGGGAGTTGGGATGCAGTTAATGATACCATGATCCTTTTTCTCTTAAGCACTTAGCATTTTGAGTCTTGAAGCCATATTTGAGTGTGTACAAGCAAATCAAGGCGGAGGAGATAAGTTACACATCTTTAATTTTTACATTAGTGGTCAGGGAATGAATGGGAGTTATAAGTTGCATACAACAGTAGCTAGAAACCAATTTATACTACTAAAAAAATCTGTATCTCAAGTATGACAGCCTTCATATTTGTCACTCTCTCTCCATCCCTCTTTCTTCTTACATGCAAGTAAAGAATGCTGATCTGCCATTGATATTCCTGTTGATGCTTTACTTTACTAGACAAACAAAGACTTAAAGTTGCCATGGAAATATCAACATCTCTCAGTTCATGCATTTATCAAAGAAGGATTATCATCATCATATAATATTGAAAGAGTGCACACTGTCTCTCTCTAGATGCTTGTCACAAGACTCTTAATGTCAAAAGAAAGAAAAATGAGGTGCACTATTTCATTAATGTCATGTCCATTGATCAGTGTCTAAATGACCCATTTCTCATTTTAATGATCATTGACGCGAAAATCGCACTCCCCAAAAACCGAATATGCAGGTGTTATTTCAGTGTGCCTTCATTTGAGAAGTGTGATGATTTTGAAGATCTCAGCTTTCCAGAAAGGCAGCTCATAAGAAAATCTAATCTTTGAGCTTTTTGTATTTTTGCATGTTTGCTTTTATTAATGGATATTTTTTTGATAGAATTTGATTTTATTCCCCATTCTCCTTCTCCTGTAAACACAGAAAAGGGGCCTAATAATTTGTTTTCTATACTCATTTGAGATGCAGTAGCTCTTTGCCCCAGCTGTTCTAGTACTGCTGTAGAACCTCCTAATGTCTGTGGTCTTCCTAACTCTTTTCTAGGTTTAGATCCCCTTTAATCCATAGAGGCTGCTGGAGAAAATGTCTAAGGTTAAAATATAAACTAGCTTCCACACTTTGTATGTGTGAGTGCTGATGAACTAAAGGCTACCAACACTTTCTGTGTTTCTGTAAAGTGGATATAGGCATGTCATCATCCCTTGCCTTGGTTCCAGTTTTCAGATTTATTTCTGAATGGCTTTTGCATGAGCTTTTTTTGCATGTTTCAATTTCACAGATTACCAGCACCATCAGAGCAAATCATCTGAGCACTAAATGTGTAAGCAAAACTGAGATATTCAACATTTGTATAAAGGCAGATACATTTTTAAAAAAGCATCAAAATGAGCAAATCCCCAAGAGAAACTATTGAGTTGATAGCCTTGAAGAAAAAAAAAGAAGCAAAAAACTAAAATAGTTGTGATTTGCAACATAAGAACGGCACTAATCCAAAAATATACTGGGATATTTTGGTAGTGGAGTTTTTAGTGTTATCATTTCAAATGTTTGCTTTGCTTCACGGTGCTGTATTTTCATTGACATTTAACGAATCTCTGAAGCTTCTGAGTTTGTGATGTGATCAGAACCCCAAAACCCTGGTTTTCAGGTGAATATTCAAGTTGCCTAGGTTTGCATGAATGAACTGAGAAGCTTGAAACATGAATGTAGTGAGAATTTCAGAAGCAGGTGAATCTGGATGCCTCTTTGTAGTCTGGTTTCCTAAGGAAATAAGGCTCGTGTGATTGTACTTTGTGGTTAATTTCAGTTTCACAGGAATGAGATATCAGAAAAACATTAGTCTTCCAGAAGTTTGAGGAGTATACATAAAAGAGATCCCATAATTATGTCCTGTAAGTCTTCTAGCAACGCAAAAGGCTACGTGCTGATTTCATACATTATGTGGTATTGGTATCCATATGGGAGAAATACCTCATAAATGTCCCAAACTCTGAAAAATCTTCTGTCAGAGTTTGCAGAATCCAGTTACAGAAGCCCGATTTTACTAGTTCTGATGTCATGGCACTGTTTGCTGCTTCTCATTTGTGTGTTTCTCTCACATGGGGAGAAAGGTTTCACCGAGTAGATGGTCAATCTTAAAGAACAGTCAAGCCAGTTTCCAACATGTCACATTAGAAGTATTGTAGTCAACTGCATTTGTTTCTGGCAAGAGAAACTATCATGGTATAACTTGCTTCATGTTGATCGGTTAAATAGGACTGAGGCATGATATATTGTACATTGGCTAATAACAGCAGATCTACTTTCCATCAGATACATTTCTCATCATTACCATACTTCCTTGCAGTCTGCTCTGGGGGTAGCAAGTGGAAACACAATTGCTAGCCTCAGGTATAGTATTTTCTTTCTTATTCTTAAAACGTTGTTATCAATCCATAATATCTGTATTTAGCACTCAGTCTCTGGGGCCAGTGAAGAAGACATGGGCTATTTGTAGATTCAGTGTGTATTCTTTGACAAGGATTTCTATTTTCTATATCCTTTTTAGCCAAAGTGTGTTGTCTCTTCTTTTGCGGTGTAGTGATTGGCCTGAATAGTGGTTGGACAGACTGGTGAGGATACAATTTCTTATAATTAAAAGACAAGATCTAATTTCATTGTACAACTCAGCTACTTGTTATCACAATTGTCTTTCCTTAATTAATTGTATTTTGGCGTAGGCACATTATAAACTAATCAGTCTATTGTCATATTCCTGTTAATTTTGTAATCAATTATCATGGCTAGAGCTGAGTGAATAATTTCTAAAAAATAACTTATTTGGTGACTTTTGCGTCTTTTGTGTTCATTAATCCTGTGCAAACATCGTGATTTTCTGAAATTGGCTTGTTATTTCACTGTTATTCACTGAGTTTATTCTTGGTCAGTAAATACCCAACACGCGGTCTGTTACAACCCTTTAAGGCCTGAAATAAGATGTGTTTTGACCAGATTCACGTTACTTATCAAGCCCCTTTTGTAACACTATGTTTCTTGGAGTTGAGTTTTTTGGAAAAATGGTTATAATCACTAATCTGATGTTTACATTGTAGCAGCATTCTTCCAACGTTTAATTATTGTTCTTTTTTTATTGGGAACATTCTTGCCTGCTAACTTGTTTGGTAGAACATCAAAACGTAGGGCAAATGAAGCAGGAGGCAGGAGAGGTTTCTTTTGAAAGGCTGTAAGGTGTGCAGTTTTGGTGCTGGGCACCGTACCCAATTAAATAGTTTGTGGAAGCAGTTGATGCTAATTCAGCTGTGCTATATCCTGATATGAATTAAATATCTGTGCCCAACCAGTATCTTCATGATTTGAGGAGTATTTATAGGCTTGCTTAGTACTACCTCCGTTGTGGCAGTAATGGTGTGTTGTAGACGTGTCCTTTTGTTCAGCTGTGCTTTTCCACTGTCAGTTTTATCCCTCTTTAATTGCTGTTCTGCTTTCTTGGCAGTCAAATAACTGGCCCCTCTCGGGCCAGGTTTGCATTCTGTGTTTGCCTTGGGCCTGAATCAATGTTTATGTCGCCATTTACCAACCATCCACACTGTTAAATAAATAGTGTCATTGCCCTCAGCCTGGTCAGTGACACTGAGGTTTCTCTTCTGAGAAGCAAAGATCCAGCCTTCCTGGACTTGAGGTGCGCTCACAGGCAATGTCAACACAGACGTTTGCATTAAGAGAATAAAGCAGCAGCTGAGAGGTGGTACAGCCCAGCTCCCTGGTGCCTCTCAGCTCTACCTGATAGAAGGAAAGTACTCCCTCTGCCCTGTCATGGGCTGCAGGGATTTGGGCTAACCCATACTGACTTTGCATTGGGGATGAGGAGAAGCACTCATACACTTGGACTCTGAACGCAGCTGAGAAGTGGGTTACGAAGTTGTTCCTTACTGCCTCTCGGCTCTCAGTTGCCTCCTCTCAGCAGGGAGGTATGCCGGTTTTGTGCAAATTTGGACTCTAACAGCAATCAGTCAGGAGATTGGCCAGGCCAAAGCCCCTGAGCTCAGGCTTCAGGCCAAATATGCAATGCAGACATGCCCTAAGAGACGGGAGTGAAACTGTAAGCCTGAATTTCACTGGCAGAACCCACAGAGTGATTCCAGCCCCCTGTATGCAATAATTCATTTTGGACAAAGCTGCTTCCCCGTTGGCCTGTGTGTGTCCTTACAGTGTGACATTCCTTGTGAGCCCCCAGCTCACACCCTTGGGCTCTGTTGCCATAGCTCTGTTTTGCTGCTGTTTGCCATTCCTAGCTAGATAACCTTCTGAGGTTCCCATTACTTCACGCTCTCCATGGGTGCCCAGAATTCAGTTCAATTGTTTCCTAACTTTTTTGGTACGTGTTTACAGCCCCTGAGCTCTCCTGCTGCCTTGTCAGATGACACTCCACCTCAGTGGCTCCCCGGAGGCTCTTCAGTTTCCAGGCTACCTATGGTATTTGTTTTTCTTGGTCTCCTCATTTCCAGGCAGGCAGAGCTTTTATGGAATTGACTTGTCTTACAGCAAGACCAAACCATTTGAATTTTGCTGTTCTTATCTCTAATGAGCTGTTCAGGGGTGAAATAAGGTTGGTATGTTAGGGCACAGTGTTTCTTACAGACGTCTTTAGCAACCATCTAATGGCATCAGACATGGTGGTGTGTACATTGCAATATTTTACAGGATAGCATTTACTTTTTAGAATGATATTTGCTTTCTGACAAAAGGACTGTGGTTTCCAGCAAGGTAGAACCAGTACAATGGCACTGGATGTGGTTAGGGAAGACATGAAATGGGGAGCCTCTACTACCTCCTGAAGCCCATGGTGAAACTAAGTATCAGACCAGTTCTGCATGAGCATCGGGGTAGGTTTAGATAAGCAGGACGTGGATCTGAAAGTATCCTGGACAGAAAGACTGCAGGTGAAACCATTGCTCACCTTATTCCACTGCAGGGACAAACTGGAGAGGCAGCAATCCCATCCTGTGCTGTGAGCTGAGTCAGAGGGAAGGATTCAGTCTCTCCTTGGGAAGTGGGTGGTGGACGTGGGAACACCCAGGCAGGATTTCACCTTCGCTGAATAATTTTGCAGTGGTGCTGAGGTGAAATTTTATTCACAGATTTCTGTCTTTCAAGTCTACGTTTCCTCCTGTAATGTATGATACCCTTGAAATATGCCCACAGGATTTCTTTACAGTTTTTATATTTAAAGGAGTTTCTTTTCCGTACTTTAAAAAGTAACCAGTGTTGCGTGGGTCTGGAGTTCTTCTAACATCAACTTCACACTAGTGTATCACAACTTATTACAGTGGAGTCCAGACTGCTCTTCCCTAGATAATCCATTTGTTTCCTAACAGCATTTTCTTTGCATTAAGCTCCTTTTCTTTACCATATGCCATCTTTACAGTAACTTCTATTTTGCCATTGATACTTTCGCATGAATGGAGGCTGGTTTTTCTAGAAGCATTTGTCTATTTGTTAGCTAGAATTTAGCTAGGTATTCCTGAAATAGGACCCTTCTCTGTTTTGTTCTTGCTCTGTATTGGCAGGAACTTGCTTCTTCGATATTGTGAAATAGCGTCCCTTCTCAGAGGCACAAGGAGACGTATTTCCTCCTGTATTTACATCCCTCAGCTGTCTGTGCTCTACCCTGTGCCTCCAATCAATCTCTGTCTTGGTCCAGGGTCTTCCAGCCACTACTGACACCTTAGTACTTTCCCTCCAAGATTCTCAGGATTTTTCACCTCCTTGTATTGGAGAGCAGCAGCAGCAGGTGGGTTTCAAGTGGATTTGATGCTATTTCATACCCTTCCATGGTTACAGCTTTTGTGGGTGCAGTGATAGCTTCTGGGGCTAAATATTAGGTGTGTTCTGCTTCATGAATAGCTGATAATAGTAACATTTCTCACTAGCAGTCCAGAGTAAAGCCGTAACAGGCAGTCAGAGAGTCAGGTAAAATTGTCTTTTAGGCCATAATAAACCATTAGTCTTATTTTGCTCTAAAAATAATTTTCTGAAACTCAGGCTTGGCTTTTTCCTTTTTGTGTTATGCTATAACAACCTCTTCAAATACTTCAACGGAAAGTTGCATTAGACTTGAGCCAAACTACAGTCTTGATAGAACACCAATGCAGGTTTACCATTTGTAAATCAAGATAATGGATTCAGAATAGCATGGTGTAGCATTTTGTAAATTTATTCATATTTATAACCCATACCTATGTCAGTAGTATTCATGAGTGTTATGGGATTATGGGATATTTGTTTGGTTTCTGGCCTGGAAACATTTTGGGTTGACTTGAAACATTTAATTTGTCATGAAACTAAATATCTCATTTCATCTTCTTATTGCTTTACCCTTTTAAAATTTTTTTAAGAAAGGTCATTTGAAACAAAAAGCCTAAATGGTTTATTTTGTATTCCTTTTTAACAGTTGGAAAAATTTGGTAAATTGACCTTGTTTTTAAAAACTATTTTTTGCAGTATCCTGTTTGCCAAAATAATCATGCTAGTCCCCCTGGATTAATCTTTTACTTACATTGGTACCTATGAAAATTTTATGATTGCATTTGCACATGTCAGATTTGCCATATGCCTTTTGCAATTAAAAGTGATATGCTCTCTTAAAAAAAAAAAAAAAGGCTTCAATATGCCATTTAATATTGCATATATTCAGGGACTATTATTGATACATTTTTAATAATAGTCTTCTCTATAGTAGATGACTGGGATGCTTGGAAACCTGACTGTGACATGCTGACGAGCTAAACCTAGAGTAGCTTTGTGTCACTTTGGGTAAAATTTGCCCCATAAATAATGAACAACTAAAAGTTGTTTACATTGATGTGCTAAGCCTATAGCAGCTGCCATGGACTGTGTCAGCAATCAAAACTTTTCTTATTATGAAAGTAGCAATAAAAGAAAGTGATTAAATGCAAACAAAAAGCTCTTATAGGACTGTAGGGCTGATTAAAATGAACAAAATCTGATGGCTAGGACATTAGCACGTTGCAGGTTGGCTCCTGGACTAGAACGCAGGTGTCATCTCAAATCCTGCACAGCTGGGAATGCTTGCAATTCCTCCTGGAGGTAGAATGGGCTGAGCAGGAGGCACAATAGTTGCCTCCAGCTTGCTGGGCCTGGCTTTTGCCACATTCATCTTTTAGTATTTAGCTTCATGCTAATTTTTTTTTTTAGGATTTCATGTGTATCTGGTAACCCTCACCAAAATGATCACATGCATGGTTTCACATTCATAATACATGACATGCATACATGTATTTTATAATAAACAGAAAATGGTGGAGGACTGTATTAAGAAGTCTCTTATTTTAAAAATGTGTTAAGTTACTATCTATATCAAAAGCAGGTGTTGAAGTCTGGTGAGAAAAACACCACCTGATGGTAGCTGCACAGATCCTTCCTTGAAGGTGGAGGGTTAGATCCAGGTTTGCTTTAGTCAACAGGAGCTTTTCAGTTGCCACCAGTTATGAGATTGTGCCCTACAGCTGGCTATGTGGAGGTGACAAGCTATGCTGAAGAGCTCACTGTTATAACCTGTCTGCTGGCCCAAGCAATATGAATACCACTGCCCAAGTCAAAGAAAGAGGGATGTGATGTAGAGAGTGAATGAGTGGATTAATGGATACCAGAAATTCATATTGAGACTTACATATGTGGTAGCATCAGCTCAGTGTTGGTTGCACCTGGCTGATAATGTGTATAGCTAAACCAGATTGTACTAGTCATCTTACACAGCCTCATTACTTGAGCCAGGATTTGTTATCGAGCTTTAGCGCCACGTCTGTCACATTGTACCTGCCACCCCTAGGAATGTGCACATTAAAACCAAGTTGTTTTGTTTTTCGGAAGTGTGTGGAAAACGTTTGTTTAGATGATGCCAAATGCTTCCATCTTTACCATCGATCCAATCACATGCAAACAGATAAGAGGCACACGCTTGCACACACATCTGTTTACATAATATAGGCTGCAGAAAATATATTTTTCTATCAATGAAAGTGTTTCCTCACTACCTTTTCACAGCTGGGAGATTTAAAAAAGGAATATAAAGTGCCTGTAAAAACAGACACTGGCTTAGAACTCTGTTTTAACTGAAGCTGAAAACACTTCTGTGTTATTGTTCACGTTACCTGTTACATAGCGTTATCAAGATGAACCTGTGTTTTTTGTGCTGATCAATGACTGATTAAAAATAATAGCTTCAAAATTATTTAAATGCTTTTGCTACAGTCAAAAAACAAAGCTTTGTTTCACAAAGAAAAATAGGGGATCTTACGCCATTTATTGAACTTGTGTATCTTAACAAATTGCCTTTTGATTTTTTTTTTTTTTCAAGGATTCACAGCTAAAGCTGTGAACTCCTTGGTGCCTATGGTGAACGTACAGCACCTAGCACAGCAGACTCCCCATCCAGAGGGGAGTTGCTGCATGTTGGTACGTGATTGTTACTGTGGCATCTCCATCAGGACTGCACAACCATCTCCGTTGATAAAACAGCCTGGTGTGAGCAAGAACAGGATGTGAGCCACTGTCTCTGTAGACCTTTCCCCACTTGTATTAATATTTTAGCAGTAAAACGTTAACTATTTAAAAGTGGGAACTATTTTTCACCAGAGATTTCTAATAGTGCCTGAGCATTTCCTCGTACAGGTAAAAAGGTATCATTGATATTTTAAAGCAGAAGTCCCACAATGGAAGATTTGGCAGGTTCCTTCCAGGGATGGATTTCCTCACAGGCAGGGTATTCAATACTATTTCTTTCCAAGGCATGGAAGAATGGTAAGCTTGAGCTTCTGGGGTTTCCTCCATCATAATCTCAAATAAAATCAGAGGGAGATTTGAGGCAGGGGGTTCAGAAGGCCCCATTCCCTGGACGTCAGCAAGCAGGGTATCCTGGCTGCTAGCCACAAGGCATGGGAGCATCCTTCTGTCCCCTCCCTGGGTCAGAAATGGGGCTGCCTCCATCCATGCCCGAGACACAGGTGGTGTAAGCCAGGTACAAAAGCTCAAGAGGAGAGCACAGACAACTAAAAGCAGACAATTAAAGACAGCAGTTACTTCTGGTCTATATAAGCTTTTCTCTTTCAAAAGGCTTTTTCTAGCACATATTTTTATGTATCTCTTTTCTACAAGGTGGCTTTTTTTAGTTTGAAAGTTATGCTTGTTTTTCATGATGTTTTTTAAATAGCTCTAATTTCTTCGGAGTCTGACTGCTATGTAATTAAGTTACCACTGGTACAACATCACTTTGGTTTTGAAAAGGTGTTACATGTAAATATATCATACCATGGCTGCTACCAGAAGGGTTTCCCTGCAGTTTTATAGGTGTAATGGGTAGTCAGAATTATGTTCATTCTTGTGGTATATCTTATGGTTCATATATATGTTCATGTTCACATATAAGTCTATATGTTTGCATATATATGTATATTCATAAATATATACAAACACAAACTTATGAACACAAATATGTATGTGTATATTGAGTTTTTAATGTCACTCTTGGGGATGTGGAGAAGTGGATCTAGAAAGGAAATACGGACATTTCAGTATCAGGTGCGAAAAGAGGAAGATCCTATAAATTTCAAACTAGGAACTGATTTGTACAAAAGCAGATACAGATTTTCATACAGACTGGCAGATGTGGGGATCAAGATGTTCTCAGTGCTTTTATTGTTTCACCAAACCTGATCATTATTTTGTATCAAATGCAAAATGATAGCTTTTTCAAAAACAGTTCCAATGTAAGATAGTTTTCCACTTAAATGTTCCTGTATGAATCTGTATGATTGGCTTGTGCATGTTTCTGAACTGCAGCAAGCCTTTTGAGGTTTAACAAGCTAAATATCAGGGAGCAACAAGAGATGCATAGCCATGCTCTGCAGTATGCGATAGTGTTCCTTGTTTGTGTAAGAGGTTTCTGTATCAAATAACAGGATTAGAGAGATCTGGTATATCATCAGTTGTTCAGGATCAGAGAGTTAATTGATTCTGAGCCATTTATCATGAAACTCAGTGGGAATAAGACTGAACCTGATGAGAAGCCTGATGAGCAACATTTTGAAATCTGCACAGGTAATTTGAAAGGTATGAGTCTAACCAAGTAATCTGATTTTCAGAGGTAAGCAGCAGTGTCAGGTCACAGTAAATGTAATGGGATCTCCAGATGAATTGGTATTTAACAGATCTTTTATTTCAGTGACTAAACATAGATGCAGGTGTTTAACAACAGCAGCCCTGAAGTTTGAAAATGATGTGCAGTGGATATCGGTTTGGGTATCGTGGTTTTGCTGTCTGATGACACTGATGGGATTATGAGGAAGACGTTTGATAATCCTGGGATCATCAAGATCTCTTGGTAACAGAGATGATAATTCTCTGAGATTTTAACGCCTCTAATATTCTTTAGATGTTTTCCATTTTGCTTGCCCAGAACTGCTTCAGCGCAGCTCAGGAATCCCGAGTTCCCTTTCTCCACTGTGATACATTTCCATTGTATGGGCTGTTTCATTGCATGTGCCTCCGTCCATATTCACTTAAAACCTGCTGGCCTGAGCACTCTGCTGTGAGGTAGCAAATGTGCATTTCTCCCTCCTTGGCTGAATTCAAGTCAATGACAGAAAGAAGGTTCTGAATAAAGGAGGCACGGCTTCTTCCAGTGGCAGAAAATTGTGTTCTATAAGGAAATAGTGGCCCTATTTAATTATCTGAAAGGACTAATGTTAGCACCCAAGGGCAAAGCTCTCTGTGGGTCATGGTAAAAGGGAAATGCTTCCTTTATAGTCTAGAGTCAGGTGCATCAGCTTTTGCGAGGAGCAGTTGTATCCTAATCAGCGCATGGGATTTTTTGTCATCTTATATTGTGGCACTTCACTTTTTACATGCACAGTTTTAGGATTGTAGGTCCTTTATGTGGCAATCTGGATTGAATTTTGGACTAGGGCCTGAAAGGTAATGGGTGATAAATGACATAGAGGTACTGATTTCTGTTATCAGTTCTAGCCCCTCAGATGCACCTTGACACATCGTTATAGCTGCATTGCAGTCTAACAGACTTACATTTCTGATGTAAAATTTTAGGGATTTTATTAACGCTCAGCTATTTGCACCCATGCAACATAACTCTGTGGAGGTAAAATCATAGCTACCACTCTATAGTTGTTTGGCATCCCATTGAAGTACTGATGCTGAAGGTGTAATTGATAACATAACCTTCTTATACTTCTTTTTTTTTAGAGAGACTCTTTGGAATCATGGATCTCTACAACCTATAGGATAGGGCAGTAGGTGCTCATTTGGATAATCTAACTGAGAAAAAAGGAAAAGCATGAATGCATCGTGTTAGTCTGGCATAGGAGTTCTGGCACGTGCTTTGTACTATAGCCACTCAGTGCCCTGGCTTGAGATAGGCAGTTGAGCCTATGTCAGAGAAGCTGGCAACTGATAAAGAAAAGGCTAATGTGAGGAACAGTTACATCTCAGATCCAGATTTGTGAGGCAAGCGTTCATATTGAGTTTGCTTGGAATCAAATGCTTTTGCAGCAGGATTAGTCGACTCATGCACCCCAAATATCCGTTCAGCTACAGTAGTTTCCACATGGCTCAGAGAGCCCAGAAACAGAAGTTATTGATATGCAGTTTATCCTGCTCAGTAAGCCTAATTAGCTGGGGCTGTCTGAAGTGCATTTGCCAAGAGAAGCAGGAGAAAAAAATAAGTTTGTCAGGTTTGGGCTTTCTAGGTCTGTTGTTAGAAACGTGACCATTAGGAAATAATGGGAATGGCAACTTAATCTCACTGCATTGTTGAAACTCTGAGTTTTTTCAAGTTTATTTGGAATCTGAAGATCTAGTGCTGGCACTTTTCCTCACAATCATTAGTCCTTTATTCTGTCAGTGATGCCAGTTAAAACACATGACGTAATCCTTCTAGTCTACCAAGTTTTTCTTGGTGAAAATGGACCTCATGGAATAGAGGTCCATGTGGTCTCTAAGCCAAGGTTCTTCATTCTTCTTTCCATTTTATTCTCCGTTGTTGATTCTTAGTCCTTACGAAACTGCTGTGATATCTAGCTACAAAGCTAGGGAAGGAAGAAGACCCAGACAAAATCAGCCAAATCATTAAAGGTAACAAAAGTCAGAATTATTAAGGATAAACTCCTTTTTACTAGATTTACTGAGGTATTGTACTTCTGAGGGACCTCAGGCACTGGAAATAGTCAATCCAAATCCCGGCACAAACTTAAGCACTGGGATTTGTAATACCTCTGTTGTGAGTAAAACTTGAGTCCATCACTTTTAGAAGGCATATTTTGGTCACATCTACAAAGAAAAATTGGTTCATATGCTGAAAATTTGTAATGTAAAAGTGCTAAGTGTAGTGCAGCAGGACATGAAAGAAATCCTGTGCAGAATCCCCAACTCGGTCTGTTACACAGTATCCTGAGAAAAACAAATTGCTGGTCCCATTCAGGGGTATTTTCAGCACCTCATACTGGGGGGGTCGGGGGTGGGGAAGCAATCTCTCTCCATGGTTAAACATATTGTAAATATCAGCTGAAAGAAAACATTGCATCTCTTCCTTCTGAACACAAAATCAAGATGACTAAGATGAGGTAACTAATGCAATTCCAAACATTTTATTTATGCAGTCAGAAGTATTTTTAAAACCACTAATTTTTATTTGTTCCAAGCTCATCTGTTTCAGAAATGCTCTTCATGTAGTCACATCCATGCATAGGTCATGCAAATGAGACCAGCAGATGTAAAACTTTAGTGAGGCATGATTCATTTCAAATATTTTGTGGTGTATAACTCCTTCTTAGCAAGATTTTTTTAGCTTTCAGAACTTTCTCAAGTTCGTATTCATGGGAATAATCTGTAGTCTTGTTGACATGACCACCAGGAAATGCCTTTATGGTGCTAAGGGAAGGTGAAGTATGCTTAACAGAAAATTCAGCCTATAAAGTTGTGGTTTTTTGGTTTAAGAAAGGCTACTATTACAAAAGCCCTGACTTTACACTCCAATATTTTTATCAGATTGTGATTGCAGTCACTGCATATGTCACTGCAAGCTAAAGTGATGGGGTCTGGAGAGTCATGTTAACATGATTCACAGGAAATTAATCAACATTAGTCAGCACTTGTCTCTTGTGTACTTGGGGTCATGGCCTGTTCTAAACTAACTTATTTTCTTCCTATTCAGTGATGCAGGAAGGAAGATTTAAAACCAGCTGTAGGGTAGTAATAGTGTGACAGAAAGAAAAAGGTCACTGGGAACAATATGAAAGCTGATTAATAGGATCATCCCCACAGGTGAATTAGAATTCTGCAAATGGCTTTTATATTCCTCATTCTTTCCCTATTGCAAAGTAGTTTTATTGTGGAACAATGCATCTGAACAGGTACACCTGAAAAATAAGTCTTAAAGGCTATGAGAATCTTTTTCCATTGAATTTCCTTTGTGTTTTTCTTTGAGCACTAGTGTGCACTAAGCCAAAGAGAGTTCCAAGCTGTGTATAGATTTTGAAAAAGAAACCACCAAAAATGCCAACAAAAACCCCCCAAACCCTCATGGCCAGCAACGTGTGGGGATCCAATACAATAAAAACAATTCCTGCTATTCACGGGCAATGAAAAATGAGTCTCATTATTAAGCAACAGCATTTCCTAAATCACGCTGTTCATGATATGCTTGATCTCAATTAACTACAGTTTAGGACTCTAAAGTTTTGTCATAGTCAGTATGTCTGGGGGATAATGTAATGCTAATAAGTAAATGGATATAAGCCATGAACCTGTGATGCAGTGCTGCTGCAACTAAGGTCTTCAGAAGGTTCTGAAGGTGGGATTTCTCCTTGCTACCTTTAACCATCTAAAAGCTGGTGATCTGGGCTCCTTCTACACAAAGCCAAAACAGGAAAAGCACCTACAAGGAGGTGTTTCTACATTTAAGTTGCCTTCTTGAGGTGTAAGTCCACTGGCTTCAGAGGTAAAGCTCAGATGCAAACATGCTCCACAGGGCTAGGCAACGGGAAAGTGTTCAGCCTCCTGCTCTGATACCCACTCTCTTCTGTCAGTGCAGAGCCAGAGGTGCTTTCTAATCCCTCCTGGTGAACCTGCAACCTTGCCAGCACTTCCCATCAGTTTACTATGTACCATTCAGCCATAGCTTTTGATTTGAAGTCCTTCATGTCCTGGGAGAACATGTTGTGAACATGACTTAACTTGTAAACTGGAGGATTAAAATCATAGAACACCTCTTTGCTATTTTAGTACTCTATTGCTGATTCCTCTATGGAAGTGAAGTATGCACCAGTGAACAACACCATGAATTTGGTGCAGTTTTTCTGTTTGTTACTTATCTGTAAGGCTGTGGTTAGTTTGTCCCTTATTCAACAAATGTGTTCTGTGGACATATTACAGTGTATCAGTTGTTTATGAGCTGTTTTCTTCTGCTGTTGGTTTAAGTTTTCACTCAGTAGATCTCTCTTTATGCCATGTTTGATTAGTTGCCTTTGTTGTGTCCTCCTTTTTTCTGCTCCTTGACTGCTACCTCCCAAACAGGCTAAGGACTTGCAAGATTCCTATAGGCAGATACACAGTTTCCATGGCAGGTATATAGCTAAATGTGAGCAGAAATTTAAAAGTTCAAATAGGGTTTTCAAGCCTCTGTTTATTTTTTGTGGGCAAGCAAAGTGCACACACTTTGTGCACACACTTAAGTGCAAAGTGAACATAACGCCCAATACCACTTAGGCTACATTATTGTTTTGTCCAAATATTATTCAGTAATTGCTAGGGTATAAATCAAGTTTGGTCACATACACCCTATAGTTTTTTCAGTAATGCTGTACAAGGAAGTGCAAATATAAAGTTGCATTAAAATGCAAAGTTTTGAGTAAGGATGAATTTTATTTAAGTAATATTGAAATTACTATAACCAGGCCTTTGGGGAAAAGGTGAGGGAAGAAACTTTGATCCTTCGTGCCGTAATTCCATATTCTGACTTTCATAAATTGAAGTTTGGCTCTGACATGTCTTCTCAATATTTATCCCATTCACTTGCTCACTTTGGATGAGGTATATTAGGCCTAGCAATTTGCATGGGGTCTTGAGGTTCCTGTCATGTGAAAGTCCTCTCCTACAGTATAAATATTTACAATATATGATAACTGCCATCTGCCACTGTGAAAAGCTGAAATGCCTATGGTCAGAGGCTTCAAAAAGACTATAACTTTTTACTTTTTTCTTAGTGGCAATAAATTAATTAGCCTTAGAAGAACAAATCAACTGATTGGATTTGTTTAGGTAATTTGTAGTTATTTAAAGAAGAACTGATCAAACCCAGCACCCAGAGGATGCATTATGTCAATGTACGGAGAAGTCTGTATTCATTAGGAGGTGGCAGTTGTACCGTCAAAATAGTGAACTAGTTTCTGAACAACTAAACCAGGACAATATTAATGCCAGGAAGAAAAGATGAACACATAATGAGACAGCACTTCTCTAAATGGTGTAAAGAAGGGAATGAGGAAATGAAATCCATATTCCATGAACTGAGCTTACAGAAGGCCTGCTGCATTGCCCCTCAGCTGCTTACTGGAGATAGGAATTGATGCCAGAGCTGGAACCAGCATCAGAACGTCAGCATCAGTTATCCAGAGCCAGTCCACATCTTGTTCATGTCTTGTGAGCTGACCAAACAGGCAATGTACGGAAAACGTGGCTGTGATGATTGGGTTGGTTCATCAGGTAGCTTTTCTGCATGGGGTGTCTCTGACTGCCCTTGGAGTAAATCTCACTTCAAATGAATTAATTCTGAATTTAAACATAGAAAAATGGGAATCCTAATCAACATTGACAGAGATCACAGCGCCAGAAAACAGAGCATAAAGACATAATGAAACATTTTGTGGAAAGATACTGTTCTCTTTTGCAACTTCAGTTTCCTCTATTATGATTTTTCACAATGAATAATTTAATTTTGAGTTTTGCAAAATTTCCAGTTTTCACTTTCCACAGTTCAATGGAAAATGCTTAGTTGAAATGCTCATTAGAAGAGCCTGGTTCCATGTTAAGTTATTAATTTAAGGTATTAATTATCTCCAGTGCTATCTACCTCCTTGAAACCAGAGAAAAAGCCATCACTGCAGCTTACCATAGTCTCAGAGACAAGCAGAAACTACTTATCCTAAAGAGCAGCACTGGCACAGGGACAAGCATATGGATTGATCATGAATACCTTTAGGCTGCAAACGAGAAAAAATATTTCTATGCATTCTTGAGCACTTTTCTGGCAAGAGTTATGGGGGCAGAAAATGTGATTGCCCATAAAAGATTATTTTCTTTCTTTATGCGAAGAATCGTAAGATGTAGTGACTGCAGTAGAAGACAACTGGAGATGTTGACCCTGGGAAGGTTTGTAGATCATCTCTGGAGAACAGGCATGCCTGAAAACAAAAAATGTCTCTTTCATGTTACGTCAAATACACACTCCCATCTACCACTGTTCCCATTTTCCCAACACACCTGCCCGAGACTGGAGTGAGATCTATGACAGTCTAGGTACTGTGTCACAGCAAAGTACACCATATGTTCCCACTGAAAAATTATCCTAGCTTCCTATAAAATACACATAGCAATTAACTGCTGCTACCTTGATTTCCACTGGGAGTTCTGCATAAACATAGTATGCCCCCAAGGCAGTAGTAACTTATGCTCTGCAGTTTGCAGGCCTTCCGGATGCACCTGCACACGATTCATCTGTGTTAGGAGCACTGAGTGGAGTTTAGGTTTGCATGATAAGTCTATGCATACGGAAATAAATGTTTCAATGAACTGTGATGCCATTTTTTGCTTCCCGTTCCATCTGTCGTGGCCAATGTGCACAGTGGCCCTCGATGTGACAGTTTCTCAAATATGTAGCTATAAGCTGACTAATGAGACCTCAGAGTTGTACCCAGCTTTGCAGGAAATAGGTGAGTATTGTAAAATTCAATATGAATTTTACTTTGCCAGTATACTGTGGAGGACACTCTCAGATATAACTGTGATGCCAAGGAAGGCATGTGGAGAAAACATCTGGGGAAAAGAGGTGTGGAAAAGGCCTTTGGAAAGGAGGAAGAAGCATTCTGAGAATTGGCTTTCTGAACAGGGGGGAAAAAAAAAAGGATTTTATTTTTTAAGATCAGTTTTCAATCCATGAGAACATCTCCCTCTAGCCTATTCTTATGACTCCTGATATCTCAGTGTAAAGTCAGAGCATGCAAAGATGTTGTGCATTTGGTCAGCTGGCAATACTGTATATGTCAAATTCTTCACTGGCATTCAGGCTGTTCTAGAGGATGAAATTTCATCACCCATGCCTCTGCATTCAAAGCTACAAATGGCATAACTCTCATAGGAGGAACTGTGGAATCATTTTGCAAAACTGAAGGGAGACTCACACTGGTGTCCCACTGAAGAGCTGGTGTGGGGTGTGAGGCTGTCATTTTAGTTCATCTCTGAAATGCAAGTTGTGCACAGCACTAGGCAACTATCAAAACTTCCTGTGCCGAGAAAAATCCTGTATGGGTACATATTTTTGCAAGACAAGAGAAGGGGAGTTTTAAGTGCATTTCCTGATTGTTTTGGTTAGAAGAAACAAGACTGTCAAATCCACATAGACAATTTCTGTATTCTTCTGCAACGTAAAAAAGGTGCTATACCTCTAGCAAACCCTGCATGAGCTGGGGAAGGGAATCTAGTGGGTTTTCTATTATGATTAGGAAAGCAGTTTGCTACACATCACTGCTCTTTGATGTTGAAAAACTTGTCACAAGCCTGGGTGTCCTGTCTGAACTCATTCTTCTGATCAACTCTAACAGTAAATTATTCTTTAACAACTTTTCTCTGGGGATGGTTGAGTAATGGCAATGCTGTGTTTCTCTTAACCTGTTCTCTGCTCCTTGGCCCATGCAGAAATCTTGGAACTGGGAGCAAATAGGGTAAAGAAAGGACTTTGAGACAGCTGGGAAGGTAGGCAGTGTGTGTAGGAGACATGTCTAGGTACACATGGCAGTCAATGTCCTGCAAATTGCACCATGCTGCTGGGCTTTGTATCTCTTCTGGAATGTCCCATGGAAAATGAATTCAGTCTGGTTAATTATGGCATTCTCCTCAACACAACTTCTATAAAAGGCAGTACATAACTAATTAAGGTATACTACTTAACTATCTCTAAATGCTCACATAGCATATTCTTGCTGGCAGGGACAAACTCCATTGTCACAAGGAGTTTCCTTCTGTTTGCAACTGATAAGGGGTCACACTATGCATAATGCATTCACCTCCTTAGCATATAGTGCAAACTAATTATGACACCTTGCTTATTCCATATACGCATAATAGAACACAGGCTTTGTCTGAGCACCCATACCAATACAAATTGTCGATGCCGCCGAAGCTGTTGCTTAGAGTTTACGTTCTGATTTTTCCTGCATCTAGAACCAAGAGCACTCTTACAGATTTACTTGTGTTTGCCATTTTGTGTTGAGAAAATGTGCTAATCTTATGTGGCATGTGAGGACATAGTGCTGTTATAATGATGAGTTTGCTTGAATGGCCGTGTCTGTCACAACTTCTATCATTGAGCTGTTGCTTAATAATTTAACAAAAATTTTACCAGCCTCTGGTTGCGCTAAGACTTTTCTGTGAGGTAATACCATGAGACAGCACCTTCAGCTTATAGTTGTATTGCAGTGCATGATGGAGGTAGAGCTTCTTGCATACAGGTGTCACTGTATTCTTCTTCCCTGAACCTATTAACATGCAGTTAGATTCTTGTAAGCAGCTAGACCTGTTAACTTAGATTAGCAGGTACTTCAGGTGTTTGTGTAAGGATGAAAGCTTTCAGAAATTTGATCTCATTGGAAACCTGTTTAAGCCCATACTTCGGTTTCCCTGTGTGCCAATCTTGTAGCTGCTGGAAATTTGGAGAGTTCAAAACCTAGTTTCATCTTAAACGGGTATGAAAAGTTTTCTTCGTAATAGTCCAATTAGATCTGAACAATTTGCTTTGTATTACAGATGCAGAAGGTTAAAACTGAAATGAAATGGGTAGGACTTGTTAGTGGAAGGCTGTTAATATTGATGTTTCCTTGGAGTGTTATCTACATGCTTCCGAAACCAAGTTGGGTTCTCTGAGGTTGCAGTCCTCTGCTTATACTAAGGGGGCTGCAGCTAAAATACTTTATAGTAAGTTTTATATTGTGATTAATAATTCCCATGGGGTATATTGAACATTGGAAGCAACCTAGCTTCAGTAGGAAGGCCTGAGAGCACCCTGACGTGGGATACCCGAAGGTCCTGTGAGTAGAGCCTTCTCTTCATGTATCTGTAGGATGGGGGAAGGTGAGAGTTGTTTTGCAGAACTGCTTTTTCTTTGTCATCTGAATCCTGCCTGAGTATATGGACTGTTAGGTCAAAGATAGTGGTAGATTAGAAAAGGCTAACTTTCTGAACACTGATATGTCTGATAAGTGAGAAAGGGACATAGCTACAGCCGTGTCAAAACTTACAAGGCTTGGATCATGGATAGAAGCAATGAGTAGTAAAAACTAGTGTTCACAGGAAAATCAGGTGCTTTCAGGATGAGGTAGTAGGTGAGTAGAAGGTATTAGGTTCTGAAAGTGGAACTGAATTTTTAGACTTACTAAAAGATGTAGGTACCTACTTAATACTTGAGAGGCCTATTGTCTGGCTCATTACTTTTTTAGCCCTAAATTTGACTGCCTCCAGGAAAAGGATTAAGGAGCACTGTGTGTATAGGGCTCTTACAAAACCTTTTGTCTTAGAATAAAAGCGTGTAAGTCTTGTATACAGCTTGTCATTGGGAAAATGTAATCTGTAGCCTGCTTCTACTCTCTTAAATGGATATGAAGAGAAGTGGGTCATATTGATGTAGAAAAGCACTATCAATATTCTGCTTGGTGCTTTATAATGTTTTTAAGATGTTCTATGTGAAAGTTCCCACTATCCTTAATCTGGCTGGCTGGAAATTTCTTGGCTAAACAGTTTTGGGAGTGACATGCAAAGCCATCCCAGTTTTTTCAGCAGCGGGTCAACTTTTGTCAACTTTTTTCAGTTTTCTAAAAAAGAAAATTTGTACATGGTGTTTGGAACCACTGTTGCCTTTGAAATTGAAATTAATAGTATTAAAATATAATAATTTAAAAAATTTAAAAATCCTTCAATACTGAAATGAAGCATTTTCAAACCTGAACTGCAAGTGTTTTGATTGACCCAAACTAAATTCTGTTTTAGGATGGAATAGAAGAAAGAAATGAAAGATGTTTCAGTTAGTTTGATGTAACTCTTTGGCACAGTTTACTTAGGGAAACCTTTGTGAAAGCTCAAAAATCTTGGCTCATGTGAATTCAGTTTCTAATTCCTAATCTTTATGAAAATGTAATCAGAGGCAGCACTTGATTTAATCAAATGTGGTGTGAAACTGTAAATGTTACTAAAACTCTCCACATTGGATGTACCAAAATCTTCTGGTCAACTCTACAACCTTGTCCTGTTGTTAAATATCTTAAAGGATCC
Organism: Nipponia nippon; assembly: GCF_047370975.1. Taxonomy (NCBI): domain Eukaryota; kingdom Metazoa; phylum Chordata; class Aves; order Pelecaniformes; family Threskiornithidae; genus Nipponia; species Nipponia nippon. The sequence continues at coordinate 19,790,425 of NW_028262391.1, forward strand.
TGATTGATAATATTCAGAAACTGATTCTTTGGTGGTATCTTCATGTGTTAAAAATGTTAAGGGTTCTGCTGTGACATGAGGTAAGGTTCTTAGCTCATGAAAAGAAATGAAAATAGTTAGTTCATCTCTATGCTGTTTTGTAGAATATTTGTTGCTTCTGGGACTTGTTCAGGTCATCAGTTAAAAATGGCTAAAAAATCAAGTAGATCTGAACGGTAAAGAAAAGCTGTGTGATAACCCCTTCAAAATCTGAAGAACAGATCCCCAGTTAGTTGAACTTGTCATATCTCCATGTAAGCTGATGGCCCTATAGGCCATCAAGATATTTTTCATGGAAAAAGCCATGCTATACAGGGATATGCTATGCATCTGACTAATTGTTGTTTCCTGCTCATCAATATTTGTATTTATTCATCTTTCCATAGACCTAAATATTTTTCAGATGTTAATGTATCTAACTGTACATCGATACACATGTGAGAAAACTACTGCTATAGTACAGAGGACAAAATTGGGAAACAAAGAATGTAAATGACTGGATTAAAGCTATGCAGGACATGAGCTAGAGGCTGAAAAAGTATGCAATTCTGACCATTAATTTTGTCTGATAACTGCAACATCTTCATTTGCCAGCATCCTTCATAAGAATGTTATCTTGTAAATATTTAAAAGCTCAAAAAAATCAAAGTGGCTATTTTCAGTTGCTTGCTTTTTAATACAATAATTTAATATTATATGAAATTTTTACTATTTGTTCCTTGTGTTGTTATATAAAGATTTTATAGTTCTCTTTTATTCATTTGCATGATTTATTTATGCCTTTTACCACTGGTGTGAAATCTTTTCCAGTATGCTAAGTATTCTTTATTATCCTTTATAGTCTTGTTATGTACTGCCTCACTTGTCTCCAAGCCTTTCCAAGTTTTTTTTTCATTTAAGTCCATTGTCCAGTTTTAAGACTTGACAAAGTAAAGTGTATTCTTCTTTTGATGTGAGCACACATCAGTTATTAATGCTAATGGAAATTAGGCGTATGTTGAGACTAGAACAGACCCGGTAGAGACTATTATGAAGTACTAAAAGGAAAAAAAGATCTTTTATTTTACTGAGGAAAGATGAAGATACGTACATACCGTTATATTTCTTCCCTTTCCTGTTTTTCTTTCCCCTATGAAATAACCTTTCCTTCTCTTTGTTTAAATCAAGAAAATCTGGAAATAGTTGACAGTAAGAGAAAAAAGTTGAAAAGGATAAATAAACTGAGTTTCATTTCTTCTTTATATAACCATTTATCTCTATTATTCCAGTAACAATGTAAGGAATCTAATATATTCATTTTTTGTGTTAGTTTCCATTATGTTCCTTGAAGAACAACAGAAGGGGATAGCAGCATACACTAGGATTTCTCAGGTTGGGTTTTTTGGGTTTGGGGGGGGGGGTTTGGTGGTTGGTGGTTTTGTTTTGTTTTCCCCATTTTTTGTGTGCAATGATTTCTGGGGTAAATAGCAATAGATTACTTAATAAATATGGAAATGATTAGGTTTTTACTGTTCACCAGTGACCAGTTTGGCTCCAAAGATTGCATGTCTCATTTCTCAATAGCAACAAATTCTTGATTTGCTCTCAAATATCTGGCAATGTGTTTTAGCAGGCTGAGCATGTAAGAGTTGTTTTGTTTCCTTTGCACAAGAATGCTTACACTCAGATTTATTGGTAAATTTGGTTAATGCTGTGTTATCTGCTATATTTTGAAACAAGGACTTTGTGTAATAAGATTTTTTACATTTATATATGCAGACATATTTTTTGTGGTTAATCATCAAAAACTTGAAAATTTTAGGGATATGCCCATTTGTTTTATGTCTAAACCTATTTCCCCTGATGAGGTCCTGCGAAGTGCTGAGCATGCCCCGTTCAAAAATCACTCGTGTATCAAAATGTGTACTCAAAGGAAGATACTTATGAATGTTATGAGTAACAGCAGAATAAAAAAACCCCATACAGTAGCATACTTAGAATATTCACTCGAAAGCAGAAAACTAAAGAAATCCCAGACTCGCATGTTTTTATGATTTACTCTACTCTGAGGTAGAGTTCTTCCTATCCAATGTTGAAGTGGTCTTGTCCTTCTTACCCCAGATTCAGCTGCCTGTATAAATGCTACTCACCCTCTTAAAGTCAGTGAAAACAGAAGCTCTTGTCTCAGACACAGGCTAGCAGAGCATTGCTGGCAGGCTTGCACATGAGCTTTACTGTTTTCATCTGCAGAAAGCATTCCCATGCAGAACTGCACAGAGCCATTCTGTCCTGGTGGATGCAAAGCTCTGCATGAGGTTTCAGCACTGGGCAGGGAGTCTCAGCCCTTCGGTGCCATTGGTGAAGTTAGGGGGAGATGTGGCCGAGGATCTGATTTTGGTGCCTAATGCATGGCAGAAGACTTTGAAATGTTGACCTTTACAACTGGTGCAAGGAATTTTCTCCTGTGGTTTATGTTCTTGAATCACGGACTAACTAATAGCCCATGATACTCTGCATTACGGGACTGTTCACTGGTTTTCCCCCACTAAAGAAATTGTAGGGATTTTCTGTATCCAAGGAGCTGACATTGTTACAGCTAGCGTAGGGAAGAAAAAGGATTTTATCACAGGCTGGGCCATGTGTTTGCACAGCTGGCACTCCATGCGACTGTTGAGATGCTATCCCGTTTTCAGCTTCTACTTTGGTGGAGCTGTACAGTGTGGGGAAAATGCTATTGGTTTTTCACATCTGTAGCGGACGCCTTATGAGCTGAAGTCAGTGATTGTTTGGAGGACTTGCTGGTAACAATATCAACAGTGGATCCTCGTGGTAGCAAGGCAAGCAAATTGTTTTAAAGGAGCAGTGGGTAACAGTGTTGTAATGGAATTTCATTTAAAAATATAATACGTACTTTGTTTACACTAGCATTGTTTTTAATAAATGTTTAGTAAAGGGAGGGAGACAGGAAGAGATGCAGTAAATGAAGCTGAGACATTGCAGTTAGATAAATAGATGTCATATTTTAGGGCAGATATTGACTGTATTCATTATGGTTCGCTGATCTTGTTCCTCGATCATATAATCTGTGCTAATTGACACAAATATATGTCCTGTAAGTTAACTCAGAAAGCATTTGTCATGGCTAAGTTCATGGAAACAACAGTCGGTAGGAATAGCAGCTTAATGACTTCCACTTTGATAATGCTGTTATTTTGCAGAGATATTTAATAACAGCACTTTGGTTTCTATCAAAAACCAATTTAGCAGATTTATTAGTTTGAAGAAGGATGTTAAATAATTATGTAAAATTGTTCAGTACAAATCACTCGGAGTCTATGTAGAATTCTCTCCCAGCACTGATAGCAACATGAAGAATCACACATTGTTTTGAACAAGTGTTAAAATTCCCAGAAAATTCTGTGAATCTTTGGGTGAAGCAGTAAAAATATCTCGTATCTGTTAATCTTGTTCCCTCACTTAGCCTGCTGTAGCAAAGTGTCGAAGGTTATGTAAGAACAGGGAAACTTTCCTTAAAAAAACAGAACTTTCAGTGAACATACTGAAGATCAGAGCTTGACTACTGAATCGACCCTTCCGTTCAGGTTTGACAGTCTGTGCTTTTTCTTCTTGTTATTTATTGACTCCAGGGGAAAAAAAAAATTAGGAGAAGGCAGCATCACCTCCTCTTAGTGCTGCGCTGCTTCACAGGTTGCAAGATCATGCCTGCTTCTGAACAGTTTGGGTTATTTTCTTACTGCTCCTGCGCCAGCTTTGGAAATGAAAGGCTTATGATAACCACTGGTGTAAACCTCTAGGGCAAACAGCCAAACTGCAGATATGTTGCTACGTTTTGACATACCAAAGGTTTCTAATCACAACAGAACTGTGGTTTTTCTGGTTTATTAGCGCAGCTCTGCACAGCCCACCAGTAAGGTCAGTCAGGGGGAAAAACTGGATTTATTTTTACTCTTGCATTTGTAAAAAGTCCAGTGGACTAGAAACCACCACTGTATTTCCACTTGCCTGAGCTACGTGATTCAGAAACGAGCAAAAGACAAGGGGACTTTTGTGTCTGTAAAATGTGGCAGGTTACAGTCATGTTTTCCTTGTGGGCATTTGGAGCTGAGATGAGCCGAGAGAATCCATAAATCTCATTTTCCCTTGTCTCAGACGGTATCAAGAGCCTTCTAAAAGGATTACAAGGACTTTGGTCTGTCTTCTGTGCTGAGTCCTGGCCATGTGGCATTGCTGCAGGGCAAGAGGGATAAAGGAATCTGCTGTGTCTGGCACAGCGCACGCTCTGGCCTGTCTGTCTAGCAGTGTTGCTTTTACTTATCTTAGGTAACACTCCATCGGCAGAAAATTTTTGTCAGCTGACTTTTGTGTTAGCCAAACTCTTTCTTTCACTATAAAAAGCAATTTCAATCATTCATCTAAAAGGAAACTAAAGTTGTCTTCCAAAGGAAACCCTACAGTTTTAAGTACAAGTTAAGCAATCCAGATCAAGTACATAGTAAAATCTTCATCTAGCAAAGGCTATGGCAATTGCATTGAACATTCCCTGGAGCAACATAAATCCTTTTATCCCCAGTAGTCTTTAACTTGTCCCGTGTAAAAATCAGACTTTCTTCTCTCCATAAAACTTTTAACATGCATTAGTAAGTATCTGGTAATGAAAGTATCCTGCCACCGTAACTACACGTTCTTGTCCAGACCAGAACCCACTTAGTTCTTTTCAGGTGGGGATGAGAAAAAGGAGAGGCAATCTTGGAGATCCAATACAATGCATGAAAGATAAGCGAGCATCTATGGAGAACATAAGCAAAATGTGTCTAGGAAATTACTGAACCTAAAGGACATTAGTAAAGAAAGTTTGAAATGAGAAAAAGTATTAATGGATAGTAAATGTATGAGAAATCAAAGGAAAGTTATGGGAGACTTGCCTGATGGTCAGCAGTACCTAAAAACTTAGCTTTGGAGTGAAATGGTATAAAGACATGCTCTGGAGAGGATATCCACGCAATGTAGATTATCTAGCTTTAGCCAAAGCAGCCACTGCTTCTGCAGCAGTATCACATATTTGGGATGTCATGGTAAGATTCAGGCCTGTACTTGATCAGAGGCACAGCCCAAGGTTGGCACCCCATCACTAGATGTAGAGAGAGGACTGGCTGATTCCAAGCTGTGTGTGTTTGTGCACGCACGCTCTAATCCTGAAATCATTTTCTGAGTTACTACTTATTTTATCCCACTTAGCCCTGGGATCTGCAGTACAGCAGCCTGGGGTGATCCTAGGGGTACAACACTATACCCTTATCTTCTTGGTGATATAGTGCAATGTCCCACCAGTCCCCAGCATGCTGCTTCTCCCACCCAGGACTTCTATGATGCATGGGCTTGTGAGGGGTGGGAAAAGAGCCTAATATCTGTGCTAGGGATTTCTTTTGTGGAAGGCCTGTGTGGTTCAGGACCTTTTTTCATACCTCTGAGCTTTTATAAGTTGGAATGAGCCAGAAGATGGATGAAGTTCTCAGATCATGTCAGTAAATTGAAAGATTGTTTTGAAGCAACAATCAAAAATCTCAGTTGAACCTTTTTGGAAAAAAAGAGGGGGGGGGAAATTACATCTCTTATTTATTAAGTGCCAGTGGGGTTTTTATTTAGTTAGTACTGTTTAATCATTCTTTTAATTTTCCTGTACAATGCTACCTAATTTCTAACTTTTTGTTATTTTCTTTTTATTCACCTGGCTTCTAGCCAAGGACATCAATGTGTCTCAAGACCTTGACCTTATGAGTCTTCCTCTAAATCATCCTATAAGTGTGGATGATTTCCAGAACTGATGTTAGATTGGTCCTGTAGAAATCCTGGAAGTGTTTTACTCTTTGCAAACAGTAGGGAGTAAAATGAGTATTTAATGTCCGTATTATCTTGACCTTATAATTAAAGGTCCAATTTTTCATTGATGTAAATTAGGTATTTCCACTTCCTTCACTGAGACTTCACTACAGATGAGGATCTGGACCTAAGCCAGGTCCCACTGTAAAACTTTCATTAGTGGCTGATGTCAAGGTTCTTTGGGGAATTTGACGTTTTTCATCTTTTACTTGTTCTGTGCTAGAGAAAATATTGTTCACATGCAAATATGTTAAATGATGGTAGTCCTATCTTTACGTACTGTGTTGAGCCCAGAGTTGCTGGGTTTTTATGTACAAAGCACAACTTTTAGAAGCTTTAAAATGTCTAACTGTTTTCTAGAAATTAGCTCGAGGTTTATCACAGAGAAAATCTAGCACTAAATAGACAGGCTGGGCTGCCACATGAACTAGGAATGCATTAAAATCCAATATGTTTTAAAAGTTCCAAATATTACACTCTTATGCTTCTACTTCATTGCATTTCTTGAGGAATTCAATGTGAACACTAGCCTGAAAGAATATGAAAAGTTAGTATTTCTGCTAGAGGGACATTTTATTAGGCTTTGCTGTTTTGCTCATCATGCCATTAGCATATTAATAGCTATGTATGTTAAGAACAGTAAAATACATGTCTCTGTACGGTACAAGATAACGTGAGAAATTAAAAACAGTGCATTCTCTGTCTTCCTTCCTAGCTCTAGGTAGCTGTAGCATGTGACCTCATTTTTGGTCCATGGCTACAAAAATACCCTATCCTTTAAACATAGAGGTTACCTTGAATAACCCATCCCTACACAGAGTTATATTGCTAGCTTTCCAAATCATACAAATTACTCTGAAGTGAAAACCGCAATGGAAACAGTCCAAAATCACATTCTTGGCTCAACTCATCATACCCTACGTTATTTGCCAGTTCCCTTTTCCTTGAGCTTTTGGGGTAGTTTATAAAAATGTTTGCATGTATCACATTGAACACTCAAACCAGTGTTATTTTCTTCACGTTCCTTCCTTGCTGGTATCAAGATAGTATCGAGAAGGAACAAATTAATGTAAATCAAGTAGCTCAAGCTTATTTATTATGTTAAACAGATGACTTTCATAGATGAAGACCAAGATGGAGGAAATAAACTGGAGAGCTAGGGAATATTTTTTAAAAATGCCTGAATATCAAGCTTTCTGGTATGTTCAAATGAGAGGGGCAAGTAGGATCCATACTGCTTAAGACATTTAGAAGCAGCTAAGGATCAGATTATGATATCCTTCTGTAGCTGGCATGTCCCATGAGTCCTCAAACAAATCTGTTAAAAGCTAGTTGGATTAGGAAAAGAGGATATTATTCTGTAAAGGTAAGTGTATCCTAATCTCACTATTAAATGGTAAATCATCTGAAATATATTTCCTAGAGTACTTTGGAACAGATATGTTATTTCTATTGTAATAATCCATTGCCTTGGATTCTGAATATCTCAGACTTATTGCAACCTTTTGGTATCAATCACTCATGGATGTTCGTACTGCCATAAACACTTGGATGATGGCTGTTCTTCACATTGTTTTAGTCTCATGTGAATATCGTTATTCATTCTTGTGTAAAAATTATTTGCTATTAAACTATTAATTAAAATATTTCATACATTTAGCCTGGAAGAAAAAAAAAAGAAATCTATATGACGTGAATGACCATTTACATGGCATAAATAAGAAGTGGGAAAGAGTGCAAGTGAATATTTCACAAATTCTTTGGGTGAAGTTTGTTCATCTACAGCCCTTTCCCATAGCCAGTGAAGTTGATGAGAGTTTGGGGCTTTGGCTCAGGCACTTCAATTGTCTGTTCTACAATTACAATAACAAACTCAACAGTAGTCTGTTTGCAAACAGCTGGTAATTGGAAAAAGGGCTGAAGTTGTCAGCAAATGTATTTGTCAGCACTGATTTGACCAGTTGTACGCATTACCTTAAATGACATTTCTTCCCTTCCATGAGAAATTGTAGAGTCTGCGTCCGACTAGTTTCCTTGGTGGCTGTCATGCAGTGGGCATAGCATGCTGTGGCGCATATCCATTGCATGTTAAATACCCTCCAGCACTTGCTGTTTATTATCCAGTATAAATGGGCTGTTTTCCAATTACTTTATCAAAAATCAGTTCTGGTTGCATAGTAGATATGTTTGTGACAAGTGGAGTTACACAGCTCTGCCCAGCCTAAGGTTTGCCTGTTGATAATAGGAGATGCTAAGTAGTCTCTCTTGGCAGGAGAATGATGACACTTTTAGAAGCAAAAGGTATCTTCATCCAAGCTATGGTTGGGTTTTGGTTTGGTTTTTTCGTTTGGTTGGGGTTTTTTGTTGGTTTTGTTTGTTTGTTTGTTTTTGTTTGTTTTGGGTTTTTTTGTTTGGTTGTTTTTTTATTTTTTTTTATTATTATTATTTAGGCTAAGAACTCTTTGTATTAGGCATCCTAGTGCACAGTTTCCCTTAAGACAGATCAGGCTTATGTAGTAGTCACTGAAGCTCACAGAGGAGTTGATTGAATTCCCATGCTTTTTTATATCCTGTTTACAGGCTCAAATATCTCCCCTGAATTTATCTGCAGTTCCAAAGGTCCATCTGCCTGAGAGCTGTGCTGAATCCTTGGCTGCAAGAGTGCCGTCCAGTCCGATAGCACAGACACCTCCTTTGCCTGTGCCATTTAAGTGCTGCTGTTCTTGCACTTTCTCAGGTTTCCCTTTTAAGGAAGCAAGAGCAAGCAGCTATCACATCAGCTCATGGCCATCCTCCTGTTTCCCACACTCTGTGTGTGTGTGTGTATACCTTCCTTTTCTTTTCTTTTCTTTTTTTTTTTTTTTTTTGAGAAAGTGGATGAAAAACACAAACTGTAGTTATCAGTCACATTTGTAAGCTGAGCTGTGACATTGTCAAGACATGATTCTTTTTCTGGTCTGAGGCTTGTATGTTCGTTTGTTCTTTACCTTTTGTGGTCTACAGGCTCTGATAGCAATTGTTCATGGACCACCTATTAGTCACCTCTTGGGTTTTGTGGGTTTTGGTGTTTTGTTTTGGTGTTTTTTTTTTTTTTCTTCACCCCCTCCCCACTCCTGTGTTGTTTTCTGTTCTTTTTCTTCCCACTTGCTGTATTCATCCCTGAGCAGGTGCCTCTGCAGCCTGGACATCCTGTGGTAAAAATATACATTGGCATCCTGTTCCTTCTAAAATTGCCTGTTTCTTTATGTGGCCTACAGATAGAAGTGAAAGCATTTACTGGTGTGTATGTCTCAGCCCTGGCCTGTGTGTCTCATGCTTCTGTTATCTGGGCAGTTGTAAAACCAGGAAATACTACAGTACTGTCATTGATATAGGAAGAAAAAGCAAAGCATAAAGGTGAATTAATAAAGTCTTTTGTGAAACAAAACAAAAAACTGGAATGACACAAAACCAGTTTTGCTGCAAATTATTTTTGTTTTCTGTAACAATGGGATCTGTCATTTCCTGCCACAAGATGCAGAGAGCAGAAACCTCTTATTTCTCCTAGTCTCATACAAATCTATTCATATCCAGATTTGGATTCCTATGGTCAGATGGGGAAAGAATGGGATGGAAAGAAGCTGTGAATCTCGCTACTCTCCACTGCGCTGCTAGGGTGAAAAGATACATAACAGGCTCCATGTGAGTGAAATCCTCTCCTGTATTTCATACTTATGCTATTATCACTTCTTGGCTGTAGTAGCTACCATGGTTTATTGCACATCCTGTGTGCTATAGTTTCCTTTCTATGACTTTTCAGGTCGTGGCTGTTCCTGTTCAGGTTGGCAGAGGATTTTGCCTTTACAGTACCCCCATAACGGGCTGTGTTCCACTGAATAGTCTGCAAGCACTCAAGGAAGCGAACATCCAACATTAACGTATAGGCAAAGGGTCTTTGACACTACTGGTTTTTCAAGCATCAATTTTGCAGTCCTTGGATTAAGCAGCAGTTAATGGAATTTAAATGCTGAAGTGCTAAAATATCAGCACTTCATTACGATGCTTAACAATTAGGAAAAAAGTCAGTATGATGCATATTTGATCAGCTGTGATGATGGCACTGTTGATGACACATTAGCTGTCCAGTGGAAGTGAACGTATATTCTCTCTCTTAGGTGACTTTTTCTTTACCCTAGTGTTGTCTGTGTCTTTTCTTTCACGCTCTTTCTCTTGTTGCTTAGTAGACTTCTGTTTGGGCTATTAAAGATGATGTTTTCCGTGGACAAACTTTTCAGTATCTTCAGTCAACAACCTGTGATCTAATGGATGGACACTGCACAGCCTGGCTTATCACAAAGAAGCACCCTTACTGTGATACTTAAAACCTAAAGTGAGTAATGGAAAATCTGAAGTCAAAATGATCTCATCTGTACATGCCCCATTATCACAAATGGAAGCTGGCTGAATATTTGCCTGTCACAATTTTTCTACCAGTAATTATCATGTCAAGACTGAAAATATTCTATCCACAGGGAGCTAGTGGATACTATGCTTTTTTTTTAAATATCTTGTGTGCATGATAAGACTTCCTTCTCTGTTAGCTTGCTTATCATTTTGACTATTTCTTTTGAAGTAAGAAACAGATGGCAGCATTCACTGTTATAAGTGCAGAAAAACATGCCAGCCAATTAGGGAGGTTTCAACTGACTGAAAACCTGGATCCTTTTCCAATATTTTGGTGCTTTCCCCCCACCCGGGTGTCTAGAGGAAATTTGTATTTATCATTTGTTTAATAGAATCATAAAATCAGAGATTAAAGGAATCTTAGGTCGTTAAATCTCTAGCAATGAACCTAAAAACAAAGAGCTGAAATACAGTTTATGGATTCCCTCCCCCTGACCCCCCAAAGGATCATTATTGTCTACCATAAAACAAGAAACCCCAAAAAGCAAATAGCCATGTTAATGTGAACCCCGTCCCTCACTTGAATGGGCCAATATAAACTGTATCTGAATACAACCATAAAATATTTACTAATTCTTCAAACTCTAGTGCATTGAACTCTACTTCATCCAATAAGTCCCCTTTCAAATATCACAGGATTTTAAATAGCTCTTTCTTAAAGCCTTAATATCTTGTCAGGTTCCTGAAATTGTGAAATTGTCATTCTAACAGTTCACTTCTCAACATTTTGGGAGTGATATGTCCCCCACTCACTTCCTCATCAAGGAAGGTTATTGTCCTCTCATTTCCTATCAAAATCAGGGAGACATGCTTTAGATCCCTCAGAAAAAAGATTCTTCTTTATTTCACCCTATGAAATCAAAATTAGAGGTCACTGCTGAAAATGCAGGTCATTACTGATATGCTCCTTATGCACCTGTACCTACCTTTATCCCTTTCCAGAAGTCAGTATTATGTGAGACTATGAAAAAAGGGCATTTTGGCTTCTAATATGTGATTTTTATTCCCTGGTTGTGTAGTGCTTTGATCATTTTTTGTGAGATATTTTGCAGTCCTGTCCTCGCTGTTCCACTGTTTCATTTTGGAGGTAGAACTGTGCAGGTTTCACTGCTTTAAGATTTTCAGCTCAACTTCTATTTTTTTTTTTATTTTGTTCTACTGCTTTCTGCTGCAACCTTTCCTTGCTGTTCTTAAGATTAAATGTCTACTGTCATACTATTATGTATATTTCTCTACTAACCTTTTGGTATCACTCTTCTTCAATGACTTTTCAATTGTAGCCAATGAGCTTCTAAGGATGTAACCTAAAGCAAAACTGGTGCCACTTACTAGGGTAAATTTAGCCTATGAAAGATGAAATTCTGCTTCAGGCACTAAAGCAATTTTCAGAGTAGCATATCAGCTTTTATCAGGCTTGGTCTGTTCTTCCTAAATGAAGATATTTGGTCTGTTTATGGGTGACTACGGTCACTCTGGGAAGCATTTGGTGGTAGTTAAGGGTAAAATAGTGATTGTTCTTCAAAATTAGAAACAACTGGTAGCTCTGCAGTGATGATTTAAACTTCTTTTTTAAATTCTTTCAAACCACAAAGCTGTGTGTTGTTCAGTGATCGAATGCTTTTGGACTTATGGAACTTTCCGTCTAATGCTGTTCTCCATTGTTTTTGGCTGAAGCCCAAGCCTTGCATCTTCTAGTTGCAAACTCCGTGCTTTGCTGAAGGCTCAGTGTAACATGAGACCATCCCTGTTTCACAGCAGGCAGCACATTAAAGGTCTGCCTGTTGACCAGCTGCAAAGACAGGTGTTATTCTCCTTTTCTTTTTTCTTCTCCCTTTACTTGGTCTTGTAAGTTCCTTAACATACTGTCAAGTCCTGAATGAAATGAATGAGTAAACTTTATAATTCAGACAGTGTAGAGCTGGGGATTTTGGTCTGAAGTTGAATGCTCTTAACTGCTTGTTTGCCACATTTTCATTGGGCCAAACTGGAAATCCAGTTCATAAGGATAACTGCAGAGATCACAGGCATTGAGCATTTATCCTTCCAGGCCACTTAGCACTGGCAGCACCATACTGCAGATGCTGCAGAAGCCTCAAGGTTTGGATATGGCGCGCTCCTACTCTGCTTCCCTACCATAAAAGAACTGCACGCAAGTAACTACATGTAAAAATATGTGCGAGCCATCAGTGCACCTCTCTCACCTCTATCTATTTCACATGCATGTTACCTGTGTGTTGGGTCTAACCCACTGCAGTCATGGGGCTATGTGAATCGGAGACTATTTCTGTTGTTGTGTTTAGGGATCTGTAAGAAGAATAAGTAAGGCCTGAGAAGGAAGTGCAGTGAGACCCAGTCCAAAATTCAGTCTAGTTTCTTGACCCATTATTGATGAAATGTATCTTCTCTTCCTGCTTCCAACACTATTGCATGCTTTCAGTATTCTGTTTAATGTCTACTTTAAACCATAATCTTCTCTGCTGCAATCATTTTCTCATACTTGTCTGTACAATATCATGTACACCTGTGGTGTTCTCCAGGTAACATGGAATAATACGTATTAGGAGCAGATTATTTCTCAGAGGAAGGCAACTTCTCTAACAAAAAAGAAATGACAACTGGAACTTAAGAGTCTATCCATCAGTTAACATAATTTTGAGGAAGATTTACCAGTTTACATCAACCTTATGGGCCTGTCTCAACCACTCAAGCCATATCTGGTATTACAGCCTGCATGTCTTACTCTATCACCTTGAAATTATTATGGGGTAAACTAATACTGAGGCCCTTGGAAAAATATTTTATTAATTTTTGTAGTGGTTATGACAGTGTAGCCTGGCCTTATGAACCACAACAGCTTACATTACTGTCTATTCGTACTTAATGATGATGGTCAGCACAGGATGGAAAAGCTATGCAGACAGTTTGAAAACCTTTCTTTTATGCTTTTTTTAATGCATTAACAAGTCAGAGAACTGATATTCTGTAGCTTCAGTTAAATTACAGTTTAGTGATTGTTTTAATCTTTGTATTCTTAATTTGGTTAACATAATAAACAGTTTATACTGGATATTTGGATATTTTGATGTACAAATTTTTTAGAGAAACAAATTATGGAAATATTTCTTTAAAAAGGATTTATTGCAAAGAAGAAATTATCATTCAGATACTACGAGGTGGCAGTGACCTCACCCACTAAAATAATTAAAAGTACTGAAGACACAAACATTAGCCATCCATAAAACTTTAACCATGTCCACTTTTCTGCTTTTCATTGCATAATCAAAAAGCATTAAGTGAGCTATAAAATATGTGAAAAATTAATTTGGCTGATAGGACAATGATTTCATCCATCAACTAGTAAAACTATGCAATTCATACTAACTTCACTTTGTTCTAGCAGAGTTTAGGCAACCTTCTGAATGTTTATTAGCAATTTTTATCAAGTTTTAAAGATGAAAGTGAATTAGAACATGTAGAAATGTTGACAGTGCTAGATTTTACGCCTTTTCCTTTGTCTGTCATAAGTAAAACCCCACTAATGCTCACTGGGATTTTCCTTAAGGATTGAGTAGATTTGAGTGAGATCTTATTCAAGCTATTTAAAGCAAATACCCATGCTCACAAAACTGTATCAGGATATCGCATTTGCTGGACATGAATAGTGATAATGTTGTGGCCACTCTGATAGTTCTGCTGCCCTTGATGAAAATGTCATCCTTGACTTAGAAAAATATTATACATCATTTACCGCATAAAATTGTATTGAACTGTAGATTTTAGTCAATGGCAGAACTCCTGCTAGTGTCCATGGAAGAAAGTGCAATAGTTATTGTTGACAGTTGCTTTAGATGCTTCACATTATTTGCTTTTAAAACAGAATAGCATTTGGAGCCTGTGTTGCTTAAGGCAAAATATATTACTTGGAGAATACTCTTACTGAGGTCAGTGATTGACAAACTTACATTTCTGAGTACGTCAGTCAAGATATTGCTGGACAGAACTATTCCTTTAAATCTTTCAAGATTATTTACCTTTGATAATGTGTAAAATAGAATAGCCTTATAGATCATACTTACTGGAAGTGGCTTTCACAGGAAAACAGCAACCTTGTAACAAAACCTGATTGTGTTTCCTCCTTTTTCTCTGGTCTCTTTATGTGGTATAGCTGAATTTCTATAGACAACACAAACCAAGCTGCAATGAGATATCATGGCAGAACTGTGGGACTCCATACTTTCAGTTCAATCCTTGCTTTAAGTGCAGACTACTGCTCTTCTGTTTCCATAGCCCTCTCTGCTTAGGCAAAGCAGATTAGAAATCTGTCTCATGAGAGTTTTGCATCCCCATTGCCTAGGTAAAATCACAGCATGATGCCAAAGTCAGGAGAATCAGATCCTAAGTTTCAGTTGTGAGAATGTGGGTACTTGATTGTGATTGTGTTGTTCATTTTAATAACATTCACTCCCTTCACATGTTTGTTCATATTTCAGAGAATGTTACAGGGTATTATAGCTAGCTATATTTAGCTTGCATGACCGCTAATAAACTCTTGTACACTGACAAGGAAAAACTACCGATGCTGTTGGAATATGACTCTTCAGTCAAAAGTCCTGCACCTTTACCAGTACTTATGGCTTCTTTCAATACCTCAAGCCATTCCGATCACTTTTTCTCATGGCAGTTTACTTACTTTTTATATAAAGAGAGAGAGCGCGTGTTACTGTTCAACTGCGTTAGTTTGGTTTAGCAGTGGGTTAAATGCAAGAATAATTTACATGTGTGACATACTTCTCCTTAAAAAAAGCTATTTCACTTGATCTAGAAACAACAAATATCCAGAGGGGGCAATGTATGATAGATAACAGTTGGTCCAAATCACTTAATTTGGTTCTAAAGTCACTTTCCAAAGCTTTCATTGGTATTGCTTCGGATAGTTTGTTTCCACCATTCTTAGAGGCTTTATGAAGTCTGGATGCAGGTTCAAATTATTTCACAGTCTGGGGACATGTGGTTAAATCTGATCAATTTAACAAATACTGTAGTTGCCTCTAAGGACAATACAGTGCAGGATTGGTCAGAAAAATTTCAGTCACATATTGTTTCCTGAGCCTGCAAGACTGAACTGTGTTGCAAATATAGTCTGCTTTTACCCAAATGGACCAAAGGCTGAGGGTTTCTGGAACCCCACCTGCCTTCTGCCTGTTCACCTGCCAGGCTTGTGGCTGATTCCCTGCAGAGGCTGCCAGGGAACCCAAACCCTGGTTCAGTGGGCCCCAGTCCTGGAGCAGCCATTGCGCTGTCTTAGCACAGGAAAAGTCCAGAGCTTCCTGACTCTGCATTTACATCAGCCAGCCAGGGACTTAGGTTTCACTAATGAGGAAATTCCTTGCCTTGGGAGGTCATTGAAATAGTATTTGCAAATATTACTGCTGATGTAGTTTTCCAAAGTACTTTTTTAAAAAAATGTCAATGATTATGTTCGATCAAAATCATGTTAAAGTGGCAGTAAAAGATGGAGTGAAACTTTTAAAGCAACGAGGATTTTTTAGAATTAATGTTTAGATGCTTTAAACTCAGCCCGCTGTGGCTAAGTATTACAAAGGTCTGAACTGCGGTATTCTTGTCAGATGAATATTGAAATAACTTACTCAGAATTCCTACGTGTCCCTATTTTTCCAAGTCGTATCACAAAACCCTTTGGGAAGATAGAGATGGATGTGCTGACAGCTGTGGAGTTGATTCTTCACAGCCGCTAATTATAGCATGGTTGAGTTCTGCAATAGTGTATCACACAAAATATTTGTCTTATCAGGACAAGCCTGATATGTGGAGAGGAGTAATTATTTTCTTCCCTGCTTAAAATGGTCTGCAGATACCAGGGAAAAAGCAAACCTAGTGAGGATAAGTGACTTCTAGCATTTTTGAACACCTGCCTAAAGACCAGACGTCCTTCAGAAGCTCTACTGTCATTTTCTTATAGTTGTCTTCTGTTCTGAGGAAACCTTGCTCTTTTTTGCCCTCAAACACCAGGGCTAAGTGGATGGTTATTAAACAACAATTTACCTGGTTTCAGAAGGAATTTGTTGAGCTGAAGGACTGCAGAATTTGGCAAAGCATTGGGTTAACCCCATTACAGTGGGTTAAGTCAGCTGCATACAAAAAAAGCATGAATGTACAGAGCTTTGTTTTATGTTCCTTTCAAATCAAGGGTTGATTTCTGAGGCTGTGGCCACAGCTAGTGCTTGAGCCTTTTCCACCTCAGGTCTCAGGATTTAATATTTTGATTCAGGGGCTGGAAGTTTCTTGGCGTTGTTGATGCTGACATTGGGATGAGGGTTTGCCCTGTCCTACAGCAACTGTACTAGCAAGAAGTAAGTCACACCTCCTCTCTGTCACCATCTGTGGAAGCTGGCCCACAGTAGGGGTATATTATCTTCAAGCCCAAACAGCTGTTCATCTTGCGCTTAATGTGCAGGAATGTGTTCTTGTATACCAAGATTTAATTTTGACTCATTTATGTTGATATGCTATTGATTTCAGTGATGTTTCACCCAATATTCCTTTACCTGTTTCATGGAGAATCAGGCTCTGATAGGCATGAAAAAGGTCCTAACATGCAGGGCCTGATATCCTTCCCTGAAGAACAGAAACTGAGAGAGGGTGAAACTTTTGAAACATATTCTAATAATGTCTTCACCCTTATTCCCCTCAGTGGGAAGTCCTTGAAGAGTGCACTCAGCTGCAGAATAAGCCAATGCAGCCTTGAGTGGGCTGGCAGAGATCTGTATAAACAGATTTGCCAGGAAGGAAGGAAGCTGTTCCATAGCTTGTGACTTACGGAAGATATGGAAAACACTATAAAATTTCAAGTGTGTATGGCCATGCTCTCTATTAATACAACGTGAACCTCCTACCCTGCTGTGTTGAGAACTGCTAGCAATGCCAATCTTAAAGCTCAGTTTTCAGCTACTGCCTTCTTCCAGGCCTCTGACAGCATGAGAACACGTGCATGATCAAGAAGCACTGAGGCTGGTAGATTCACATGTTCCCTGTAGTTGCATCTTATACTGGGCCTACTGCAATCTTGAGTTCTGCACTAAAAAGGACACCTTTTTGTTATGGATGCAGAGATATTTACAGGTAAACCAGAACAGTCTTATCTCTGAGAGACACAAGGATATTTATTTGTGAGTGAAACCCCTAAAAGAGGAATAAAATAAGTGATCTTCTGCAAAGTACCAGCACAGAATGCATTAGCCAGCACAGGGAGTGCTGTTAGAAATAGCGACAGAAAATAGATAGCTTATGAGAAAGCAAAATGTGTTTAAGTTCTCTCAACTAATAAGGGATTTGCTTTCAGCTTTGTGGGAAATACAAGACTCGTTAAACATCAGATAGGAGCTGAAGCTACAATAGAATCTGTTTGCATTTCTGGATTTGGATTTCAAACAAAATTCCAGAGAGTTTGTGTCTACAGGCTTTTATTATCTTGTTGTAAATGTGTGACACCTTATATATAAATGCAAGATCAGAAATTGAACTAAAAAATGTATTTAGGTAATGCAGCTTCACAAGATATCATGCATCATCCAAGTTACGATATTTATTTCTGTATGGTATTAAGTAGCAGCAAAGGCAATGTAATGTATCTTGGATAACCCTCTTTAAGAGCAGGCTAAGTTAAATTGAATTAAACTTGCAGTGGGCCTGTGAATTCACCCAGACAGTTACCATGGCTCAGCTGATTTGCAGTAACTTGAATTCCTTGCATCATCTGAGCATGTGTAAGCTTTTGTTTTGTGTAGGAGGAAACTGTTGGCTGCACAAATATCAGCTATCTGAATTTTCATAATTGTATCTCTGGGCCCCTCTCTACAAAAGGTAGAATGTGATATTGTTTCATCGAGGTTTTGGTTTGTAAAGACACAGCTGTAGAAATAACACTTACACTTTCTGGTTAAAAGGGCCCAATTCTGCAAATCATCTTCTGTTAGGACTTGTCCCAGATAGCTCATTGACATCACTTGTAGGCTTATTCCACATAAACAACCAATGTTACTACAAATCAACTCTGTACTGCATAAAAGCTGTGCATTGAGCTGGCACCTGTTTCTCTTGAAAGCATTCGTAATTTCATTTTTGGACTGTGAGGAACTCTGTTGATTGATACAAAAAACACCAGCTTCTCAAAAATCCAGTTCTCGCCACAGTACAACGACTATAATCCCAGCATCGGATTTATCGTGTTTTTCTTTGACCAGATATGTCAGTAGTTTAGAGGGTTTTGCACTAATAAATTGCTTTAGGTTAATGTGAGGTACCTTCAAATCACTGGAGATTTCATTGTGGAAAATACTTTGCAAAGCTGAATATCCTAAATGGCTGCACTCCAAAGTCTGGAATTCAAATCTCATTTACCGTAAATGACTGGCAACCAGAAGATGTATAAGGTTTTTTTAACATACTTAAAATACAGGGGGAAGGGGGCTGATTTTTCAATTCCCATATAATGCACATGGGCTTATTCAAGAAATTAACCATAAATAAAGGAAATAGGTCTCAGATAGTAATTAGGATAATATGTATTATGTTTGAAGGTGATACTGTGAGATTTGGTATGTCCTCAAGTAGTGGGTATAGAGATCTTTTTGTTGCTTCTGTGTCATTTGGCGATCTTAGTTCAGGTGAGATTGCAGAAGGGCTCAGTGCTGGTCTTGTTCTACCTCAAGTTACAGATGCCTAATGGCAAGAGAGGAAGAGTTAGATGGATGGTGAGTGCTTTTCAAAATCCCACATACAGAACCCTAATACAAGCAATATGAATGTGAGTGGGCTCTAAACTAGGAGCCTAATTTCAAGCTGATAAATCTATGCTCATTATCCATGGTTCTCCCTACCCTACCCTGCGACCTGGGAATCAAGCAAGTGCCTAAAAAAGAAATTTTGGGTCTAAATATGGGCTCTTACTTTCAAAACTATGTATTGACTTACATAAAATCTCATGTTTGAGTGGACTACTACTCTTCATATTGCTGTGAATAATAGGCTTCATTTAGCTCTACGTGCTTTCAGCATACAATTAAATACAATAACTTCCATCCTAATTTTGATAATTGACAGTTACAATTATGAACATTGAGAGAGATAATACTTTGCACTAAAAGGAGTTATTTTTTTATTCATTTGGGGGAGTTACCTATTCATCTGCTTCATCCCATAGCAGTCATCACTTACCCCATTCAAGTGAAGCAGTTCCTTCCAGTTTCCTTCATAGAAAAAGTTTCCATTCTGAGGAGAAAGAAGGTAAGCAAAATAGAGCAGAGTACAAATGATATCCCTAAATATTGGTGAAGGACTTTAAGTAGGTCTTGCCAGAGACTGTGGACTAATCGGGCTTTTCGTGGGCCACATAGTTCCCATTGCCACATCTAGTAGACTAAGAAACTTGGATCCTATTTTTGGCTCTGCCATTGACTGGCTGGTGTAACCCTCGGCCAGACATTTAATTCCTTTGTGGGTTTTTTTTTTCCCTATTACACATAGCCTGTCTTGTCTGTTTAGTTTGTAAGCATGCCTGGACAAGGATTGTCCCTTGTGGCGTTTGTATAATGCCAAGCTAGCAGGGCTTCAATCTTGGCTGGAGCTTTGAGGTGCTACCTGGGTATAAAATTATTATCATGTTAGTACTGTTATCAGTTATCCCGGTTTATATTACACTGACAGTTTGCTTCATTGACTCTTAGTAGTGCAGATGAAATCAGAGTGGATCCCCATGTATTCCCACAGTGGGCATTGTTGAGCTATAGAAATAAAAATAATCATAACAAAGAACGTATTGGAGCCTTCTGTGCAATCCTGGCACCATTTGGGTTGTTGTAACAACTCTTTCTTTCTTTGGGCTGAATCGGTTTCGGGATAGAGATTGTAATGCTTTGAATGGAAGCCACAGTCTCTGCAAGACACCGAGTGAACTGTAGCAGGTTACATCACTTGGGTTAAACACCTCTTTTCACAAGCGCTACGCTTGCTGGCATGCTCAGCAGAGATGTCACGGGCTGTATGTGCTTAGAGACTGAATTACCCAGTGTCTTACCCAGCTCCCCTCTGAGCAGGAGAGGAGTCCCACTTCCTTTTGGTGGGAATGTAAAGAGGGCAGAGGTGAACTCGATATCTGTAGCTGATCTAGCAGTCTGACAAGATTTGTTTTAGATCAAAAACACTCCAGACAATTTTCTTGAATACAAATAAAGTCAGAGGAATATTCCTGGAAAGGCTATCATTCTAATGTGCTTAATTGTGTTCTAAATAACTTTTTCAATATGCTCCTCAACTTTTCAAACGTTGCCGTACACGTGATTGCTTTCACAGGCCCTGGAAAATCAGCCCTGCTGGGAGTCACTTGTACGTACTGCTGCTATCCCGGGTGGCAGCAGAGCATGAGACGGTCTTTCAGGGCTGTGATCAGGACGCTTTGTTCTATGTCCTGAGCCGTGGGCAGGCAGATCTACTCACCCACACATTTTAAGGTGCATCTTCGAGGGCTTTCAGAAAGTGGATGGGAATAAAACTAAACCAATAAAAGGAAAAAACCACAACTTTAGCTCAGGAAAAGCTAGCATTGCTTAGTAATAAAAGATTGTAGGGAGTGACTTTAGAGATTGAAGCAATGTCTGTGACACACTTTTAAACAAGCTGAGTGGTAAGCTATGCTGGCTGTAGAAGAAGAAATTTCACAATACTCCTAAATTAGAAATAAAACTGGAGGTTACAGTGTAGCAGGTAAGAAAAATCACCTGATTTTAGAAGATTTAATTCCCCTGAAGGAAAAACAAGCTTTGTTCTTGAAGAGTCAAGTGAAATCCTGCTTGTAGCAAAAAATTCTGTTCTCTTTCCGCATGCCTTCTGCTTTCTTAGGCTAACCAGCACTGCTATTACTACAAGAGTGTCAGGAGCTGTGCAAACACATAGTACTATTTCACCCATGTGGGAAATAGTACCATCACCCATGCACAGTCCCGCTAACCAAGGAAGGGGTGTTAGTGGCTTGTCCTTAGGTACTAGTAGAGCTGGGACTTGAACTCATGTTTCTTACATCTGAAGTCGGTACGTGAATCCCAACACTGCTACAGAGTCCACCTTAGTTGTATCCGGGCAGAGAAAACTGATCTTTGGGTCTTCCAAAACTGGCTTTTTGTAATAGTAAGAACCATGCTAAAGTGTTAGGAGTACAGTACTCTAAATGCTCAAGATAAGTTACTGAAACAAGAGTAGAGAAAACAAACAAAAACAGCAGGTTCAAAAGATGCCTCCATGTCCAACTGCAATGGGTGCAATATTCTCTGTGCAGGACTTGTTCTGACTTGGACAAGTTTGGTGAGAATACATGTGCCTCTAATGTGTGTACATAGGTACTAGTCCTTATAATGTTGATGAGCAAAAGCTGCTTTGTATGGCCTGTTCTGTGAACTGTACCATATATTACATGTCCTTTACATGCCATAGCTCCATGTTTTCCTATCAATACAAAACCCCCAATTGTCCTTACTGCAGTTCTGGGTTGTTTAAACGGGCCACCTCTATGAAAAGGCTGGGGAAATAGCAGGCACCAAACATTTTGAGGAGATGAGAAGGGTGAGTGGAGTTGTACTTGATCAGCTTGGAAAAGAAGGAGCAAGTTTAATGCTTTGCAGTTGGCTCCTGTTAGAAATAATTTGTTATCTGAATGGGGAGAATGTGCCATTCTGCATTCTGCATACAGTAGATCAGGAGGAGGGGGTCTTCACAGTAACACAAAATATTGACTATACACGTGTCAGTAGGGATTTTGACTTTGAAAGTTGCAGAGGTAAGGTATCATCTCGTTGTTCTCCCTGGCTGGTGCAGCCCTGCACTGGCTCTCACTTAGGGCAGTGCCCTAAAAGACACAAAGCTTTGCTGTCTCCTAGTATTCAGGAAAGAGGAAAAAAATCTATGTCTCCCTTTTCTTAGTAGAGTGAGTTTAAATGTATGACTGACAAGACAGCAAAATCTCTTTTCCTCCATTCTGTTGGTTCTCATATGAACCCTGGGAAGGCCTTGATGAAAGTAAATGCTGAAGCGCACGTCCTAGGTAGCGAGGGCGGGGGGGCCGAGCACTGGAACATGCTGCAAATTAATAGTGAGAACTGACTTTTTGCTGCATGTTATTACTGGCCACAAGTACCACAGCGACTGTCCATGAGCTGAGGAAAGTGTACTATCCTGTCTGCTAGGAGCACATTCACACTTGCTTTATTGAATAATTTGTCTTTAATTACCCTTTACCATATTACCGTCATTTTATTTTTAAGTAAGTCTCATTTTTCCTTCAGTATTACCATCAAAGATTTCACCCCAGGTCTTAATTTCTCATTTGCTATTGATGTGTCATCCCACAAAATTAAATGAGGATTCATGACTGTTGTATCTTCTTGAACAGTTCAGAACCTACATATTAAATGAATTATCATGATTGGTTTGGCGCATTTCAGAAAACAGTTACTATGCACTGTTGATAAGGACAGTCGTAATCTGGGGATTTTGTCTGAATAACAGATTCTTCTGGGCACCTCTTGGGAACATGTAAAATCAGGAAGTCTTAGAAAATGCTAATTCTTTCATACTGTTACAAATGGCAGCTTTTGCTAAGTATGAGGCAATTCCCGTCACTGAAACATGTATTTATACTTGAAGGTCTTCCACAGTGACATGGAGAATTAAATCTTTTCTGGATTATATTGACTTAATGGAATGAATTTAGGTAAAGAATATAGACTTTGACTTGTTCCATAACAGTTTGAAACACCCCATGAAATCCAGCACCTAATCATAACACTTTCCTATTAACTAACCAGTGTGTAACTGCTGAGGACTGGAGTCTATGATTACCTGTTTGCTTATGATGTTCTCTGTTTTGACTCTTTTTGGAGATGTGTACAAAATAGCTCTTTGGGATGGGATCATCTCTGTGTTCCGTGTTTGTACAGCACCTACAGTAATTGTTTTATGAGTGGACCTCTGAGGAGTTCCTACCACACAAATAAAGGGGATGCAGGAAAGAAAAGATTGCTTTGTTGGTGGACTTACTGTGGCCTTTAATGCAAAAATACGCTAAATGAAACTTGGACAGAAATTTGGTTCTTTGGTCTTGCTGTTAATTTCCAAATGTGCCAGGACAAACTGCTTAGGGCTTGATCCTGCAAGGTGCTGAGCACATTTAGGATCTGCAGAAGTTGCTCGATACTGAATACAGTTCTTTTAATGAAACTGTTGCACTTTAGACATTGGCAGCTTGGAGTTCTCTGAAATGGCAAACATTTTGGAAGAGACATTGCTGTCGGCTTTTGCAACAGTTGGCTCTTTGGAAACATTCCCCTTGAATAATGTTAAAAGCAATTCCAGTTTCTGTAATTTAACTCATCCCTATCATCAGCACCAATAAATGAAACCTCTGCAGATTCCAGGCTCACCAGGACCTTGCCAAGAGCTGGCATTATACTCTGAGCCAACTAACTTATTATAAACAATGAGTATTGAGCTCAATAAGTGTGCACGTTCTTGCAGGGTGTTTGTGTGTGTGCCTAGCTGGCACCAATGGTGAAGAGCTTTAGATCCTGCTGTTACCTTTGCAATTATATCTATCAGAATTGCTACCAATGTTGCACTGGCAGATAAAATCATACAGCATCTAAGAGGTTACCTAGGTGTGATCTACTAATAGATACAAAGAGTCCAGGAATTATTTCATATTTTAGCTTAAGGGTTGTCAAAGCACTAGGAAGCTAATGGTTATTGTGTTCTTTTGGTTTCTGTATGTACACCGTGTTTTGCAGTGCTACTGTGGGTCCTTAGAATCATAGAATCGTTTAGGTTGGAAAAGACCTTCAAGATCATCAAGTCCAACCGTTAACCTAACACTGCCAAGTCCACCACTAAACCATGTCCCTAAGCACCACATCTACCCATCTTTTAAATACCTCCAGGGATGAGTCTCAACTACTTCCCTGGGCAGCCTGTTCCAGTGCCTGACTACTCGTTTGGTGAAGAAATGTTTCCTAATATCCAATCTAAACCTCCCCTGGCACAACTTGAGGCCATTTCCTCTCATCCTATCACTTGTTACTTGGGAGAAGGGACTGACCCCCACCTCGTTACAGCCTCCTTTCAGGTAGCTGTAGAGAGCGATAAGGTCTCCCCTCAGCCTCCTCTTTTCCAGACTAAACAACCCCAGCTCCCTCAGCTGCTCCTCCTAAGACTTGTGCTCCAGACCCTTTGCTCTTCCTGTTACTTGCACGTCAGAAAATTTGAGTGTGAAGAGAGCTATGGTTTTCTAAGAACCTCAGACTTTGCTGCATTTCCATAGGAGTAATTCGTGTAGTGTGGTGGTGGCAGGACCGCAAGGCCAGGCACTCAGTATAAGTGAGTATAACCAAAATGACTCTGGCAGCATTATGTGTTGTCTGGTTCCAACACTCAAGGACACGATCATCGGAAGAGCTGTGCTTCATTGCAGAAAGGGATATTAGAGCAGGCAGAATGCCAGACGCTCCAACTCCTTCCTCTTTCAGTGTCTCCCAAGTTTACTTCCACTATGTTTGTGCCAGGACGGACTGTTGCAAGGTCTGCAGTTTAATAGGTAAGTAGTCTTGATAGAGCTTGTTAGTAGTATGGTTTGTGGGTAATAGATCCCAGTAGCTTTTTTGCTTTCAAACTAAACTTTCAGACAGATCCTCAGAAAATTTTTGCTTTTCCCTTTTTTATGAAACTGGGTTTCTCCATTGCTCATTCCCACGGGAGAGTGATGAAACTTCCAGTCTTGCCTGAAACTTTGTCTCTTCAGTTTTCCAAGGGCCAGAAGCCTGCTGACCTGCTGAGCATGAGAAATGTAGAAGAAATACTTGGTGTCTCTGATCTGTTCGCTTTGGATAACAGAAGATGATATTTTATTACCTCTTTATTTAATCCCTTTGTCCTTGCTTTTTGTAGCAACAAGGAATTTTGTCTTTTTTTCCCTATCATGATCTCTTTAGGACATTTATTTTGTTGGTTCTTCTCTCACTGTAATTTCCAGAGCAATAAACTAGTGCACCCCTGCTTTGGTTTGGGCTCTTCCAACGCAGTCTTGTACTCTCACTAAACTTCTGTGTTCCTATGGCAGACTTTGTATGCCTTTTTTTCAGTCCCCTTGCTATTCCAAAATATGTTTCATCTTCATCACAGCAGTGGTACAAGACGCCTTTATCTTCCCTTTCTTGATGGTGGATACACCTGAGACACGCTTTGTAAAAAGACTGCGTTTTACTTATTTACTCCCAGCCTTTTTCCATTCTCATAATTGAAACCTGCTGGCTTTTGTACCAGTGTCCAACTTAAAAGTAGTAAATGTGCCATCTGCTTTCAGGCTGATAGCACATTCGTCTTCTGTCGCAGAGCTGTCCACTGCCCTGTGTCTGCGCCCGCTCTGCGGGCAAGTACAAACTCTTCTCAAGTGACGCCATTCCCAGTCTGGCCTTGTCCTGGCCTGTGCCTACAGTCTGAACACAGGTCTGGAGGGCTGTCCTCCCTCCTCTCTGTCCTGCATAGTCTTTAAGGACTATTTGTCACATCCTTAGTGGCACACTCCTGTCCACTCTTCATAGCTTTGGTCCGGGCTGGGGGACTAGTGTCTGTCAAATTGTGATAGCGTATCAAGAGTTAGTTTGGGGTCCTGTTGTTCTTTCTCTCCAAGTGTTTTTTCCTAGATCCCAGTCACCAGCTCATCTCTTACCAGGTACTGACATTCACCGTTCAGCTTTAGCTGAAGATGGCTCTTCTGCTTCCTTGTTCTTTTTGTTTCAAAACAGAGCTCTTTTTATGTTTCATTTTTGTGCAGTATGCAATACTCAGATGTCTGCAATCCCAGTGCCTAATTAACAGCAAATTACCAAGGATGTTACAGTGCTTCTGAATCAACCATTTCCCTGCATAGTTCTGTCACCTGACTGGCTTCTGTTTGCTGACGCCCACCTTACAGGTGAACATCACACAGTTGTCTGAATTAAGGGCCTAAAGAGCTTAGGGGTTAGTGGGAGCCATTAGAGAGGTATGTGAATACCTTCAAGGTGTAAACTCAGTCATTTTTACATCTTCTGAAAGCTGCAGCTCCGATGAAGCTTCAGAAGCTCTATTCTCCCAGTTAGAAGACAGCCAATATAGTTTTCACTCTCAGTACCACGTGCTGTGTTCAGTGATGGTGTGCAGTGTTTAAAACTTCTTGCATGAGACCTGTCTCGCTCCGTGTCCAGTTCCACTTGATTGTGCGTAACAAAAACTTCCCTGCACTCTAACTAGACTTTTAGAGGCTGGGGAACTTGTTCCTTAAAGACAGAGCCCTCTCTTCTACAGCTATGGAGAAGGAAAAGAAAGGTATCACAGCCTCTGTAACACTCTGCCTGAATTCATCCTGCCTCAGAAAGGGGTAAAAATACGCAAGTGAAAGGAAGAGCAGAGATGCTTGTTCTGGGCTTTTAAGTTGATATTTGCCCTTTTTGCATGTTTGCAAGATCACCATCTACATAATTGGCTTGGCAAACGTATAAAGCTGTAGTCAAAGCCTTTGTTTTATATTGCACAATGAGATATTGTATTTCATTTCTCCTGTAAGACACTTTATACTTTTCCAGAGTGTCTTAGCCAGCTTTTGGCTCCAAGTAATTAATTACTTTTAATAACTGAGACTGACCAAAAGGACGTTGTCTTCTTCAGTAGCTTAGGCATGAGGTATGACAGATCACTTTGTTACTGTCAAAGAATGGATTTTTTCACTCCATTGGCAACATGTTTAATCCTGGATCTTGTCACTCTGCCTCTGCTGCCATTCACCAGGACAGAATGAGGAGAGAGAAGAAGAATTTTGCCTTTTAATGTTCTGAAGTCACTCAGATCTATTGAGATGCAAAAAACCATTTGGTCCCATTTGAAAATTAACTCTGCAAATCGACTGACACATATCTGGAAGAATAAATAGTAAAATACAGCGTTGCTTGTCTATATCTGACAATGTGGATTTCTTGTGAAAAATTGTTTGAAGTACTGGATAGCACCCAAATGAAAAATCTTGTGCTGGCTAAAAACTGAAGTATTCTTAAAATTGGCTTCATCTGATGTGTTACAAGTAGAGTTTTCAGCTGTAGGCTGAAAGGGCTAAAAATTCAGTCTCATTCAGACAATAATTTGGCGAGATTGCAAGCCCTCACCTTTCTGGTGAAATCATCCTCTTCGATTAGGGCTTGATTATCTTTTTGAATCAATTTTATGTGAGGGTAATACCACTGATTTCATCCAGTGATTTATACCAGGGAAATGTCTTGATTCTCTTCTCTTTCCTGCTCCTGTGGGCAGGTTTTACGTGAGAAGCTTTTAGAAGGGCCCATGCTGAGAGTCCCTGCCGTGTGTAATTCACAGGGCTGGAGGTGGAGGGTTTTTGTCACTAGGTCCAGGTTTCTCTAAATGCCTGTCACACAGAGGCATTTTGGTTCTGGGAGCAAAATGTCGATCGGACGATCCCTCTGCTCCTCCCGCCCCGACTGCTCTGCACGGCCCTGCCATGCCAGGGGCTTGCGGCTGCCTCGGGCAGCGCCAGCACCTCGCTCCAGACCTCTCGCTGCCATTGCTGTGATGCTGCTTTCTCACGTAGGGTTTTGTTTGTTTTCATCTGGCTGAAATATCCCAAACAATGTCTTTGGCAACATGGGGCTTGGGGACGGTCACGAGTTTTTACTTGAATATAAGAGGCCTGTTTATTTTTCAGGGTATGTCTCCTTTGTGGTCAAAGATGTGACGGCAGCTGTGGGGACAGGGCAGAGGTGCACGAAACTGTCTGGCGTGGGTGATGACAGGGGTGTATTCAAGGCCGCACAGGGATCACTAGGACTCTGCTGCCTTAGGACTCTGTTAGACCCTCAGCGGGTTTTTTTGCACCTTGGCAACTTTTGTGCTGTCACAGCTACAATGTGATCTGTGCCTGTGTTAGCCAGGTGTGCTCCTGTCCCTGGGAGAGCTGCAGCACCTCAGGCTATCAGAGCTCCCACCTGGAGATGTGGGCTCTCAGGCCAGCAAGGCGGGTGCTCATGCGAGCAGGGCAGCACCCCGTAGCTTTGGTTAGGCTGTTGATTACCAAAATCCCCACTGTCAAGAAGGCTGAGTAAGATTTTATGACAGGTTAGATCCCATTCATTTTATTTTGGAGTAATGCAATGCTGTGCTTTGGTAACAATAGCCAGTTTCATGTAACTGTTTGGGAAGGATGGACTTGTTCCCTGATGGCAGATGTCATCAGTTCCAGGAGGACGTGAACTCCAAAGCCAGGCTTGGTCTGCATCTCTCAAGTTGCTGAAAAAGTCTCGGGTCCAAACATATCCTGCAAAGGCGGTGCTTGAAGAGTAGGATGTGAATTTCTCTGTTCCGGTCTATTGCTATCAAATTTTGTAAAAAATCCAGAGCAGAAGTTGCTATACATTTTTTTCAGATTCTTTTCAGACTGTATGCTTAGACTATGGAGTGTGTCACTTTTCTAAATGGTAAGTCTACAATCCCACAATTTTTGGCTGTCTAAGCTACCTCCCGCTCTGTGCAACAGGATCGTGGGCTCTTTTTTGTGTGTTGATATGCACATATGGTGCATAGACAGTTGGTGAATTCTAAAGGAATGACCTTCAGGACTGACATTCTTCTATATTTTCATGTTTTTGTCATGCTGTGGTGGGTTTGTTCATTCCTCTTTCATCTCCTCTGAGTGAAAAACTCCGCAGTCTTCCAGACAGCGTCTCTCTCTCTCTTTTTCTCTCGCTCACTCAGTCAGACCATCTGTTCCCAGATTACAGATTTCTCTGCATGAGTACCAGGTAACAGACGTGACTTCGCCCAATAACTACAGCAAAAAAGGCTTTCACACACTCTCCACAATCTGTGAACATATGATCAGTCTAGGATAACATGTCGTGCCAAACATACACCAGAGAAATTTATATGCAGTAACAGAATGAACCCTGAGATCAGGTACTTGGCAACCCCGAACCTGGCGTTTCCTCTGCGTGTTTCAAAAAGAGGCTTCTGTGCTCTCAAGAAAGTCTGTGTTCCTGCCCTGGTGCCTTTTTCTCAGCGGATGGAAGCAAAAAATGCTTCTCTCGGGTTTTGCTTAAAGGGAAGCTGGTAGCATCGCTGCCCCATGTCAGCCCTTGAGGTTGGTGTGGGCACGAGGTCTCTGCTCTCTGCTGGCAGCTCAATAATGAGCATTTGCCAAGTGATGGGAGATACCAGAAAGGACGTTTCTTCCATCTTTTATCGTCTTCACTGGTTTCTGCCCATTTTGTGAGTACGATATAGAGATAGACTGATATCCTCTACACAAGTGTGTGTATATAATATACCTATATATCTAAGCTCTTTTATCCCCTTTCCCATTGTCACATCAAGGACCATAATTAGACTGAATATTAAAGCAAGGTTTTTTTTGACTGGAGGGAGCTGCTGCTCACTCTAACGACCACTGAGCACTTGCCTCAAGCATGCACTGCTGTTTTTTTCTGTAATGGTTGAATAGTTAGGAAGCTGGCTTGAAGCTGAGGGATTATGTGTGGGTACCAAAGACAGATAAGGTACAAAGCAATGGTTTGTTGAGCTATCCTGTGATCTGTGGGCCAAGGTGATCTGTGGGTCTTTATCTCTGCTGCAGGGCACGTACTGCAACATATTCCAACAAACTGGTAATATATTTATTTTTTGATAAGCGGATGTGTGTGTTAAATGTCTCACGTTAGTCTTGTGTTCCCCAGTGACTTAAATAGAAATAATAAGAAAAAAGTCTTATACAAATTAGCACCCAAGAGAAACTACTACAGAGGTTGGGAGGGAATTTACTAGTGAATTTTACTTTTAGATGTCTTCTACAGTGTTATTTACTATCCCTTGGATTTCTGATGAGAAAAGGAATTGGTCATCTGCTACATAGCACGGAATGAAAAAGTACTTTGAGCAACTCAAAACCTGAATGCAAAGGTTTTTCACAAAGGTGGGAGAAACTCAATATATTGTATCTGTGTGTGCACTAGTTACTACAGAAATGAAACAAAATAATGTTCAGAGAATCAAGATGCGTTTATGTGCTCATTTATTATTAACCTGCCTCATATGGCCCTCCCTGAGTCTTGGTTCCCAAGAGCCAACATCCATTCTCATGGTTACAATGTGAAAAACAAAAATGGTAGAACAGTAGTTTGAGAAGTCTATGTCTTGGAAAAAGACTGCTTCTTCATAAACATGGTGCAAACGTAGGACAAAAAGATGCTCTGTGTGTCTGATTGGCATGGTTTAAGCCAAAAGACAGTAAGTGTGTACAAGTGGCAAGCGGTAAGCATGTGAGCTGTTGCTGTGTGCATAACAACTTGTCTGGGAATCCATGCTTACTGCTATATGCTTAATTAAAGGGGCATGCTGGTTTGGGGACGAGCATGCATGTCTTCTGAATGCTTACAAACAAATATATTCATTTAACAGATATGGCCATTTACTGTGCTTTTTTGTGTCTCAAATGCACAAATCTAATAAGGCATTGGTGTAAAGGCTTTATTTTATATTTCATAGTACAGACAACTTTTATCGCCGTACTGTTTGTATATAGGTTAACATCAAGCTCACAGCTAAAATCTGACCTTGGTCTGATATTTGAGGGACATTTGCCACACTGAAACAGTTCCTTTTGTGAGTTTGTCCTGTTTCTGGAGCAGCTGTTTTTTGTGACGATGAACAGCTCCTACTGGATCCTAAAGAGGATTACACATAGGTAGGACAGCAGTAGGAGATGCAGTAGGAGATGCAGTAGGGTAATTAAGTGGATAGGTTGATCTCACGTTCCCTCGTGCTGTCGTAACATTTCAGCCAGTTAGTACTGCTCAGGCTTCACTGAGAAATCGGAGAAGGGTCTTCTCCGAGTCGGGGCAGAGGCCCCGCGCTGTGCACGTGGGGCTGTGTGTGCAGCGTGTGCGTGCATCGGGCAGGCCACTGCGCAGGGCTGAGCCCTTTGGCTCACCGGGGAACGCTGAAGGAGCTGCTTCCTCCACCTCCCTCTCGCCAAAACAGGGATCATTTTCCCAGGGAGTTTGGAATTGTTTCTTGAGCCTAGGGGGTAAAAATGCAAGATACAGTATGTTTCTGGTACACAGGGCAGGAAAACTTGTATATTCTGGCTTTCAGCAAAGGTAATTCACTTGTGCAATCGCAGCAGCAGACAGTTGCTGAGCACACAGACATGCTCAAATATTTGACAGTGAAATGTAGTTATAGGCTAATACAAAGGAGAAGATTTTTGACCGTAAACAATTTATTCATTGCTATTCTTTCCTGAAAGATTAGCTCCCAATTTGGAACAAATCTCCCTTTATCCAAGGCCCCCTCCTCTCTGCTTTTGGAGAAAACAGGAAAAACAATCATTTAAGCTATGGAGCGGTACTATTTTGGTCAGAAGAATTGCTTTGTTCTGAAAATCGAAATGATCTGGGTGTGATTACCTCTGTGTAGAGATTTACGTTCTCAGCATTAGGTAGAAGGTGTTAAATAAATGTTGACTCAGGCTTCTGCATTTTCTCTCTAATTTTCCACATCTTAATTCTTTACTTTGTGCAACTGCTTCTGAAACTTGGAACTAAATCTTCATTTTAACGTTCTTTTTTGTCTTTCTTTCACTGCTTCATCCATATCTTTCTGCTTTAACGCTACAATAATGTGTGGGAGGATTAGTTACACTGATTTAAAAAAAAAATAAAAAAATAGAGCAAGAGTTAATTAATCTAAAAGCCAGCCACCTTCATTAAGCAAAGTAGGGAGAATAATATATATATAATTAGCAAGACTTCTGCTTACTGTATGCTCTAATGTAATATATTAGCCATCTAATTATTTTAAAATATTATTAATTGCCTTGAAATTGTTAGCTACTGTTGTTAATAGCCAATTAGGGCTACTCTTAAAAAGGGAGCTATTTGCTGATAATAACAACATTTTAGAAAATCAGGGTACTTAGCCGTATTTGCTTTCATACTTCTTTTTGTTTATTCCTTTTCATAGTCTGTAATTAATTTTTCCCCCAATAAACAGAAGGGCAAAGAGAGACAAACCCACATTCTATAAAAGGTATTTACATGGGTAAAATAGAGCACAAGATTTTTTTTTCTCCTTTTTGATGATATGAACGTACAAATACTCAGCAAAATTTGCAGTGGAGTGGAAGCCCATCTGTTTGCTGCTCTGTGCAGTGCTCTTTGCATTGCACCTGTATTCCACAGCGAGGGAGCGTGATTGATACCAGCACAGCCTCTGACTTATTCCTAGAAGTATTTTTTCCATTTAATGTTCATGTTCTCAGAATAGTGAATTACAGATCTCGCATTCCTGTTCACTAAGCTCCTGTTCTGTAAGATCTGTTCTCCTGTTTCTCTTTTACTTAAACTTCTGCATCCATTTTCTTCCATGTTGTTATAAATTAACATATAGATCATTGGATGGCAGCGGGGAAGGGCTAGAAAAAGCTAATTTTTTTCTTTGGCATTTACTTTGCAATAGAGAAGGGGATATACAGAAATGCCCAATTGTGACTGAAAGCTCTTTCAGCTGTGAAGACTGCAGATTACTTTTTCTTCTTCCCTGTCATGGCTGGATGTTTACAGAACCTACAGAGAGGACAGTGGCAAATATTCCTTGAATAACAGGAATATGGGTTGTTCTGTCATTTTTGCCCTTGCTGGTGTGCTGCTTGTGAGCAGCAGGATGTGACATCTCCCCGCAACAAGGACGTGAGGCTGTAGGAAATCCCCTGTCCTCCACCTGCCAGCGTGATCCCAATTTAGTATCTCCTATCTATAACTAATCTGCTGGAGATTTCTAGGGAAACTTACGGAATTAGGGGTTGCTAATGAGCTTCTAACCCTCTTTAGACCCTTCTAATTTTCGATGATAGCTACTCTCACACAGTGAGCTGTAGCTCTCAGGGTCCCTATGGCCATGCCTACAGATTCCTAGCGAGCAAATCAGATTCAGCAGAAACCCATAAGCAGCTGGTACTTCAGTGGCCCAGTCTTGTCTTGATTGAAATGAGCACAATCTGTGAAATAAGCAGAGATGCTTCCACTTACATTTAGTCTGGTTGTGATCCATTAACTGTTGTCTGATTATATTGTCTAAAATTAAAAGGAAATTTTGAATGAAAAGTATTCATACCATTGCTGACCTTGATGGGACATAAACCGTGCTTTACAAATCCACTGGAGGTCTTTGAAGGGGTCAATAAGGAAGTGAATAAGGGTGAGCTAGTTGCTATCCTTGTATTTCTAAAAGGCTTTTGATGAAGTCCTGTGCCAAAGACCTTTAAGGGAAACCAAGAAAATACACAATGGATCTCATTAATGGAGTTCTGCAGAATCTGTGCTGGGGTCTGTCCTGGTAAACATACCACAAACTGCTGGGACAAGCAGATGAACAGAGAGGAGAGAAAATTTGAGGATGATGGGAAGGTAGTTGTTCAGGGTAGTAAACGTGAAGACCAGCTATGAGGAAACAGAAGTACCTCAGGAGACGGTGTGGGCAAATGAAATTTAGTATGCATAAATCTAAACTGATGCATGTGGGAAAAAGCAATCCTAAATTCACATACAAAATTATAGGCTCTGAGCTGACCATTATGATTCAGGATCACAATCTTGGGATTATAATAGTGAGTTCCATGAAAACATTGTCACAGTGCTGAGTAGCAGCCAAAACATTAACCAAATATTAAGTGAGAAAAAAGCCTAGAGAACAACTCTATGAATTAGTGTTCACCTACATGCTGAATAGTGCATGCAGTTCCAATCCTTTCGTCTCAAATCGGACGTAGTACAACTAGGAGATGTTCATGGAAGTGCAAGAAGGGTGGAATGACCTCCATAGCAGGAATGGGCTGCGTACGCTGGGACCATTTAGTTTAGAAGGGATGTGATAGACCTTACAAACTAATGAGCAAAATGGACAAAGTGGATAAGAATTGGCTCTTTGCTGTCTCTTCCAATGCAAAAACTGAGGACCATTAAATGAAGCTCGTAGGTAGGAGCAAAGTTCAAAAGAAACCAATGGAAGTTTGGTTTCTTCATGCAACAAGCAGTAGATGTGTAACTTTTTCCAAAGGGCGTGGGGGCTGCTGGAAGCTTACGTGGGTTCAAGGAGTGATTGCACAACTCCATGGATGAGAAATTCATTAAGAATTATTAAATTGCAGAAACTGCATCCACTCAGGAAATCCCTGCAGCTAAAAACAGTTATGTGGAAGAACCTGTCGGGACTGTCATACATACGTGCCCCCTTTCTGCTTTTCCCTGTTCAGCTCCTTAGAAACCCTGCTGGAGGCAAGTCCTGGGCTCAGTGGACACTTGGTGTGATCCACTATGGTATTCTTTATATTCTAACGACACTCTTGTCTTGTACCTCAGTGGTGTCAGGAGAGATTTGGGCTGTGCACTAATGGCTGTGGGAATGAGAAACTTTTCTTTGTTTCCCATTCTTGGATGCTATGATACATATCTGTTGATTAACCAACAGATGATCCCCCGGTCCTTGACTGACCAAACCTGCCTTGCCCGATAAAGCACAGTTTTAAACTACGTTCTAAAAATGAGACATCTCTGCAGCATTGGGGAAATCTGCAGCAAGCAACTATAACAGCTGACAGACTTGTGAGACCCAGTCTTACATATCCCAGAACAAATCAAAAAAAATCTTTTGTATTGCCCAGGAGGAAAAGCTATCAGAAATTGTGATAGTATTTCCTTCATTGTGAATTTATTTCTAGTAGCTCCTAGATAGACAAAAGAAGAATAGAAATCTAGCATCTGCATAAATGATGTTACAAAATAAGTTACAGAAAGCTGTAGGAAGATCAGCTCCGATTGCTCACTGGTGACTTCCTAATTTACAGCAGTGTACTGCTGTAGGAGAATGAAAATTTACTTTACTAAGCTTGTACTTTAAAGCACAAATCTAAAGGAAGGACAGTGTGCAAACTGTACTAGTAGTCCAGGAAATGTGTTGGCAGTGATGGGAGCAGCGTTGCTATTGTGGCTCAGAGAAAACAGCCCAGACATGACTCTTCTGTTTCTCCCACTGCAGCTGTACATTAGCAGCAAATTAAAACTCATTATCGCTAGCTCAGCTGCTTGGACACACGAGCTCCCTTGCCCTAGTGAGCGGCTGAGCGGTGTTTTATGACCAAAGTTTCTCTCTTCTCCATCCTTTTTTGAGTCCTTCCCAGCTGCTCCAGAGAGAAAATACAAGAACAGATACTTCTGCTTGCTCCCAAGTTCCCGATGGTCTGGATGGTGGAGGATATGTTTATACTGCCAAAGCTTGGGTCCCCAGGTCCTCAGGTTTCTCCTATGCTCATAATTTTTGGACTCTAGTTTTAGTCATATCATTGTCCCAGTAAAAGAGGATTATGTTGAGATCTAACATGTGATCTGTAAACATTGCCTTTCAAGTAAATCCATTTAGAATTTTTCTAGCAGAAGGACTTTCAATTATATGTGCAAATCCATGATGGCTATATCCACGTACATTAAATAAAATTATGTCAACCTAGAAAGGTTTTGCTGTAATGTACTGATTTGACAAATACAAAAAAGTATCTAGAATTTTCATATCAGTAGATTCAAAATGCTAATGCTTTCACTTTATTCTCTTATATTAATTATACCATGTTAATTTCAAAACTCATTTTGGTATTACCTAACAGGGATTTTTTTAATGTTTCTATGCCTAAGGACATTTTGAAATTTGTGGTCCAATTCTGATTTAGAATGAAAGGAAATTTCAAAACATTGCAATTTTTCCCTGGAAAAGAAATGCAGGAATTTCACCAGCTGTATTTGAGCCATTATAGAGCAGACAGATTTATACTTTTTCTTGGTTTCTCTGTACAATCCCATCCCTTTTCTTGTATGTGGCATTTATATAGATATACTTATGCATGTACATGATCGTCCATTTTTTGTGGAAGCAGCCTTCTTTTTATTCTGTATTTATAATTTTTTAGGTCCACCAATATTGTAGCCAATGAAAACTACCACATTTCACCTGAAGAAAGAGGAAATGCATTTTGAATGTGTGTCATGGAGGAATTGCTTTTTAATTCATCTCTTTAGCTTCAGAATTATTCACAGACTGGGGAGTTAGACTGAGCAGAATTAAATCTTTTCATATCTTTTTTTACTACATATACAGGTTTTTTTCTCGCGATACGTTTTAAGGAGATGAAAAATATGAATTTCTGCTTTTTTAAATTGATATTTTGGAATCCAGAATGTTAATTGGTTGGTGTGAAATGACATGAAAAATATAGCTCATTCTATGCTATTATGTTCCATTCCATTCCATCATTAAATCGCTTCACGAGATCTGGGTTTGACCAGGTAATACAGAATTCGTGTTTGTTAAATTCTGCATTTTTAGTAGTTTAAAATCTCAACTACAGAAATTTTAGTTATGTTATAAATGTAAATGTCTATGGATAGAAACAAGGAAAGTTTTATGGGAAGAGGTGTTGTTTTTTATGTGGTGAGTTGAAAAATGGTTTGGAAAAAATAGACACTTGAATCATAAAAAAACCCCACAATCAACAGATAGAATTAATTTGTTTGAATTTCTAAGTGTGATTCCTTACATCTTGAAGATGGAAATGAAAATGTGTCAAAAACTAACCCAGTTGAAGAAAAAAAATCCTCCAAAATAATTAAATTATACAAAAGAAAGAAAAGTGATATGACTCATGACACTCCAGTTGGAAACTCTCTGTCCCAAGGGAAAACATGTCTGCCTTGATACAAAATACATTATTAGAGGGGGTGTTGTTTAAGAAGAGACAGAGGGAACTTCTATTAGGTTTTGACTGTCATTGCCATGTTAGGAAAATTACAGACTACTGAGATGTTTCATTAAAAATAATTCTACCACTTGAAACATTATGATTTCTTGGCTAGCACAGGGTTGTTTAGCTTTTAAGACCAGAAGAGATGACTATAATCATCTGCTCTGACCCTATGAATAAAATGGTCCATAGCAATTCACAAAATTATTCCAGCCACAAGCTGGAGCGTAGCTTTTGGAAAAGCGCCCAGTCTTGAAAAGTAAAGAGTGTCCAAAACACCAACAAAATAAAATGTCTGGACAATATTTGACACTTACATTTGAAGTGTCAAGGAGAGGCTAAAAGGTCTTTAAGAGGCCCAATCCATTGTTGTTGTTGTTTTGGTTTTTTTTTTATATGGTGACTTCAGTTGGCTGTAGTTGATGCCAGTAAAGCGTTACCACAAAAGAAAATTGCCGGGAACATGCGAACCACCTTCCCAAGGATTTCCCCCCAATATGGTACTACCTGAAGGAGTCGCCTTGGCCCTGACTTCTGCCCCTCCTCTGAAATGTGCTCGTTTCCTTTTCTTAAGTGCAGGGACCCACTGGAGAATTAACCTCAGACGCTGCATCCCAGGCTTGAAGTAGGTTGTAGTGAAAGTTGAGACTCCTACACACTTCACTACTTTGTTTAATTCAGAAGCCAAGAATGGATTTATCTAACTTCATAAACATGTCGTTAAGGAAACCTAAATATCATAGAGCTCTTATGAAACTCTTACACAAAGGTTTACAAACTTTCTCCATAGAGATATGACTGAGGCTGCCACTATAATCTTATGGGAGTTTGTTTATGAAATGGCTGAAGGGGTAGAGCTGTAAAATCAAATAACAAGCTCCTTCCACCTGTGCCCAAATTCCCATGTGAAAAGATGCACCAATAATTACAGCTCCTTCTTTCTTCTGATGGTATTTATCTTGTCTGTTTTACTATTTCTTCCCCTATAAAGTTTAATTTGGATGTTAGTCTGCTTTATGAAAATAAATCCTGTAGCTGTTGTTATACCACCTCACAGGACAACTATCTATGCACATAAAGAGTAAGCATCTTAAATTGCTTTGCTGTGTACTTTTGAGTAACAGGTAAGGATTTTTCCTAGAGTTTGATCCTGTAATGGTCTGTCTCCTGCCTTCCGGGCTTCTAAACTTCAGTATGACATTTAGGTTTTCTTTCTCTCTCTTTCCCTTCTCTAGTACCCGCTCTACTAACTCAGTCTGCAGCATGTGCTAGGAAACAGGGAAATCAGTATGCTAACAAAACACTTTGAGAAAGACAAATTTCAAACTACGAAAACCCACATTCCCCAAACTACCTGTGTTCAATGAAACCAGTGATGTATGACAGAGTTAGGACTGTGGAAACCAGAAAACATTTCAGTTCAGTTCCCATTCAGCTCCAGTCCACAAACACGCAAGCCCTCAAGTGAATATAGCTTATTCTTTTTGCCTTTTATACATAGGAAAACCCAGTTAGTATTGTACCTATTCTTAAATACTGAAATGAATAAAATTTCTGACTACTTTCACTGGTAAGAATCACTGATACAATTTGTATGTCCTCCCAGTAGATAGAAATACCTTTTCAGGAATCTGCCTGCCTGTAATTAAAAAAGATTGCTGGTGCCCAGCTGGAGATAACACGTATAATAACAACGCGTTACTTTCTGCTGAACTGACGCTAGGTGACGTTGTCATAGGGCACACAAAAACCTAAAACACGATGGAGTCGCGTAGCTCCCTTCTATTACCTCTTAACGCTAGTTGTTAATCAGTGCAACTGCACTGTCCTGAGATGAGTTCCCCTGATGGGGGACTCTCTTATTTTAAGGAGCATCAATTCTTTTTAGAAGGTATCATTAATGTGCCTAATGTTTCCAGTTAATGAAATCCAGATTTTTGTTTGTGCCTGCAGCTGGTCATATTCTTTCTTTATAAATTGTACAGAGCTCCTTGGTCCAAAGTGAGAGTAAACAGTATCTTAAAAGTAGTCATCATCCCAGTGCACCCCTGAAAAGTATGTAAAGCGAAGCACCATGACTAGAGGAAGATCACTGTTCGCTGGGGTTTCCACAGATCTGATCTCCTACCTTAAAGTGTTTCTAGTGTTTGTGGTTTCCCTGCAAGAACCCACTGATGAGCATGTTTGTATGGGTTTGCAAAGCACAGCTCTATATGCACACATGTAAATGCTTTGTTTGCCATGTGTGGCAGAGACATGGTACAGGTGGCTAGACTGTGACTCTCACAAACACACCCCGCCCCCTCCACCCTCGCCCCCCAAAAACCCCACCAAACCCACAGACATGTCCTTTTCTTGCTTATTTGTGATATACGACGGTGAACAGTGCCATGGCAGAAGATTATTAGGCAGCTCCTACAGTTTTAACTTAGCAATTCACATTCTCCGAAGGGCTCTGTGAATTACATGAGAACAGATCTTTTTAGGATAGTATAGATATCAGGCAAGTTAACCCTGATTTATGCTGAAATAAGTGATTTGTCGTCTTCACAGTGTGCCGAGTTTGATGTTAATTTGCACTGAGGCAAAAGTCCCTTCAGTAAGTCAGTCTTGCCTAGATGAAAATACATGTTTTTGCTTTTGTCGCACAACTCCTTTTGCTGAATGATTACAGGAAAAGAAATGCTTTTTGTAAGAATTCAGTATTTGCTATCCTTCAATTAATAACCGATAGGTCTCTCACCTACACATTTCTTAGTCACTCCAAAAGTCTTGTTTTGCTTTGTATTTCCAAAGAAGTCAAAAGAAATAAAATGAAAGCTGTACATGTTATATGTCTATAAACATCCACACACACAAATACGTAAGCCCTTCAGCCCACCCAAAAGTAAGGAGAACCTTCCTGAAGAACTGAAGCAGCGTTGTTTGCTGTCTGGTATGGTGCATTGTGGAAACGTTGTCCTAGGCATGACCTTGTTATGCCAACTGCTGTCATTCTTATGAATAATTGCAGTCAAGTCCATGGAGAGCTATGTGTAGGGAGCGGTCATTTTCATGAGTCAGACTCGAGGAATTAAGCGTTGCATTTTTGCAGCAGGCTTCTAGATTTGGTTAGGAAGAAATGTTACAACTTGCTGCGTACATTGTCCCTCCAAATGTCACTGCGTCGCTGAAGCTGAATATTTAAGTTGGTTATATGTATTGCCACTTCACCCCGTGGCAGCTGGTGCTAGTGAGAGGCTGAGGCCTGTCAAGGGGATGGAAAGATAAACCTCTGCACAGGCTGCATCTAAAGAGAGGATGTACTACCTGCTTCCTCTTCTCCTGACATTTAAGATTGGTTAAGTCTATGTTCAAAGTGTTCTATTTGTTACCTAAAATGATATTCTACATGGCTTTCAATCCTATTACCAAGCTTAAAGTGACAAATGATCTTGGCATCCAGTGCATTATTACAACATTTTTATTGGTGAACAAAGCAAGTAGGTTTCAAGTTAGCATCAAAGACACGTGATTTTGAGATACTGAACAGTTTTCTCATGGTCCTGCTGATGCAACAGATCACATTTAACCCGTGGAACGATTAATATAGATATCATGTGACATCTTCTCTCTGACTCTTTGACCACGACTAAAGCACAGTACTTTGTACTGTTCTCCTGCACCCATTTGTCAACCGTACCTAATTGATTAGGCTACTGTAACATTTTTATTCTGCACATGAAGTTTCCTCCTCAGCAATCTCTTCCTCCCAAAATGTTCATTCATCATCAATTACAAAATCAATGGGAGAGATAGTCTGGACATATACAATTGATAGCTTTCCTCTTCAGATTAGCATAACCTACCAATTCATTATGTGGAATGAATAATACAGTTGATGCCACTGTGAAAAGGGGCAGGTCACTTGCCGTAAATTCCTTAACAAAATGTGGTGTCATGTGCCTTTTCATTCACCGAGTGTTTACTGTGTGTTTGGAGGGATCCATCTTCCTTCTGAGCCCAGACTTCTCTCCTATCCCTTGGCAAAGCAACAATCATAAATCTAGACAACTAAACGCTTAAATGCTGAAACACTGAGAGGTTCCTCCTGAAAGCTGCAGTGATTAAACTGAGAGCTGCATAGTGCTGAGACTGCAACTATGAATAAGAGATTAAAAAAAGATGAAAGGATCAAAAACTTTGGTCGCTTTAAACCCAATGATGTTTCTTGCATGAGAAAGGTGATTGGAATTTAGGCCACAGTGTGCATACTTTCCTGTGTTTTACCATATTAAACTAGTGAAATCTCCCAGATATTTCTTTCACTCTGTACTATGTTAGGATTAGTCTCTTCCATTTCTCTTTTCTCAAAGAAATAAGCTTTCAGTCACATTTTCCAAAATAGCTTCTGTGGTCTTTCAGTAGCTACCCAATTACAACTTTACAAGCTAGGCCAATTATGAAAAAGAGATAAGATTTCCTGTAAGAGCCAGGACTGTGGATAACATTAAATAAATATTCCTTTAATAGATGGATAGAATAACACCCTCCCCCCTTTTTTTTGACAGTCGAGGATCAGATTCTGATATTGTTTTCCATGCTGTACCTTACTCCAGGAGTTTCACTGAAATTAATGAGACACCCTGGGGAGTAAGGAGGTGGACAACAGAAGTAATGTTTAGATTCTTCCTGTCAGTTCTAAGACACTGGAATCTTTACGCTGAATAAAACTTATGACAGACTACACACACATATAACAGGAATCTTTATTTTAAATTGTAAGATATGAAGGATGATTTAGCTATTTAAATAAAGGGGATGCGTGCTTACAATTCCCATAAACATTAATGAAGATTTTATTGGAGTTTTAAGGGGAGTAAAAAATCATTCCCAATTAATTAACTGCAAAAGAGCCATTCACCTCAGCAGGATCTGGACCAGGTTTCAAGTGATTCTCAGTGGCTTTAATGGACTTTGTTCTAGGGATTATAAAAGTGTGCCCTGTAATGTTTAAACTGGGGTTATAAAACTAAAGGTATGAACTGAACTGAAGCTACGGTAGCATTATTAGAAAATTGTCATCTATAATAAATAAATTAGGGAGAATACCTGAAGCAGGACCAATACCAGCATTTACAATAAAATTCAAGACAGGCTATAAAAAAGAGTAATGACAGTTGTCTTCCTTGTTATTAAATAGTAGTACAATCATCGACATGTTAAAGGTCAACAGGATATACAGATAGTTACAAACATGCCTTAAACCAAAGATGTCTTTATCTAGTTTGGTATGAAGAGAAATTTATTATCTGATTTTATTAGCACTTCTGGATTGCCCCTTGAGCTAGTTTTGCAATACTCCCAATGTGATTACCATTCAGGGTTTTTATTTAGACCTCGGTGAAGAAAATTACTGCAATCTCTTGCTCTTCATATGTGCATTCTGAGTCAGATATTCCTCTCCAGAAAACTTTCTAAAAGGATTCATTGGTGAAGATCCAATTGCAAAATCAAAGTCTTGGTCTACTGAAATGGTGGTGTCTTTCAGCACAGAAAATAAGTGCAAAGTGCATGTAAGAATTAAATCCATACTGCTAGTGGTTCTTTCCTGTCAAATATATTTTTCTATTATTTACCTTGGTATTATTTCTCATGTTCCAAATCATAGGGTTTTCCCCTGTTTGTCAGCTCCTCAGTCATCTGGCAGGATTTCCTGGTTGTTATTTTCCAGTAGTCACAATTTTATGATATTACTACAATCCTTGCCAGAACCCCTTTGTCTCACTTTAATTCTTCCACAGTCTTATAGTGTGCTCGTCAAACCTCAGTAGCCATCTATCATATTTTTCCCATCTTAGCCAAACTATATATACAACTCTTTCATTACCACGACACATGGAAAAAGGAAAGACCAATGAACCAGATCTGATTATTTCTGCATGAATAAGGTTTTCTTAGCTAAATAGAGGCCCTTTTCATGTGAAAAAACTTGCAGATTATTGGCCCGTGTAACTACATTTATGAAGTTTTCTAATAGCACATTATTGATTTATTTGTCTGTGATGCAGTGTTGTTACATTTTATCATGTAAATATGTACTTAGGAGCCTTTATAAAATGCAGATTATTGACCCAGTCCTATAAATGTTTACTCACAGTTTTAAAACTCAAATGATTTGACCTGATTGTATAACTATTCATTCTTAAAAATGAAAATGCCACTGTAGTATATCTGCATTGGAATAAAAAAAAAAAAAAAGCTTAGAATTATTCCAAGAAGCTGTTAACAATACTTTTGGAGTAATTTCAAACTCTACACGCTGTGCGTTTCTCTTATAGCCTAATGGCTTGTAAAAATTTGTTTTTAAAATATAAATCTTCTTTTGAATTATAGGAAGAAAAAAAATTAAATATGTTTCAGTTCTATTACTTGTTTGCCAAGTTTCAGCCCAGAGCAAAATTTTTATGGTTGAGTTACAAACCTCTGAAAATAGGGGTTTATAATGGAAACACTGACACCGCTTTAACTATAGCGGCACTAGCAGTGCAGTGTAATATACACTGAAAATAGAAAACAAGATTAGAAATGACATTTAGGACATGGGGCCTTCTCCAGGCTATGGGAAAAATAACTCTGTTCTATTTTTTTCCACAGCCTGAAAAAGGCCTCCTGGTCTAAGTGTCACCTCTAATCTTATTTCCTATTCGTACCGTGTATTTAATTAACCCATTTTTTAATTATTATTGACAGCAATTTGTTGCAGTTTTAAGTACCAACCCATATCTAAATTATGGCTTCCCTAGCTAGTGTATGTCAAGGTGGTGGGGAAAGTACCAAGGAGACCCATACTTTGTAATATTTCCGTATCAAAGAATCATAGTCCTGCAGCTGGTTGGATCCTGTCGCTACCGGCTGTGCTAGCTGATGAAT
The DNA here is from genome assembly GCF_047370975.1 of Nipponia nippon. Taxonomy (NCBI): domain Eukaryota; kingdom Metazoa; phylum Chordata; class Aves; order Pelecaniformes; family Threskiornithidae; genus Nipponia; species Nipponia nippon. The sequence goes on from NW_028262391.1 coordinate 19,834,634, forward strand.
CGGGCAGGGAGAGTCCCTCCCACCTGCGCCAGACCAGGGAACTGCAGGACAGTGCATATATGCAAGCTACTTTTTCTAAAGGCAAATTAGAAGTTGACAAGTAAATACACTTACCCTGGAACCTCTGGAAGCAGTAACCAGGATAGTCAGTTACTCAGGTGCAGTGACTTCCACCACCACTTCTGACCACATCTTCCACCACAATTTCACCTTGAGCCAGGGTCCCAAGTACTGTAAAGTGAGAATGTTGCTGAATACTATGAAATAATTTGGTAATATGTGACTCTGGGCTGGGCTGCCTTCACCACAAAGCCCTGGTGTTAGTATTGTCAGGAAGATCTCTCCATCACTGTTGGCCCTCCATGTGGTATGTTTTAGATTTCTCCATGTTGAACTCTTTTTCTTTCCTTACCCATCTTCCAACTCGTAGCTACTTCAGTTTTGTATTTACTGCACTACACAATAATTGCCTATATACTTTTATCACCTTTTATCACCTACTCTGGTGCTACAGCATTGCTTTGCTGTGATCTTGCAAACTCCATTCTTAGTGTGGGGTAAAAAAGAGCAATAAGCAAAGAAACTACCATTGCAGAACAAACACAATTGTAATTACTTCTTGCGCCCACCAGACTAATACCAGTAGGAGACCCATATCCTTAGGGTGATCAGACAGGCAGAATACATTTATCCTGTCTATATTGCTAGAACGGTCAAGGTAGAGACTTGTACTACATTTGAACTGCATTTTCAGTACTCATCTGATCAATTCTTTTTATTGCTGCACTCAGAGTAGACAAAGATACTGGAAGCTACTGTCTATTCTCGAAGAAACGTACCCTGCAAAATCAGTAATAGCAGCAAATTTATTGCTGGAGTAATTGCCTAGTGAAGATGCTTTGTTCCAGCACCATGAAAGCTGATATACTTATTAATGTAGGGATAAATGTGACCTATTCTCTTCCGTATACGTGAGTAGGTGTATATGGTGTGTTTTGTTTGTATGCACAGTGTCTTCTTCGCAGGTAGTCTGCAGCCAGCAACTGCCAGCTGCTAAATGTTCAAGGAAACATGATTTGAATGGCTCTCCACACTGTGGGAGAGTGGCCAGGAAAACAATTGACATTTAATATAATCAATGGATTCAGTTCCTGTAGCAAAGATATAGGAAAACGTGTTTACCTGGGTACATCTTTTAGATTTTCATATTCAAAAAAAAAGTAAATAATAATAATTTTCTCTTGCAGAAATGATACACCTTAAAGCCTAGGCTGGCTCCCACAGAAAATCTGGAATATGAATGATTTGATAAAATTGAGCTTTCATGTTCATTTTTCAACAAGACTTTGATATCATTATTGGCACAATACCTTATTTGACTTCATGTTGTTTATAGATACAGGAAAATGTCATATATTTTCTTTAATTCTTAAGAAATATAAACATTCTTTAAAAAATGTTCTTTGCAGTGGTTACATCTCTCACCGAACAGTACTTTTTGTACAAGCCAAATGCATGATATAGTCATTTCACAAAAAGTAACATGATGATTTGAAATGCCATTAATTACTGAAGCTGCTGTAGCAGGCTGGTAATCACAATACTTGTTCATAGGCAACTGTTGGGAGACAGAACGCTCTTCTAAAAGCACCTTCTTGGTCATACAGGGCTGTGAGTGTGGGACATGAAGAATAGGCAGGAAAAAAGTCTATGTTGGGAAAGCAGAAGCCTCCGCTGCAGGCTATAGCTGTGCTAATCACTGCACGTGGAGTGCTAAATTATTCTAGAAGACATGCTGAACCTATCTAACACGCATGTCAGAAGACTGCATTATACCAGCCACCGTGTCTCAGTTGTGACAGTCTCCAATCACATTTCTGGCCTGCAGGGCCAGAACAGGAGTTTCTGAGAAAAGGTTCTCTATACGTAGAAGCTGCAAGGAGTTAATCTGAAAGAGCTCTGTTAAAACAGTGCAATGGTGTGACTGGGCATTGATGGTAATTGCACCTGATCCCGCCCCAATGCGATCCAACATAGCTCTGGGTTAAATGATTGCATGGGTTTCCACGCAAAAAACAATTTAACTAAACACACAGTATTGCACCTGCTGTTACCCTGGCTCAGCTCTGTGTACAGGTGATTCTATCCCACCCAACCTGAAACAATAACTGTGGCCTGCTCTTTGGTGGATGGGAGGAATGTATTTACAAAGCAAAGCTCATGGCTGGCGGGCATGCAGCTTTTGAGATCCCACCAGCCATGCAAGTCCTTCATCCAGACAAAATCTGGTACGCTCTCTCTAGGCACAGTTAAATAACATTGGATGTGCTGTGGTAGTAGGTCATATTAAGTCAGCACTAAGTCTTTTTCCTTGTTTGCTCTTGAAACATTTTGTGTGACGATTCTGAGCATACGTGATACTACTGTTCCCCTACACTGTCAGAGACAGCAGGAGATTAACTGTGTGCTGATAATGTGCAAGGGAAAAGAGAATGTGGCAAAATTTGCCTAGGTTCAGTACTAGCTCTGATTTTCCAACCCATATACATCTGAAATTCATTGGTGGGAAATCAAGCAAAGCAAACCAGTCTACTGGCAAAATTTGCTGAAGCATAGGTAAACTAAAGCTGTGAGCTTCACACAGCTCTATGTCCAGCTTATCCAATTCTAGCAAAACTTCATGGCTTCATGCTGCACTTCTTCCTCTGAAAGTCAACGTTACTCTTTCCGGGGGGTTTATTTCCTTCTTGTGTGCCGCAGAGACGTGACAGTGAAAGCTCAGTTTCAGTGCACGCACACAGCATTTGAGTTATCTCATTCCAACAACAGGCCCTATTCTGCATCACATTGTTCACAGGAGGCAAGAGGAAGAACGTTACAATGCTAAATTGTGAAGATTTACAGCAACAGTTTTCTGTGATAACCTTATATTTATGCTAATCAGAAGGTACTTGAAATATCATGCTGATACATGATACCACTACGCATAATCCAGAAACTATTCACCATATTTCTCCCCACATTTGTCTTACAACTTGGTAGGCACGTTGGCTGGAGTTGTCTGAGCAGATTTGCACTGGGTGATGAAGTCTTTTTCCTCTAGACTCGCCTTGGTTGCTTCCCCTCCTTGATGAACCTCTTCCTTTACGTCACCTTGAGAAGCAGCACTACCGGGAAGCAGCAGGAATCTGCCTGCAAGAGATGAGGATTCATGTCAGCATGACACTCCTGAGGATTTGCAGTACATCTACACAGATAACTCTGTCCTGTTGTTTCCTTGTGGTCCCTTTGGACCAGGTTTTAAAGCTGACTATCAGCTAACCAACTTCTAGGTGCCCTGACTGAAGCTGAAGCTCCTGAGTGGTTGGAGTTGGCTCCTCACTACTTTACCTCTCTGTCATTTTCTGTGCCCTAGACGTTCTCCACTCCAGAACAGATATTTGAATCACAGTTTCCCAGATGCCAGGGAGTGCCTTACCCACTACCAAATAGGTTGGCAATGCTTCTTTATCTGGTTCAGTGACTCTTTTGGTATTCAGACCAGGTTGAAATGCCCTAGCAGGAAGAGAGCCTGTCTCTGAGTCCAGGGCAGCCAGCTAGCAGGTGCATGGGGCACTCGGCTGGTAAGGAAGTTCTTGCTCTGACTGAGAAGAATCTGCTGATTATTCTGAAATCCTCTCCCACCGCATCAGACACGCAACTCCATGACAAAGTTCACATCTGAGAAGCCCCTGGGGAAGGAAATACAGAGGTGCCTAAGCCCTGCTCCATCCATAGGCATCTCATTTCTTAGTTATTTCCTTTGGTACCCTTTTCTAGAAATCTAATTCTCTGCACAGGTTCTTGGGGAAACCTGTCTTTAGCAAAGACACCTAACAAGCCAGATTCTATGATGCTGACCCTAAATATGTTTTTGCAAATGTTGCTGATAAGGTTTCTTATCTTCTCTCTGTGCTGCTCATTGCAAAATGGAGGGATTTTCTCTTTGGTTTTAAGAAAATGCATCTGATTTGAAAGTTAAACTACTAAAAAATAAAACTAAAATAAAGCTTGACGTATTGTGTCTGACAAAAATCCTTAACTGCATCATGATTTTACAATACTTTGATCAGAAACAGGTTATAAATTTTTACAGTGAAACTGCTATTACATAGACAGAATATTGCCTAAAAAAGACACTGTTACTTGTGGCTACTGGGAAATGGCAAATCCTGGAGTCTGGTCTTAGTCTCCCTTTGAACACTTGTTAGGGAAAAGCTGTAAAATTGATTAATTTATTAAGTATAATAATAGCAGTAATATTATACTGTAATTAAGGTTATTTTGCATAACTAAAATATTTGCAGAAGGCTCAACATTTGGTGTCTTAATAAGGATGTATTTTCATAGTAACAATAATCAGTTTTGTGGCATCTGCTGTAGTAACTGCTACAGCGGTAAGGGTCTTCTCCCCATGTTTTTCTAGCATGTAGAGCCACCACCTTGGTTGGGGTCAATCTCGGGGTGTTGGCTGAATAGCTTAGAGCTTAGCTGTAACAAGTGGACAAGCAGCGTGACAGCCTCCATGCTAATGTGTCTGCAGGAATTTGCCCAGGGGAAACAGGGCACTGGTGAGAGCAGTGGCATAAATTAAAGCGTGAAAGCAACTCCAGTCAAATGTCACACCCAAGCAGTCAGTGACTTGGCATGCTGTTTGGAAATAGGTTGGGTTACCTGTCAACGCGGCATTTTCTTTCTGTTGCTAGAGAATAAAGTTATCTGAGGATAAAACCTAAGGAGTGCAGATGGTTGTTACACAGACTTAATCCTCTAAACCCTTATCGTAGCAAATTATTCCATTGACATAAACGGGACCATTCCTATGAAAAAGATCTCAGTTATATTCTCTAATTCTTTTATTATTGACTCTTTTATTATTGAAGTCATCTATTAAGTATGGTTTTGTTGCTTTGTGTGTGTGTATCTATGCATCTTTAACAAAATAACATTATTTGGGGGGCAAACTCTGTCATAGCCTAACCGTCACTGGGATCAAAGTCACTGTTTAAGACTGTAAGATATAAATTCTCACTTGGAAACATTATCTCTGCACTTTCTAAACAAAGAGACATAGACTCTGATTTGACTTTGGTATTTTCTTTGCTTGGGAACCATCAGCCTCGGAGTTCTACACCTGTCTAAGGTCTAATGCTTCCCCTTGCTTTTTACATAGGCACTGAAGATTTGTGGTTGTGGAGCAAGAAGAGTTTAAACTGTAAACAGGAGTAAAACAAGGTAAAAGGTTTAAAATTTAGAATCAAGCTTTATTTGTTTTTACCTATTCCAAATTAGTTTATATATTAGGATGCAAATCTCTTAGTATTTCCTGAAATATTGATTGTAAATCATTTTTACAGTTGCTATTTCTGCTGTCAGGCAAGCCTGTGTGCTCTGTGAAACTGTCACGAGCAGAGGGCTGCACAGTTCATGTTGCTCCCCTCACCCCGTGCGCTGTCTTAGGAAACTGTCCTGCTGGCTTCAGGAACATAGAAACCAAAATAAGAGCAAGTTGCCTTCAGACAGAAACCTTGCAGCCAAGAAGGTGGCTCAATCGCTTAACTTTATAATGTACCTTGCCATGCCACTGCACAGTTTTGGCAAGGCAGCTTTATTCAACTTTGTTAGAAAACGCTTCCCTTCTCCTCGCTTCTTTTTGTCTGTTTCACTGCTAGTTTAGAACTGAAGCCAAACTCTTGGAAGTCCATTTTATCTAAGCAAGGATTAAGAGAAAATATTGAATCCCTGCCCTCCTTCAGTTTTGAGGGAAAAAAAAAAAATTACAATTCTTACCATTCTTTGCAGTTCAGCTCTGAGCCTGAACTTTCCTCAAATTTCAGTGTTTGTAGTATTTAGACCATTATTTAGATCTTCTCCTTTACAGACCACTACACAATTTTTATTTTGAGGATACCTTTTTCCCAGGAAAACCTGCAGTGTTGGAGTTGAAGACATCCCCTTTTTGAGGGTTTGAGGCCCTGGGACACAGGCCCACCTTTAATGCTCACTCCTGCTGGCACTAGCGGACCAGACAGCGGCAGACCGGTTACACAGAAATGTCCCATGATTTTTGAAAACTAGATTCCCTCTAATTAAAAACATGTTATGAATTCTCTGAAAGGAAAAAAAAATCATAGCATTGCTGATTTTCATTATAGCTGTCGCTGTCACCCCATGGATTCAGCTAGCTGAACCATTTGTTATGGACAACATTTAGTTTGAATTCTGGTATTTTTAATTGAGTAACTATGAGTATTTTGTCATTATTTTACCAGAGATGGATTGCAATGAATCTGCCCGCAATGTGTCTGGCCCATATTTTCTTTAAAAACAGAACCAACTTGATGACCTGCAAATATTTTGCTTACTTTGGTGCTATTTACTCCAGCATTCTCCTCTGGTAAGAACGTATTTCTTTATTAAAGGCTGAAAAGAATATTGGTATTAGTCTTAGGTTCTCAAATACAAAAGTCATGAGGAAAAAGATGGAACCATTTTCACAAATAACAGACCAGCCCAGAGCTCATCTTGAAAAAAAAGGAAAACAGAACTTCAATTGCACCTAGTTTATAATAAATGATTGCCATGGATTGCTGTTAGCCTACATTAGAGAAACACTGTGGACAGGGTGAGGCATAGGCAGGTCCTGCTCAGCATTAGGAGCACAATCCCCACGTGAGGGCAAAGCAAGGCAAGTTCAGAAGCTGGGAAGAGGACATGAAGAGGATACGGGAGAAAATGAAAGCCTCAATTTATCAGGAAGCAGCTGCAAGAGCTTCCCTAAACACACCTGCTGTTCTCTGATGAGGTTGCAAGCTTATTTGCACCATGGCCAGCTAAGCCAGACTTATTTGTCCATTTAGAGCTAAGGTTAACAGTAATGACTGGATTGAAGCTTGGATTGAAGGCTGACATGTAGAGTTAAAAGCCAAGTTGTTTGCTTCCCTTCTTTTTCCTTACCTCACATAGTGGCACAGCAATAGGAGCAGTGTGGCACACAGGCCCCAGTTCTGGCTCTTTTAACAGTGGCTCATAACTTCTCTGATGCTCATGCTTTTCCTTTCACTCCAGATCTCCCTCCTGTGCTGATGTCATTACCCGTGTATCTTTATACACAGAGATAATTCATCTTTCCCGTTTTCTTTACCACATCTTCACAAGAACCGTTCCCCTTTCTGACTTAACTGCTGTGACTTTTGAACACCACCATCTCCTCAACATCACTGGACAATCCCCCTTGTCTATTTATTCTACCAAAAGTTAACCTGCCCCCCAGTTCCCATAATTTCTCTGTAACTCTTTCCTTGCCTTTCCTTCTCTCTTCCTCCCCCCACTTCTGCTGTTCTTCCACCTCTTCCTGGGGCTCTTTTCCTCCTCTTCCATTATTCTGTACATACCACCAACCCTTAGCCCAGGGATAGTGGGAATGCAGGGAAAACAACGCTGCAAAATGAACTCTCTCTCTCTCTCTCTCTGTATTTACATTCGTTTCCCGCTCATTCTATGAACAGGCATATGGTGTTAATCGAAACTGTCCAACACATTAGTGGGAGGGAAGTAGCACTCAGAGGATTATTACATTTTACCTGGTAGACGCCACCATATTTATTGATATGAAAACGTCCTCCCTTCATATCAGCCACTGAAACCTGCCTCTGTGAAGTTCTCTTGAATTTAGGCATAGCTTTGTTAAAATACTTTGTGAACCTCAGTAAGCTTTACTGTGGCTAGAGTCGACATTATTTATTCAGGAAAAGTTATCACTAAGGTCACTAGAATTTTAAAGTAATGAATAATGTGTTTATTGTGTTTTGCTAGTTGAACACATATTACATTTTTATGACTAATTTCTGTGTCCTATATGTACATATATGTATGCGTAAGTATATATATGTATACATACGTGTACCTATGTGTATATTTGATTTTGACCTTCAAAACCTCTATTTTATATCAAATATTCCTAAAGAGAACACTTAAAATCAATTAATACTGACACATCAAAATAGTAAAAAGCAGGGCCAATGTAAAAAAAAGTATTACTTGAATTAACTTTCAGATAATCCTGAAATGTGTAAGAATGTCAAGCCAAATCTGGAAAGCATTTATGAAAAAAGGCAGGAGATATTTGAAAAAAAAAAAATATCAGAGTTTCCTTATTTGTCTTTTAAAAGTAATCTTTTGAATTAGATTTCCTACAGTTTTAATCGAATAACCAAAGCCAATATAAATACAAAGAAACAGGGTCAAAGACAATTTTAAAACCATCCCTTGGAAGGGCAAAAGCTTTCTGTTTGGTTTTATGTTCACAGAGAAAAACTGCATTCAGTTCAGTCAAGCACTGCATTTTCAAAAATTTTGTGGTTCTGGCTTAATTCCACAAAAGAGAAAAACTTCAAAGTTAAGGATCAAGCCTCCAATATTTGGTCACAATATGACACAGTTGGGTAAAATTAAGGATGGTAACCCGTTGTGATAGACGGTGGGGAGGGGGTGATCTCTGACCCTGGCTTTCCTTTTTTTTTTGCTGATTGAATCATAACAAATCCCAACCATAGTCAGATGAATTTCTTCTGCTATTATGATAATATGTCTTTGCTTTTTATTTTGGAAGTAAATAAATTCCAGAATGTCTGCACATGTGTATCGGTAATAAAATATTTTATACCTCTGAGATAGCTACGAAACCTGACTCCCCTTTCCTGGTGACCTGTTCTGTGCTCTTTGTGTCTACAGGTCCTTGCAAGCACCCCTTTTTTTCCATTGGCCGACGCAGGAACATGATCATCATCTCCAGTGACATGCAATACAGTACTACGTTGTTCTACCTCTAATGGGATCGGTATATAAGAAAAAGCAAGGTCCGCATGCAGAAACATCTTTAATAAATCCATTGATAAAGCTTGGGAAAGCTGGCAATGTTTTAGGCTCAGAGCCAGTGACATTTAGTGCAATTTTCTGTAGCAAGGCAAGTCAATGGATATGTAGAAAAGACTGTTTGGGGAAAAAATAATCACACATGTTGCTACATCTTATAGGTTAAAAATTTTCCATCTCCATCTGTTCCTTAAAGGGAAAATTGGATTTTGTGAGAATATTTTTTCCACAAAAAAGTATCTGCTTTCTGTAGAAAATTAGAGCTATTCATCAGAAAGCCAAACACCTGCAAGCCAAATATTTCTGGCTGAAAGTATTGATTTGGAGTGCTGCTGCCGCACCTCTCGGGAGGATGGCAGTTTGGTGCTTCATTTCCACGCTCTTTGTGAGGGGGCTCACAACCGCCACATCTTACTGCCTTACATGGCTGAGCTCAAGTAGGGACAGGAGCTCACGCAGCCAAACGGCTGCAGCACGTGACAGCTATGCTGCCTGTGAAGCAGAATTTGGATGTGAGCTGATTTCTCCCTCCGCTCCTCCTGCAAGGCTAGGGCCTGAGTGCAAGCAAGCCAGGGCAGCAGGGATGCTCAGGGAGCTTGGGCTGAAAAATGAGCTCCAGGATCGGGCTAAGCAGGACACTGATTCTGATACAGCACCGTAGGGAACAGCGATGTCTTCAAGCACCTCAATCTACTATTTGCATGGCTAGAGAAGTGTTTCTGACTGGGATTTTTCAGATGGAGGCTTTGTTACTTCACCACTATAAAAAGAAATCTCTTCAGCTTTTCCAATTAAAAATAAATCAATAAGCTCAAATAGTTTTTGGAAAGTTATGAGCCTGACTCTGCTCCGTTAAACTCAAGTAGTCTTTATTTGGGCAGAAGATTACCTAGAACTGAAGCCTGGTAATGCATTAATTTTTAGTCAATGGTTCTATCTAACAAGTTTTTTTTTTGCAGAATTGTATTTTAGTTTTGGTCAAATTGAGCTTTTAAAAAATGTTGGCAAAATAAAAAATAATCAGGAAAAGTATCATTTTTGTTCAACCCCAAATATTTAGTTCAGCTTCAAAGGAATGGCTTCATTTTTGGTCTTGGGCTGTTTCACACGTTTTAAAGCTTCTTTTCTTTTTAAATTTAGGCCAATTTTAAAATGGGCAACTAAAAAGCTTTGTTTTGAAAGTTTTTGGAAGTATTTTGTCAGTTCTAGAATGAAACACTCCATTTTGAAAATATTAAAATGAAGGGTTTTGACATTTTCATTTTTTTCTCTGCATTGTTTCATCTGGGACTATTTGCTAAATTCCATTCAAACTCTTCCTGAGTCTCACTCCCTCTGAAATTCATTTGTGCGGTATATTTATTATGTGTCAGAAAACAGTGATTCATTAAGCTCTGCATCAGTTCAACCTTAAATAATGGGAGAGAACGCTTATTAGGGAATTGATAGTATACAGCTACATTTCTCACTCACCTTGTAATTACTACCCTAATGGTGAGCACCCAGCTGTGCAGAGCTGCTGCAGGAAGGAGACAGCCTTCACCCATCTGGGAGAAGAGGTGGCAGACGGACCCCAGCACCCTGAGCTGGTGCTGCTTTCTCCTCTCCAGGGAAGGGAAACAGGGGCAGTATTCCTCCTCCTTGGGTGCCCATTTAAATCCTATGGCTTGCACCACTGTTTCTGAAGCCTTTTGCTAAGTTCTGCCTTTCTGCCACTGCCTATATCGCTGCTCCTGCCATCAAAGGAAGAATCTTTGCTGTTCATGTTTGTTACTATATGTGGTCATTGCACTTCTTATGTTTTATTGCCCTTCTTTCTTTCCTTTTTCCCATTAATGAAGAGTGGGTTGAGTATACTCTAGCTGCTTTAAATATTTCTAAAAGCCGGTCACCTGCATTAGAAATAAACAGCTGGCATACCAACATTTTTGTCTTTTCTGGCTGCTCAGCTTCACCAGGGCTATTCACAGCTTGCACTTTACTAAGGTCGTTGGTATCACCGTTACACATTTCCTGTATTACATGAGGATCAGGTTCCAGTAGTTAACAGGTCAAAAAATATTCCTGGGGTGCGAGAGGAACTAGGTAGGTAAGTGCATTCCACGTCCGCTTCATTTCTGGAATTGCTGCCTTCATACATGTGAGAAATAATTGTCATCAAACATAGGTCTGAAATGTGGTACCCGAAATCACGCAGAACTGCTTTTGCGGTCTGCACTCTGAATGTTCCAGTCCATGTAGGCCAAAGTATGATGGGACCTCAACTGCTGGCCACCGCTCGGTGCCTGGACTCTAAATAGCCTCTGGGCCAAAATTTGCACTACTGTAACTGGGAATAGCTCCAATAAAATCAGTATCTCCACATTTATTCTCTTGAAATTCAAAACTAGATTTGGCCCACTATGTGGATAGAGTCCAACTGAAAGCTAGAGGCCAGATTCTGCTCTAACTTACGGGAGGGTAGATGGGAATTAACTCTATTGCAGTTAATCCGGCTCAATCCTCATGTGTCTCACACTGATATAACTGTTCTGACCTCAGTGGAATTGAGCCTAATTTATGCCACTGTAACTGAGATTGCAGCATGCATTGTTTAAATTCTGTTGGGTGCGCCTTCTTCCAGGATGGAAACTATTTGCAAACTATAACAGCCTCTTTCCTAACATTGAGGCTTGCCATATCTGAAATTTTTGGTGGGGCAGGGGTGTGGAGAAAAGGGTATAAAGCCAACTTTGTGCTTAGTGCTACCTTGTATGCTTTGAGTCCTGCAGTGTTCTGTTAAATTACCAGTGCCTAATTAGGGGACTAGAAGACTCCTATACTCTCATCCTAATATAGAGAATGTTTTCCAAGATCACCCAAAAGGAGGGAGGAGGTAACTCTGGGAAATTTAAAATGGCAATGTGGTGATTCTGTGCAGGTCTTTTTTCATATATGGGCTTTCCTGCTAATTGATTTTTCTTGCCTCTGCAGCTTCTGTTTTTTCCAGCTTTACATATTATATTTCTGAAGCATATGATGAATGGGATGCTGTGCAGCTGGAAGATCACATGGCTCAAATGGCTCACTTGGCATTCTCATACTGAACTGGGGGGCTGAGTTGCAGCTCTCTGACAATGGGAATGGTTGCTTTTCTCTCAGAAGAACACTGTAAGTCTTAAATGCAACATAAAGAAGCCTTCACCTAACAAGATATTATGCACACACACACACACACACACACACACGTATATGAGTGTGCCTGTATATATATATATACACATGTATGTGTGTGCGTGTGTGTATATATTTATATATATATATATATATATATATATATATATATATATATATATATATATAAAAAGCAACTCTGTCTTCCTTTGCTTGCACTTGAAACATTCAGTTTGTCAGGCTGACTTTTTCCCCTGTTAGCAATGAAATTTGTCCAGGAGTTCCAGCACGCTGTAAGAAATCAAGCCGTGACCACACTAAGCATGAATGGCAGGGCAAGGTTATAGCATGTAACACTATGCTGTGGTGACCTGTTACAGAGTTAGAGGCTGGGAGGTGTGAGGCTGGGTCAGATAACTATTGCAATTGTAGCACAAAGCGAAGCTCAAAGCTGCTTTGGCTGTTTACTCTTTCAAGAAGCATTTAGTGAGGATTTTTTATTTTGAAAGCATATTTTGAAAACTTCATCTGCAGGACGTGTAGCCAACCTTCCAGAATCAAACCAGAATATTTCTTAGTTTTACCTACGAGTACACTCATGGCATATTCCTACTTATTCTACAATGATTTGAAAAACTTTTCTAAAACCTCACGTACAAAGTGAGTGCTGGAAACAGGCAGTCAAAGACAGAGATGTTCAGCTGCAGTGAAGTAAAGCACTGTATCAGCAAGCAGTAACAGGAGTAGGTGGGTGGCTCTCTCCTGCGATCAGCTCTAGAGTTGTTCTACTGAGCAGGAAGTTGTTAGGCATTCTCTTAGAGAGATGCCCGGGAATTGTCTACACCGCCTATAACTTTGTTTCCCAAATCTTTATCTTGTCTCTTGAAATAGTGAATTAAATGCAGATAAAAAAATAAAGACATTTTTGATTTTGAGGCTTTCGTATTCATTTGGTTTTGCCTTTTTTTTTGGTAATTTTTAATTTTACTTATTTACTAGATCCAGTGGCCCAAGAGGTAGCACCATTTTAATGTAGCTCTGAAGGGAATTTGGTTTGGTGTTGTAAGGCAGGCTAGGGAACAGCCTGGTCTTAAAATAGACACAAGGCACAGTACATGAATTAGCTTCCAGGATCACACTGAAGCACGTGAACTTTGCTTTGTTGGAGTGGCATACCTGAAGAGCACAATGATAACTTTCAAGACAACCAAAACCAGGGCTGCAACAGATCTGCAGCATCCCACCCTTCTACAGCAGCAAATAGGTTCTAGTGACAATCATGCACCTACACCACCTTTGCCTCAGTCTAAGACTGCACACCTTTGTGTGGAATCACTTGTGAGTTACCTTTCTGTGAGGAGAGGGCAATCCAGCTTTCTCACACCTGTCAGTTGGGAAATATTTTTATTTTTCTTGAAGATATCACTGAAGCCAACAGAAAAATAACTTTTGGTATTTGTAAATTCTGGCTCACGCATCACAGGTAAGGTCTAAGTATAATTAGGATTTAGGTGTTTAAAAGGTCAGTACTACAGCCTTGCTTAATAATATAATCCAGAGCTGTACGCTGGGCACAGGTCAATGGTAGCAGCACACTGACCAGGGAAGTGCCTCAATTCAGCATCCTCATTAGGGAGGTGTGTATTGTCCCAACAGAAATACCACCTCTTCCTAAGGTGCAGAGCAGCAGGGAATTACTGAATGCCAGTTCTTGCAAGAACTTCTAGATTAGGGAGTCTGGAGCACTTTCTGCATCTTAGAAAGCTTAAGATGCTGAGGATGCAAGAGGTCATTTAAGGACTGCCCCAGCACAGGCTCAGCCACATCTGCTTAATTTCTGATTGACATTAGTCTAGCCTGTTCTTAAAACCTCTGTGACGGAGCACCTCCATAGCTTCCCAAAAAGCAAGCTGTGTCTGAGCTGGTTCTTAGCATTAGAAAGCTTTACCTAAGGTCCAGAATGAATCTTTCTTGCTGCCAGTTATATTGTTCTCACTCTTCCTCTTACTGGCTAAGCACATTTCTTCATTTTTATACTAGCCTTTTCTGTGTGTGCAGACCGTTATCCCAGTCATATCTTCTGCACACTAATGATCGCCAATTATTCAATCTTACCTTTTAAGTTGTATTTTCCAGATTTTTGGTTCTTCTCATAGCTATTATCTAATAGCACTCTCTCCTGTCACTTAACAACTTTCTGGAAGTCACGTGCTCATCATTGGACCTGATACTTAAGCTGGAGCCTTACCAGTGCGCAGTACCTTGTCATATGGCTGATTTATGGTTCTTTCAGTCCCTATGGTAGGACTGCTTTCACCAGGGATGCCAATGTCTGCTTTCAATATTTAATCAAAAGCAAAGAGGATGAACTGATGCTATGAGAAGCCAGACATTCAGCTAGCATAAACTGATGCAGCGTCTTAATGTCTATAAACACTACTGACTTACTTACATTATCTGAGCATGGTGAACCTGCCAGGTTTACAAATGCCCTGGCATTAAACCACCCAAGCCTCCTGATCTGTTTCACTACAAGTGTTGCTTCTGCCAACTGCATCTGCGTCTAAATCTAAACTTGCTTCACTGTTGTGATGGACATAAAACCCTGGTGTACGAATGATTCATGCTTGCATAATTAATACCAATTGTTTAACCAGAAGCAATTGCTGCCTGAAGTATTAAAATCATATTACATCCAAATACTGCTGTATTTTTTGGTTTATGGATACTAGTGTTTAAAACTCAGTAATCAAAAGGTTATAATTAATTATTTCAGTTCTATCAAAACATACGAGCAGTGCATTATATTCAAAGCGTCACCAGCTCTGATCAACTCTAAAATAGAAAAACATGTTTGACTGATTTGAGGCATCACAAAATGATCATAAAGTTATCCCAATTAACAATGTAATTAAGATTTACAGGTTGCATAATTTATTTCACATGTATAACAATTGAAATTTAACTAGTGAAACCTGAGTAAATAGTGTTAATTAGCAGTATTTTCAGAAGCAAAACTGTTTCAACAATCAAATTTTGAAAGTATCTTATCTTTTTCCTTTCTTACCGTTCTTTGCTGGATTGTTATTCTGCTCCCACATTTTCAGATTTCCTGATGATCTTCTTTGATTGTACTTGACTGTGGGGAAAGAGAATGAGGTTTGTTTTTTTTTTAATAGCTGAAAATCTTTAGTTGATGATAAATTGTATTCTTCTATTTTAAATTGTTCTTATTTTATCCAGCATGGCCCTCCAACTTGGTGCTGCATGTTTTTATCTACACCTTGGTCATATATTAATTTAATACATTGTACAGCAGAAACAGCATATTATATTCATGGAACTGAAAGATTTAACAGTTTTTGAGACTGACTGCTATAGGCTTATTTATGACAGTGTAACTTAGTTGTAGGCTCAGCTGAAGCCTTTCAAACTGGAATGGATCAAGGAATAATTATTCTTATTTTGCAGTATGTTTTACTAAAATCAGGCAACACCCTTTTTGTTACTATTATTTAACACTGCTATTGCAGTAGCATCAAGAAGTAGAGCTCCACTGTTTTGATGATTATACTGTCTTGTTTAGGTGTATTGGTAAATCCCCTACCTTGGTATGGTGATGAGAAAAGACAACCTGGATAGATAATAATTCACAGTGGAGATTAAAGGGCTTAAAATTTGGTCCCTGTCTGAAAGCTGACAGGGTAGATCATTCCATGTCATCAAAACAAACTGCTATGGAATTGCATTGATGACTGTAACTACAAGATAGTCTCTCCTACTGCTATACCCGAAGTCCTTCAGTAGAATCACTCTTCTGAACGCTGTTACCACACTTGCTATTTGCACTGGCTTTGTTAATAATACACAATGCAAGAAAACAATACTGCAGGTGTCTTTCAATGTTAGCATTTACTCATCTTTGCCTAATGTCTGAAGCTCACACCTCACTGTGGTGAGTGGTCTGAGGAAAGACTGGGAAAATAGATTTGATGGTTGTTGTTGTTGTTGAAAGGGGCCTTTATGATTAAATGGAGACAGCTTACAGGACTGGGCTATCAGAGCAGCAGCTCATGACTTGCATTATGTTGTATTGACAATGTCTTGGCAAATAAGAGACTGACAAACTGTTCTGCAATGAAAGCATAAACTATACAGAATATTATGGAGTGCAGACAATATAAGGAGACACCCTCCAGTCTCCAAGGACTTGCATTTTTTTATTGCTTATGATATTTTTTCTAATTTCAGTGCTGATGCAGTGCTTCATTTGGGGAAGTGTTTTTTTTCCTTCTGCCTCATACAAAGCACCCAGCAATACTCTGAGATCAACATCACTTGTGCATGTCAAGTGACATAAAGAAAATGCAGACTTCTGTGTGAGAGAGGCTGGAAGCTTTCTTAGAGGCTAACCTCAAAGACTGAAAGATTCATCCTGCAAAAAGAACTGCATGGTAGGTATTCAAAGAGGTAATGCCAAGGAAGATTCATCTTAGACTTTAGGTAAAGGTCTCCAGAAGTGAAGATGGATACATTTTTTATCAGGGAAGTTGTGGAATGCCCATCATGGTCTTAACAAAAAAAATAAAATTAATAATAAATCAAATCAAATCAAATCTCCCACAAAACACTATCATCATTAAGCTAACAGCAAAGACAACATGTAGATTTGACTCTTTGCTGAGGATGCATCCATCAGAGGACCTCTCACAGCCCCTTCCAATTCTGTGTTTGGGGTCATGAATTGGTGCTGAATCCCTCACATTTGGGTGGACTATGCAGGGCTGTCCATAGGTACTGATTTGTGTCTACCTCCCTCTGGTAGGAAGGGAGCTTTAACTATTTGACAGTCCTGATACTCGGCAATACCCTGTCAATCTTGTGTTTATTAAAATTTCAGACAAAGTAATATCTTTCAAATACACTTAGAGATAGATTACTAAAAAAAAAAAAATATTAAATGTTGCTAAGTTTCAAAGTTCAGCTGTTCTGGAATGATGTGTTTAAAAAGAGTAAGTGTGTGGCACCTGTTTACTATGCAGAGAAAGATGAATTTTTTTAACTTCTGTCTTTCAAAAACAAGCAGAGAACAGGAAAAATGTTTTTTCTTTGGCTTGTTACAAGCAGTAATTAAATAAGATTTCCACTAATATAATACACGAAAAACTCTGATTCCAAAGAGAAAAAAAAAATCTAGAAAGGTATGAATTAGTGAAAAGGGAGATAAAGATGAAAGTATGAAAGTAGCCTTATAAGTAAACGTTATAATATAAAACACAGTAACATAATACTATTCTTTCTGTCATATTTTTATACACTAGTAAAGCCTTATTACCTATTTCTGTGGCCCACTCTTTCATGGGTTCTTCAGTATTCCCTGCTGCAATAAGCACTCATCCAAAATACCCGTGGGACTGGCCTCTCCCAAGATACCCATTATGGGTTGTTCCCTAACTACTGATTTTTACTATTTTAATGGCACAAAGAATTCTGTGTTTTGACATGGAAATCCTTTTCACTCTAAAAATGAATTACAGTATTCATCCAATCATAAGATGACATTATGAAAGCAGCTCTTTTGCTGATGTGGTGACTATAGAGTTGCTTGACATTATTCTGATAACACAAATTTGACCGGATATACATTTTGACATGCAGGAAACAGGGACACTGATGGAAACTGATGGACCCAATGTCAAAAGAAGAAAAACTGGCTGCAGGAGGACACCCAGAAAATTAATAGGTGGATTGTAAAAAAACGCTTTCCCAAAGGGCAAAGTCAATAAACAGAGGACTGAAAAAAACAGAAAGAAAAGGCAAAGACAAACCAATTTTTATACTTCTTTCTTATAAAAATAACAAAGAGATAGTGAGGGGAATTTTAGAGCCCTGTAGACGCAGGCTGAGGAGTAGTTAGTTTTAACCTGAATAGTTAACATTTAATATTCATATTTCTGTTTCTGCCACAGCCTTCAAGAATAAGTGTGTTGATAATGTGGAGTACCTCATTACTAAGCATCCTTTATCTTGTTCACACTTTTAGTCTTTTTCTTAATTTCCACCATAAACGTGCTCCAGAATACTGTGAACAAAATGCCATCCTCAGGAGGACTAGCATTTGTAGACATTATTTTGTTATGGACATTTCATTGCAGAAACCAAGACCTTTTCTTACTTCTCTCAAGAGCCTTTGCAAACACTTCTGCTTTCACATTTATAAAGTGTATTTATATATAATCTCCCACATCGCCAAGATAAAAAAAAAATCTGGTTTTGGAATCAGCCAGAAACATACCCTTTCACATATTTTGTCCATTCCAAACTGAGCATTTGTACGTATCATAGATTTGTTGCTTTTCCCTGTCAATGAGTGATAATATGTCATAGGTAAAGGACTTGTGACAGGGCTTAAGGCAGAACTGTGTTAAATAATGCAGTGCCAAGAATTCAGTATGAACACAGTCAACAAACTCCTCTTCTCCAAGTAAATGATAACATTTACATATTTTGCCACCTGCTGACATCATGTCTCCCTTTGTACTATTTCTAAAGCCAGTCAGAAAGACTTCCTTATTCTGATGTTTTTGAGCAGTCTGTGAAGTCCCTGAGCAGCAGATTTTGGAAGCTGGCAGACTGGTGTGTAGCTAATGTCATTATATACTTACTGTTCTTTTATATCTTTCTGTAGGCATCTACTGGCTGCTGTTGGACATAGGATACATATTGGCAAAACGGACCTTTGGCTTGCTCCAGAATGGCCATTCCTAGCGTTCTATGCAAAAAACCCCTACAAACAAAACCCAATCAAACAGTCATCCAAAATACTAAATAACAAGACACACTTTTGTTAGCAAGAAACGATCCTGAAATCAAAATACTGAAAATCAACAAAAAGGAAAAAAAGAAGTTTTTGTCAAAGTGACTTGGCTCCATTTCCTTAGTTCTTGTCTAGAACATTTCCATTGATAGAGTTGCTAAGTTCATTCTATTTACAAATATAAACACTTGATTTTGATCAGCAAAAATGCATCAGCACACTTGAACAGTGTCAATGATGACATAATTACACTCACAATTTCCTCTCTGTAATGATTTTTAAATGTCAGCAGTCATTTTTTGTCTAATTGTAGCCTGCATGTGAGCACTTCCTCTTAAAACAGCATGTTCCTCTCTGCTGGAATTTCACACCTCTCCACTCACTCACTCACTTCACCAGTGAAGATAATGAAGATGATATAGGGCTCGAGGATATTTTCACTCCTGTGCTGTTTTACCATTTAACATCAAGCAGGCAGAATGAGGACTATTTTTTTTTTTTTTTTAAAGTACAGAGTTCGATCAGTTAGGCTTTAAATAAGTATTTGATTTTAATGAACAAATCAAAAAGCAGTCTTTGTTTTTCTGGCCCCCTGCTGATGCTTTGCTAATAACCTGTTTAAAAGCATGGGGTCGTGATAAAAATATTCTCACACATCTATACTGTAAACTTACTCACTAGAGAAGGCTTACCCTGCAATACCAGTGTCTTGATGAATTCAGTGTTTAACACGGTGCAAAAGCAGATGACCCTTTCTCTGCAAAGGCAGCCTGTTTAGAGATGTTATCACTACTGTCTCATGCTGTGACCTAGAAAGCGACTTTTGAAATGCTATTTTGCATGGTTCCAGGCCTCCAGAGCCCACAGCATAACAAACAGGTGCATCTGGAGTTCATCTCAGAGCTCTCTTCCTCTTTCCATAGATCACAGACCACATCATCAAGTGTATGGAAGTGTATCACTTGTGCAATGAACCGGAAGCTCTGCATTGAGGTTAGCAGCAAACATTTTCCACTCATCTGAACATACACTGGAATTGGAAACAGGGGCCAAAGAGGCCTCCTTCAATCCAATTTGCTTACAACTCATTTTCAGCTCTCTGATGATGCTTAACTCTAGGGTTTAGGAGATAAAGCTTATAATTTACTGGCCCATTTAGAATCAAAATAGGTGAAGAGCAATAAAGAATATACACATGAAATAATGTTGAGATGTCTGATAAAAAAAAAAAAGAATATGCTGGAGTATCTCTGATTACAAATATACAAACACCCACATAGAGACATATCAACCCTACGTACATGTCTGAATGGCCTCCCCAAAAGACAGGTGAATGAATGAATGAATTGAATAAATAATGTGTAGGTGGAGGGTGAGAGTGTGTTTTCTAAAGCCCATGCTAATAGTTCTTATGTTTCTCTGTGATATTACCAACACACATGACGCATACACACAACTGTATATGTGCACATAGGCACATGGGTGATCGTGCGTATATTCATACAACACAAATGCTGACCTGATTCTCTTTGTGGTTTATGCTGCATTTTGTGTCCTACACTTTGAATTTTCCTTTCTGACTAAATTAGTGCCTCAGAAATCTTCTGGAACTGTTGGAAAGGGCAAGAATTTTTTAACAATTGCATCCTATGCACTTGTGAGCTGCATGAATGAATAAAGACAATCTGAAAAGAGATGCTTCTGGGTGACCCCACTGCAGAGGGATGTGCCCAAGGACCATTTCATTAAGGAAACAATGCAAACCAAAGAAATTAACAGCCCTGCAAACAAGAGGAAAAGAAACTAAAGTCTTTGAATGCTTCCAGGAGAATATGAGTGCTGAAGCCCGAGGAAGACCTGCCACAGGGAACACAGTGGGTGCAGCTAGCTTGCCTGTGTCCATGCTTGAGAGGAGTCAAGACCTAGAAATACTAAAAGCTGAAAGACTATGCAAGAGATTAATCTAGAACAAAGAGACACTGATCTAGAACTCTCCTTCTCCCCTACCCTTTCCTGTCCCATTTTTATACCAAAGAGAAAGCAGGAGATATTAAAATTAAGTCTAAATTGGATGTAATATGCTCATAGGGAAGTTGGCTATACTGAAACTTTACCACAAAGCTTCCTTTCCCTATGAGCAGGCTCCACTTCTATGCACTGCACTACAAAAAAGATCAACACCTCCTTGCCACATTGCTCAACTAAAGCTAAATTGAGAAAAGGGAAGGCAAGGAAAGAGCCATTCCTAGAGTCTTCTGCAGTTCCAGGTGGCTTGTTGGAGGCGGTGAAAAGGATTTTCTTAAGGCTAATAAGGTAAAGAGGCTACTTTGAAAAGCAGGTCCATCTGTTTCCATAGAAAAGCAAAAAGACATTCACACATCAGTTTGACTCTTTGGGTATACCTGCAGAGGACTATGCAAACCCCACAGAGTTACCTGAGCTAATTCTCAATTACCCTGGCTAGGAGTTTTTGAGCTTATTGCTGAGTCTCAGTATTTTGGTTTGAACCTCAAGCTTTTTTATTAACTCCAAAAGGCAAAAATGCCTTTCATTCCGCACCACACACACACATTTGAACATGAGGAGCTTTGCAAAATGAAAGGGAAAATGGAGTTTTCCATCTCAATGGACCAAAAGTATTGGATTATTGATGTTACACATATATAGAAATTAATTTTATGTTTTACATTACAGTCAAGCATTCCTATAGCTTCAGACAAATAAGTAAATGCTACTGAGAGAATGACACATTGTTCGTTTAGTGTCTAATGGTGGTAGGTTCAGCCCGTCGGAGTACGGAAACATTCCCTATACCAACTGAAACAGGTTTATAGCTTTTTAAAATAAGACTGTTATGGACTGTGCCATTTGCCAGATTATTCATGACTCAGTCACTGCATATGGGGCATTGACTTCTGCTGCATTTGAAGGTGCTTGACATCTCTTAAAAACCATGCCAAAAGTATTTCAAGTTGGCCTCTCAGAAAATGATGCACATTAAATTAGAGACTGCAGCTGAAAACTTCAGTTGATTTACTTCATATGAACTTGAATTGAACTTCAACCTTACAAAACAGGGCACATTAAAACATAAAGACAGCTGAATAGTAACCATGACAACAATACTTCCAAAAAACTGTAGTATAGCCAACATTTATATATACCGTGAGGGACAACACATGATTTTGTACACTTATTAATATCAGTTCATGCTGTGTGCACTACTTTTCATATGAAAAACTGTATGTTATGCAGATCTTTCCACATACCCTATTAATTTACCTTTGATTTTTTTTTTTTTTTTTGGCTACTCTTACAAGGTCCATACAAAATTAAGTTGGTCAAAATGTTCCAAGTTTTAGGTTTGGGTACAATATGGTCTCAAAATATTGTCTTAGTTTTAAAAGTCAGTCTTTTTGTAAATTTTGATGCTGTAACTACAGGTTGTGTTCCATTGAGCCATAATATTGGTTATACCATTTTCACATTTTTTTTTACTTGCGATAAAAAGACTGACTTTTTTTTCATTGCTTTATTTTTAGGAAGAGGGCTACCGATTTTTCGAATAGCTTATTATATTATATGAGAGTTTATGCTATCTAGATGTCTGTTACTTTTCAGTCCTTAGACTAAAGGACCATTCTTCAGCTTGGGCCCTTGTTGGCACTGAAGTAAAATGCTTTATGTCTCATTTTTATAACCCATTTCACCCCAACCAGGGTGCATTTCTAATCCCCTTTTCTCTAAGTTGAGAAATACAGCCCTTCTGATCACTTTGGTCAGAAATATGTTTAGTTTATTTTGAAACACCCTGCCAAGGGGCATTTTCCTAAATGAGGATTTTCTAATCTTTAATTAGGATCACAAATACTTTTGCTGCCTGCACATTCCTCCAGTGAAAGGTTGTATAGAGCGAGTCACTGAATTCTGCATGTCCTGTGGGACTATGTGAGGAGCTACACACTCCCCTTTCACACAGTGAACAAAAGCCAAATTCTTGCCCTTTTTTTTTTTTTTTTTTTAGGTCTGAAATGCTAAAGCTATAGGTGCAATACTGAGGGCTGAATACTGATGATCAGGCCTTCTTGGGTGGTATCAGGGTAAGTCATAATTCATCTGCCATCTTTTCTTTTGCTATTACGTTACTTTTCTGGCCTCTTATATATATACGGACTTAATACCATAGATACAGTGCTTACTATTTCTTTGGAGATTTAATGAATTGCAAATACAATGTCCTTTCCCCGAGCAAGACTAGAGCATAAATAGTTCACGTACTATCAATCAGAAGCACTGCACATATATATATAATTCTTATATATTTTATGTGTGCGTATTACATATATATTTACATATATAAAAAATGTAGTCCACTGACAATGCACCTTAGTCCATTAACTAGTCTGATATATGTCTTCGGGATCAGCCACTTCTATTATATAGCACATTTAAGTGATAGCTAAGGCAGCTTTAGAGTGCAAAAATCTCTACTTTTGTGCTAGTAATGCATATCATTCTTAGCTCATCTATTACAAGCTATGTTAAAGTTTCTCTAACTAGATCTGCAATCATACCTTTTAATCCACTCTACGCTTTGGGAACTAGACCTGGCTTGCATCTGCCCTCAATAGCTGTGCTTGCAGTCTCAGAAGAGGGATTTAAGTGAGGCTTACCCATCCTACAGGGAGAAACCTTAAATGTGACCTGGTGCTTAATTTGTCTTGACCTCCCCTGTCTAGAGAACCAGTTGGCTTCTCCCAGGCTAAAGCCAGAGTGTAAGCTAACACATAAGTAAAAGAGTGCCAGGATTTGACTGTAAACTGCTGCCCAAATCAGCAAAGTTGTATAGATGCTATTATAACAAATTGCCTAAGGTTGCCAAGAGACCTCCAAAACCTGAATTTGTTCAGCTCTCCTGGTCTTAAACACAGGGCTCTATTTCTTGCTTTTTCAAAATAAAGAGCTTGAAAAAGGAAACTGTTGCCCTTTCCACTTGTCTATTCGAGGGTATGTGTAGTTTAGGTTAGATTAAGTCTCAGATAAAGGACTGACATATAGGCAGAAGTTGTTAGTGTATGAGTGACATCTGAAGTGATGGCCACATCTGCCTTTTATTGATTTTTTTCAGCCTAAATTATCCTTTCCTTAGTGTGTGGAACCCTGTTCTACTTTGGGGACAGCAGGAAAATATAACCCAGTAAATCCTATCTCCATCTGAATGGCCCCCTCCTTTCTTTATCTGGCACTTACGGCTACTATAGAGTTACCACAAGACGGCGTTAAGGGCACAAATGCACCTGATTAATTGTTCTAGCATTGAGAAACTCAAGAACAGCGACACTCTGGAGCCTTTAACGTACAGAAGAATCATGACATGAGCAATAAAAACCTGTCAAGCTGTCCTCTTGGTGTGATCCTCCCTCTGGCTTTTCCTTCAGCCTGGGCACTGGCCTTGGGCTCTCTCTGGACACGTACTACTGCAATAGCAATAGTTTGTCCCTGCTGCTGGCACCATGTATCCTGCAATCAGCTTCTGTAACCAAAGCCCATTCAAGCCGTTGGGCAGAAGTCCAGCCCGGAATCGGCCATAGCATTGCTACATCTTTGGGTGTCACCAACACTAACTGAAATGGCGAGCAAGGCCCCTTCATAGCTATCTAGTGCCGTCATACTCCTTCCGTCTTAAATGCAGTTGGCCCAAGAAAAGTTGACATTAAAAGCAAAGTTATCTGGGTTTTGTGTTGCTGTGATGCTGTAAAATCTTTAGCAAAATGGGATATGTAGGAACAGCAGCACATGCTAAGATACGCTCTCTCCTCCCAAGCAAGACAATAGTGCCACACTGCACAGAAAAAAACCTGAGTTACCAGCCCAATTGTGGAAGGTGTTGCCATGTGTGGCTCTGTGCCTGCACTGGTCTGGGCACAGTGCCACACTGATGTGTCTAGGATCCACACTAGCCGGGTTAGTGCAAAATCCAAGCTCTCCGTAGTAAGATTTAAATTCTAGTTTGTAGAGAATAGGGAGAAGAGAGGTTCTCTGTCTTACAGTCCTCTGTGAAAAGTTACTGCTTCCCCAAATGCTTAGGGTCTTTAGGAAACAAGCAACAAACTGACTTATGTCTCTAGTAAATTGGGAAAACACATCCTTTACTGCTGCAGAGGTTCCTAAATGAAGCACAGCTGGATGGCTGCCAGTAAAGCCTTAGTATAGTAGTTGGCTAGGGAACGAGGATGCCCTGGCAACCACGCGTTAGCGAGGATGCTGCATAATCTTTAACAAACTGTTGTGAGCTAAGGCTGAGGGTGGAGGTGGGGGGGTCTGCTTCCCAGAGATTTACATAGGAGCTGCTGCAGAGGAGGTGAGCACCCTGCATCAATGGAGAGCAATGCTAGAGCGATGGAGCCTTAGATGTTTAAGACTAAAGAGCCTCCAACAATTTTGCAGGTGTACTTACTCTTTCTCGTATCTGCTTGAAGCTACAAAATGCGACAAGGTGCCTTGCCATCACGGGACAGAAGATCTAAGGGAAGGTCATGCAGGCTCCTTTTGAAAATAACAAAAATTAAAGCTTACAGAGAGAAAGGAGGAAAAAGCTGGGTTATGAACTGTAATTGCTTTAGACTGCACCAACATCTGTTTGATCCCTGATTTAGTTTTGTAGCTTCAATTTCTTCCTTTGTGTAAGTAAGTGTGCTTCGGTGCGCTGGTAGTTAAGGAATAGTTATAGGCTTATCACAGGTAATGACCGTTTCTCTTGCTCTCCTAAAAAGCTAGATCAGGTCACTTCTTGTATGCTGAGGAATCAAGGTAAGTTCTCTTCAGATAATCGCTACACATCATTTGATGACCCACCCTAGGGTAAAGGTTTTAATGCTTTCATACACCTAAACTTCTGAGGAAGACAAAAGGGGACAGATCATTGTCTTAAATAAACCTGCAGAATACCATTGGTGTTGTAGCTATTAACTGAGGCCTTGTGAGCATGTTCGTTAATTCTGCCTACTAATGACAGCCCAAAAATCCACACCAGCTCTTTGTGAGGTGCAGGTGAGGTCTGGTGACTTCCACCCTGTGCATGCATTCAGCTGCAGGTTCCTCTTCCAAACTTTTGTGCAATAGGAACAGCCACTGCTAAACATCACAAGAAACTCCAGTTCATTGGGCAGTGGAATAAACTCAGGGGCAGATCTCATGTATTTCACAGAGATGGTTTAAATCTTATTATTTCATAGTATTAGTTAATATTTATGAAGTACTTTAAATTCCTAGAGGAATCATTACAAAGTTGCTATAGACATTATTATTGCTATAACTGACAGGAACAATATTGTGTTCTATAATCTACACAAATGCTAATATTGTTTTGTTTCTTAAGAGTACTTATGTGCTTTATAGAATTTCTTGCTGTATTTTTCTCTGTGTCCTCTGATCTACAGGAACTTTATAATGATATGAAACATTGACGTTTTGGGACTGGTTTTTACTGTCTGTTTTTCATGCAGACTTCTACCAAGGGTTTGCTAATGGTGTATGTGCATGTTTGAATTAAACCCTTTAATGCTAGGGGAGGAGACCGGTTTGACATGGAATTCAACTGCTGTTGTTTTTGTAAGGAGAAAAGGCCTGCTGGATTTAAGAGTGTTTGAGTATATCTGGTTGACTGAACTGTTTCCTCAAGGAAGTATTCATTCAGTCAATGTCCTGAAGAGTTAAGAAAACAGAAACCCATAGTATTACTGAGTTGTTGTTATGTACGTTGCCAAGGGAACTGTAGCTGGAATGTTTAAATGTGTTGTTTCTCCCCAAACCCACAGGAGCGGAGCTTGAGTGTCTTGGTGTGCCCTAAGCCTCGCAATTAGCTTCTATGTGGTGGGGGGCTTATGGGGCTGAATCAGACTAAATACTTGTTAGTGACACTAGGTAACATTCCCACCATGCTGGATGGAGTGAGTTTAGCATCATACTCATTACTTATGTGAATCACAACCAAAAGTTGAAAAGGGAGTATATTAAAAGCCTTCCTTATTGCTTCTTCCTGAACGCCATGGACTTCTTTTAGTAATACACATTATAGAAATTAACGATCTCCAAGGAGCTCTCTTAAGACAAAAGAAATCACGAGGTTGATTGATCTTGACTCAGATCTTTAGTATCTGTATTGTCTTGCCTCACATGCAATTTAACTTAGCTTCACTGGTGTAAAACTGGAGGAAGTTCTATCGAAACTGACTGTTTCGACAGAGGAGGCAAATTTTAGCCTTGCTTCCATTTTAGCGGTTAGGCTCTTGCACTGCAAACAGATCACTCTACAGAAAGTCTAATCAAGTACTCCTCATTGCCAGATCAATTGCTATAAGAAAAATACATATTTATATATATCTGTAGAGGTCAACTGTGACTTGGATCTTTCAAGAAGCTGGGAACAACAACAAGGTCCAAACCCTCCCAAAGCCTTCCGTCTTGCCATCACTCTCAAATGTTGGGGCTATTCTACCACCATGCTTCTTTCACAAGCGGCTGGCAGCACCCAGCTGAGTCAAAACTAGCTGAGCAGCACTGAACCACTGGCTGAGTCAAACCTTTTTCCAAGCATAAACTGACCCATACTTTGACCGATTTATGTATTTCTTCTGGTATGTGGGAGGATCTGCATTCAGGGGAACTCTTTCAGTTTTGTACTTGTACCTCCTGCCTATCACTCAACATAAGGTTTTTAATACAGTCCAGGATAATTCTGTCTTAATATAATTTGAGCCAATTCTTGTTCCAATGGACATAGAAAACACAGATTACCTTCTTCTTTGCAGCTACCCTTGAAGTGCTTGAAAGCCCAATACTTTCCCAAGACATGGTTTTTAAACACCTGACAATTCTTGTTGCCTTCTATGGCTCCTACACAGCACCCATATCTTGAGCTACAGCTCCTGAGACAGATAAAGGTCTCCATCTTGTCAACGCTGGGGCAGATTACACACATGTTATCCATGAAAGCCCTGTATATAAATCCTATTGTGAAGTTTCCTTTTTTGTTCCTGCCTCAGTATGAAACCATTGACCAACAAGCTTTCTCTCTGCATCCAAATAAAACAGTACACTTACTCTTCAGCATGTCCTGGAGTCCTCATCCTCCAGTTGTCCAAACTGGAACTGATCCGAACTGCAAAACAAGGAGGGCGACTGATTTACACTCAGGTCTTCTACAGGCAATAATCTCAAAACTTCTTTCAAGCTCTTAGATTCGCAAAAGGTAGGAAACCAGACCCATATGATCAGTGACAATAAAATCCTGGGGATTCAATGCTTCCATCAGTGGTCAGAGGCCTAGTGTCCTATTTCCACTACAGTCAGAACAAGCAGACAGTGCTGAAGCTAGCTTGGGCATGCTGACACCTCACATTTCCCAACTGTGATGAATCTGATGATTTAAAATAAAAGAACAAAGAAATAAAGGCCAGATCTTGATCAAGGGTTTCTGTGGCTATTTTACTCTGTGTCTTTTGATACTGTGATGCAAAGAAGGGAAACACACAAAGCATGAATTTTTTGGTTTATTCTATTACCTGGTTTTGTGCTTCATGAAACTCCTGCACAGGTTAGTTTGACCAGGCATTTCTGCACACTTCTGAAAGCGTAACATAGGGCTGGATTGGCAGGAGCTGAACATGGCTTGCCTGCAATCTCCTTGGCTCAGGTTTGTACTTCATCGCCCAGATTTATCTAAGTTTTTATTTAAAATAGTCTCTTAGAATTCTCTTCAGGTATCTAAAGTCTTCTAAACTGAATGCAAAACAGAAGCTCTGACATGAGCCGTCTGCTATGTAAAAGACAAAGAACCTAGAAAAAGCAGCAGGAAAGCGTAACCAAAGCCCTGCGCTCCTCAGAAGACTTAATCCTGCAATGGGTGCTAAACTCCAGAGCCCTAACGATACATGGGGCGCTCCTTACGTCTTTTTCTTGCCATTTGCAGTCACAAGGTAAGGATGAGCACAAATCTGCCTTTTTCCTTTTATTAGGTGCAGGAAACTCTTTTGTTTTTCTCTCGAGTTTTTTGGGAGCTTTTTATTTCCTGTAAGAGTGGAGGAGAAAGCTGTTCTCGCCTGTAAGTTATGCACCCCTTACAGTGCCCCTTAGTTACACAGCACAAGGAAAAGAGAAACAGAATCCATGGCATCGTGCAGAAATGCTGTACTATATAGCTTGCCCTGGTTAAACATTCCCAGAAAGGAAATAACGCAACGCTATGGAGCTCTTGAATGTCTGTTGGCCATTGTGCTGCAGAGGATACAGGCATTTAGGGTTAAACTGAAACAGCGCTGGATTCTGGGCAAATTGGTTTTCAGATCTGAGCTACATAGATTAGAATTATTTCCTGTTTGTATTACTACACCACTATCTCCTCCATACCTGAAATAAGTGGCATTTGGAGCCCTGAACAGCAATACTTAACAGCTGTGAGAGAATTTCAGTTTGATTTAGCCACATGCCCCAGTCTTCACCCACCTTTTTTGATGTTTGTCCAAACAACTTAAAGTATGCCTACAAAATAATGCTGAAAGTCTTGTATATACGGATTTTTTGTAGTATGTAAATCTATCGTTTTTTGCCTTGTCTTCCAGATATTCAGGGAGATGTCAAACTGGAAAGGAAAAAATGGTAATTTAATAATATTTTTCAAACCCTGCAAGAGGCGAGGGTTGCATTTTTGAATCAAGTTTGGGATGGTCTCACTTTCTCCTCAGCACCCATCTTTAATTCACTTTAGTGTTCTCTAAAATGATTTGGTGAGGGAAGCTGAGCACTGAATCTAGTCAGCTCCTTACAGCTGCTGGGGTTTTCTGAATTACTCCTCAGTGCATTCATGGCCAGTGGTCCCTAATCTAATAACAGAATAGATCAAACCACTGGATCTAAATAGCAGCGTGCATGAAATTTGAATGTGCATCTGTAGTTTGTGACTTGTGTCAGCTGCTTTTCCTTTGCTGCTAATATTTGAACCTTGCCCATTCCTATGCATATGCTTTAAAGGTAGACCTTCAGGATCAAACCCTTTATCTACTTATAGTTACGCTTCTCAAAGCATCATGCAGTCTTTAAAGTTGCAAGGGCCTTTCAAAACCAACATGCCTATCACAGGCAAATTCCATGCAAAATGCTGGATAGCAGAGCAGGTTTTGGTTGTGCATAAAATCATCTGCAACCGGGAGACAACAAGATTTTAACAGTGTAAACAAGAAAAAAAAAAAAAAGCTCTATCCATTAAAGGCGCACATTGGAATTACATGGTAGCAGAGAATGCGTTCACAGCAAATGCAGTGTTAGTTAACAGAAAAGCCCTTTTCTGATTTGTAAGTAATATTATTGTAAACTATGAATTATGGTTTATCTGCTGTTCTGCCAATTAATAACTTTCTTTCTGTTATGTTGAGTTAATTAGTTATTGGAAATACACTGAATCAAGCATTCATCCAACTAATCAAACCTTTCAGCACAGTCAGATACTGGGGATGCTGGCATACATCTTCCTTTTCTGCCAGTCTGTAGCTATGTAGAACAACAACAACAACAACAGTCACAGAAGAACCCATGGCCTTTGGTTAGCCCCTGCATTTTTACACTAGGATTTGTTCAGTTGATACAGAACGGTAACTCAGGCAGTCCGAGTCAACGCTACAGGGGGCCTCTATAGGGGGAAACACAGACCCTAAACATGC
Source organism: Nipponia nippon (assembly GCF_047370975.1). NCBI lineage: Eukaryota > Metazoa > Chordata > Aves > Pelecaniformes > Threskiornithidae > Nipponia > Nipponia nippon. The sequence goes on from NW_028262391.1 coordinate 19,865,231, forward strand.
TCCCCAGAGCCCCCCCAGTCAGGTTCAAGGAATGCAGTTTTAACCATCCCTAAGATGAAACCCCCACCAACTTTTACAGAGGCCACCCTCTGCTCACAAAACCTAGTCCCTTCCCTGCAGGCATTCAGAATCCTTTGAAATGGAAAATTTACGCTGTACTGAAATAGTTCATACTATAATAAACAACTAGTGCCATCGTTCTGCTGGTATTCAGAGCGCAATTAAACCTGAACCTCGTGTGGGTACTCCATTTGGGGTGGGAAGGTGGTGGCATGGGGGGACAGGCAGCCCACCCCCATATAGTCTTTTCTAATGCAGCAGGTTTTACCACTTATCCCCCCCACCCCCCGTAGTGAAAACCCCTTCTCCCTCCCCACATTTACGTGGGGCACGGGGGCCTGTGGGTGATTATATAACTTAGAGGTCAATTTGTTGTTTGGGCAGAAGCACTGCAAGAATGCGGTATGCTGGCTGAAGCTGTTTGTTTGCTTAAGTTCTCAGAGTTCAATGAGGTCATTTTCTCATCTTCCCTGTGTTTTCTGTATTTTCCACAGACCTGCCAGCCTCAAACAACACCCTCTTTCTTCACATTAGAAATGGAAACACGTCCTCTGCAGGAATTTTCCACTTAATAGCTCCTGCTTTCCTACCGGGGGCCTCAGTGCACCACCACTGCAATGCTGTATTTCTTTCCACTGCAGTTTGACATTTTGCAGCCAGAACAACGAGCGGCATTCACTCCATCCTGATTTTTGAAAAACATATCTCTATAGGCACACAGAACGCACCCAGTGCAGCAATCACCAGGGGGAAATAGCAAAGGTATTTAAACACCATTACATGTCACGAAGGATGTGACATTATCTAGTAATAATGATCTTTTATACAGTCGCTTTTCCTTACTCCCCCATTCCTCCCCCCTCCAACCCTTTATACACGCACACAGACACCAACGCCTCTGCCCTGCTCTCCTATTACCAGCCAGTCTGTGTTCTACACTTGATTGTAATTGTTTGCCTTTGTGAATTATTTCCTTTGCATAATATTTGTAAACTGTACATCAGGTCCTGACACTGTGAGGAGCAGAAATGCAGATTGCAGATAATCTGAACGGTAAACAAGGAGCCTGCTTTAAAATGCAGGGAGTGACCTGTCTCAAAGCAGCAATATTTGCAAACTGTTTACTGCTGAGATGCAATGATGTCTGAAATGCAGCAGCCTGAAGACTGGACCAAAATGGGATCTCAGAGGCTCGGTCAAGCACAACCTGTAATTTTTTTATTTGTTGTTTGGGTTGTGCTTTTTTTAAAGTTAGAGCTGTATTATCAATTATTAAAAGCTAATTTCCAAAAATCCCTTGGCTGTATCTATAAAGTATTTTTTAATTCCTTTACAGGAAGATAAATGTATGGAAGTAAACATTGTTTATTGCTAGAAGGAAGGTTTCCCCTGTCTGCACAGTGGTAGAGTCTCAGACAGCAAGGTCCCAGTAGGTCAGACTGGCACATTGAATTGCGTATCAAATGAAACTGGTATTCTGGAGAAAGGGTGGAAAGAGGAAGAGGGGTGTTAGCGAGGAGGTTGCTCAGCCAGGAGGGTGGGCCACTGAAAAACAACAAGGAAAAAAATAGGATTGATGATTTGCAGGACACCTAGGGTATTTCTTTCAGGGGGTATTACTTCCACTTTTAACCAGGAACAAGAGCTGGTAGAAAAAAAAGCTGCAGGAGCTGACAGCTTTGTGCTGATCAAAGGGACATGGCATTGAATGCCTTCCTTTGCTAGCTATTTATTAGAAAGAGAGAAGGGCTCCTTTGCCATTCTACTTGGGAGAGAAGGGATTAAAGATCAGAAAAAGAGGGGGACTGGCCTGACTTCTTTGTTCAGAAAATATTTCTCCTTTTTTTTTCTGTGTGCTGTGCTCTCCCCTATAAGACAAAAACACCCTTTCTTTTTAGAGCGTTGCTGCCATTCTTTTCTCAACGAGCAAAATTTCTGGTGATGAACAATTCCAGTAGCATCTTTTTTTTTTTTTTTTTTTTAATGTAAAGAAGGGCCCCTTTGGGAAACTTAGTTAACTGTCTTTTAGGCTGATTAACCTAGGAAATAAAGTTTAAATGCGCTGCTGGGATTCTATTAGGATCATCAGTTCATATAGATAACAGCGAAAGGTGTTAAAATGCACTTCACTGGTGCAAGTGATCTCATGTTGTAAAAATGATTATCCCCAGCAGAACAGGGAAGGATTAAGGGGCCACGTCTACATCTGGGAAACTCCGTAAGTGTTTTATTAGCATTAATACATGTATTAATCACACACACAGAAAAGGCCCGTCAGGATGGTGGCAAATAGCACAGTGCATTAAACCTACTCTCTTAAGTCAGGGAAATTCAATCGTCTTTATTCCTAGAATTGCAATAAAGCTGTTAAGCAGTCTGAATGAAATTGGGAAAAGCCTGCTTGTATGATTGTGGATCATTGTGGATTACCTGTCATGTAAAAAGAAAGACTGTTACCAAAATAAGACACTCCCATTGCAGAGACTTTGAAGAAGTGTGGGGTAAATTTGGTATTCTGACTCTAAATCAGTTGAACTACACTGCATACAAGTTTGATCACAGTGGCCTAGCTGCTCATTTATATTCTCATTTCTGTTAAGTAGATCAGAAAGAAAGTCTAACCACGTTCCATGTTTTTGCTCCCTCCTCCGCTCCTTAGTTCAGGTTGCTGCTTCCGAGCGTGAGTGAGAGTACGGCTAAATGGCTGCGCAAGCAAGGTTGAGGTAAACAACGATAAAAGTTAATGCTGTTGACCAGACACGTGACTAACTTGGCAGATGAATACCGTGGGGTTTGACAGGAGCAGCATTTTCCATGCTTTAATTCCATTTCCATTTGCAGCCCCTAAATTTTGTTTCAGCTTGAGAGCAACCACAAGTATCAAAATGAAACATTGCCAAATACGTGGTGATTTTAAAGCAAGATTTTTTTATAAGGTCTATTACCAGCATTAGCCTAGCAAAACAAATATGCGGTGACAATCTATAGGGTCCTTTTTGATCTCCAACCTTCAGCACCACCAAAACAAATCTAAGTCCTTTAGTGCAATACAACTGTTGAAAAAAAAGGCCTCATGTCTGTGCTGTAGTCTCCTTTCAGCTATGCTATGTTTGTTGACAGTCACCATACTAGAGTAGCATATAGGAAAGTCTTGGTATAAAAACTACTTTAGCACCATGATAGATGTGATAGTGAGACAAATTATTGACTTTATTGCTAAAAATATTATAGTTATACATGTTAAAATCCTGTCAAGCAGTTGCTTCTCTCATTCCTGTATTAAACACTTCTCTTTCAGTGGATATTTGGAATATTGTGTATGTCTATCACCATAGCAGTGACATTTGTTATTTTGCTCATCAAAATGTCACCTGCCTATCAAGATATCTAGGATAAGTAGCACTGGGAAACTTCGCTGAATCACGCACAGGCTTTCTTCTGCCAGGAGATGTATTACAAGAGGCACTTACATTGATGTGGAATAGCAACAGAAGTCAGCTTTCCTGACTGCAAAGTTAAAGGAATTAACATTTGCCTTAACAGGATATTTTAGTAATTGCTTCACAACATTAAGGGGATGACGGACTATTAAACCAGTCAGTCCCTGACAATGCAGGATTGTTCTTATTGTAACTAGTGTTTGCAAAGGACTTTGAAGATGAAGAGCATTGTAAGTACTACAGTACTTTGAGCATGTTTAGCTAGGACACCTGGCTGCCCTAAAAGCCTGAAGAAAAACTTAACTGAGGGCCCATTAAGTAGCCAGGTGACAAAAGAGACAGGAAGTAGGGACGCTAGATAAGTGGAAAGCAAATTCTAAACAGGGAGGCAAAGAAGAAATGAAAAGCCAAGCCTATAAAAATACAGCGAGGTTTTCAGAAGTGACACCATTATGACAAATGATCAACGCTGTTTCAAATATACTGTATTTCTCCACCCATCCCTGAGTAGATCTTAAGTACCCTTCACCGCCTTGGAGTCAGATTTCATGCCAAAATGTCTGCGTTACTAGTTTTGCAAGTGCTACCACTAATTGAAACCACATAATGTTGCAGATCTGAAATAAGGCAGGCAGGGCATCCCTGCTGAAAAGCTACCCAGCAGGACAACCCCTTTGTTCTCTTTTAAAATGAACTAATTCAAGGGAAACGTTGTCTAAATCATTACTTCTAAATGTATGCAGAATTTCCTCCACACTCCCCCCACCCCCAACTATAATTTTCCTGGTTAGCTATCAAAGGACTTTGCTATTCTTGTAAACTGCAAAAATGGGTTTAATATGCACACTTGTCATTTCTAGGTGTAAAAATTTTGCTGTTGTAGGGATCTTACATGGCACATATTGTGATCACCTGTGGGTAGGGTAGTTAATTGCAGAATCCAGGTCCTATTTCATTTCATTTATACTGGAGTAATTTAAACTAAGAGAATGATCACAGCCACACTCAGTGATTTAACTCCCTCCTTTCAAAGCTGTTTTAGTAATTATATTTTAGTTGAATGTTTTCAGGAAGCTTTTACACTACTTGTTTTCCTGAACCATGCAAGCTCTCTCCCTTCCCAGCTCCCCTCAACCCTGGCTGTTTGTGCTTCTGGGTAGTGTTAGCTGCATTCCTTTAAGAAATTAGAAAGGATGCAGCTGTCATTATGTTGTCAATCATAAAATCTAAGACAGGGAAAAAGTCTTAGGAAGGCAGAGGGGTCATATAGTTTCTATTGAAAAACCAAGTTGTTCCCCAGTACTTTCAGCAGTACTTTCACTTGACCTAAAAGAAAAGGGGAAAAGATGGGACTTTTATTATCAAGGCTTGGATTTCCAAGTGCATCACTGCAATGTGTGTACATAAACATCACTTGATACCTGGTTTGGAAACCTTCAAAAGTCACCCTCAGCACTTTTAATTTCACTCTAAGCCTCATCATCGTTACAAATTTTGGTGCTGTAGCAATCATTTAGCTACATACATTGACACCAGTGGAATAGATAGTATGGCTGCGGCCCAGAGCAAACGTGTGCAAATCAAAACATGTTCCTTGTCACAGTGAATGGAAAAACTGACAATAGCATACAACTTGTAGCATGCAAATAACTTTTCACTTACAGCTTGACAACGAAGGCCTTGCTCACTGTGTGCCCCTTTTAAATAGGCTCTTTTGGACGGTGACTTTGAGATTTAGGAAGACTCTGAGGGATACAATGACGTACAGAATTCTATTTTTGTTTTCTTTCTGAATAGATATGAGAAAAATAAGTTCTTTGTAATGTCAAGATTCCAGAAAAAGATTCTGCAGTTTTGCTGTTGAAATTTTGATTGCAAAGTAGTAGACAAATAGGTTAGCGCTTGCTTTTCAGTACTCTAAAAGAGCTGGCCTTTACTGATGCTATTAGTATTCCCAGTTAACCACATTCTCATCATACATGTATGACAATTTAAAATGAAATAACCTCATAAATTCCTACCAGTTTCTGTATGTCTGCTACAGATTATACACCAAAGATAAAACTTTTAACATTTATTCATGCTGGAAAATATTTTTTGTATGTGTGTTTTCTTGACTAAAAATTCTTATTTAAGTATGTCAAATAATTTGGTACTTACGAAAAATTCCTTCCTGACCATTGCTTATCTTGTTTGTGTGTATGGACGCACAAGTCTCAACAGTTACATCACTTTTAACTTAAACAGCTGGTGGCAGTCTAATTATTTATTTTCTTGAGTCCATGGCCTTTGGAGACACAGATTTCCAGTCACTGGTTAGTCTCCAAGTAGTGGGAAACCTTTTGTGAAATATGGGACTTCAGAGGAGGAGGGAGGGGTTTCCTTTAGAATAAGAAAAGCATCTGTGGATTTTGTTTGAAGATACAATATATGATTAATGATTCTCTATTCACTGGAAAACAGTAACTCTCATTAAGTGAAATGAAAGTACACCAAAGTAAAATGCAGCCTAACTGAAGAAAAGGACTGAGCCTAGGAAATCCAAGCATCAACCTTTTTGCCTGGGCAGTGAAAGCAAAGTGTAAATGTATTAGGCTTAAATTTCCAGTGAAGAAGCCAGATATTTTGTTGCTTTCTATCTGCTATATAGAAGATGGGTCCAGAGCTCTGCCAAAGGTTGCATGTTGCCTGTCTGAGCTAATGAGCAAGTTATCAAAATACAGGATTTATGACAGCAGTCAAGGAATTAATGAGCAGAATTATGAGGGCTGAGGAAGCCTTCGCAAATCCCCAAAATAGAGAGAAATCTCTGCTTGAATCATCTTCTGTTGTGAATCGGTATGGCATCTGCTGCTACAAGTCTAAAAGCGGAATGAATAGACAAAGAGTTTCAGATGTACAAGCTATGCTTAATTACCAAATAATAACAAATAGGAACTCCGCAACAAGCCTCTGTGAGATCATGCTCAAATTAGCTACACATTCAAGTTTTAGAGCAATAATTTCCTCACTTCTATTTATGGGAAAACTGTAGTATATATACCAGCCACAGAACTTCCTGCGTCACATGACACGGATGATTTTCTAATTGACTCACCCTCTATATTGCTTCATGCATGGTCCCTTAGGAGCTTGTTTTCACTGCAGAGCTCAATGAAGCTCACTGTAAAGCTCTTCTCAAGAGCACCTCCTGGCCAACTTTTGGGTGTGAAGAACAAAAAAATTAGCAGAACATTTTGTGGTGCCTAAGAAAAATGTTTTGTCTGTGAGACTTCATGTATTAATCCTAACTAGATCTATCTGCTTACTGTGTTTTCATGACAAACAGTGTCAGAAGAGCTGGAGAGGAGTTTGATTTTTATGTAGTGTTCTTCGTACTGAAATTATCCCAGTAGGTATAGGCAAGTTATGAGTGTTGTCAGAGGCTGTTAAGTGTGCTTACTGGATAAGTAGAATAGAGCAGTCAAGATGTGGTTAATGATAATTCACATAAAGCACCAGACAATGAGAACTTGTTTGAGTGGGAGAGTAGGAAAAACTTGGCCATAGACTCAGAGTATATCAGTATATCCCTAACTTTTTTCCTTTCCCTTTTTCCTCCCTCACCAAAACTCCCTCTTGGTTCTTGGAACTGAGAGACTGGCAATCCAAATTTTACTTTTCATCTGCTCCTTAATGTGCCTTTTTCTCATTCAGCCAGGCATAAAATATTGCACTTTGCCGCATAAAGGGTAAAAGTGTTTTAGGAGTAGATTTCAAAGGTATTGGACACCTAAACAATCCAGTTAGGATCACAGCAGGGTTTTTCAAAGGTGAAAGCAGAAGGTACTCAATGGGAATTATGAGGCCTTCTGCTTTTTTAGCTGCCCACAAGACTTAAAAGAAACAAAATGAAAAAAAAAATCCTGCTGTGTTTCCTCAAGAGGCACTGCTTCCAAGAGTGAAGCTTCTTTTACTATTTCAGAAGAGGTACCAGGCTAATTGAAGTTTATATAGTTTACTGCAGAGCAAGATGTATCTCCTGGCACTTGTGGTAGAACCTCTCCAGCACATCTCGACAAGATTGCATCTGGGGCTCCCAGATAACATCGTGCTAGTGACCCACATTTACATTCTGGGTATTAATAAAAATAAAGTAAGGCTCCAAAAAAGTCAGACCAGCAGCAATTAGTCTGATAATTCAAATAAGGCTCTTTGAGTTGCTGCCTGAACTATCTCTGCCAAATAGTTTGAGATTAATTAACACCATGCTATGGGTCTCTCCTGATGAAGCTATTCTATTTTGGATGGAGCTCTACTGTAGCCACTGAGAAAAAGAGCATTTGGACATTTACCCAACGTGTGGAGCGACTGGGTGCCTGACTCCTTATCAGCATCAATACCAATACATAGTCAGGCATTTAATACGAGTCCTGGCCAGGTACCCTGCCCCTCAAAATCACCCACAGCCTGGGGGTTAAAAGTTTCTCAGAAAGTAAAAGGTTCAAAGAGAGTTCTCTTACAACATGGCGAGTGATGTGGACATTCCTGGATTTTTCATTGCTGAGAAAGAAAAGAACTTTTTCCAATTTCTTGCATGTATAAATCATGCCTCTCTGCATTTCTACTGCTTGGCTTTAAACAAATACAAACATAATACAAATTGATGCCTGAAAGGGAAAGACTATGCTTTTTAGAAGACTGAGTGAAAACAAATGTCAGTTTTGGGTCAACTGAAACATTTCATTCCACCCAAAACCAATTGTTCACACAAGTCTAAATAAAAGGTGCTAAAACCAAGCCATAAAAGCTATTGCCAGAAGCAGAGCTGAATCTGAGGTACTCAGTGCTCTGAGGCTGCCTGGCTAGCTGGTGTTCAGTCACTAGAGAAGAAATAGGTATATTTTCAATTGACGGATATGAAAAATGTAGTATCCTTTTGCCCTTTTTCTCTTCCTTCCCCACCTCCGCTGCAGGTGGCTTCTCCATCATATACCGTCTTCACCCTCCCTCACTGCTTTGAGCCACAATTAGTACATATTTTCATGATAAAAATAAGCCTCTCCCTCTGTCCTCCCAGCTGTGCTTCCCACCCAAATTCCCATTATGAATCAAGACAAGTACATGTGTTTAAAATAACAAAAAAATATGTCTTTCTTCCCTCCCTTGCTGCCTCTTTCCACCCATCACCTCAGCTTCACTGAAATATTTCCTGGAGGGCTCCAGAGTTTCTGCTGAGCTGAAGGTGCCTCCACAATCCAATTTCTGTTTCAATGTTTTCAGAGCAACATATGACCAGGGCACTGGGCAATAACGTCAGGAGTCTCTGTCACACTTAAGACAGTCGGATGAAATAGGCGCAAAAGGACAAGGCAAGCTGGATGGAGGCCCAAAGAGAGAACAGAGGGGTGAAAGCCATGCTTATCTCTGTGAATCTACAGGGCTTTACGCTGCAGAGCTTAGCTTACTGACAAACAGACTGCTGCAGGAGCACTCCTGGTTTGAATGTTAGGTAGCGTGGAGAGTATATAAGTGTGGAGGGGAGGAAGAATATCCTAGCTAGGCAGATTTGCATATTTGCTACTAGATGGATTAAAAAATACATGCCAAGGGAACCTACCTGTGCAGGAGTCCCTCCACTATTCCAGCAGAAAATGGGAGTCTTTCCATAGGTTGACATGGCACATTCAGCAACTCTTCCCTAATATGGAAGTACATAGGTTGGTTAGAAATATCACAATGTTTTTTCCACGATAAGAATGATATTTATGTTCAACATTCCTTCTCCATGCCTCAGAGCAGTTCCTCTGGAGCACAACTGAGTCAGCACCTATTGAATACCTTAAGACACTCCAGAACAAGCTTATTTGTATTTACAGTCATCAAAAAAATGCTGGAAATATTCGAATGATGTATGTTTTCTGAGAGAGATTTCTGTCCTGTTTCTGTTCAGTGTTGCATGATTTCCAAGTCGAACACTATGGTACCACCTCTTGAAATCTGACAGGCTTTTTCATACCAAAGCCTGCTTCATGCTTCTCAGCCTTCAAAATCTGAGCTTTTATTCAGCCTTCAGCTCACTGCTCCATGTGATCAACGGAAACTGAGTTTTCAACCTTACTTCCCTTGGCCTTTTAATGGCAACTGGGGTAGCTATCCTAAAGATGAATGATGTTCTAGCTGAGTTAGTTTCAAGGTCCAAAACTGGCCTTGCTTGGGCACTTCTCTGTAAAATTTTTCACACAATGAAAAACACTATTTTCATTTCAAGTGACTTCTCAGCCAACAACAGCCACAACCTGCAAGAAGTTGCAAGGGTACTGGTTGCTTTAAATGAGCTTGGCAGACTGATGCAAAAGAAAGTTATTTTGTGCTCGCCTAACCCAGAGGATTGCATTAATAAGCACTGGGCCATGGACATTGGCTCAGTTTGCTGCTGGCTGAAAGGGCATATTTTGCACAAAATTGTTAGAGTTTCATATTCTAGAGCTCCCTTTTCCCAGTGTCTTACCTCCGTACACAAAATTTCAGGCATGGCTGATGGACGTGCCAAGTGTGAGCCCTGTTAGCAAAGCAGCGCAGGTCCTGAACCCTGCCAAGCACTCGGAGCCATCAGAGTGAACGGCCAAAAAAAGGGCCTGCTCACAGTCGCCGGGCACGTGCCAAAATCGGACCCCTAGCCCTTGGGATGGGCACCCACCTGGCTTGCTCTGCCCACTGCAGGTGCCCAGGTCGAGCACACATACTCCAGGCAGATGTGTCAGCCTTTCCTTTTTTAAAAACCAGGGCCTAGCTCAAAATGATTTTCTGTCACTAGGAAGTATTCAGCTCAGTTCTTACCATTAATTACAAGTATTCATAATATTCATAATCCAGCAAGCCAGAGGGAATATTTAAAGGACATATGGCTATCCTAGTATGTATCTCACTATTCCATTGCCTATTTTCATTTCTCTGTGGATACTGTGGACAATTTATATTTATTTGTTCAGGCTTCTACAGGCTGCAGAGGCAAGGGTAGTAAGCTTGCCATAGGTAGGCACCACCTCTGTACGCTGAACAATTCATGACCTGTCTCCCAGTTTTCCATTACGTGATTTCACAGTGCATCCACCAGCTCTGATGCCTCCACATCTACCAAAGAGCTCATTAGGACAAGGACAGTTTGATCATTAAAAAAAGTGCAGGGGATGATGTCTATGCTAGGGATCTGCATTTGTTGCGTACGCTGGGTTCACGCTCCAGGGGGGTGAATCTTGAGAATGTCATTGTTCCCTTGAGGGCACAGTTTCCTTCTCCAGCAGCCATTGATGGAGGTGGTCTAGCAGCCTTTGATGGAGAACAACATGCAGGCGTCTCCCCTAGCAGAGCTCTCCTTGGTACAGGCCACAGCCAGTTTCAGAGCCAACCACTATGGATTTATGTTTCCATCTAAAACCACTGCATCTTATCTGCACATTAACAGAGGCCAGAATCCACAGCATGGTTGTTTTTTAACTTCATTCCCAGTACCAGTTAAAACATGATTTTATTCTTCCCAAAACACAGACTAGCTCACCATGACTCTCCATCCTTGGAGGATGAGCTGTCTCTGGGAGGATCGCCTGCCTTTCAGCTCAGGTTAGTCCCTTCCCTGGCTGTGCACATCAGGCATCTTGGAGACAGCACTTATCAGCCAAATGGCAGCTGAGAGCAGAGGGGCAGCTTGGCAAGTGGCATGTGGCCAGTGCATGGGAAGCAAGATGGGCTTGAATGCAGAGGGGGAAGGGATTGTGGGCTCTTTATAGCAGTACAGGTACCATATGCTCAGTATCAACCCTGGATGGCACGGGTGGTTTGGAGCAAGACAGTTAATAGATCCTTTATTGCAGCCAATATTCTGTACTATTTGCACCAGAGTCACAGATCTTGTTCTCCTGCAGCTCCTTTGGAAGGAAACCCTGTCCTGACCATCCTATGTCAGGCACAAGATGATGCCCTTAAAGTAGGATGAGCATCTGCACAAACTATCTTCACCCTGATCTTGATGCAGTGAAGAACTTTTGGTGATGGGAGTGACCCAGCAAAGGGCATGATAAGGGATCCTAGGATTCAAAGTACTTGGTTAGCATCTTCTAGGAGCAGGGATCTGCAAGTACTACTGCCTTTCCACCAGCCTTCAGGCATGTCAGAGTGCAAAGGCTTAGGTAAAACTTTTTGATAATCCTCTAGACATGAGGAGTGAACTGCACCAGATGACCATGAGGAAAACCACATCTGATTATGCCATATTTATACCTGGTGAAAAATCTCAGAGAAGACACTTTTTTTTTTTTTTTCTTTTTTGCTTAAGAGTACAGTTTGCCTGCATAAAATTAATTCTAGGCACAGATTGTACCTTGGGAAGATAGAGTTCAAGGTAATAGAATTTATTTTTCTATTTGGTTGCTAATTTATTATTTGGGCAATGCTAAAGATATGCTAAATGCCGTACAAGCATGCCCAGGAAAAAAAAAAAGGTAAATTGAATCATTTACAGAGAACAGGCTGGTGCAGACTTTCTGCTGGGGTAATCAGGCAGGGGAGAAAGGATTAATGTCTCTGCATTATTAAGCTTTGGTGTGCTTGTCATAACCTTCCACCAGCTTTTGCGTTTACTGACTAAAACCTGGCTACCAGATGGCATTATTTGGCTTTGCCTATGCTTCTGAGACACCCTAGTATCATCCTGTATTCTATCCAGAACTCCTTGGTGTGTTGTTATACAGTAAGAAGAGTGAGTCTGGCACCTTTCATTAGCAAACCGTGCAATAAATAGCACGAGATCCCCAGGAACAAGCTGGTGCTGTTTTAATGCTCATTTAAGTCTAGCATTTTTCTGGCCAATCTTCTCTGGCTTTTAATTTATAACATAATTTCATATTTCTATTTTTATTTCTGAAAACTTGTTTTCTTTTTACCTTCCTGCATCAGGAAAAGCAGGCATAAAAGCTTCAATCAATTCATTTCTCTCCCATTAGTTTTCTGTATTTATAATTCTAATGCCAGTATCGATTGGAGTTAACCCCTAAATTTACTGGTATAAATAAAAAGCAAATTGGCCCAAATATATTTCTCATCATCTTCCAAATATCTATTTCCTGCAGTGGTTTTTGGTACTCTGCCTCGCCCCAGTGATGTCTGTCAATATTTTTGGCTTTTAACACACATTGTACAAAAATACTCAGCAAAACTAATTTCTGAAAACAGAATTTTCCCCCCATTAAGTCTTTATGAAGCAACTCATGAGGTTAAGAAGTTACAGCATTTCATAATCAGTTGAGCAATCATTCTCACATACTACTGATAGCTAAATTCTAGTTCTATTTATATTCTTCTTATATTTTCTATTCTGTTAAGTTTGGGGCAACCCTTTATAGCACTGACTGCTGCTGTGAGCTATGTCTTTCATCTTCCAGCTGGCTGAAGTACCTGTGGTGGCTACCTCCAGCCTTAGGCAATGCAGAACTGTGTTTTGTAGTCTACAGAGTTGTTTTTAACAGTTCTGGGGAATAATCAGATCTGTTAAAAGTTCGAGAAGCTCTTTTAAAACAGGGAGCTTGTAAGCCCTTAACTATGAGGTTTTATCTGACACTGGGATAAAAATCCCTAGGTGAAAAAGGAAGTTTGGCCCTTCAGACTCAGTTCTCTTAAGGAAACCTCTACAGACCCTGCAAGATACGTGGCTCAGCGTAAGATTAACTGAAGGACGCCTTTAGACCTGATGTTGTCCAAGTGCTCAGACTAGGCAGCGAATCCTGAGCTGCTTCTGGCTGTGGCCATGTAGACAGGCCCTGGGCCCCCGCTGCCTCTCCAGCTCTTCCCCACAAAGGTCACTCCTTTGGAGTCAGACCAGGACTTTTGCAAATATTGGCTGCACTGGCAAAGTGTGTGCATGGGGCATGGACTCTGCATTAGGAAAATCCCTCAGTAGGATCTATTTAAGATTATTTCATGACTGCTTGTTACTACCTACTATTAACGGTATAAAAGGAAAATTCATGGTCATTTACCTGTATATGTGAGGGAGAACCTTGACATCTTGCTGCCAAGAGTTGTGTTGTCTCTTGCAGTAAACCTCTTCAGACAGGGCCTGGTGTAAACTACAGAGCCTGTGCAGTTCCACACACATTTGCCTCTGAGCTGAGTTCCATTTTCTGTAGCTAAAGCTCAAGGACCTCAAGGTATGGGTACAAAATTTTAGGACTCCACAGTTCCCTTTGGCAGGGCCTCCAAGTAATGGCTTTTGTTCTGTCAAGCTTGAAATGTCTTCCAGTTAAATTGCACATAGACATCTGAAGACGAAGCAGTGAACATAGTGAGTATTTGTAGGCATTCAGTCACAGTATTTCCATAATGCAATTGCTTGCCCAGTTAGTTAAATAATGTATCTAAGCAAAATACATCTCTGCAGCAATAACATATTTTACATATTAAACCATATTTGTCACCTACTTTTGGATTCTTCTAGTGATATTAGAGAAACTCCAGTGACATGAAGAGTAGGAATAAACATTTTTAACTTGGTCACACATTCTCAGTATTTCTATAGAACTGGTTTCTGCCACAAAGACATCCTCTGTGCTTGAAAATTTGCTTATTTTTCTCTCTTTGTAATCCAAAGTGGAACACGGGACAAAGGTAAATGCACTCCTGAAATATACCACAGTACAAAGCCATTTCTTGTTAGAAGGATGTTGTCTTCTTTTTTCTCTCTCATCAGATAGTTCAGTGCCATCTTTTTTTTTCCCCAGTGAATGCATAATAAATTCTTCATCTCTTGCACTTTTTAGGTAATTTAGACCAACTTCTTATTGACACCGTGTAGGAATAGCCCAATGATAAAAAAGAAAGATGTCAGATATTTATGTTGATGCACTAGCCATATGAGAGGCTTCCTGCAGCTTTCATTTGTTAGCTTCTTCTAAAGTCTGCAAGGTAGGGTCTGCAGTTACAGACCTGTTTACCACAGGTACATTTACCTAATCCCTCGTTGTGCTTGCAGGGCAGCGTGCTTTAGGCAACAGGGCCTGGTGGGAAGACCAGTGTTCGCAGCTGAAACCAGAAGACACATTTGTTGCATCTGAAGATCCTGCACTAGAGAAGTGGGTTCTGGTTGTGTTATTCTCTGTGCAGCAGAGGTTTGCATTTGTTTATAGGGTTTGTGAATTTGCACAATTAATATCAATCAGTAAATCTGCCACCTAGAATCTACTCAGGAAACCATCAGAGTTGCATTAACTGCATTATCCAAAATCAGTGACCTTAGCAAAGACCTGATGAGAGACTCCTGCTGGTGGTGAACATCATTCACACAAGCAGGGAGGAAGCTGTGTGGTCAGGCCCTGGGCTGAACCCCATATGTGCTACAAAGTTCAGCACAACAGCCCTCACGCTTTGCCTCTCTTTAGAAGCCTCTGTGCCATCACCTTTTATTCCCCTTATATAATTTACAGTGGGTAGCCTCTCTCATTGTGCCATCTTTGCAACACAGCTCTCTTTAGAGATGCAAAAGCGTGCTTTGCTGAAGACACATATACAAACCTCTCATTTACAGCTATATAAAAGGGCTGAGAAAATCTTCTCTTCGTGAACGTAATGGGGGTTTTACCATTGACGTCAATGAAGCCAGGTTCCCACCCCTTTTTCAAGCAAGACTAAAACACTGAGGTCAGGTGACTGGTGGAAATTATGCAAGAATTACAGCCACCAGGACAGAAACACAGTAGACTGCCATGTAAATCTTTGGTGTAACAGAATCAATGAGCATCAATGCAGTTTTATGCGTATACATTTATTTATACATGTCACCATTTTGAGGCAGAGCTTATGTGTCCTAGGGAAGTGCTGTAAAGCTCCCACAGCTCGTTATATAGATGTATGTAAATTTGCCATGCATAGTAAATACACTCAGAAAGATTTATTATAGAAGTTGCCTTTCCAGCCCCTTCTAATGTTAGCTCTAAGCAAACATGCAAACAAAAGCCTCACAACCACACGTGGAGAAACAAGTTGTGAGTAGCGTTTAAACCACCTGTCCAGGGAGCTACTTTGGGCCCGCGAGATGTGCCAGCAATGGAAAGGTCAGAATGAAGACGCTGGCAAATAGAAAGGCAAGGTCATATCTTAGCACAGAATACAACTGTGCTAATATGTCAACCTTTTGGCTCCCCTGTCAGTCTGAGTCCTGGGACTGCTGCTTGAGTTGGGAATGGCAGCAGAACAGGTCCCTTCTGCAAGCTGCTTGTGTATGAGGGCCTGATTAGCCATTTGTGCTGCTGGGGGCTGATTGGGGGGCATCTGATGAAGTGGAAGGAACAAGGTGTGCTCAGCTTTTGGAGCAGAAAACATGGGGGCAGAAAGAGCTGGAGGAGGACACCTGCTCCAACAGCTCTGGTAGTGTCACAAAGCCAGCAGCACTCAGATGCCCTCGGGGAGTGCACAGACCCCACACAGAGCCAGGAGTCTGCAGAAGCGAGACAACCAAGTATGTGGCCTGGAGAGCCCACATTCAGGCAGCAAACAGGAGAGAAATCACAGAATATTGTGAGTTCTGAAAAAGTTCTAATCTCATTTCTCATTTCTAATCCGGTGAGCAGTGGCACGCGCTAGCATACACCGGGATGAATGAACAGGCTAACACTTTCCCAGTTACCTTCTAGGGAAAGTCTCTTCCTGAAGAACCTTGGACTGCCTTGAGTGGCAGGATGATATAATCATCCGTGGCACAATGACTTTGCAGTAAAAATTGATGAATAAATCAGAGAGAGAGATCATACTTGGCAGATGCATCAGAAAATATCAGAAGTCCTTCCCCGTAACCAGACCTTCCCCAATGTGGAAACAAAAGAAGTGGCCAGAAATTTCTGACTAAAGATATTTCTGACTAAATACATTTCCATGGATTAGTCTGCATTGTCAAAGCATAAAAATTTCTCAAGAAGTACAGATTCAACACATTTTAAATATGAATATTCCTGTGGAGCAGATCACTTGCAACCAGAGAAAGAAAAGGAAAAAACAGGGACTCAAAAAATGTGATTTTTTTTCCCGATTTAAAATAGACAAATGCAACAGTTCTGTTTTGTGATATTTTCCGAAGACCATATTTTGTGTGTTCCAGGGTGGAACAAAAAGAATTTGAGACCTTTAAAGTTATCATAGAATGGAACTGTTGTTCTCTGGCCAATTACATTAAGCAGGCTTGAAGCTACAAGAAACGCCCTCAGAAATGAGAGATGTAAAGAAAAAGGGAGGCATAGGGAGCTGAGAAACATTACTGTATGTTTAATTCAGGAAAACAATGGTCTGCTGTCATCTCTCTGATTCCAAGGACAGTAGTATGTTAAGGACAGTAGTATCTTAAGGACAATACATAAGATCTTCGGAATGGAATAGCCTTAGACAAGCGAGAACCCACCCATAGAGCATCTAATAATATCATAGCAGAGAGATAGGGCATTTTTTTTAAAGTTGCCTTTATCTCTCTCCAAATAGCTGTGCAGATGCGTAGCCCAGCCTAGCAACTTTGCAAACATTAACACTTGTGAATAGTTGATAAATTCTGCAAAAGCCAATGTCTCTCCTAGCTCTGCAATAGAGACTGGAATTTATCAGATTAATAGTTACAGTTTGGCTGTCTAGTGCTGAAAGCCAGAGACTATTTTTTAATGGAAAAAATTGTAAAATAGTCACTTTGAAATTTTCATATTTCTGAAAAGAACTTTCATGTTGTTTCTGCAGCTCATGAAATCATTATTTCTGGAGGAGTTATCATCACCTGGTTCACCAGCTGGCCAGCCCTTCAGTATTGGCTTGCCTTTAAAAGAAGGCATCAAAATCAGTGAAGAAAGTGGCAATGATTGTTAGTAGAATTTCCCTATTTAAATACAAAGAATGAATCAGAATGCAGAGATCAAGAAAACAGAGTGGTGATCAGGATAGATGACATGCTGGCTGCCTTTCTTTCGGTGCTTATCCCGAAGCTGCTATATCAGCTAGTGAAGCTGAAAGCCCTTTGGGACCCAGGATGCATCTTGCTAATGTCTGTAAAGTCCTTGTCACATTTTCAGCTCTGTGTTACTATTAAAGCCAAGTTGCAGATTCCAATGCTGTACAGAAAATTAAAGGCTTATTAAAAGGAACAGTACTGTGAAGCTCAAACACAGTGTCTGTCTGCTTCATCCCATTTAGACAGTGTGTCCTTGTGCCTTGTTTGTACAGCATAGAGAATCCCTGGTCTGCAGCTGAACAGTCCTTGCAGTTGCCCACACTGCAAACGAAAGCATTTTACTGCATATTCTTCGAAGGAAACAAGCAGGGAGGCCCTATAAATGTGTTATACTGTACTGAGAGATAGACAAAGATATGCAGTATGAATTTATTTTTGTTAACAGTCAGAGAAATAATGCTAGTTATTTTAACTTGCCCTTGGAGTTACTGCTCTGAAGGAATGTGCTAAATGCTATGCATTTCTCATGTGTCTATTTGAATATGAAGATTCAACAGCATGAGGCTACATCTGTTCTAAAAAAAAAAGATCAGTGCTTGGCATCTTGGTGTGCGCTGTGCTACAATTCATCAGATTCCTTGCAATGTAGCTTAGAGCTACATTTTTAATATTGGCTAGCAGTGCCTCCATTTTTGGGTTGTTAGCCTAAATTGCCTTACAGATGTTGGATGTTCTGGGAGTGAGTACTCTGTGCTGCTTTGAAAAGCCTTAAATGAAAAATCCAATATTATTTTGGGAGGCACTCCAGAATTATCAATTGCCTAAATACATGAATATTTCAAGTGCTCCTGAAGATAATAGTGCTTGAAAACCTCATGCAATAATATTCTGAGATGTTGTAGAGCTTACTTCCTATTATATCTCTTTCAGCATTGATTAAATATTATTTGCTACTCCTACCAGAGTTCATGAGAGGCTCTACGAGACTTTAAAATATCTTGAATTTGGAGTTGCTTAGTCAAGTCAGAAGCCCTGTTGCTCAGTTTGAATATATAGCAAGTTCAGATTTTTTTTCAAAGGCAAAAAAGGCAGCACGCTATTTTTTTCCATGGGTTCAAATTTTGCAAGTCATTCCAATACTTTTAGATAGCGAGTCTGGAATAGTCTGAACAAGTGCAATAAGCAGAGTTTAGTACCACACAATTAAATTAGAGAGTACACAGAAATGGCTTCATTTGGACTTGAAAACCTTGGTTGATAAACTCCTTAAGAGCCCCAATTTAACACAAAAAACAGAGAAGCGGGTGCTGATAATTCTATGTCAGGCAGTACTTTTCATAACTGGCTTCACTTTTGAGTTGCAAGGGATGCAACAACTGACCAGTGCCACATCTGAGACCTGCATTGTTCAGCTACATTCATTTTACCCAGCATTAGCCATCTAAAAATGACGTGTCTAAGCTGGTTGTGCTGCCTCACTGCTCACTGCAAAGAGACTGATAAATCCAGAGGTGTCTAAGAGAGGGTGCAATGAATGGACCTTTGGAGGTACTACAGTTATTTGAGACAAATCTCTCCCTAGATTTGCTAAAAAAACAGAGTATAATTCAACTTTTAAACATAAGCAGCCACTTTGGAAGATCTGCATTTCTATTACTTTCTTACTGTTTTATTAGGTCAGTCCTGCACGTGGACATTTGCATCTGGTAGAATCTGTGTTTCTGAATTCACCCCCAAATGCACAATTCCTATCACTTTTAGAAGTCATTTGTGTTCAACACTTTCTTCACCTCTGTCTTTACCAACGCCAGCCAGATGATCCTTGAGGTCTCTTCCAACCTGATATTCTATGATTCTGTGGTAAAACAGAAGTTTCAAAGCTGCGTCACAGAGAATTTGTGGAAACAAAATTTTAAACTGGCACATATGAGGATCTGCTTCATAAATGCTTGAATATGTAAAAAGTACTGTGTGACTTCTCTAATGAATAACAACTGAGCAGCACAGCTTGACTTTCAAATATTCATAATCAATTCATTAAATAAGAAATGAATGGAAGAAAATTATGATCACAGATATTCCACAAACAGAAGGGAAAGCTAAATGACAATTCTGATGTGTCCTCTGAATATTTTCATGAGAAAACTATATTAATATTTAATGCATGTATTACCTTTTTCAGTCAGCTCTAATTTAAGTGAATTTCATTCTCTGTGAAATGTCTGCTAATAGAATACTAATGCTGCTAATAGTTGCTTGCCATACTTGGGGAGGCAGGAGTTAATATTACTAACGTCTGTGTCTAAAGATGTTATTCTTAACACGGAATTAGAGAATGTTGTAACCATGTAAATTTATAAACTAGCACAATAGAAATGGAAGCAGTGTGTCAGAGTGAGCTGTTTAATCTATCTACATAAATACGTAATCTCACAGATGGCAAACAACCCCAGATTTGAGAAACAGACTGTGAGCAATACTGATACTAGAGAAAAGCATGTCCCTAAAATGGCAAAAGCTGGGGTGTCTAACAGCAAAGTCAACACACCACGTTTCTAATTAGCCCAAGTTGCCAAAGAGCTGCCTTGAACTGCTAGCTATTTTTCCCAGGTCTGTGACCCACTCTGTGATGGAACAGCACTGTTCCCTTCCTTTGTGCACCCCAGGGGCTTTTCTGGATGGGCTGCTAAGCAATCCCTGCAAAGGATCTCCAGCCTGGTGAGCAGGGGAACCTTCCCCAATGTGGGCAGTTCCTGAAGACACCCAGCCCTCCTCCTTTCAGGGCTGGCACTCCTGAGCCTTTCTGACTCCTGGGCCTTCCAGGACTGATAGTAGAACTGGCCCTCAGGAGCTTCATTGCCTTCAGCCATATGTTTCAAGAGCAGATACTTGCCACCTCGAATTGTTCTAGCTCAGTCCAGTTCAACACTACCTAATACTTGGGGAACACCCTAGTAACTACACCTTTGAAAAACTAAAAGCAAACTGAATACAGGATTTGATGCAATCCCTTGATGTGAGGAGACATTTTATTCTATTTCATACCACTTCTTTGCAGCTTACTATTTTCCTTCCAAGAGGAACAAAGAAATACAAAGCATTTACAGAGTTACCGAAAAGTTCATGAAGAAATTAAGGGCACAGCCACACATTCACATGCTAATATAATATATACAATTAAAGGAACTGAAGGCTTAATGAGTGGACTAAAGAAGGGTTATTTTAAGTGCCTGATGCTAATGGTTTCTCAGTCAGCTTTCTGATATCTGTGGAAATGACTGACTTTAAAAAACAATGCTTCTATGCAAGTTTGTTTAAAGAAGTTTAAAACCAAACTTCTATACAATGCTACAAGTGATGGTCCTAGGACAATAGATCTGTGAAGATATATCTAATTGGAAGAAGAAACGCCAGCCAAAAGGGAAAAAGAAAGATCTTGAAATGTTTGAGCATAAAGAAACGTACAACGAGGCTTGCTACACCAGTATACTCAAGACTTCATTGAACTGAAAGTGTCACTTTTTAGCCAAGTCCTTCCTAAGTTTCTTTGCTAAGTCTGGTTTACCAACCAGGATAAGCTGGATAAATTTCATGTAGGTTAAAAAAAAAATTAATGAGATCTACCTTCTATTGGGGTTGAGATGAACCACCTCAATTAATTCCTTACCCATGGTGCCTCTGTCTAATGCCAGCCAAGCAAATGCTTTAGCAGACAACAAAACCTCTTTTCTTAAGACATTTCTTCTCACATTAGAAAAAATACTGCTAGTTTTTCTTTCATCGTATATTTAAAATAAACCTTTTGTGTAAACCTTTTGTGCATCCCAGGACAACTCCTGCTTCCATAGCTGTCTCCCTGGGAGTGAGATCAGGTGTTACTGCTGTGCGAGGCCAAGGAGGAAAGGCAGGCGCCCTGGGAGCCGGGCAGGGCTCTGGCACAGGGGTCAGCAATGCCTGTCGCTTGTGGCATGTGGTGAGGCTGGAAGGTGGGCATCCCCAGATGGGCACCCCGAGCTGGCGTGGGTGGGCATCTCCATCCTTGTGCAGCAGTGAATGCCCACAAACGCACTGAGGAGCAGCATCTCCTAGCTCCCACTGGCTTTCTACTGGTAGGTTCAGTCCCTGAACTGGGAAGGAAAATCACGGTCTGGCCAACCAGCATTGAAAAGTTGCCAGAATCTGCTCTAAAGGACAGAAAGGGGGTTTTACACTTTAGGTGATCTACCATTCTCCCATCCTTGTGCATTTCAGGGGTTATATGGATGCAGGATGGTACTAAATCTAGACTCTTTGCTGAGGGAGAATGTGCTGGGAAAGCAATCACCCCATCTCAGAGGCAGGCAGAAATGTTGCCTAAAACCTGAATACTGGAGGATTTGGGCATTTTCTTACTTTTTACCTCACTCTAATGCTGTTCAAGCATGGGACTGTAATAAGTCAATGCAGTGAGGGTTAATCCTGGTGTCTGAGTATCTGATGGGCTGACAGTGCTAAGCCTTCTTTTTAGCTACTGTGTGCAACTGATCTTAAATCTGAAGAACTACAGAGTTACGGACTGAGCCACTTTTGTTTGCATCGGGCTAGATTTACAGGAGGCACATATACAAATTCTAGAAAATTTAGGAGGCCCTCAAGGTGTTCCCTCTCTTCCTCAGTCTAAATATCAGCGAATTCCTTTAAAATTGAGGGGTGTTTTCATACTGTTGCCCTGTTTAAGCACACCCACTTTACCTAGATCACGTCATATCCAGATATGAATAACGTACTGAGAAAGTAAGTTGCTAAACAGGCATTTTGTTGTACCAAGCTTCCTTATGGAACCATAATCTTTCCGTGCATCCTATTGCTTGTGAGGGATTAATGGTAATGGCTGCAGTGAGATCTGAGGGTTTGTCATATTCATAGCTGTAGAAAAGGAGATACTTTCTGCATAATGGTTTGGTGGATGACACTGAGCACTTTATTCATAGTGCTAGGACATTGCCCATAAGAGCTGAGGCTTTTTCTCCCCTCTTTCTGAAGCGCTCTGCTGAGAGCAGGAAAACAAATTAGGTCATTGACCTTTCCCATGACCTTGACACAAATTCCAGTTTGCATTGACCAGCAGAGCCCCTATTTGAATGGGGCCTGTCCTGTCCTCTTTCTCACCATGCCTCACCCATTTCAAAGTGGTAGAAACAGAATAGAAAACCAAAGTTCAGATAAAAAGGAGGATTTTTTTAATAACAAAACCCTCTTGGGGCCTCTCTGCCTTCATAATTTAAGAAAACTAAGTTATTTCATTCTAATTCTGATATTTAGCAATGTTGACAGCTCTAATACATTGTAGATCCTTCAGATCATATCGTTAAGCCAACTCACTTTTACAAATTAATCTGAAAAAAGACAGATGCCACAACTTGTGAGGCTGATAGATAATGACAATTGTGCTTCCATTTAAACACAAAGTGCATTTCATTCCTTCTTGTGCTGCATTCTCTAGCCAGAGAGCACCCAAACGTTTTCACAGCAAGGATTGTACCTTAACAGTTTGTTTTATGGGCCACCTCTTGTGTCCCATGGGAGACCAACACAGATCGCTTCTCCTCCCTGTTGGTTAGCTACCAGTAGTACAGCAACTACAGTAGTTTACATCAAGTTCCTTATAATCAAAAAAGTATTTAGGTGTATGCCTTCTAAAGTATATGGCTGCATATGTAAGCAAGCGTTCAATTATGGCCAGAGCTTTGTAATCATTTAGGCTAAGGCCTGCAAGATCCAGGGCACAGGCAGCTATGCAGGCAGCAGAAGGATTTGCTTTCTGCGGCTCTTCACAAACTGTAAGATTTCTGCAACTGGGAAGTCTCCTGCACACTCCCTGACTAGCTCTAGTTCTAGACTGCGAGTAAATAAATGTGTAGAAGGTTTTTCCCAGGAGTAGATATTACACTGGTGCTAATGAGGGGATAAAACCCATTTAGCTCCACTCTTCCCCTTGTGAATCCATGCTTTTGTAGGTTTGCCCAGACTTCATGCCAGTGATTGCTCCTTCACCAGGAAGGGAGCTTGAAAGGAACTTGGAGTGTGGTGTAGGGTCATTGACTGATGAGAAGAAAAATTTTGTA
Source organism: Nipponia nippon (assembly GCF_047370975.1). NCBI lineage: Eukaryota > Metazoa > Chordata > Aves > Pelecaniformes > Threskiornithidae > Nipponia > Nipponia nippon. The sequence continues at coordinate 19,888,783 of NW_028262391.1, forward strand.
GCTAATCATAATGCAGTTTAATTGGCAGAAGCGAAGAGGAGGGTCCAGACCCATGTGCATAGCCACATCTTTCAGCACACTTTAGGCTACTAGTTCGTTTTGGATCACAATTTGAATGTGTGTGATGACCAAGAAAAAAAGTGTTTTCCAAAGCATTCATCACAAGCCTAATTTGGTCTCATGTAAGTCAATAATGAATTCTTGGATTTCTGTCAACCGCAGCAAAGTTAAGCCAATGCTAAACAGTTTTGAAAAACTCACCCAAAAATCTTACTCAGCCATTCAATTCCCATTAAGGATCTGCCTGTATAAATGCGCAAGCAATGCAGATACACAGTTCCAACATGCAATTGCTCTCTGCACAAACAGGACAGAGTGGTTTACATGCAGTTAGCAAAATGGACACATCCCTGATCCTTTTACAAATAGACATTTGATTTCTTTCCATGAGGCATTCAAGTGTGTGCTCAGCACATATATAAGCCATTGCCCGCATATTTTTGCAGAGGGTAAGAGGGCTAGAATAAAACATTTTTGTTGTTAGATGACTTTTCTTGTTTATGAAGACATCTTCTCCAACTGTGCAACCTTAAAGACGAAAGAAGGCTCTAGTTCACAGAAAAGCTTTGTGCTTTAAGATTATCTTGAAAGTTACTCAGTATTTTGTTGCTCTAAATGATTATGCCAGCTGCAAACCATAAAGATTAAATATATGATCCTAGCCTGAGCAGAGGCTAATCTCCCACAAAGGGAGATGAGCCAAAGACTACATCAACTGAAGTAGGGATTTCATTATTACTCCTCAGTTTTATAAGGAAGGTGTTCATATACGTCCTGGCAGAAGGACAGACAGATGAGGAAGGATGATACATCCATGCTCTGTCATGGGAATTTTGGATGAACTGCATGATTTATCTAATTTTTTTTAACTAACAGGAAAGGAAAACTTGATTAAGAGGATGTTGAAAATCAGACAAGCAACTTTTTACAGAAGGGTTGATGACTTTTTCAAATTACTTCAATAGAAATCATCACAGCTATTAATATTTAATAGATAAGTAAGAGCTCTTTAGAAATAAATAGAGAAAACAGAAGGAAGCAATTGTATATTTAAAGTAGAAATTAGTTATCTGTCTGTAAGGCGTCCCTGAGGACCTGTGCACTTCTCCTTGGTGACCAACATTCAATTTCTCACCTGTGAGTTTACCCTAACATTTTCACACCAGAGGGGAACTGCATTTCTTGCTCAGTGCTTGAGCGGCTGCTTCCTCCTTGGTCCCAAGCTGGGGCTGCTTGTCAGGAGAGCTCTGCCAGCCAGCTGTGTCTCAGTGGCTCTCCGGACACACCAGGAGGAGAGCTCTGGTTTTCAGCTCCCAACCCATTTTTCAATATGCAGCAGAAGTTTGCTGCCATTCAACTGAGCCGCCTTCCTCTGCTACCACTGTACCATGTATGCTTTGTAAACATTTTCAATCATCATAGCTATAAAAAAGCGAAGCTTTATAATAACAAAATACTTATTTGTCTCCTTAAGTGCTTGTCTGTAATTCAGTTTAATGATGCTGCACTTTCTTGTGGTCTCTCATTGCCTAGAGGGTATTTTGTATTGATTAAGTCATTGTGTAGGTCTCAGTAACAACCAACCACATAAAACACAGACTGAAAGAGGAAAAGCCTTCCTCAGGTGGAAAAACACATTTATCAGAGTAATGAAAGCTTTGATTCAGAGAATCATTTAGAGGAAACACAAAAAAGAAAGAATTTCAGTGCTTATATAGAAACCTTCATGGAGAGGATAGAGAAATACCCACTCAGGTGGTTGTTCTCTGTCCTTTCCTAAACAAGCTGACCAGTCCCATCATAGAATATGAAATATTTCTTTATATGCACTCTGTCAAGTCCCAGTGAGTATGTATAATATATGCAACTTATCTAAATTCCAAAATAATGTTTTTGTCCCAGTTGTAGTTATTAACAAATATTAACTCAAATTTATTTTCAGAGGAAGTAAGATATAGGTAATTAATAATCAAATGTTATGTGATAAATGGCAAAAAGTGATCCAATCAAACTATTATGCTTATATATTTAATCAATGATCTGAGAAATAGGACCTTTCATTTGTATTGCTGTGACTAAAAATAAAATATTCAAAGCGACCTCTGAATACTTTAAATGGGCAAGAGTTATGAAATTTCTTCCGTTCCAGCTCCAATATAAAGAAAACTCTTTCAATCCTGTAGAATTTTTTCCGAGAGAACAAATTTTCTAACGCGCTTAGGGCAGTCATGTAAGAAAAAGGTAATGAAAAAAATATGTAAGGAGTCCCAGCAAAATATTTGGACACCATCACCGAAGAGCCCTTCAGGTTCCCTCCTCCCCACAGGGACCAGTCCCCATGCCTGACCGCCGGGCTCCCCACAGTGAGCATGGGAGCACAGGCATCTCTGATGGGATGCAGGACGCCAGGCAGGGAGCCGCCTTGCACAACGAGAAGGAAGCAATATAGACAGAAAGCCTCAGGAAAAGTCTTCTGTTACTGCCTCTCCTGTACAAGTTTGCAGGCTGGTGCTCTTCACTAAAAAGCAGTGGCAATTTCAGCTTTCCCTTCTTTGATAGTGATTTCTTGAAGCAAGCTGTGACTGACAAATAAAAATATTCCTTAAATCACATTGGTGTCCTCTTCTAATATCACTGTCACCCTGTAACTTTCCACCTTCTGCAACTTCGTATAAAATGTAAACCAACAGGCGATATTGTGAGTTCCTCTCACCCATGAGGGAAGATTATGACTGGCTTTTACTTGACGACATTGGCTTCTAGATATCTTTTTTTTTTCCCCCTTCAAAAGCAGAAATTTTGCTGGAAGACACTACGCACACTATGTAGAAATTCAGGAACTGTGGAAACCTTCTGCTAAGAACTTCATCATGCATGATGGCACCATGCGGGTCTTCAGCCTAAGCTTTGGGGTCTCTTGATTGGAACCCCAACATAGAGCAACTCCCAAACTGAGTGCTGGCTCTTAAGTAAGAAGTAAAGCCTCCCTCTTTAATTCAGTCTCTTTTTAATTGGCCAGTGTTCACACTCACTAGCGAGTAGCCTCAAAGCAGTCATAACCAAGGGACTTTCTAAGGATTTCTCACTGGAAATAACATCTTGTGCTGATTTATAGCTCTCACACTATTAATGACCCGATTGGCACAAACTGAAAAAGTGGTATTTAGAATTGCTTTTGGACAATGTGTAAGTTACTGATTTCTTATGCACTAAGATGGATGTGCTTTTTGTGCAGCGCAGAGCTACAGACAAGCAAAGCTAATTTTTATGGCCATGCCATTTTCTTACTGACATTCATATGCAACACTTATCATATGGTAATATACATGAAGGACCACAGAACAAGCAAAATAAGACTTATAATTTGAATTATGTTGGAAATAACTCTATAGATGGTTTCTGCAGAAGAGCAATCTAGCATTAATTGCCTCAGCCGTACAAAAGGAACTATAGTCTTTATTTAAGGCCTAGAATTCTCTTTTTTCAGAAGATACATAGGTCTGGAAACATATTTGTGTTTGTAACTGTAATAATCCCATTAGAGAGATTTTGTGACTGGTTTTATGCTTCAAGTTAAAATCACAGTAAGTATTTAGAGGATCTGTGCCTAAGGCAGGCGTCAATATTGAAAGAAAAAAGCTGGTTAATACACATCAGCTTTTTTTTTTTTTTAAGAATGATACCATTTTCTGTCTTATCTTTTGCTGGAAATTGCAGGAACTGAAAATTCAATTTTGTTTTTAATAAATAATTCATTGCTCTTCTGATGTTTTACACTTTTTCTGTGAAATCACTAGAACTGGGAATTTCTCCCTGTGCATTTTCTGTCTTTTTTCACAGAGGCCTGATGAGGAGGAATAAATGCTGTAAAAAAATTGTCACTGGCCGCTGCATTTAAAAATTTAATTTCAGTAGCAGACTTTGCCTCTTTGTTATCCATTTGCAGACATCGAAGTAATACTTAAATATATCTATAGCAAACACTTTAAATGAATCAATTAAACAGATTCCTGAAATAAAAGCTACCTTTGTAAGAGTTCCAGAATTTTTGAATGCATTTCTTCTATTCAAGCTACTAGCAATAAATACAATATTTATATAAAAATATTACATAGAACATTAATACTACAGCACTAGTAAAAGCGCTTGAAATAATTTATGGCAGATAAACAGCACTTCAGACATTTTCTTTGGCAATCTTTAATAAACCATGAACTCCAGGATCACTACAAGCCTTCACAACTGATGTACAATACTACATAGTGTTGTAGCTCATCCACAAGAGAATAAGGTTTCCCCATTCCATGTCTCTTGGGCTGAACCAGATGAGAGAGGAACAGTTTAAGTAAACAACTTTCAACTTATAGCTATTCAGCAGTGCAATCCAGGGCTTGTGGGTATGAATCATTGATACTGACCCACAGGGGTGCTATCTGGTGTAAGTTTAGTGTGGAATCAACAACCAGCAGCTTGCCTGTGACCATACATTCAATGTGTTTTCCAGATTTTAAGAATATAAGCTCTATAATTTGAGGCTAAGAGTCATAACCAAGATTAACACTTTGCTCCAAAGGAGGTAGCATAGGTACATAAATTCAAAAATCCAAAATAATCTCATGTAACCTATGTAGATAGCTGAGACACTAGACACAGCTTCTCTGGTGACATTTTCTGTTCATACTTAAAATTCAGATACTGTACAGCACAAGAAATGCCAGTGTCTTCACAGTGTCTGATTCGTATCCTATGTAGGATTCACAGACTAGGTAATTACGTTTTGCTAGGTGCACAGTGTGGTGGTGGTGGCTGCTGAAAACAGCATGAGATACCAAAAATATATCGGTCTTAGAGAGGAGCTGCAGGATGTTTCCCCCCCAAAAAAAAAGAAAGAAAAAAAAAAGAAAAAAAGAAAAAGAAAAAAAGAAAAAAGAAAAAAAAAAGAAAAAAAGAAAAAAGACTATAAGCCAATCTCATACTTTTTGGGAACCTGACTCAGAATTTGAATACTTTGATTTGACATTAATGCTTAACTTCAGCTTTACAAAACAGTCTTCATGTTAATGTCTAAGTCTTCGTATTTTCCATATGAAATTGGCAGGCTTACACATTTTTTAGGGGCTGTAGTTTTATGACTGGTCAATACAAGTTTGTGAAGACCATAAACACAAGTCCTTTCTAACTATCATGAATAAACCTTTTTCTCACACCATTTCTGGATCATGACCCACTTGTTGGATTTCCACGTCTAAAGTGAAGGAGGCTAATATTTATATTTAGAGCACATTTATGTTCAAACCATGCCGAAGTTGATGAGCTTTTATCAGCACTGCTGTACTTTGGTATCAGCACTGTGCTGAGGGCTCTTACATTGGGTTCAGACCAACATGCATCTTGAGCTTCTCTGACTCCCACCCGAGAGCAAAATGTTTAGTTTCTTCCAAATTTAAACATAAACTGTGGTTGATGCTTGCTGCTGGCAGAAATGAGAAAAACAGATTTAGAAAGGAGAGTACAGAGATTTAAACCTTGCTGGGTAATGGTCTTATTGCAGCTGCCCTGACTTTTGCTTTCAGCTCTCACTACATGGCTCCTTTCTCAGCTGCCTGTGGACAAATGGCAACGTCCTTGCAGTGCACCCACCTTCCTGACAAGACTCTGGCATGGCTGGGCATTGAATAGATGTCACGAGCCCCTGTCCCAGACCAGGCTTGCCTGATCCCCTGTGTTGGATTCACTCATAGTCCTCCCTAAGTCTGCCTTCCTTGGGAGGATTAGCAGGTGTAAAGAGACAAGTACTATGATATCTGTAGATACCCACAATGTGAGTTCAGAGTGCAATTGTTAGGGTTGCAGCTAATAGACAGTCTGTTGGATCCCTTTGTGATGCTCTGCAAAGGGTTTCTCCTGCCTCCTCATCTGCAGAGCTTCTGCAGAAGCTTGCTTTCCCCAGAGCTCCCCAGGTATGCCCAGCTCTCCAGAGGCTTTCTGTGATGTTTAATATTCACATTGCTAGAAGAGAAAGAGAGAAAGTTTCTGTACTACTCCCTAGTCTCTTGAGATAGGAAATAAGTATAACCAAGCAGTTTTCTCTGACATTTACTTAAGGCTACAGCAGAAGGGATGACATGAACAGAGTCCTCTGAGGACAGGAGTGGAGCGTGGTGCCCGGTGACCCTCAGGTACCTCATTTACCTGAAGAATTGTCTCTGGTAAAGACTCCATGTGTTACTTCCTTTGTCTGCTGAAAGCAGATGACTTAACAAGGTTGTATCACAAGGTCAATTGGTCATAGAGAGAGTTCAACCAGCTACATCCATACACTTTGCAAGTAACAGAAAGACAGCCTCCAGAGGACAATGAAAACAGAGGACTGAAAATAAGCCTGAGGGTTGCTTTGTGTTTCATAGCTTGCTCTGTGACCAGAAACCGTTACCCATGCTTAGTGCTTCTCTTGGAAGCTTAGTAACAAGAGGCAGTCCCTCATCATCAAAAGTTGCCAGCCCCCTCCACCTCTGAGCCAAGACGAGCACCCCTGAGAGCCAGCCAGGCAGAGCTGGGACCTTGCTGCCCTTCCCCACGTGGCCGTGGGAGCACCACCATGGCCACTGTTCTAGAGCCTGGATATTCTTCATCCCAAATACAGATTCATTAAATAAACACCCTGCAAAATTATTCTCTCACCAACATGCAATTTTCTTCTGCCTTCCACCTCCATATAGGAAGATTTCAATAGATACTGATGACATTTTATGTCAGATTTAAAAAGAGAAAAAAAATGACAGAATAATATTGAAAGTCATCTCCAGCATGACTGAATTATAGAATATTTAGCTTTTGACAACTGCTTATTGGTACATAAAGAGTGGCTTTCATCTAAAATATAGCCCTGTGTTATCCCCAGCAGAAAATTAATCTCATTTAATATTTGCTTTTTTTCACAGAGCAAATAAATACTCTGTACTAAACTATCCTGTTTTAGGGAGACTGTAAGGCAAGAGAGCGCAGCCTGCACAAATATTTGTGGTGTTTTGTCACCAAAAATTTGAGGGGGTGGAAGAGAAGGAAAAGGGTGGAGGGACCTCCTGATCCCTGAGCGCTCCTAGATATCGGTAGTTCCTGACAAAGCCTAAATGAAGCTTAGTAGGGAAGGACACAAGCAAGCCACTGTAAATAGATTATTTTAAATATAATTTATATTTTTTTAAAAAATCTAGTAACTTCAGTATCATGCTTTCTGAGATGCATAATACATAGCAACCAAAAGGTTGTATCTTTACTTGCACCCTAAGTAGCTCGAACTGAAATGAAATCAGTCTGAAAAGAAAGATTATATAATAAAATAATTGAGAAATACCATTATAAACACCATGTGGCATTTGCAGGCATTCGAGAACCTTTGATTTACCAGTCCCAGCTGTTAATGGTAAAGTAGGAATTTGCTCTGTCCTTAATCAATCTAAAGTTAATAAGGCCCCAATATCACTTCATGCCTACCCATTCTTGAATCTACACGGGGTTTACTTGTCTTTGGGGTGAGGGGAGAAATTGCACAGCCTAACATGCAACTCTGCCAAAACCCTGTGATGAGCCCATTGCTATGAACCAGTTAATAAGGTAATTCTAGAAGCCCAAGTTTGTTTCCGTAGCTACATAACATTACACAAACATTTTGGTTGCAATTTTGTGGCAATGGTTTCACAGTTATTTGATTAAAATGCAGTGCCTTGCTGCTTTGAGCCTGGGAGTGTCTGATATCAGTGAAAGCTCTTTAGAAGTGCTACAATTTAAAATTACAGCTTACCCTGTTTGAAAGAATATTTTTAGTCTATTTATTCAGAGTATAAATATAGTTCTATACATCACTGGTTTAATGTCTGTGTCTTGAGCTGGTCAGAAAGACACTTTACCCAGCACCAGACAAAGGTCAACAAATGGGTATCTTTTTTTTTTTTTTCCTTCCTTTCTTTTTTTGTAAAGCAGCATTAAGTGCTATAGAAAGCAAAGTATCTTGTTGGCAAAGGCTGCACATCTAACCCCTTTACTGCAGTGACCTACTTATAGGAAATACTCCTATTGAAAAAGGCTTTTTCCAAGATCTAGAATTTCAAACAAAAATGTATCTAAAATTAGGCAGAAAGTGTTTAAAGGATCCCTGAGCAAAGATAATCGAAAGAATAAAAGGCGAGAGAAGGGAAATGGTGATGAATCACCATGCAGTCAGGAGGAGTGATGTAGTGCATATTTCTATGAATGGCCATTCTCTGGCTTTATTATCAACAGCTTCATGTGTTATTTATTTCTGATTATTTGTTTGGGTGTCAGGGGGATGTTTGTGCCTGCAAACCCCTGGAAACCAAAGTTTTACGTACATACAAAAGGCACAGTAGCGACAGTGAAGGCAGCCACATCTCTGCTCAGCTGTTGCCCTTGCTCTTGACCTAAAGGGATCCTGCCTTCCACACGACAACCCAACAGCACATATTTAGTTTCTGTGTTAATGTAGCTCTGGGCTTTTCTTGAGCTGGGTTTGCTAGTTGTGCTGAACTGTGACGAATTCTTCAAGGAGCAGTAGGGTTGGGTTGATTTCAGGTTTGATGTGTGCTGGGGGGGGGAATGGGAGAAGAGGTAAAATTTCTTCTAAAATATGGCCTCTGCTAAACGCGTTGCTCTTCCAGTTGGAGCCTACCTCAGTCTTACTGTAACTTACAGGCCTGAGCAAGTAGAAAAGACCACAAAGATTAAGTGGGCTCTGCAGTTCACATATCAGTGGAGTTCCCACCAGAGAAAGAAAGGGAAAAAAACAACAACAACAAAAAACCAACAGAGCCACTTCTGGATGGTGTTTCTCAGCATCTCATTTGGGAGGCACAAAAATCTAGCATCTTCCATATTGTGGACTGTGGATTGAAATGTGTGCATGGGGAGAAATGCATGTAATGTCCCTTTGTTGAGGCAGAGGTGACAGTTAAGTTTTTTGAGGTGAATGTCAATGGGTAGAGGAGCTTGGCAGTCCAGAATCTGAGGAAAGAAGGTGAAATTTCAGCATATATTCTCATGACCAGGAGGTGCAACACAGGCACGCAGATATACATCATGGGACCACCCTGAGAAATTCATGTTGTTTCTAAGGACACACATTTATCAAAGTTCATAATAGCTATTCAGGCACCACCTCTTTTTAAAAACTTTTTAAGACTTAATTTTGGAGGTGATCTTTTTATTGCTAGCTTATACAAATAAGCAATTTGGCTGAGATGGAGCCAGGTTTCGGTGAGGAATATTGTTCTGATTTTATTTTTTTTTTTTCAGTTTTGACTATATATTAACAAAATGCTCCCCGAAAATCATGCACCAGAGCGGCAGGAGAGATTTTGCAAGACATTTCAGTCCTGTTCCCAGTTCGCTATAAGTCTGGGCATGTGTCATGGTCTTTGTATGTCCCAGTTCTTCACTTAAGTGTCTGGTGAATCTCTCTGTCCCATCTATGCAATCTGAGGCTACATTCTTAACATTCAATGTATCATTCAGATGCTGGTGCGACTAAATAGTAGAATTACAAAAAAAAAAAAAAAGAAAAAAAACCCAGATCATATTAGTTTAATCCTTACTTCATTACCTGACCCTTCTTTTATTCCTTTATTTACTCTCTCTATTTCAGAAAATAGAGATTTCTACTTTCTCAAGACTATTAAAATGCAAGGAACGATCTGGAGAAATATTCCTCTCCCCAGGCTGCAGCGCAGAGGCTGTCGATCGCCGTCTCTGCACTTGCCTGGTGTGTGGAATACATATCCACGTCAAGGGGAGTTCCTCCCACAGAACAAAGGTGGAATGCGCAAGTGGGAACAGTGCGGGGCGCTGCCGAAAAAAAGGGGGCTGCTCTTGTTCGGCAGATGAAGGATAAATACAGTCTCCATTGCAGTCAGAAGAATGGTGTGACGTAAGCAGTTTTCCTGTTGATTTTTATCTCACCCTAAGGAAACCATTGAAAAAAAACCCAAAATGCATAGCATATAAAATAAAAATAGTGAGAAAGTCATTTCACATTCCAGTGAGGTACGCAGGAGCCCCAAGAACAGGACACTCGTTTCTGTGTTGCTTGTATGGCTTTGTGTCCCCTGAGCACTCTAAATCAAATTCACAGTATCTGCAGGCTGTGACGGGACTCCCCTAAACACTGCAGTTCTCACAACACAAAACCTGTGAGCTTCAGTATGCAGACAGCCCTTTCTGAATTCTGCTCATGGAAGCTGGGTGGATTTTACTGTGTTCTCAGCCACCAGCTGTCCTTCTTCATTTCTTTGTGAATTATTATGGACAAAATAAGAAATATATACTTTAACCTGGACTTTTACAAATCTGTATGAACCATATTGCTTAGTAAGAGAAGTAAAACTTGTTAGCAATTTCCCCAAGTGCTTTTGTATTTTTTAATTGCTACTAGGTTAAACACAATTATTCATTACTGTTTTTATATAATTTGAAGTCTTAGGACTACCTAAGACTATAGTAGTCTGCATCCTACTCCCCCAATAAAAATGCCATTTCTTACTTACAGGGCAGAAATACAATAGACAGATGACAATGTGATCACTGCCTAACATATCACCTACCCCACAGCAAGGATTGCACCTGGAAAGTGTTTATTACAGCCAGAAAGACAGCCCTAAGACATTTTAGGATGTGACTCATGATAATGACTAATAGAAAGTTACTTTACTCATAAATCTGCTCTGTCCCTAATCTATCTGTTATTCTTGTTCTTACAAAAGGCAAAACAATTTGGCAGAATGTTTTTACACAGATATAATACATTTACATGATTGACTCTCCATTCCTGCTGGAAAAGCAAGCCATTATAGCATGAGAATATACTGTAGGAATTCCTTTTTGGATAACATTTTTGCAATGGCAGTTCCAGGTGAGCCATCTAGAGGCAAAAGAAAGATTTTCTTAAGAATACGCCACACTAGTAGTGTAATGAATTCCTCTCAAATAAATATCCTAAAAAAGTCGTAGCATCATATGTACCAAGAGCTGAGAGATTGCCATCTGTTAAATTCATAAACCTCTTACATGCTTTCATTTCCTGTATGCTCACGCTATGAGTTTAACAGTTTCCTCTGCCTTTAAAAATTATTTCTGAGAGTGGTTTGGATTGCTTTATGCTAATGTAGTATCAAGAAAAGCCTATATTAATTATAATAAATAATATACCAATTAAAGGAGGGAGTGTAGAGTTAAAACTTGGAATCTTTTCTTGCTCTTGACTCTCTGTGACACTGGGAAATTCTCTTAACCGGAGTCAGCTTTACCACCCATAAAGTACGGCTCATAATTTTACCATCTTTCTAAAGCACTTTATGATCTTTGGATGAAATACCAAAACACTGCAATAAAGATACACACACAGTAAATACAATGAATGGCCACATTTTGCCTCTACTTCCCTCTTGCTTAATCCTATTAAAATCAGAACTACATGGTGCATAAATCAGAGCAGAGCAAGCAGCCTTTTTTGCACTTAGCAGTAGCAGCATCACAACACAGCTTATGAAAGGAGGATAAAAGTCACCAATCTAAAACACAGCTGGGGTGATCTTAGAATAGGGGTGCACCTGGTGCACCCTGTAGGAGAGTTTAGAGTGGGTAATCATCAAAGGCTTATTTACTGTTAAAATTACTAAATTCCTTTGAAAACATTTCTATTCACACAAAATTTCCTTGTGCCATCTAACTGAACCCTACTGAAATGTAAGATTTTCTTCTCAACGTGCTGGCTAAAGTAATGTAGCCAAAAGCCTGACCTCTACTGCAGGCCCAGCACTTGCAGCTGATTACAGGGTGCAATGTCAGCAGGCCTGCCTAGGCTGTGAAGTGGGAGGTGTAGCTTCAGCCCCAGGGACTCAGAGTCCCAAATCCAGCTGAGACTACCCTGATTTAGAAATTGCTGGTGTCCAGTGCAGCCACAGCTACACCAACTACTAAAAGAAGACACAGATGCTCTGCCTTTGTACCAATTAGAGCAATTGCAACGGGAAACAGAAGTGAAAAACCTCACTTAGCGGCATTGTTCCAAGCCCACACATGGGATCTCTGCTACACACACAATCACCCTTGGGAGTTGGAAGAGCCCTTCTTGGACTACCAACAAGGCCAGAATGACCATTTAAAAAAAAATCTGTATGAAGCCTGGGCTGTAATCTGTTTGCCATTTAGCTTTTCCCTGTAGTATAAAACATGAAACCTACATCAGCATACATCAGGCTGGACACACACTGCCTGTCAATACTGGTGTGTGATGCTGGTCCACCAAGGGTGGAGGTTGTCCACATGGAGGTCATCGTGGTTGGGAGCTTCGGGAAAACAAGGAAGGATGGGGATAAGGAACAGGCTGGTGATCTTCTCTCCCTTCCCCAAGTTCACAGGGCATGTTGGGATAAGCCACTCTGGGAAAACATTGTGTTCTTGTCAAAAAAATAAATGAAATAGATGAGGGCAAGGAGCCAACAGAGCGATGGTTCCCACTGGGGCAGGAATGAATCAGAAAATGTCTTCTAGCCTGGAAACAAAGGCTTTTCACGTGGCATGATGCTGTGCATGGAAGGGGGTAGTAAGGATGCACAGAACAAAGGTGAAAGATGGAGGACTGCTTGTACATCAGCCCATGCGTGGGTCACTACCCTGTGCTGTACAGTAACAGCTACCAAAGTCAGGATACAAGAGCACATGGAATTCTGCCTGATCCTCTCCTGCAAGAGCTGGCGTTTTACCGGGGCTCCTAGGGACAGGGCTGACCGAGTTCACAAACTCACTATCTTGGCTACTGGGATGTGATTTGGATGAGGACATCTGACTCCATGTCTGTTCCTCTCTGTACCTCCAGCTTTGGCGAGCCGTAGGCAGCCCTCCGCCTGGCTTGCAGCATGCTCCAGATGCACGCCGCTGTCTTCTGTGGAAGGGGCCAGTTGGACTCCAGTCCCCATTTGCTTCGGACAGCTGTGGTCTCCTGTGGCTTCCCTCTCTGACCCAACATCATAAATGCTTGATAATATATTTGAACAGTTCTTCTTTCACCCTTCTCTTAGGAATTACAGAGGATTTTTGTTAACCATTTAAATAGTGCCAATAATTGCCCTCATGTAGTTGGAGATACGTGGTGTCAGCCTACTAGTAATAAAAGTATTCACTGATTTTCCACAGACACAAGCAGGATAAGCCCCATGTATATATCACAGACACTTATTCAGACAGAATAAATAAATTCCATCCTACAGCTGTTTCCTAGGTAACTGAACCAGGACCACAGAGACAGACTGTGCAGCTTAAAGAGTCGAAAAAAACAGAACTGCAGCATTTCTTTAAGTCTCCAAACTTCTGATTTTGTGGGGCTACAAATATGATAGAAATTTTTCAAGAATGAAATATGCAACTGCAAAATACACGCCTATTCTCACGCAGACAAAACACGTGATCCCAAGAGTCCTTTGATATATCACTTCTATAAGCCACTGAGAACAACCTTGACTATGCTTGGATTTCTGCCAGTGCCCAAACCCCTGGACAGCCGCAGAGAGCAGTCACCAAAAATTGTGTGGTTGTAAGTGTTTCTCAAATGTGCAACCTAGCCACCTTAGGCAAACAGGCTTAATATGTAAGCTGAGAGGAAGTCAGCCCTGTACAAGGGACTGGTGAAATTTCTGCTCTCTTCAAGCAATGCAAGGGCTCCCTATTGTTAAGAAGCTGGAAGGTCCCAGCGGATGGAACCACTTTGCATCAGCAAGGTGTGAACAAAATTTTTCCTTAGTGAAACTGTCTGCACCCACAATGCAGACATGCTGCAGGAAAATGCGATCAGATCCTTTGAAGCCCTGTTCTGCCTTATTTTTTCCATGACAGACTGCTGTATATTCTTCTCAATCATATACTTATCAGTGGATGTGACTATCCATGCTTTCAGCAAACTTCAGAGTCTGTTTTTGTGGGACATAACACCTTTTTACATATTTGCATCTCCACTGGATAACTACACTTGCTGATGGCTGATTTTCGTGTGCGTTGCTTCTTTTTGCCACCCAGAGCAGCCTGGGTGCCTTACCACACTGGGATGGTTCCTGGGCCTATGTGCTGACTGCCAGCCTGGGGAGCAGGCAGCAGCGCCTGCCTTCCTCAGGGATGGAGGGAGATCCTTCAGCTGAGCACTCCCTTCCTGTGCCCACCAAGAAGGGGCAACAGTTCATGCAAAGGGCTCTGCTGTCACGCTGGTGACTTGGGCGGGTGGGGGGGAACCAAACACCAAACCCCCACAGTCTTTGGCAGGGAAATAGGCAGATGCATCTTTGCACCTGCAACAACAACAAAGGGAGAGCAGTTGTGAAAAATGTATGTAGCGAGACAAAGGTAAAATTATTTGGCTTCCCACAGTGCAAAAGTCTGAAGTACTTTCTGTTAGGACTTTGCATTCAGCTAAGAAAATTAGAGAAAATAAAATAGATTGTGCTGGGTATACCCTCATTTAATCTATGGAAAGAGTAATATGCAAGTAATCAGCTGCTAAGTGATGTTTGTGACATTGTAATAATTGCTTCCAAATATATATTGTGCTGGTTGAAATAAATGTATTTGTTTTGTTGTGCAGAGCTATACAACAGTATTTCTGCCTTATGAAGCAGCACCTCTTTATGGATTAGAATCACTATGTGTTACTCTAAAGACAAAAGCCTGATAAATAAATATTTAACTAAACTGTTTTGGTAGCTGTAAGGCCATGGAAGGGCAAATATATTTGATCATCATTAGAACTGAAGTGATGTAGTTTTCATCTCCTAAGTGAGCATCAAACACTCTGAAGAATCAAATTCAGTAATTTTAGTAAAAAAAAAAAAAAAAGTAAAAAGAATGCCTTCTTCAGTTGTGCTAATACATCTAGCTATTTTTTTAGAACACTCAAAATGTGCATACCAGTGTGGGGAAGGAAAGTTTTTAAGTAGTGACACCAAGGCAAACTCATATTCCTGTTTAAAAGGGTCAGAGGATCATAAATGCCAGTGAGGAAAAGAGAGGTCTTCTGTTTTCATGATGAATTACATGCAATTTTTAAAAAAGGAATTACAATATGTGCTTATCCACCCAGAAACTCGAGTTCACAGACTGAATTTCAGGAAACATGGTGCCAGCTTTTCACTGAATTACATTTGTGTGGTCCTAGTAAAGGTAATGGGGTTATATGAGGTGAAAGTCCATGCAAAAATGGGCTCAGCCAGACTCTCTAGAGCTATTTAGAAACTGTAAGGCCTGAGTCTGATCTCTTTGGCAGTGATTTGAATTTAGATTATATTAAAGTCTATTGACTTCAGTGGGTGAACCGTGAATGTATGCCTATGTAAACGTAGCTGGAGTCAGATCACCCACAGCTATATCCAGCCTTGCAGCTGTGAAACAGAGTCAAATTCTGATAATATGGGTTCAATGCTTTTGGCCCGTTTCACTTCCATATGCAAATGCTCAGTCTGGAAGGAAACAAGCTCCCATCTTGTCTGCTTCCTGTTTCAACTCAACAACTCTGAAAATTGCTTAGTCTGGCCTCTTGCAGTTCACCAGCAAATGGGACATGCAATAGTAACTATTCATGTACATCTCCCAGTAAACCAAGGAAAACAAGTCTTCGGCTGAACTTCAACCAGAACATCCTTAGATGACTGGAGAAAAGCTTAGTTCTACCATTAGTTGCCTGGTCAGAAGCAACAATTAAAGCCAAACAGCAAGCACCCTTTGTCACAAATTCAGAGATCTCATTTCAAAGCCACACACATTTGTCAAGCAAGAAGGCATTTAGTTGCTGTAGTCACTTGCCTGAATGTACCTATTTTAAAATTTGATCACCTACATAAAAGTAAGAATAGGATCACATCGTTTCATTGGCTGCAAGTCATAACCTTTCTTTAAAACTGTGCACTACCTTAAGGTCCTGTGAATACAGCAGGCAGTAAAATCCTGATTTTATTCATATATCACCTAGCTAGGAACAACAGACAGTCTCCTGGGGTGAAGCTCTTTAGTAAGCATGGCAGGTCCAGGATTTTGCAGCCCAGTTCAGCTTTCCCCTGAGTAACAGGGAAGTGCTTGAGGGACAGGCTGGGTACCCAAATCACAGAAGTACACTGCTTTCTCTTTCGACATAGCTGACTGGCACCTGTGGCTCTGGAATTTCAGATGCAAGGGTGCCTAAGTTACTCTGACTTGTTAAAAGGCTAGGGATGCCTCCTCCTGAAAACCGCGTCCTTTATCACAAAGGACATCTAACGTGAACAGAAAGCTGCACTCTGCCAGGGGAGTGCAGCTGATCTGCAGATTGACTGTCTCACATGGGAAGCTGCCTCTGACTGCAGTTTTGCTGGATGCTTCTGATTGCTGGATAGTCTTATTCCTTACAAACACAATTCAAAAGCAACCTGCAGAATTACTAAACCAGTGAATCACTAAGACTAGATGGTCTGAATGTGAAAATACAGAAGGGAATTTAAGAGCAGTCAAGAGAGCCCTAAGGGGTCACACTCAATGCCATGCTGACGATGGACTCCAGAAGAATCTAGCAATACTGCCTGATGAGCTTGCTCATCCAATTTATTGTAACATACAGGTAAACGTACAAGAAAACTACCACTAAGCTTTAGAACAGACATAAGGCCACAATCATGACTAAACCTACGCACACCCACTTAATCCTGTAATACAAACTGCATTACAACTTCCAGGGTATAAAATGAAACATATCCATGACTTGGCTTATTTTCCATTCAATCTTATTTCTCCCACACCTGTAATTAACATTACACTGAAGCACAACCAACTGCCTCCAACTTCTACCAGACTGCTCCTATCTCAGAATACACACTGGGAGCTCCCCTTGTTTGAAATAACATCCAAAACCAAAGTAGTTCACCGTGGTCCCAAAGAGCCAATGGAAAGACCATAAGGCAGCTTGAACCAGCCTCTCCCTTTAACTAATACAGACCACTGGCAGAAGAGGATTTTTCCCATATTATGGATACTACTGTGTTTAGTACATCAGAATGTATTACCACCTCAGGCTCAGTGCAGAGTCTAAAGGATAGCATATAAGGAATTAAGGCTCATCCATCCTTTCTCTCCATCAGCTCTGTGAACCTGGAAGGATTTTTGTTCTCTTGCTTTTGGTTGCTTGTTAATTTGCTTCAGTCATTCTCTTCTGGCTCTCTTCTAGCCTAGCAGACTTTTTTTTTATACGAGTCTGAGAGTGAATTGAAAATATGAATCAGAAGGAAGGACTTTAGCTCTGTTAAGTTCACAAGCTCCACCATTTATGCACACTTAGAGAGTACAAAATGTATACAATTTGAAAGGAAGTAAGCCCCAAGTAATTAATGTCAAAAGCTGTAATTATCAGTGTTTTTTTTTCCCCAGACTCTTAAGAAATCATTTCAATGACTGCTTTGTTATTATGGAAACCACTTAATATGAAACACCTCAGGTTAGAAATGTTAATAGCAGATGAGCTTATGTGATCACAGACGGTCTTCTAGTGATGGATCAATGGAAGTGGTGTAACTGGCAGGCAGGCATCAGCTCAGGGTTGTTTTTTTTATTTTAGAGATATTTCTTGCAGAATCTAGCAAAGTTCTAAATTTCATTTTCATATAAAATTAAATGACTGAAGCAGCAGTTGGTCTTGGTAACAAATACAGAAAGGCTCATAATTTCTCACTGTACAGCTGAAACAAAATGCGCCCCCATTTCTCACTCCAGCATACACTTTAACTTTGTAGAAATGACAGGCAGTTTGTACACATCACTTAGTTTTGGTGACTGTGGTTCTTCTCTGCTCCCTTCCTCCTTTTCCTTGATCCACTTCAAATCTCACTTTTAAGAAAACAAAGTTAAATTTAATTTAAAATGACCAGTGGTATTACCCAAATTGCCCTTACTTTGTTGAAAGGTCAGTGAACCATCCTGCCGGACTAGGCTTTCAAGTCTCTAAAGAAAACTAGTGCGATTTAGGTGCTACAAGCCCAATACCAATATTTTGCGTATCTCTAACTATGAGAGACTGTTCTCTGGCTTCATTTCCACAGAGGGTGCATTAGGCATCAAGCCTTTTTGGCATGGATAGCTCAATGCACTGAGCTAGATCAATGCTTCAGGGCCCACTTCAGAGCAGGTACTCTGCTTGACTTGCTGGTGTGTAGGCTTTCAAAGATAACGGAACTAGATGAAATGAAAAATTATGAATAAACGTTAGAGTCTACTAGAAGTGCAGTTAGCTGATAACATGGAAGATTATACAGGCAGGACATGGTTGTTACACTCACTTGAAGGTATAAACTGTGGTATCCTCATTTTAACTTTAAAGTATGAAAATAAGAGACAAAAGGCACTCGGTGTTTGCCTCACAATGATAAATCACAAATTTGTAGGACACGTGTTATTTTTCCTAGGCCAAATTCTGTATTTTTTATGATACTCAGAAGTATCTGCAGGTTCTCAGTGGGGAGAGCAAATGTCTTGTACACCCTATAAGGTTACCAAAACCTAACGATCCCCCTTAATGTTTGAAGATGGAGTAGAGGAGAATGTGTTGGCTCCATCTTGGCAAAATAGGGAGTCTTCAGCTACCATACCAGAACCATCTGCATCACTAGTCCTCTGTGCCCCAGGCTAAGAAATGACTTTTCCCCTTGCATTATATAATCATTAAAAGCAACCATTTAATTAATTTATTGTAATGACAAGCAACCCTGACATCGAACCCATCAGGGAACTGCACAAGCAATTAAAAATACAATCCTGCAGAAGGCGTCATGAAACTGATAACATAAAATGAAATAAGTTATTAAAGTTCTACTTAGAAGTCTTATGAACCTATAAATATATAGTGCTGGAATATATGACTCCCAAAGGTAGATAGCTAGTGCTGAAATATGCTGAAAAATAAGGTATATAGTGAGAAACAAGGGACATAGGTTTTACTCCATAGGTCGGAATAACCCTTTGCAAAATGGATTATGCAAAAATGTCTCACATGCTAATAATAAGAAATTCTTTGCTCTCAGGGATGGCATATTCCTGGGATTGAGGCTGTGTGTCCACACTTTGATATTTCCAGAACCAGAGAATTGTATTGTATGTGCTGATTCTGCAATAAAAAGGCTAGCAATATTGTTAACTGACTTCCCCTCCCAATTTCTCTTGGTAATACAGTAATTTTTCCACCTCTAAGATTATATTACCTGCCAACACAACCACAAATGGCCTGGAAAAGAAGGGAATTTTATTGCACTGCTTTAGGCCATGTCTACATTGGGTTGTTGAACCACTTTAACTGTGGTTAGCTTGCATTAAAGTAGCTGGTGCATACATCAGACTGGTTTTCAAAGTGATTTAGTACCTCAGGCTACACTAAGCATCCCTCCTTAGAGCAGACATTAATCCGTTTTGCAGGGAGCCTCTTTCCTGTGGAGTTCATGTGGCCCTAGCTGCTCTGCTGCCACAAGCCCTTTACTTACTAACTTGCTCTGTACTAAGTTCCCTTGATATTTCTATGTCTCCAGTGTGTTGAGGTTGCCTCGGCTAGAAGCACTTTCTGTTTAATTATCAGTAGCCCTACAGACATCAACATATCAAGTTTCTATATCTGCTGTAGGACACATGTATCTCTTTGGGTTTCTTCATGGATCCATGCATAGTTCTTAGACCTGACTGCACTTGCCAAAGACACATAGTCAGCCTCACCACAGTAAGATAACCCACTGTGTAGATGCTTTCAGGGAATTGCTAGAGCAGAAAGGCAAAAGACTGACCAAAGCTCGACTCAAGGCTGAGTCAAAGCAAAGGACTCTGGAAAAAGTGCTGTAATACAAAAGGCTAAACACAAGCAAAGCTCCTAGACATGAGATGATTGTATTTTTGTACCCAAGACACAGACGAAGCCAAAACTAACATGGTGCATATTGTCAGCAGCAGCACTGTGATATGTACCCACAATAGAACTGGCAAGCTCTGGGAAACCACTGAGAGCACCCAGCACCCCATGCATACGTGAGGTCTGACCTGGAGGAGAATTACAGGGTGGCTGAGACTCAGCAGATGTGGTGGAGACACACAGAGCCCCAGAAGGACAGCCACACTGAAACACAAACTCAACAGCCAGCTAAAAACCACTGCTGGGACTTGCCAACAAGTAGGATGTGCTATATTGTTACAGAAGTGCCCATGGGAATTTCAAAAAGTGTTGGGTTTTTGTGTTTCAAGCTACATTGCAGAAGATAGCCTCCTTCCACCTGCCTTTTAAGCCCACTCACAGAGACACCACCTTTGTCCTTTTGTACACGATATTGATGGCTTTCCTCTCACTGTCTCTCCCCTGCTCCAAAGACTGGGTCCTTCCTCCTCCCAAATCCTATCCCCACATTAAAAACATTGACGCTTTTAGTTTCTGATTTAGGGTACATTTTTGTATTTAGGGCTTCATCGTCCTCACACAACAGAATACAACGTCTCCGAGAGGAGTGCAGCTATGCAGAAGCAAGATGAGCGAATGGGCAGGACTCAGCCCTTGCATCGCAGCACCCTCAGTCTGAGGAGTTGGTGGTGAAGCCCTTGCTCTGCACAGCAGCTGAGGGGTGAGTGGCCGCCAAGAGATGCTGCTGGATTGGGAGCAGCAAAGTATCCTGCCACAGAGGTTGTTGGTTTGGAAAAGGAGGGGGAAGAAAGGAGAACAAAGCCAGAATCCTCCCTGCCCTCCTCCACACAGCAGGGTGAGGGTACAGAGGGGACATGCACCACACCAAATCCTGTCCCGAGCCCAACAACCTCACCACGGCCTCTCGGCACCAGATGAGGAACGCAGTTGCCAAGTAATGCTGTCCTCACTACCCTAGAGCTCTTCAGAACTGGAAGAGTTTTTCAAGTTCTGAGGGTTTGCTTCCTCTTTGCTGTGGTACATGTTCACTGAGTCTTAATGGTTCAGCTATCTATCATTCTTTCTTATTCTCCCTTTGGGACAAACAGGCCAAGCATAACAAGGGAGTTTTTACACTCATAACTGGAGTAAAGCATTGCCAAAGTTTCTACTGATGCTAAGTTTGCTGACAGTCAACAGCTGCATCCAGGAGGAACTGATTCTACTTTCATTAGAATCAACTATAGGACTTCTTCTGCAAATCCCTATGTAAAGCCTGTGAGTATGAGGGCTGTTCACGGCTGTCATGCAGTGACCCTGCACGCTAGCCACAGTCTTTGGGGAAAGGCACTTTTACTGAAGTGAACAGAGGACCAGGACGCGCCATTTGTGTTTCTATGACAGAGAAACAGATTGAAGTTAAAGTTTCAGACAGGGAAATGGCCTGCAAAGCCAGGTGAGCTATGAATAGCCCTTGATTAAAATTCTTGAATTCAGACTGCCTCGACATTCAAATTCCAGATAGAGAAGAGAGCTCTTGATTCTCACTCCAACTCTCTTTCAAGAGAAGAGTCTTTTCCTTTCCAAATACAACAAAAGATAGTAAATTTTATTTAATCCAACCTTTTATATGAATAAAGGAGGGCTATAATTCCTGGGAAAATGAAAATAATATATCACAATGTTGCCTTTGTATTTCTCTTTTATGCTGCAAGTTCTTTCCTTTACTCTTGAATTGGCTATGAGCAAAGGGAGTGAAGAGAGGTGCAAATATAACCTTCAAACCTCTGTATGCGAAAGTACGACTCATTAGCAGTTACTGGGTTATTTGCCTGACAACAAGCATCTAGTGGCAGCTAAGTACCCGGAGTAGGCTGCCTGGCCTCCACGCTGCTGCTCCAGAAAGCTGCGGGTCTGCCTGAGGTCCTCCATTGCATCTCCTCTCCGACCCCCATTCTCAATACCCAAATGTCTCAAACTGCACTGGGTGTTTTCTTTTGTCCAGGGTACCTGAATCAACCCTGCTGCTCCCACTGTTTTTAATTTCTAAACCACAATATATGTCAGTATGCAACACAGTTTCATATTTAGCATTGCATAGTTGAAAAACTTGTCCTGAATAGAGCCACCAAGTACATCTCAACACAGGTCCCTCTTACTCCCTCTTCTGCTATACATTGTGGTCCACGCTGTGAGGCAGCAGTGAAAAATTCAGGGTCTGACTGCCCATCTCTAAGACTGTCTTTGTGGACCTAAGAAAAGGCCAAGCACTGATTTCACATAAGAAAATAATTAAGCTTTGAGCTACCTAGTGTCACGGTATTAAATGTCTTACACATATATCTGTACCAAAGCACAGAACCACTCCAACTGAGTATAAAGTTCTTCAACTAAATATGGATCCTACTGAAACCAAACGTTAAGACTCCCACCAGATGTCAGTGGGCCTGGGGCTTGCTCTATATGGATTGTTAGGAATGCAGTTTTTTAGTTTGGTTTCCTAGGGGAATGGGATTTATGCAATCATGCTGTGTGTAGAAGCATGTCAGTCTGCCCCAGTGACTTTGAACCCACTGGACAGTTTCAAAAGAGAGCCCAAAGATATTGAGTTTCTACGAATTCAGTAAAAGTAAGGAGATGGGTGGCAGAGAGAGACCGTATCAGTACCCAGTGAAGGCTATGTGGCAAACTGAGCTGACCTCACTCCTTGTTACACATCACATAAATCCATGCAGGAGACAAATGTAGGACACCAGATTTCTTTAGTCCTACAACCCACAGAGCAGCTCGATTTTGGTGCTTTTTTGCCGTTCTGTACTTAAGATTCAAGATTAAAATCATTCCGGGTTTGGGTTTTTTTGTGGGTTTGTTGGATTTTTTTGTTTGTTTGTTTTTTAACTAGAAGACAGAGCATGCCAATGGCTGCACAAGCAAGCAGAGGCGTTGCCTCAACAAATGCAAGCAGAGGTCAAACACCAGTCCTCCTGTGACACTATCAGGCTCTCAAATATCCTACCTGCAGAAATAACTGAAAAGTGACTTGAAAGAACACCTTGACTGGTAAGGTATTGCAAAAGTTGAACCTCCCTTTTTCTCATCTGATTCTTGGGCAGTCATTGATGCACTATATTAAATTATTCTCACTTTGCATCTCAGTGACTTTCCCTGGTAAATTGAGAAGAATTTAGTTCCTAAATATTTTTTGAACGTCTTTTATATAAATACAGTAGTCAGTTTCAGCTGTGTGATCCCATGAAAAAGACATATTCCTAGGGGAAGATTTGCAATTTATAGCCCTAATTGTACATTTTCTGTAGCTTTTGTATTGGACTAGCACCGAGATAAGCATGGGGCTTGTCTTGGTCTCCTTGGGCCAAACTCACTGTGGCTAGAAATCCCATGTAATTTATGAATTCAGTGCCCAGGAAAATTTCAGCCTATTAGTTTTTAGATAGAGAAAAACTGTATAAACCTCACATGAATTACGACTACCCTACAACAGAAAAGTTTGTCACTTTTATTTTATTTTCTGCTATGCATCCCTCACACTTGAAGAGCCAATAACCTGTGTTCAGGCAAATGGCCTCTTTTGGGCTATGCTTATAATTTTATTAGAAAAATACAATTATAAAAGTGTCCATTTAAATTCATAGATACTAACGGGTCACTAAAAAGCCTATTTTACACTGGAAAATTACACTGCGCATATTTTTCTGAATAAAGCAGATGATATTCTACAGGCAAATGAATAATTTATTCTGAATTGTACCCCGATAGTAGTGCTTTCACAGTAATTTCTTTCCATGTCAAAATTGTTGGCTAATTTTTGAGAATGTACCATAGTTCTAGGACACCTGAATTCTCAGAACCATCCTTTCCTACTGTGCACAGGCCATTAAATATGAGAGATATTTCTGAATGAGAGATAGCTCAGTCCCAATTAAAGAATGAAAATCTTTAGTAATACTGAACAATTTTATGGATTTTTTTTTTTTTTTGTATTTGCTATGACACACAGTTTCTTGAGGACACTGCCCAGTGTTGATGACTTTCACTGACTTGAGATGAATTCATGCATAAATTAACATATATGCACATACATGTTCGCGTGTGCACACATGCACTCACATGACCTTGAAGTCTTTACTGCATTGCAGTCTGTGGACATTTTTGCATTATCTCCAGCGGCATCAAGATGTCTTTTTTTTTTTTTTTTTTTTTTTTTTTTTTAAGGATTCACTTTTAAACCTAAAAGTGTTTTCTCCATATTTATTTCTTCTAGGATCAAGTGCTCTACTTCTGACAAACATAAAGCAGTTGCCAGTCTCAACAAGAGTTATATCCTTAATAACTATAAAGGTGTCTTCCCTATATTACCTATATTATAAAAGGCTAGCTGTTATTGTGAAACAATTGGGTTTTTTTTAGCAAATTATATACAGTAATCTGGTACTTTGAAGTAATATTGCTTTATAAAGTGGAACAGCTATTTCCTGACAGATGCCAGGAAAGGCAAGAGAAAAAGTATAAAGAAATTTATAAACAGTGTATATCATAAAAAGTTTTAAAATTAGAGTTTATCTTACTCTGGGAAGAACAATTGTGATTACAGCAATTATACAGTAACTGCAAACCATGTTATTTTAATAACGTTATTGCCTGCCTTCAAGTGAGGTGTTGCTGATACCATGACACGATCAACCAGGCTTGTTAGGGGAAAATTCTATATAACAAGTCAGAATTTTACCAACAGAGCATCACTCTCTCTCAGTCTTCCAGAGACAATTTATACCAGTTGCAACTACCAGTCCTTAAATACCTTCCATATTCACTGGGAGGAATGATAACCTTGAAACAGAAGAGATCTGGGTGATTTGACAGCTGTAGCAAGACACAATGTGATCAAGATTCCCCAACAGTGAAGTTAAAATATTTTAATGGAACTACAATAGTTGAGCAAGGAGGCATACAGTACTCATGGGTAGAGAGAGAGGATATTCAGGGTCCTTATATCTGTCATAACACACTAACAGGGACCCATCAGTACACTATAGCCAATTTAATTTAGTTTAAGTGAATTCCAGAACCCTACATTATTAGGGACAACCAAGTTTCTTGCATCACTTAATTTCTTTTTTTTTTTTGCCTTATACCCTGATGGTTCTTCATTCCCACTCGTTTTATGAACTATGCAATTACTACTTGGTTTGGGCTGTATCTAGGGCTTTGTATCATACAGAAGAGAAATGACAGTGAGATTTTTCTTAGGAAAGCATGAGAAAAGTTGCAGCTGTCCTGCATGGTGCCTTGGCACCGTGATTTCTGAAAGGATGACCCAATCATGGTAAGGCAGCTTGGTCAGTGCTTCCAAGCCCTTATACTCTGTGAAAGCATCTGACAGTTGAGGGCTCCAACATGAGCTTATAAAAATACAAAATGCAGCCTGATTTTTTTCTGTTGGAAAATAAGGTAATTTTTCTACAGGGAAATTATTATAGGAACCATTACATAAATGATGTAATCATGTATATCCCACATGTGAGACTGGAAGATTAAGGTTTCAAAGAGCCAGGAGCCTAACTTTTGAGTATTATTTTTTTTTTTTTTTAATGCCTAACTTTTATTGAGTTCCCTAAGCCTCTCTGAAAAAGCTCTGCCTTTATGAAGGCCGAGGCTGTAATGTTATTTCTAAAGACTTTAGCAGGGTCAGGGTTCCACACTGGCTATTACTCTAAAATAAATATGCAGTCTCAACCACAGGCGAGAGGAGTTGCAGCGATTTCTGTGAAGTTGCGTCACGCCTTATGTAAGAGGCTGGCCAAGACAGTCAGAGTAGACCCTTGTGGCCTTATGAAACAATCAAACTTCACATGCCAAAAATACTGTCATTTGAAGAAAACAAAACTTGTGCAAAATCAAATCTTTTGGATTTATGCACATACCTAAATGCTCTGCCAAATCCAGGGTTTTTTTCATTATTATTTTAAAATCTGAACTTTGTTGGCTGAAGTGCTTAGTAATTGTGGTTGTTTACTCTATTACAGAAGTATATGACAGCTAGCAATCAGTCATGTCACTTGAAGAATTCACTGTGCCAATTATAAGTAGCATCCAAGTATTATCAAACTCTGCACAAGGGAATAGCAGGGCATCCCAGAGCTGCAGATTGGGAAGAGGGTCTCTCCTATCAATACCTCACCCTCATTTTTTTTTATTATTTTGCCCGATTTGATCTCACCATAGGCCAGGCCCTGTCCCAGGGGAGCATGACAAGCTGACAGGAGCTGTGGCACAAAAAGGAGCTGGATTCTGGTCCCTCGCCCAAGGCAAAGGGCCTCTGTGGCGGCTCAGCCCTGGGCTGGCTCTGTGGAGCTGTGATGTTGGAGATGCTGGTGTAGGAAAAAATAGACTTGTAACATAAATTGACTCAAGATGAGTTTTTAACTGTTCATATTCATTGGCCAACAACATTTTTTTCCACCCCTTTATCAGCCAGCCGTGCAGCAGGATATTTTGCAGGAAGGAGATGACACTTTTGAAACTACTCCAGCTGCTTCCCCATTTCCCACTCTCAGACGCCGGGTATCTAATGGGTCTTCAGCTCTGCCCTGCTTCTTACATTAGACATAGGTTTTGTCTGCTGCAAACACAGCTCCTTGCTTAGAACAGCTGGAGCTCTCTATCCTTTGTAGGATCGAGAGCTATGGTCTCACACATATAAATGCTGTGATGAATGCTAGTGTGTTAAAAATTCAAATAAAGTTTGCCATGGAACTGTATTGCACACAATTAACTACTTACGAACACAGAAGTCTCTAAGCTCCCACCAACAGATTCACATATAATTTTTGCATCATGTGCCCAGGGAAAACTTGGCAGTGTACAAATCATGGTTGCAAGATGCCTTTTTACTTTATTCTCTTAAGTGAAATTTTATTAGTTTTCAGACCTTTGCCATTATTGCACAGTGAAAGCATTCTCCATAGAAACACATGGCCGTACTTCTGGGGTTTTGAATTTGCATTACTCCAATTAAAAAAAAATAACCAACCAACCAAACAAACAAAAAAATCCAAACAAACAACCTCTTGCATTGGGCTTCACTCACGGTAGGTTTGGCCTCTCTATCTTCACTGAAGAACACAAAACCAAGTTCTGCTTTTCCTGTTGAAACACATGGGATTTGTACTTGCACAGCTAAGTCGCTGTTTAACTGGGGGCTTGCTGATTGACTTGTGCAAGCGAGGACAAGATCTTTTGCATCACTCCAGACTATGTTTTGTTTAATTCAAAGTTTTTTTGGCATACCATGCTATAGGTAAAATGAATCTGTGAATTGTAGATAGAATATCAGTTAATTTGCTTATGAAATTATACTTCCAGTCACAATGTCTGGGGAGGCTCCCAGAAAAGTTGGGCTTTTTTAGTATAAAATTAGCCTTCGATCATGCAATTATTTGTAAGTGAAAAAGACCCAAGTATCACCCAGGTAGCACAGGATATTTTGTGTAGGAGTTTGATTCAGACTGAAGTAAAATCTTTCACTTGCCATCAGAAGGGGAGAAAACTAAACAGTGCTAAATACAGCCACCATAGAAAAGGTTACTATTTTACCACAGTATGGTTTCTGCCCAGATACTCTAGGGTAGTTTGCCTGCTCTCTTAGCCTCATACACTTCCTGTGGGTGCTGCCCTGAGAGCTTGTACCATTCAAGAGCAGAACTAACATACAATTTTCTTATGCCAAGCGCTGCTTTCAAAGCAATGGTTGCAGCTTTGAACTTGTAGCTGATGTCTACAAAGAGCTGGTGACTTCATTCAGAAGAGCAAGGGGATAACATTATGTATATATGAACAGTATGCAAGTATCTTACATCTGTGTGTACGTAAATGTCCATTTGAATGACATTGCCCACCTCCTGCATGGCCATTTCTCTCTCAATACGTTTCCTAATTAATTGGTTCTATTAAATATTAGAAATTAGAGCTTTAGCTTAAGAAATAGATTAAAATGGATGTTTAAAAATCTATGTTGCTCATGCATGTCCTGATGATTTAGTTCACAAGCTACAAGTTAAAATAATTAGAGCTCAGCAAAAATCCCACTGGATCAAGTTGTACCTTCAGCTGCACCCAATTAATTCAAAAGAAGAGAGTGTGTTTATAGATTCTAGGTGGTCCAAGCAGCATCTTATGTTGACACCAATAAGAAACAGTATTTAGCCCAAATAATTATTACATAAAGTATATATTAAGCAGTACAACTAAGCACCAATTTATAAGACTGAAGACAATGCTCCAAAGTATTCCTTTTTTTCAAAATAGAATGGATGTAGAAAGTAGTGACCTAGGTGACAGAGGTAAATTCTTCTATTTACAGGCGGTATTTTCATCTTAACATCTAAACTCACTTTGAACTTTCATAAGTTACAACCAACTGCTGACTGAGAATTGTACATATGTAAACATGGGCTGAACAAAAACAATTTTTTAACTGTAGATTGTTTGATAGCCAAATGGCAGTAATATGGCCAAAACCAAAATGGACTATGCAACTAAAAATATTGCTGCTGATGAGCTATAGGTTTTTTTCTGAAAAAAACCTGTTCTCAACAGTTATTTGTAAACCATGCCTAATTAAAAAAAAAAAAAAGAAGGAAAGCAGATAAGGTACTTTGTTTATAATGTAATTATTTAACAATCTGCATGCTAAAGAGCACTTTGGGTTTCCCAGCATCCCAGGCAGGAATTTTCACTTAACATCTGCTTGCACTTTAACAGCTTACATAAAACAAAATTTTTAAAAAGTGTAAAATGCATAATTCTCTCCGTTGCAGAAGTATAAAGCAAGAGTAGGGGCGCTGGCTACAATACATGAATGCAGGTGTTTCCAAGTACATTAAAGGAAACATGCCTGATAAGCTTTGATTTTACCTTTGAATTCATTATGGGACCAAGTATGGCTCATAGGAGCTTAAGTGTTCAGGAGAGAGGCAGGAGGAGAACAGCCAGAACCAAAGTGCCTTATTTCTGGAAAGAGTATGCTTTCCCTTGGGACCTCAAGAAGGAGGAGTAAGGAAAATACCAACGGCTTCATGTTCTCTACACTCACTACCATAGGAGAGATTACTTTAATCCTTTAGAGTTTGGGGACAGAAGGGGAAGAGAAGGGCTCTGTGTGTCTTCTCTCCAGTTGAATGCTCAACTACAGACCTCAACTGAGATAAAGCTGGCTCAAACTTTTTTTTAATTGAAAATAATTTAGTACCCGAGTAGCAATGTACCAACCTTACAAAGCAGGTTTCAGCTGGTACCTTATATATTTGAGCTATCATAGTACCTGTTATTATTAACTATCAAACCTGATCACATTGTCTTTCAACGCATTCTCCCATTATTTTAACCTCTTCTAGAGAGAGGCTCAGTTTTGGTATGCTTCATATTTACAGCTCCTCAAGTAGTTTGTAAACAAAACCCATCTGTTAGCTATACCTGTGTTTATTTGGCTAAGCGTGCTGTATTCATACCATGACATTGCTTCTGCTCCTGCTTTGGATTACTCAAAACTTCCGAAGTGAGCAGCATCACTAGCGCCAGTCAACAAGAGCTGCTGCAAACACTGTTTTCTAGTATTTGCATAGCTGTACAGATAAAATAGTGAATCTAGTTATGATTACTAGGTTAAGTATCTTGCTGAAGGACCTGGTGCAATACTATGAACAACCACAGAGGTTGCAGCAAAACAGACTTTACAGGTAACTAAGCTACAGACAGTGCCAGGCTCAGCACCTTTAGAGCTGGGCAATCAGGAAGTTAAAGTCAACATAAGGCAACTGGTGTCTTTCAGCTTTTCTGAAAGGTTGGATCCACCACGTCTACATGTTTCTTAAGCAAGTCAGAATCACTTCTCCAGAAGATCTGCGTGCGTGTCACAGCTCTGCTCTTTGTTAAGCATTTTTTTTCCTAAATCTAAAGTCACTTGCAGCCATTTTGATGGCCAAATTCAAGTAGATCAACTTGCTCCCTTAAAGCAATATGCAAAAAGTCTCCTAGCACATAGACTTTCCTTCCGACAGAGCTACGCTAGTAGGAAAAAACAAAGTGGGGGAAGGTGTCTCCCCCTTCATTTCTAAAATATATACATTTTTAATTACAGAATCAGATTTAATAAAACAAGTAAGAATTGAAGCCTATAAAAAACTTCCATACTTTCCTCTTTTTTTTTTTTCCCCTCCTAAAAAGAGTGATTTCTTTCCACTTTTTCACATCTCTAAGTGGGTTTTCCACAGAAACCCAATAACCAGATTTCCACTCTATACCATGGACTCTGACTAGGCATTCAGTGCCATGGCCTTTTGATTTTTACAGTGCACAGATCTTAACCTGAGAGGCGAGAATTCAGCCGAGGGCTGGGGACATCCAAAAGGCATACAGAGCTGGGTTCTTTCACAAGCAACATTTCATGTTCTGCGCAAAAGCTTCCTCATGAGGAGACCAGCACGTGCCCAGGGCACTGTTGTGGCTCAGTTCTTTGGAGAGGCTGGCTGCTGCATCACTCCTTGCTGCGACTGAGGGGTCTGCATGCCACCAGCCTTCAACCTCCTGCCAAGTGCTAGTGGCTGAAAAGACAGCAGCTCAGAAGGGAAGGTGTCTTTGGACCACGCATGTCAGGAGTTGCTGGCTGCAACCAGTCCTGCAGCACTCCCATGCCAGCCTGACAGCAAAGAGCCATCACCTCATCTGAATTTGCAAATGCAACTATTTTCCTCCTGAGTTTAATTAGATTGAATTACATCTGTATTAGGGAGGCATCCTCCCCTGCCAAAAGCCATAGCTTGAAGCAAGTTTTTCCCACTGCAAAATCTAGTATTAAAATAAGATGCTGCTAAGTTTCCACCTTCACAAGTCATATTAAGATGATTACTCATTAACTTTTTTTTTTTCTCTGCACTACCAAATGAGATGAGAGTTACAAGAAAACACTAACACAGGTAAGATTTTTATTACTTGCCAATTAGTTTAACTGATTGTGTGTAGAAACCATGGAAAATTGACATTGGTTAATACAATGCAGGTATATATGCTGACAGACAAATTAAAGAAGTTATACTTCTTTATAAAGGTGATGACTTTCTAATTTCAGTTTTCATGGAGGTAACAAATATAAATGGAGCTCCATCTCCTGAAAATTCACTTACTCCCTAAGAGCACCAACACGAATTCCAGGTGCTCACAGGGGAAGTCTTATCCTGCTACTGGACATTTAACAGAGTGGTAAAATGCAGTGATGATTTTGGCAATCCTTTTTACAGTGCTTTGAAGTGACATCTGAGTTTGTCTATAAGACTTCAACATTTGAAATCTTGTGTCAAGAAAGAAATAAAGCAGAGATATTTCTTAGCGAACCAGAAAAAGGGTTACTTAAAGGGTGAGTACAAGCAACTCTGAATGTGAAAATGCTAAAAATAATCCAAGATAAATCATGTTTCTGAGGTTTACAAAAAAATGCATGATTTATGCTTTTAGTTAAGCAAGAAACTATAAAATACATGTGCTGTCTGAAAGCATGAATATTCATAGTCAGGTGACTTATAGAAATAACCATTCCCATACAAATAAAGTCATCGCTAGACTCCATGTCTCCATCTTTCCAGTTTGTTCCTACTCTGAACATCAAGGCCTGTTGATGCACTGCATGTTTCTCATCTGCACAGTATGCTGGTTCTCAGACAGCCAATGTCCTCCTGTATGGCTTTGGGGAGGTCTTTAAAGTGCTGCACTTCAGCTTTAACAAATAATAGCACGCAAAAGTCATAGCAAAGTCCACCGGTGAATGGAGAGGGGCAACAGAAGTAAAGTAAGGCAGCTGGAAATCCCAAAGACTCTTCATTTTCCCCCATTGCATTTTATCTTGCAAAAGAAGCTTAGAGTGCCGATTCCTTTATGCTTAAGTACTGAGGCAAGATTTAATGCTTAACTAATGTCGATAGTACAACATCAACACCCTATTGTTCCTCACCCGTAACCTAAATCCACACTACAACCAGAAGCAGTAGTGGGACACCGGTTTTCAGGAAGGCTCCAGGCAGGACCCAGGAATATCCAGAACAGGAAATCTAGTCTTTGGCATGTGTCCAAGTGGTTGAAACAATAATAAAGAATAAAAATAGTTAACACACTAATGTAATGGGCAAGAGCTGAGAATGCTTTTTACAAAGGGATATCATACTGCTCAAATCTAAGAGTTACCTGAAGATGGTATTGAGCAAGTGACATATCAAGGCATCATCTCACAGCACTCTTGAAACTGCAAGAGGCATTAAGGGCTCTAAAGGAAACTGAACTGCCAGGCAATCTATGCAAAATCCTCTCATGAAAAGAATTGTTCAACAATGAGAAAAGTTACTCTATAAAATAATTGAGAAGGTATCAAAATGACTGAAAAATTGCAGAAGGATTTCGTGATATCAAACAAGCAATAAAGTCAGAAATGAAATTCAAAGTAAAATTGCATATGCAAGGAAAATAACCCTAAATACATTAGAATTCATCATTGCTTAATTAGCTATAACATGAAAATTACATTGGATTCTATGTAGATAGGTGTGTGGAAAATACAGCTTAATGCTCAGCAGCACTCAAGAAGGCAAAAGGATGTGAAAGCACGATTAGAAGCGTAGTGAACCTAAACAGAAAATGCCATTGCATTGCTACGCTAATGGTGCAGCCACTCCTTGATACTTTGTGTAGTTATGGTCACCTCACCTCAGAAGAGGGAAAAAGGCTAGAAAAAAAGCAAGGATGATAATCTGAGAAATCCATAACAGCTTCCACGCGAGGAGATATTAAACAACTTAGGATTCTGGTGGAACAGCTGGCAGAGTGCGCCACGGATGTAATGGAACTTTCAAATATTGAAGGGGTGGATAAGGTTAACACCTGACTACCAGGAGTTAGCTATGAAAATACTGAGTGGTAAGCTCGGAAAAAAAGGAAGGGTCCTTTCCATGCAATGCTGCTAAAGTTGCAAAACACCACTATCAGAAGCACTGAATGCCAACAGAGAAACAAACGAACATTACCTTCTACAATATTTATACAAGTTCATAGAAAAAAGCCTCAAAGGGTTATTAAAAACATTGGTGCAAATGAAGTCTTAGTCTTAAAAGGACTACAGATTGCCAAAAATTAGTAGTCTACACCAAGGATCATTATATGTTTGCCCTATTTTTATATTCCTTGCCTCAGCGTGTGCTGCTGGCTGACTGCTGTCAAAGGCAAGATATTAGTTCAGAGGGACCATTAACCTAATCCAGTAGGGCTGTTCTGGATTCAGCCAGGGCACAAGGACATATGAAGTAGGTGCTATAAGTTTTGAACATCCACACTTTATTTAAAATTATTCAAATGGCAATAAAGAAGATTCATGGAATATATCTGGTTTTTAACCTCTGGTAATTTGAATTTCCTT
Organism: Nipponia nippon; assembly: GCF_047370975.1. NCBI lineage: Eukaryota > Metazoa > Chordata > Aves > Pelecaniformes > Threskiornithidae > Nipponia > Nipponia nippon. The sequence goes on from NW_028262391.1 coordinate 19,922,250, forward strand.
CTCATTCAGGCAAATCCCTTAACCTCTTCAATTACACCTTCACATTATGGAAAAGTTTCAAGAGTGTGTCCCATAACGAAAAGTTTATCATACAATATTAAAAAAACTCAACACACACACACATCCCTACTGCATATTTTCTCCCTTTCTCTTTGATCCAGTCATTTTAATGGTTATGCACCTTTCCGCCATGAAATTGTCCAACTAAACTGTTGCATATTAAAAAGAAAAAATAATACCATCTCAGTTTCAAATAGTAATTTTAGAAAATACGTAACTTTGAGAAGATAATAAGAAAAAAGTTTGCAAAAGAGAGGCTTTGTGAATACTATCGAGTTTCTCCCAAGAGGCTGTGGGGGCCAGGTTCTTGGGGGGGAAGAACAGAGAGCTCAGAAGTTATGTGCCTCCATGTGGCAAGAGGAATCCAAGTTCAGGCTTTTGACATGGAGTGTTCCTAGGCACGAGCATATTCTTTTCCCCCTAGACCAACCAAAGGATACATGCAACATCCAACCCCTTTGCTTACCACAGCAAGGAGTTGAATGAATGCCAGACATGTCCCTCATGATGCACAAACCCATCTCCTGGTTAAGCAGCAAAGTAGTGGAATGCCTCAGAAAGAAATACTGGTGCCTGGTGCTCCATTTTCCCAAGGAATTGACTCTGAAGATAGTGAAGGGATAAATGCTACTAGGACAAGGAATGGCTTTAACAGGTGTCAGGCACTAGTCTCCTAGCAGACAAATTACAAATACAGGACCTGTTCTATACATGAACACAATAGCATGTTTCATTCCTGAGTAGTCAATGACTGTCAGCAGAAGGCAGGAGTCTGATACATGATCAGATGTTGTCTAGACTTTCTTGGGACACACTTCATCCCTTGCATAAGCCACGTGGACACCAGCACAAGTTATCTGTGAGGATGTATCTCTAGCATTCAGTGTGCCAAAGCAGGAAAATAAAGTAGGAAAATATAACAAGTCAGGCAAGCGGAATTTCCTTTCACTTACAAAGTTGTTGCTAGGCTTTAGGACAGATTCCTTGTGATATGTCCAAGTCCGCTGGATGCAAGTGCAGCAGGCCAACAGAATAACCTCACTTTGCAAATTGCTCAAAATAGGACAATCCTGTATACTGAATAAGTTGGTCTGATAGGAGATGCTCCTGCTCTGCACAAACCTTGCTTTGTACTGAATCAATGATAGTCAATCTTTTTGTATTTTCTTGGGGCTATTTTGCCTTCTTGGTTAGAAGCACGGAAAGAATAATCAAAACGTAGATCTACTCTGATTTTTCAGAAGGTTTTTGAACACAAGGAGGCCAATCAAGAGTAACAATCTTCCATTTTGTCTTAAAGCATTGACTGCTAAATTCTCTATGAAAGTGACTAAAAAGAAATGGTTTATGAAGCCTCATTGGTTGACAAAAATAGGGCATCTTTGCACTAATCCTTTTCACTCCTGGGCTCTTCTTCCCTTTTTAGTATTGTTAGGATAATTGACCTCTCCTACAATCATTGTTCAAACCACTTAATATATTGCTATCAGCCTACTGATCTTCCTTTTCATCCTGCCTTCAAGATCTATAACAATTTGTAACAATACTACCATATTTTATTGCTGTTAAGCAATGAATGCCTGCTATTATAATAAGTAGTCTGTGCAAACCATTTACATATCAGAACTTTTGTTTCCCATTTCCAATTTCTTCTCAACTTCTTCCTCTCTTGTAGGCCTATTCTCACAGTGCACTTTACATCCTGAAAGCTTGATATTTGAATCAGCTATAGTGATATAGCTGAATTGCAATAATGACATTCACCATCCTCCTGAAATGTTAAAGGTGTATTATTTTTCCCCTGTACTCAAATTTCCTTTAAAAAACAGACTCAAGAAATGAATGCAAGAATTCAGGTTTTTTGTTCAAGTGCATCATCTTCAACTTCATTCTCAGTTTGTTTTACAGAATGTGTTTGCCAGCTGTTCTTTTGCTATTTTCATACCTCTCTATATCCAATTTTCTAGTTAAATACTTACTATTTGGCCCAAATCCTGCTCCCTAATGTGCATGACCGGAAGTCACAAGCATATCCAAGAATTGGAATTGGCTCTAGCTCTTCACCCACAGCCTGTCATGCCTTTGGTTTTTTTGGCCTACATCTGTTTCATTTTTCTTAAATGATCTAAGCCATTTTACTGAGGCAGCTTTTAACAGACGTGTATATATCTAGCAGCACCTTTGCTGAATTTAACATTACTCAGATTTGATGTTTTTAAACTGAGTGTGAAGCAGGTTATTTGATACAATATTCTCATTAGCTGAACAGAATCCAGTTCTTCTCACACATCAGTGCAATTTTTAAAATCACTTCAATTAGGAAGTCAAATTACATGGGTTACATAAGCTTTCTAGCAAATTTAATCTATAATACAATACCTGTTTATCGAGTGTAGGAGCATTGAGATGGTGTTATTAGATTCCCTTCCTCTTATAGGTCCCTCATATACTTCCAGGCACTTCTATAAACACATGGAAATCTTTTAGACAAGCATACACAGTCAGCCTGTCTGTATATAACATAAGCTACAGCTGTTACATTTGTGGAATTCACTATTTTGAATTTAATAACAGATTATTTTTACGTTGACATGGGAGACAACATTTATACTCTGCCTTCAGTTCTTGCCATTGTTGTACCCTTTATTTTAGAAACTGACAGCAACTCATTCAGAAAATTGATAGCCTTTTAATTTGTGTCTTAGCATACTGGACTATTTTTAGTAAGGATTTTGAAGGTGGTTGGAAAATCATATCCAGAGAGTAGCTGTCAGTTGCTCACTGTCAGGAAAGAAGGATATATGAAAGCAGAGTTCTGCAAGAGTCCACACTGGCTCTGGTACTACTCAATGTATTGGAAGTTGGATGGTCAAAGTGAATTTGAATTCTAAACAAGCAAACAAAAAAGTAAAACCGCAGATACAAGTCAATAGGTGAACAGACTGAGTATTCTTAAACAAAAAGAATTAACAATATAGGATTGTACAAATAGCTGATCTATGGGAAAGAACCAGGGAGTTATAGCAGATTGCAAGCACGAATAACATAAAATAGTCCCTTTGTTCTATTGATCATGCAGGTGCCACAGGGGAAGGACTAGCTCCACTGTGGCCACCAGACTATAAGAATTATCTAGGCCAATTAGAAAGAGGAGGGGAAAGCAATGAGAAATAATCAAGGCCTAGAAAATACAGCATACGAGGAAAGAATGAGTGAACTGCAATTATTTAATCTTAAAAAAAGATGCTGAAGGACAGACATGGTGAACTGTGACAAGAAAGAAAATCTTTCCATTTCCATAGTAGATAGTTTTAGGGGCCAAAAGGCTTCAGCTGATGGAAATGACATCAAAGAACATAAGGAAAAAATCTGTCAGAAGGTAGAGTTCAGAAGTGGGCAACCAGCAGGGACTGAAGTGGCCTTCACTGCAAGGTTTTACAGCAAAGAAACATGGGCAGAAACAGCAGAGGCACAGCTGATCCCACCTTGGGACAGGAGAGGGGATCTTACAGATCAGTAAACATGTGCCCTATAGAGAAGGTGAGTTTTTAATACTAGTCCTCCTGTGTTTCTGCTGCTGTTCTGAAAATTAGACCCCAGGTAGATATTTATTGATACTTCCTCTCAAACTGTTTTGAAGACTTTCATTCCTCTCTTGCTTGAACCCCAATTCCTTATGTTTTCTACTTCACCTTACAGAATACACAGTGCAATTGCTCATTACTGGCCTGAAAACAACAGCAGGTTTAGCTACAATGTATTGATCCTGCAGGATTACAAACAGTGACAAGCCATGAAAGAGATTCTTCCCACCCCATGTTGACTTGTGTTTGGTCTAATTATTCAAAACATTTCAGCTCTTGCCTTGCAAACTACTTCAGAAGGAAAAGAACATAAACTCTGCCCTTCAGACCAGGGAAATGGTAATAAAGTGATAAAACCCTGGCATGCCTTGTTTTAATGGTTCTACCAGAACAGGTAATTTCATAGTAAATATTACGATATTAGACCATTCCAATGAATTAGACACAAAAGCTATATAATTAATCTTCAATAGATAAGCATGCAATGGAAGATAAATGCTGTTATTTATACCCGATAAAGTGTGTAGAGTTTTTATAGTAATTTGTACTACAATTTGCTTATGTTCAGCAAAATAATTTGTTTAAAATTTTTTGCTGAAAAACTGGGCTTTGCTCGCCTTTTTTTGTGTGAAACAAACCTGCACTCCACAAAGTATTTTGTATACATTGACAGTATCTAGATTTCAGCCAAAGATTTTAAAATTATTTTAAATGGCTGCAGCCTCATCTGGTTTATGAGATGGATGCCACTTACCTCCATTTTGCAGGGAAATTGCATCCTACATCACGGTAAGCCCAGAAATGGGAACTTGAGAAGCTCATATGACACCTCCCAGATGATCAGTTCCTGCCTTTCAGGCAAGATTTACACCCCACCCCAAAGAGTCAAAAGTTTTCCTTGGAAATTACCTCCATTACACCCTTCACCTTTTTTCCTCAGAACTTTCCATGGCAGTTGTTTTTTTATTCATAATGTATATTCATGCAACCCTCAAATTCATCTAAAGAATAATTAGGAGACTAAGAGACTGCCAGGAGATGTTCTGGTAGAAATTCTCTCTATACGAAAATTACTAACTATTAAGTAGAGGGATTTCAGAGCTGGAAGACATGATTTATGGGACACATACACACATGCACACACAATGTCCTGTCTGGACAAAGAAAGAAACCAACACTCCCCAGCTGTTACAAAACTTAGTTTTAAAAACAATGAATAATAAAAACAACCATTGTCTTCTAAGTGTCATGAGCAGCATTTGCAGATAATTCCCACATCATGCCTATATCCTGTTTTCAAACAGAACTTTAGCATTTAGGAGACAAAAACCAAGGACCCCAATTCATCCAAGCAAGACTTTAGTATTTTGAAGTGTAAAGATGCACGTGCCTAGATGAAACAGTTTTTGAAAGTGCCTAATGAGATTACATAGCGAATTGAGTTTAGAAAAAGAAACAAAATTCTCACTTGTGTATTTCTTTAGAAGTATCTTTTTCATTTATATTTAAAGAAAAAGACCATGTTCTTTGCTCTTGTCGTCCCTTTCTGAAAGTGCTAACCTGCAGTCTAGTGAAGTCCTTTAAAGACAGACTTCCTTTGTCTTTACCACCTCTCTAAAAGCTGTATAAGCAATTACCTTCTGCCCCAGTTACAGCCATACAGTGTCCTGATTGCACAATGCAGCCCAATTACTCAGGCTGTATAGGAATGCCACAAGTTTCACTCTTAATGGAAAAAAAGTTTGAGGTGAAATAAAAGTAGATGTGGGCAATACTTTTTTTCTTCCTACTGCCCAGTTGTGCAATGCTGACTCAACATCAAAACATTTGCTAAATAGGAAACTTTTTTTAATCGTGACTTTTAGCTTAATTTACACTGAAGTTTTCAAATGAGATTTATTCCTCCAAACATTATTAATCTAGAGATAAATTGTACACATGGGTATGGATGCTAAGTGGGAACATTCCTTCTCAGTCATCAAGCAAACAGTGCTGAACTATTTTAAAAGAGTAGTAAATAACTTAAAGTAACAATGACATCTTTTGGATATCTGCTCTGTTTAAATTGGCAGCTCAAACCTTTATCTTATTATCACCAAATTTCTACATAACCACAGTAATGCAATATTAACCTTCTGCATCTAAAGCCTAGCTGCCTGATCTTCCTTCTGCAGAGATAAAACTGATATGCTGCCCTTGGCTTCAGTGGCTGTAAGTCTCTGTTTCTACAGATTTTCTTAAACTAGATTGCATTATGTTTCATTTCAGTGCTTATTTTGTCAGGGACATTATCTTTCAAGATGCTAAACTAACACATGTATTTGGTTTGTTTCTTTAAAGTGAGCACTGAGCCTCATTACAGCAGAAGTTTGACAGTGACAAAAGGTAATATGATTACCTGCTCGACAACCATTTTGTAATAAAATGTAACTGTTCCTCCCCCCATCTCTCCATAAAACAGGTAAGGAAGTGATCATGAACATCATTAAGTGTGGAACCAAGAATCATATACTCACTGATCAAGTAATCTTTTCTTTAATAATGTCTTTCACCTTCATTCACTTTAATGTTGCAAACCTGCCCTGTCTTGCTGCACTAGATGTTGTGGAAACTCATTACAAAGGACCATTTGTCCTCCAAATACGTAATGCAACAATAAGCATTATTAAATACACTTGTGATATGATCTCTTCTGAGAATGATTATATACTACGCAAAGATTTTTTCCATCTATAAGAATGATTTTAATAAAAAGTTATTAGAAAAAGAGAAGGTGAACAATTGCTTTTTCTAGAAATGGCTCGTTTATGCCAAATGTCATTCTATTTACCTCATATTCCACAATGATGCTTTGTTTGCCTCAGTCTGGTTTGCATTTCTGAACACTTGCCACTATTTGCAGGTAACTATTTTAGTTGCATGAAAAGATATCAAATCCACGTTAGCCAGCTTTTCAAATAAAATTTCAATCCTTTAAGTTGTTACAATTCTTGCAATGCTTAACCAGGATTTTAAAAGAAAAGAGGAAAGAGACTGTGCGTTATTAAAAAAGTTTACTGAAAACTTCAAGTGCCATGAGAGTACTTTAAGAATGTACAGCTACCTGTACATTCTTCTTACTGACTTGAGACTTACTGATCATTTTCTTCCTACAAGAAAAGGGCTCATCCACAGTAAAACTACTTTTCTGACTGTTCCCGTAGGCAGCTTTAGCATGCCAAAACTACACTTTAGAGTGCTGCCACAAGTCATGACTACTGTAGGGTTTAGAGATGAGAGTTAATTAGGAAACTTGCCTTTTGCAACACTGGTCTCCATTCTCAGATGCCACGCTCTATCATGAAATAAATGAGCATGCCACAGTCCAATCCACGAATACACTGTGTTTTTCAATAAAAAGCCCTGGCCAATGTTCTAACTTTGCTGCAGGAATTGGTCTCTGTTCCTAAGCTTTTCAAGAACATTTGAATGCCATCTAGCAATGCAGCTATTGCTTTTAAATTAGTTACAGAAAATTTCACAATGGTTCTTGGAGGAACTGAAAGAAAAGAGTGCTAGGAATGCACTCAGAATTGGCCTTAAATAGATATAAATTGGTCTCAGCTTTGATTGAGACGAGCTCCAGATTACAGATCAGCCTGAAGAACCAGGATTTATTTAGGACTAAATAATTTTACCCTTGTTTATAAAACCAAGCCAGGCAGGTAACAATGGGAACCGTGTTAGAAGTTACTCACACCTGCAACAGTCAAGGCAAGAACGGCTCAAATGCACCTTTGAGTACCCACAGGCATGATGCAATGGTCAGGCACTATCATACCTCATCCCACCTGTGGTGTTACTGGTGCTGCCCAACCATGTTTCTCCAGGCTTCTCTCTCCTGTTGACAAATGCTATCTGAGCACAATGCAAGCGTTGGCAGGAACTCATCCAGGCTGTGCAGATGTCCAGCAGCCAAGGCAGTCCTCGAGCCACAAAGCAAGCCCTGCCCACCTCTGAACCTTGTTTGTCCCCAGCCATGGCCTGAGGTACCAAAGACTGTACCTGCTACATGCATGATGCAGCAGAAGGGCTCACAGCACACCCTTGGGAATGGCAACGGCTGCTGTCTCTTCTTTCACGGGCGAGTGCAGTAACCCCATTGCTGTCTCCTCCACTGCCCAACACCAGGTTCTGACTTGCAAGCACCACAGAGAAGGGAGAAAACCCTGCCAGGGTCCACAGCACTCATTAATGTCACCCTGCTGAGGAGGGACAGCTGGGGCCACACCAGCTTTCTTGGGAAGCTTGTCTAAATCCACCCCTAGAGGAACATAGTAAACTAAGACTGTTCTGTAGCCTCTATGACCATCCTACATGTAGCTATCAAATACAGAGTTAAGTTAGTCAATTAAACCAGAGCATACTACTCCTGCTGAATAGACTATAATAATTTTAGAGAAATAGATACCTATTTCCAGTGGTATTTGACAATCAGGATGTGTTGGATTACTAGGATTTAACAGGTTTTCAGTGGGATCTAATAAGTTCTGAAATATGCTCTCAGATTTTGCTATAGAGACAGTTCAACCTTGACAGATCCCAAGATAATCATCTTTTAAGGGCATTATGTACTTAGCTGACACAAATAACATATTTTAATTACAGTTAATAAGAGTCAGATTTTGTTTTTAATTCCATGATGTCAAACCTGGCATGCTCCTTTAAGGAGTCTGTACAGAGAGCATAATAGTTTTTTCTGTAACTCATCTAGACTTTTTTTGCCTATGTCAGTTTGACCTTGAAGAGAACACGATGTCCTTTGAGATCCTTTTTTAAAAAAAAGTCACACTCAAGGCCAACAATTCTTTCACTAAAGAGACCTCTGTATCTTTAGCTGGTGAAATCTGTTGCTCTATCATGCATTAAGAGGCAGTATTCCTTGTACGCCTTCTTTACAACAGAATACAGATACAATTGAGCTCTGATTTCAGAAGCATCACCACTAGTACTGGAATTTTTTGTACCAGTGTTGGAAGTCTGATGAGATAGGCTGTTAAACATATGGCAAGGGGATGCAAATCTCTAAAGCTTATATATGGTCTGATCTTTTAGTTATTTTGATAGGATAAGAAACAAGGCTCCTGGAAGTTACTAACAATGTGAATAGCCCAATTGATTTCGGTAAGGATATTTATGCATTATCCATTATTAAAAATTAGCAAATTGGGGCTATTACACTAACAATCACTTGTAACTGATGTCAGTTAATTCATTACATTTGCCTGCATGTAACATCTGGTGTTTTTACTGATATCGTAAGCTGTCCTTCAGATTCCATCATCCTGCAATAGTTTAGTAGATGCTGTAAATATGCCAGCAGCCTCACTATGATTTCACTAGATAGTTCAGTGTAATTAAACAAACAAGGCTGATAATAACAGAAATATTTTCCTACCATTACTGTTCTAAGGAATTAGGATTGACTACAGGAAGGGTTTAAAAAATCCACAAGACTAAATTTTTCTTACATGTAGTGCCAGTCAAGTGCTCATGGACACTATTTTGTTTGCCTGGTCCATAAATCGTATATACAATTCATCAAGCTCAACAGGGATATTAATCTAAGACAGATTTATACCTCCACATAATCCTGCTGGCAACTACTTAGTCATAGATAGTAAGGCCAAAAGGGACTGTTATGATAGTATAGTCTGACCTCCTGCATAACACAGGCCAATGAACCTCACCCAATAATTTATGCTTCAAGACCATAATTTGCATCCTAGTTATAGCATCTCTTTTAGAAAGATCTTCAGTCATACCTTAAATACTCTAAGTGGAGGGGAGACCATTACATGTCTAGGTAAGTTGTTCCAGTGATGAATAACCCTTACTGATAAGACACTGCCTTATCTCTAGTCTGAATTTACATAGCTTCACTTTTTTGCCATTGAATTTCTCTATGCCTTTTCCAACTGAATGTAGGAGCTATCTATTATTTTTCCCTACAAAGACACTTGACTACTGTAATTCACATCTTAACCTTCACTTAGAGAAGCTAATAGACCAAGTAGACATCTTTCAACGTACAGCACGTCCTTGTACTCTAATTAATTTTGTAGTTCTCTGCACTGGTTCTTATTTTAATGCATCCTTTCCAAAATTTCATACCAAAAGGGGCCACATCAATTCTACACCTCCAAGACGACTGTTTCTTTCTTACGACATGGATGCTCATGCTTAGTAAACAAACCCTCACAACCCTGTGTCCTCATGAAACTAGACAAATTACTTAAATAGAATAACTTTATAACATTAGAGTAATGAAAAACATACAAGCAATTAAAGATACATATAGATATCTTGGTGTGTAATTCCCACTGACAGGATGAAAAATACCTGATCCTGGATTTAAAAACATTCAGCTTTAATAGTTACTGCTTAGCCTACTGCCTTCATTTATGGTGAAGCCTGATTTTTTTCAGCATCAATATAGTTTTCTTTGTTTCTTTCACAACTCAGTACAAAAAAGTTTGTTGCATTTCTATTTTGTTAGGATTAAGTGATATTCCCCCCAAGTCTAATACTGGACATGACTGAAGTCAGGATTCAGTTTGTTATCAAACATAAGAATTTCTTGTAACTACCCTTTACTTAACAGAAGCGAGACAAACTTCAAGTATTTTTAGAATGTCCGATTTTATCTAAACTTCTTATTTGGGCGTGTCATTTTTAGCTTTAGGCTGCATTTCAGTTCCCAGAACCCTAAAAAAAAATCCCCCTAATAACAAAACCACAAACTTTTGACATTTTTTACCCACACTTACAAAGTCAGTTTTGAGAGGAAAGAAGTTTTTTGCCAGCGAGGTCTGTATTGTTGGAAAATAAATAAATATAAACAAGTAATTAGTTCTACTTGATGTTGTTTAGAAGTGGCAGACAGTTAAATAAGCCCCTAAACTTCTGAAAGTTTATGCGTGGGAACAAGCACTCCAAACAGCACCCACTAACCCATTCCTTAGCTTGAGCCAGGATCTATTCTGTTTCTATGTCAGGATGTCTCCCAGGAAACTGAAGCAAGCAGTCACTTCTCAACTCCCCACAGATTTTTGTACCCTACTTTCCACTTTTTCTTCTTTCTGGTTCTATTGGGGAGCTCACAGATTTCTCTTGAATTGATCGCGCACTGTGTGTGCATATACATGCATTTATTTGTGTACACACATACACGTGTGTATACCTGTTCCAGCTGAATTGCCTTGATTTTTTTTGCGGGGTTTTTTGTTTGGTTTGTTTTTTAAGTGGGGAGGACTGAATACACAGAGAGCCTTCCTTTGACCTGTGCACCAGTTCTCTGCCTAGGCCAAACCAATTACTATACCCAGCTACAGTCTGTGAGGCTCAGTAACTACTTCTGAAAAACTAATTGTATGTGTACTTCATGGACACAAGAGGTGTTAGTCTCATACAAGCAGAGAGAAAAATTCAACTCAATTTATAAAATATACATGCTGTCTGATTAACAACAGTTTGATACTGACCTCTTCTTTACATTTTGTAACTTAGACTTCAGGATCCATGGCGACTGTATTGCATTTGAGAAAAAACAACAGTGCTAGAGAATCACAAAGTTATTTGACAGAGATGTGACATACTTTTTCTGCTTGCTTTGACTGTCCAAACTCCTAATATGCATTGAGGCACGTTGTCTTAATGCCTACTTTACAGCCTTAACATAATATCACATTCCAGATTCATGGCCACCCAAGATGGTTGCTTCTTTTATCGATAAGACAAATGCTAGAGCAAATGGGGTTAGGGGATTTCTGTTCTAAGACTGAAACAATACTAGATCAAGATCCAGGGCAACTAAGTTCAAGGCTCTCATTAAAAATCTGGGTGACTTAATTACTAGCATTAACAATTAGAAGCTAGGCACACTGTGAAGATGGTATGTTTAACGCAACCCATGCCTCAGGCAGCAGAGTTGGCAAGGCATTTCTTCATATTTAATTGCACAACTATCACAGATTTTGGCTTTCTGCTAGAGTATCCCTATGTACAGGGGACTGGGAAATATATAGGGCAAAAACTTGCTCAGCAGGTGCCTCCGCCTTTCTGAAATACAGTTTCAGCAGTGCTACTGGCAGCCCATTAGACATCTAGGTGAAACTGTAAGGGATCAGTACAAAAGAGACCTAGTCTTCCTCCCCTGTTCTGACCCTCTCTGCACCAGGTGAAGAAACATAAGCATAAAGTTACTGTGGAGGTCAGCATAGCACTAGGAACTGTGTTTACCAGCCAATGATTTTGCTGTGCGAGATCTCATTTGTATTATCTTTCTGCTATATGGTTCATTTCCCTGCTGTAGTTTTGAGCTCGGCTTAACATTCATGTTTTCTATTCTGTTATTCATTCATGCACCAAAAAAAAGAATGTGGTCATGTCAAGTCCAACATTTGGCAATCTCCATACACGTTTTAATATAAAAGGGCCAAACACATCAGTACAATCTTGTTCTTGTGACTGGAAGTGACCTGCATTCATTAGCAAGACCAAATTTGTTATTTGAGTACTTCCTTCAAAACAACCTAATATTAGAGTTCTCAATCCTACCTATTTGTTCTGTTAATCTCTTTCAAGTCAGTTATTTTGTGCTGATAATGTCTATATGTATGTCACTTCTGCGGTTACAGGCTTCTTTCTTTTACTGTGGGGATCTCAACGAACTTGTGTCTTTTCCAGAATTACTGAGGAGTTTTGGAATAGAAGATAATTCAGTCATCACTTCTTCAGACTTGTGTGGAAGTTTTACCAGGTGACAGTAAAACATCAGAGTGGGACTCCTGAGTTTCCATGTGTTACATCCTACAGAATTCAGCTATTTTTACTACTAGTGGCTTGTTCTTATGCATATACATATGAAGCATTAGAAAGTAATTTCAGCTCTTCCAGAAGACTTGCAGTCAGATATCTGACTATATTTTACAAAGCAGGGCAAAGTGTCATTCTTACCATTTTATTACACAGGGGAAATCGAAGAGCAGAGGCAGCAGAGCTTAGTCACTAGTGGAGACAGGAGGTGGGTTCATTTTTCCTGCCTGTTAGACTGATATGCAGCCCAGGAACATAAGCAAACAGACTGAACTATGTCTTTATCTAGAGGTCTTTCAGTGCAAGTTGCACTGATGCTTATAGCGTGAAAACTGCTAAATGCTCTGCTTTTGCAATGAGGACTTTTGTAAAGTTTAATTACTTTAACTCAAAGCTTAAAAACAAGACCCATAAAAATTACACAAAATGGTGATATTGAAAAAAAAACCTTAAATTTCATAACATTTAAATTTTTTTTAGCCTAATTGTAAGAATCTATAGAAACTTACAAAAGATTAAGTCCTTCTGTAAAGCTAGAACCAACAAAAAAAGTAATATAAAGCTTGACGTGGCAAAAAAAAGTGTTTCAAATTTCTGGAAAATTTCTTTTTAACAAGAGAGTTTGCTTGCTATTAATATGTACTGTGAGAAGCTACATGGAAGCAACTAGATAGGCCCAGTCCTATGCTAAACTGGATAAAATTATTAAGTCATTTTTAGGATTTGCTAATGCTGTAAATAACTAAGGTTTTAATTCACAAAGTATCACCCTCCAGACACAATGTGGAAACCACCAGAAGTCTGACTCATTACTATGAGTTATAAATCACAGATTAAGTCTTGATGAAAGGAGCCATGGGAGAACCCACACAGTTGAGAGATCAATGGTGGTATAAACAGCTGTAACATTAGTAATTCACTTCAACTCCATCAAATGAATAAGAACACCAGTTTTCTGAATTACCATGTTATACTCACGTGGTTAGATGATGAAGGTTCAATTAGAGACCTTACTTTTCATAGCTTATTTATGTTAATAACACATAAGCTTAAGGTTTTAGAGATGCTCTTATTTTTGAAGGACTGTTAGAACGTTCCATAGAATAAATTTCTTTTTCACCACTACCTTTTTTTTCTCCCCCCCCCCCCCCCCCCTTTCAAGCACAGGAATTCCCTGAATTTTCTGTTACATTTGTGATATATATTGTTAAATAGACATACCTTAACTAAAAACATATGGCTTCAGAGCCCTTTGCATTCTGAACTGAGTATGGAAGGGCCTAAATCAAAATAACCAGAAAGGTGCAAGAAAAATTAAAATAGGCTGGGTCCTGCTGAGAAGTGCAGACAATAGTGGTAAAAACTGTTTCCCTAGGAGACTTCATATATCACCGATATTCTGAGAAAAAAACACTAAGAGGACAATCACATATGGCCCCCAATGAACACTAAATCCAAAGTACATATATGTATAATACTGGCTTTTTAGACAGGAATCTTGAGTGCCTGAAGTGAGCCACTTTAAAGGATCTCTGACTTACCTTCACTCTCAGTTTTGCAGGTACTCTGTGGCAAGCCTCCCTTGCTCTGGAAAAAATGACTTGGTTCTCAGTCCACAACTGCTACCCTCCCTAAAAGGGGAAGAAAGGCTCCCTTAACAATTCAATAGGAGATTTTTAACTTACCACATTCTTCTAAGTTACACTGCAACCCTTTCCCAGGGTCCTTTCACAGACCTCCTCACCTCCAAGACACCCAACGTTGGCTGCACTCTCACACCGAGCCAAAGACAGCCTCGTGCACTCCCACAGCTTCTTCTGTGCACGTGACTGGGCGAAGGCAACACTCCCAGAACAGCTGAGCCTCATTGCCCTTAACAAGACTGGCTCCAAGTTTCCAAGGGAGACCCAGGTGCTGAGATTGGCCTTTTATCACACCTGGGTGTGGTTAATTTAGGGACAAGCTGTGGATGCACTTAAATAAACGTTGCACATGATGTAAAGCTTTTCACACCATCACAGACAAAGCTGACTTTGACATTGATACATTGTTATACTTGAGAGAAGCTGTTTTATCTGGCAGAACATTTTACAGGTGTATATACTGTAATTCAACAGGATTGCATGACTCAATTGATAATTAGTGAGAGACCTTTTAACAGGCACAAACAAGAACCCAGGAAACTAATACCTTCCAGGAAACTTCTTTCTCACCTCCTAAGGGTTATATACCAGAGTGAGGAGTGGCTGACCAGGCTGACCATGAGCAGAAACACCTGGCAACTGCCACTACAAGGCTGCTGCAGAGCCAAATTAGAGACATTAGCAATATAAGTTAATTTCACTATATTTTGTTGTTCAGAAAAAAAAATCATATGGGAAAAAAATTTAGAGTAAGAACAGGCAATAAAAATTATACCATCTGCACTTGTCAAGTATACTTTGGTTTTGATATTCATATATTCCTATGCAGAAGTTAAGAAGTCATGGCAATATGCATATTGTTGTTACTCCTATAACACTCTTTATCATTGTTCAGCTACAGTATGATTGAGCAAGGAGTTGACTAAGGGACTGCTGTAAAATGATGTCCAGTGTCAAGGAAGGGGAAAAAAAAGTGTAAAATGTATGCAAACAGCTAAGGATTGTGTTACCAAGCCTCTCTAGGTTCGTATTGCCTAATGACCTCGTTCTTTGCATTTCAATTTCTGTCACCTTGCAGGGTCATTTTCATAGGCAGAGCATACAGTGAGAAATAAATCCTGGACTTACTCAAGTAGATAGAAACACACACTCACACCCATTTCAGTATGGGCCACCTCTGACTAGTTCCACCTCAGGTTTGTGATGAAGTAATCCGGACTAGTTTAGTTTCTGCCACCTGCTGAAGGCTCATCATTATAGTCGAGTCAGCATTTGTAGGAAGAGGTAATAGCCTTGATTAGAAGAACAGAAAAAAAGCTGGAAAAAAGCAGAGTAGCTTGCAGGCACTCAGCCCATCAGCCCATGGCAGGCTGTGCAGAACACAATTTCAGACATGAAGACAGGCTAAATGCCTGAAAGCCTGTATTTTTCCAAGAATATCAAGCTAATAAAAACTATTAACTCTGCCCGCAGATCTTGCCTCCCTTATACTCTTAGACTGTCATGGCTTCAGAAATGATCTTACAAACATCTGGGAGCCACCGCTGGCAGGGACGGGTGAGTTCCAGCAATGCTGCTCCCTGCCAGGCCATCCCTCTCATTTCCCAGCCAGAAATAAAAAGATGTGCTCCCTGTAAGAGTACTTTGAAGGGAGGGTGGCCATCATGTTCACCACAATTAGAGAGAAGACTTGTAAAAAGTATGCTCTGGGATTATAAAAGAACAACCTTGCTACTTTTTATGTCTCCAGTTCAAAGATGTCAATCCTGCCTCTGTATGTTGGAATAAGGCTGATTTAGACCACAAGAAACAGATTGTTACAGATAAATTGCCAACTTCAGGCCAAAGTAACAACAAAATATAGCTTTTAAAGAGGCAGGTAGAGCTCTGAGAGAAATGAATCAACCTTTCCCATTCATCCCTGACCTTTTACAGTATGTGAAAACGCAGTCAATTAAAGAAAACAAAAACTAAAAAAGCCAAACCAAAAACCCCAAACCAACCCCAAACCTCTTTTTTTACGAAACACCACAGCTGGATTTACTAAAATTATAGTTGAGACCACTGGAAAATTGCTAGGGTGATAAAGCAGCTTGTATCATAACCACCACTTTCATTCTGCTATGTGGTTTAAAAACTGATCTGATTTACTCTCTAGCATTTTTCTTGTCTGAAAAAATGTTGCTACACAATCCTTTGTGGTTAAAACTATGCTATGGCTGAGTCATTCTACTTTGCCACAGTTGACTTATCCTTCAGAAAGCCTGCTCCCACCACACTGTTTGGAGAGTGATTGGACATGCTTTGGCTTCTGCAGAGCTGTCCCATGGAAGGAGATCCTGTATATCTCCACAGCTTGAAACCATACAGGAAGTTCTTTGGAAGCTAGGGACTAGCCAAGAAAATACATGTGAGAAGAAGGAGTGTCTAAATACAGTAACAGCAAATGCAGCAAAGTGTATTTCAGCAGTTGTTAGCCTCTTTCACATCTTGACCAGAGGGTATTCTGGAAATAGGTTGCTTCCTACACATCTCAGCTTCTCACTTCTGGGCTCTCATTGAGAGATTATGATCTCTCTACAGCAGATTATCCACTTGACAGATTATTCCTATGGGAAGAAAGAATGGATGCAAGAGACCCAAGACTGGGAGAAATGAGAGATTAAGACAAGGTCAAGGGAGAGCGTGAAATTGGTTGCAGAAAGGTGGAGAGGGATGAAGTCTGCCAAATAAACTCACTATAACAACATTACTTTTCATTATCTTCCACTTTTGCTCACCAATACTGCATGGACATCCCATGCTGGCTTGCAAATTCAGTAGACCCTGTTACTCCCCCTGCTTCTGTCATCACATGCTATAAATATGCCAGCTCTGAACATCAGGGACATGGCAAGTAGGCCCCTGTAGACATGCCAGGTTTTCATCGCACGTGCCACCCATGAATTAAGACCCTGATTTTCTCTCATGAATAGCAATTTCTCCCTCCCCAGCAGTAAAATCTTTAGCAGTCACTGAACGTGTTCTGTCCCAAAACTCAGCACTCCCCTCATTTACTATTTGGCACCAATTGGTTTATCATGGGAGAAGATGCTAAACAGCTGGTGAGATTAGTCAGGCAAAAGAAAACAGCCACATCAAAACAAATATTTATTTAAAATAACTCTATGATAAAAACTGTTCTTTGGCTCTCACATCCCTGGAGTAATAATAGCAGATCTTACTGACAGTGGAAGTTCAGATATGATACAGTCTTAAATGATCAGAGACAAAAAATCCAGCAGACTGTGTTCTCAGCTCATAAAAACACCACATTAAATTTAACATATTTACTGCAGCCCCCAAGGGTGCATAGTAAAAAGGTGTAATTTGTACTGTGCAAGACCTATCTCAAGCCTATTTCATTTCACTTGGGAGTCTTGTTTTCACTGGTTTTAAGTGACTTCCTTCTGATCTGTGCTCAGTAAGAGAGGGAGTTAGATACAGCCTCTGTAAAAGAACAAGCCAGGTTTATTTATTTAGTATTGTTTTCACTGCATAGTGAGATCTTACAGTGAATACGGGTAGACTTTTTGTGGTTAAGAAAAGCTGCTCTAAGCAGGTGGATGTTAGTGCTTTCCAAAGGACTCCTGGCAGCTAACATGCGTGTAGCCACAGGAAAGGAAAGAAGCCCATGACCCTGTGCTGGAACAGCAATGTAGCAGCATTAATGGCCAGGGTTTAAATGCAATTTAAAGACAGCATCTTTCCCTGGACCAAAATGGTGCAGAAGTGACTTAGAGAAATTTTTCACTCCATGACTGCTCCCTGAACTATACAAGAGATAGAAAATATAACCACAAAGATCTGGCCCAGAATATTGATAGTGCCTTAAACATCTGTCATCTCTGAACACACAAAGTCCAAGCTTTATCACAACATAGCTCTATGGATCCTTTGATAGCACAAGAAACAGAAGATCCAGTAAAAATTATCATATGTAAGCAGTTACCAACCATTTATCACAGGTACCTTCATTTCCAGGTGCAGACAGAAACCGTGGTTATGTTGGACATTTTGTGGCTAACCTTGGCAAATGCTGCAGTTATGATGGCAGGTACCATACACAACACTGACAATTCTGAAAGATCACTGCTGAATATTTTTCTAACAGCACCTTTTTTTATCATGAAGTGCACAGGTGACTGCAACAGTACTGTGTCTGAGATTTTTTAGGTCCACAATGTACGTGTTGATCAACAGCTGAGAGGTAAGGTGCCAGGGGATGCCCTCACTGCCAGATAACCAGCCTTGCCGGGGAGGGGCTCCTCTGTCACGCTCAGGTTTTTCCCCAGGATTCTGAAAATTCTCAGACTATTCAAGACAAAAATGCCAGATTATTAAAAAAAAAAAAAAAAAGGAAATGTTGTTTTCTAGTTTAGAGATGTGTTTTATGCTGTCAGATATGAGCCCATAAGATATAACAGCAGTACTAAATGCAGTCTCTTATTACAATCTAAAGATTGTATTGTCATGACAATACGAAGGCAGCACATTTAAAGTTAGACACAAAACCTTAATGCTATATATTCCTGATTTTTGAGTGCGTAACAATGCAGTGAAGTTCTCTTAGTGCAGTATTTTTAGTTACCTACTTTTTAAGCCTGAGTATTCTGTGAATGTAAAATCATTCAAAACCTAAAATTGCCAATACTTTAGATTCTATAAATTTAGAAATATTTAGGCTTATGTAGGGAAAAAAATTAATACTAGATCCCCACCTTTTTCTCTTCCCTCCAGTATCCCTCAAAACAATTTATTAACAGCACATATAAGAATAATAATCTATAACAGGAAAAAAAAAAAACTTGATAAAATATAAGTATAGCACAAGAAGAAACACTCACTTAGTCCCTGAGGAACTGAATAGTTTTATCTGTAATAAAGATTCATCAGGGAAAAACCTAACTATATTGCCTTTATTGTGGTTCATATTGAATTTCATTCCTGTGAGCCAGGTGGTACATAAAGATGCAAAAATCAGATTTTTCAGATAAGCCACAAAGCAATAGAAATTAAGACTATGGCAGATGGATTATCTCAAACCCAGGAAAAAGACTACTAAGAAAAATATATAAAGAACTAAAATGTTGATTATTTTCCTGATACGATGCCAGGATAATATTGGTATGCAACAAACCTCTAGAGCTCAGGAATCCATCTGTACTCTGGGATCAATCAGTTCCAATACAATGAAAAGCAAACTGTGGAAGGCATCCAAGGCAGACCTCAGTTGCTACAGAGTTTGCTTTGACTATATTTCAGTAGTGTATCCATTGTCTTTACCCAGCTTCTATGAAAATTTGACTGTGAGATCAAATCTATCCTAATATTCAATCTATGTGAAATAAGTTCACCACTTAGGCACACACAAGTCTATGGGGCCGGATGGGATCCACCCAAGAGTACTGAGGGAGCTGGCAGAAGTGTTCACCAAGCCACTTTCCATCATCTATCAACAGTCCTGGCTAACCAGGGAGGTCCTGGTCGACTGGCGGTTAGCAAATATGACACCCATCTACCGGAAGGGCCAGAAAGAGGATCCGGGGAACTACATGGAGCAGATCATCCTGAGTGCCATCATGTGGCACGTACAGGGGATCAGGCCCAGTCAGCGTGGGTTTATGAAAGTCTGCTTGACTAACCTGCTCTCCTTCTATGACAAGGTAACCCACTTAGTGGAGGAGCGAAAGGCTGTGGATGTTGTCTACCTGGACTTTAGTAAAGCCTTTGACACTGTCTCCCACAGCATTCTGCTGGAGAAACTGGCTGCTCATGCCTTGGATGGGCATACTCTTCGCTGGGTAAAGCGCTGGCTGGATGGACGGGCTCAGAGAGTTGTGGTGAATGGAGTTAAATCCAGTTGGCAGCCAGTCACAAGTGGTGTTCCCCAGGGCTCAGTATTGGGGCCAGTCCAGTTTAATATCTTTATCAAGGATCTGGATGCAGGGATCAAGTGCACCCTCGGTAAGTTTGCAGACGACACCAAGCTGGGTGGGAGTGTCGATCTGCTGGAGGGTAGGAAGGCTCTACAGAGGGACCTGGACAGGCTGGATTGATGGGACGAGGCCAACTGCATGAGATTCAACAAGGCTCAGTGCCGGGTCCTGCACTTGGGTCACAACAACCCCATGCAATGCTACAGGCTTGGGAGGAGTGGCTGGAGAGCTGCCTGGCGGAAAAGAACCTGGGGGTGTTGGTCGGCAGCCGGCTGAACATGAGCCAGCAGTGTGCCCAGGTGCCCAAGAGGGCCAATGGCATCCTGGCTTGCATCAGGAACAGTGTGGCCAGCAGGACCAGGGAGGTGATAGTGCCCCTGTACTCGGCCCTGGTGAGGCCACACCTCGAGTACTGTGTTCAGTTTTGGGCCCCTCACTACAAGAAGGACATCGAGGTGCTGGAACGTGTCCAGAGGAGGGCAACGAAGCTGGTGAAAGGTCTAGAGCACAAGTCTTAGGAGGAGCGGCTGGGGGAGCTGGGGGAAGAGGAGGCTGAGGGGAGACCTTGTCGCTCTCTACAGCTACCTGAAAGGAGGTTGTAGCGAGGTGGGGGTCGGTCTCTTCTGCTAAGTAACAAGTGATGGGACAAGAGGAAATGGCCTCAAGTTGAGCCAGGGGAGGTTTAGATTGGATATTAGGAAAAACTTCTTCACCAAAAGGGTTGTCAAGCAATGGACCAGGCTGCCCAGGGAAGTGGTTGAGCCATCATCCCTGGAGGTATTTAAAAGACGTGTAGATGTGGTGCTTAGAGACATGGTTTAGTGGTACTCGGCAGTACTAGGTTAGCACTTGGGCTTGATCTTAAAGGTCTTTTCCAACCTAAACAATTCTATGATTCTGTGAAAAGCTGAAACAAACAGGTACAATGCCACCGTTTCCCAGAAATTGAGATATTGGCTTTGTAGCTCCACTTTTGTAGAGCATGTTTAGAAAAACTGCTAAGAGAAAGGGTAAACAAAGGCAGTTCTTCACCATCTTTACACAAACACATACCTATCACAATCATATATAAATATACAACTTTACGTCTGAGTCTGGGATCAGTTAAGAGCACTTCAGTCTCTGAAGAAAGTAATTTTGCTAGTAGTGGTGATAGTTGTACCCTAGCCATGCATAAATAGCAATGCAAAGTGTAGCATGGAAGTGCCCATACTGGTTTTAGCCTGCCTGGAAAAGCTTCCAGATCAGGGAACCTTTCCCTGCTCTCCAAAGGCAGTTTTTCAGTCATTCTTGGATTGCTGGGGTCATGATACTGGTTCTGTTTCACCAACTAAGTCAAATTCTGTTGGTCAGGCTACCTATTGCTGAAGACTGTGAAATTAAAATAAGAAAATGTCCCCTAGTTTTTGTTAACCACAACAAAATTTCATTAACATAGTTATCAGAAAGAAATTAACTTGACACCTATCTCACTTTCATCACTGCCATTTGTATTTTTGATATTCCTGGTTATTTCCCATTTTAATGGGCATTGGACTTACAGTGGTCTGGAGGACTTTGAGGAAGGAAATTCTCCTATGATCCATCAAGCACCTTGCATGATCAGGCCTGTGCAAAACCAAAACAGAATTTAAAATTTACTTTTACACTCTATAAACATAGTCCCAATGGCAACATAACTTGCATTTCCCTTCGCTGGTCAGTACTAAACTTCAGTAGTAAACAATGGCACGGTGCCAAATTTCCACATATGAACAATAAAAATATAATCTTGTTATTGGTATGGGATAGAGAAAAGCAGAGCTCTAAGGCAAATTAATCTAAGCCTTTTTCACTTAGGGCCAGATCCAGAACTTCTCAATAGGCACTTAACTCCCACTTGTTTCACTTTCCCTCAGAGAATTGGGCAAGTATGAGTTCTGTCTTTAAATACCCTTGTGAACCTGGGACTTAATTTACCAAGTGCTTAATGGAGGTTAAGGGTAATTTATTTATGAATATTCTCCTGTGTTTCCATTCCAGACACTGGGGCTGGCATTAAGTTAACTACTGGAAATTGCTTTGACAAAACATGTCTTGTGAACTAGCAAGAGTTAGATGCTTGCAAAAAGAGTTTTTGAGCACATTTGAACTAGCAAAAGAGAAATACTTTTTATGTATAGCTGCGGTTTGATTTTAATATTGAGGCTTCTGGAAATGATTTAGAAAAAACATTTTTCTCAAAACCATTATTTTGTCACTTTTTCTTTTTTTTTAATCAAGAAGTAAATATACTAAAAAATTGACAGGTTGATTATAAGTTAAATAACCTACAGAAGGCTGGAATAAGTAGTAATTAGACAGAAAACAATAAATCCAATCAACTGCTAATAATGGTGCCTAAATGGTTCTAAATCACCCAAATGCCCATGTCGCCTGTGACAAGCAAGCTGAGATCTCCTGAAACAGGATGATTAAATCTCTGGAGTGAGGCTTATTCCCTCTGGCCATTCCCTTCTTTGAGCTTCTGCTCCCTGAGATGAGAGGCTCCTTAGTCAGACATAACAGGTTTTTCATTAGTCAACCTAAGACTGGAAATTCTGCTTGTTACTCCCAAAGGCAGGAAGGCATTTCCACAGGCTAGCTGGGCCCACACATCTGTGGCATGTAGCAGGTGTTCACACAGCCAGCGTACTTCCTACTTCCTCAATAAAAAAGAAAATCAAAACACAACAGCAATCGCCAAAACAAGGTATATGCACGAATGACAGCAGATCTGCCAAAACTTGTTGTATTCCATGCTTATTTACAAATGTTCTTAACACATCAACAGCCTTCACCCATGAAACCTGGGACAGTCTGGAATGACAGAACCACAACAACAAGCAAAGAACATGCTCTAGTGAGCTGATATGTATTTTCCCATTAACGTTGGAGGGGAAAAAAAAAAAAAAAAAAAGGTGCAATCATACATTTTCAGTCATAGATTAGAAGCTGCAGAGGTGGTGGGACCTTGGTGGGACAGGTGCACGAGCAAGAACTTGCTTTTTGGAAACAAAGGTGATACAGGCTGTCTTCTGATGTTGTCACAGCCTCATCAATGCAGGAGATTATTTCTTGCTAATTGTCAAGTTATCCTGTGCCCCTCTAAGGTGTTCTGCTGCCTGTGCTGAAGGCCAGCTCTGATACAGGGTAGCTGTAACCCATAGGTAGGAAAAGATCTGTGTGAGGCAGCCGAGAGATGCTTCACTGGGGCCCTCTCCCTCTTTGCTCAAGCAGCTGCTTTAATCTCAAGCCCTCTGCCTTGTCCCTGCCTGAGCTGCTTTGCATGTGTGCCTGGCCACATGCCTCTCTGAACTGGATCTCAGCTTGCTGACTTAACTTACTGGCCCTGGTAGTAGCGAGAAAGGTGTCAAAATGCTTTGAATCCTTTTTTTTTTTTTTTTTTTTAAGCTAATATTGCTCAACCAGTACCAGTAGGTGCAACAAATCACACTGCAGTGCATTGGGACAGTTTAGATTCATGATTGCTCTACTTTCCTCTGAGAGAAGTTTTATGATACCCGCACTCACAGTACATTTCACTGTATATAATTTTTCTTTTTTAAGCACTATGTTCCTCTTTAACAGACAACTAATGAAACTCAAAGACTACCTATCCGCTGTGAGAAGGCAGACAAAACTGATGACTTGCTTTAAAATCATTATGTGGCTATGCATTTTTCTTAAAATGCTTCTTCATTGAGTAATAATATCTATCTTGTAACCTTATTTTTTTTTTGTGCTGATATATAACACATTTGATATAAAAACACTGTTGTAACTACAGCCTTATGTGGTTTCTGTAAAACTCAATGACCCTAAGGAAAGGGATTAATAGATTAATTTTTGCATTGATTTTTTTTTAATTAAGCTGTTAAACTTTTTCCTTTTTTTCTGAGGATACACATAGTTCATCCAGCTTGCCCTAGTTTATATCCACACATGTCCTGCTATTTTCTCTCTTGCACAGAAAAAAAGAATATGTATATTGGTGTTGCTTAAAGTCCACAAAGAGAATGTGTTAATTTTGACTGGTTCTTGAACTTGGTCAGAGTAATGTAATACTTTATTGCCTGTTTGTACATTAGATGCAAAAAATCAGTTATAAGATACAAGTTTCCTTATCTTTCTCTTGAATAACTAGCAGTTCTTAAAAAGAAGCAGAAAATTTTACATGAGCCACGCCTCAGTTTGCAATTAATTTCCTTTAATTACATTTCTTATTATTTTAAACTTCAGCATCTTAAGACTCAGTTCCTAGTCATTCAGAGGAGAATTTCCATTAGATCCAGTGCTGTATGAAAATTTTAAACCACAGTAGCATAGATAAAATGAAATCATTTGGTGGCTGAACTTGTGTTTAAAACAGATTCATTCATTATTCCTTTTAATTGGAGATTAAGTACTCTGCATTATAGGAATCAAATACACTCTTGAAATCTCTGCTCTCAGGAATTCAGCTGCTACCCCTCCTTTTTTAATCTCTTAGTGTATGGGAAAGAAAGAGAGAGGGGAGGTGAAATAACAAGTCTGAAATCAGATAAAAAGGAAAAAATACCCATATGCTGAGGGAAGCATAAAACAAAAGGGGCGGAAACAATTCTAGTCATGGATATTTCTCACTGCAGGGACTTAAAACCCCCCTAACTGAATGAGAGAAGAACAGGAACAGAGGTTAATGTTGAGGAGGAAAAGGTAGTGGTATCGTACCATGTATTTTCTCCTTCCTGAAATACTGCCTTCAACAGATATTTTCAGAGAAGACATTGATTGGTCATAGACTTAATTCAAGGTGAAGTTTTCCAGTTTCTGCAAGAAGACTTGGAAATCTTTCCCAATAAATACATAACCATGATTTATAGAAATTTGCTTCAGGCAGATTTTACTGTTTTCAGAGAAAATTGAAACAAAATGCATTGTAAAATAACTAATAACCCCAAATCCAACTTCCACTCAACAAAAAAAAAATCAAAATAAAACCAAGAGGGTTATTTCCTCATAAGCCCCTATAAAGTAAATAAGAGCTAGCTTTTGAGATCATTAATCATGACAGCTAATCCTTGCCTCTACAAAGAGGCTCACCAGCTTCAGCATGGCTTCTTATGTGCTTACAGTGCTCCCCAGGGTGAAGAGCTCAGTGGTTTTGTCCACAACCTAGAGATAAGAGATAGAGACAAGAACAGTGCCTAGTCACATCTTAGTCTCCATGAAATCAGGGAGGCCTGTGTTCCTATTGTAATTTCTGTTTTAAAGCATCAGACCAAGTGTGGTTAACGAGAGAGGTTGAGAAGTCTTTTCTCAGCACATACTTCCCATTACTCGAGCACAGGCTTCCAGTAACCAGGCATTGACAAAGCAGTAACCAACAGGAGAGCAGAACTGTGGTGGTGTTGCATGTTTGTCTGCATGTGAAACATTTCAGGAAGAATGACAAATTATATATTTTGGTAGGTTTAAATGAAAGTTTTCCAAGTGCTGAATGAAAAAGTAGAATGTCATCTTCTTATGTCTTTGTGACTAATGGAATTGGACAAAACATTTTTCTAACTATTGTATTGTGATTTGACAGCAAGTATAAAGGAAGTATAAGAGTTTTGATTTCGAACAACAGAGAGAATTTAAGCAAGCCCAAGCTTAAATGCCTTGCTGCTAATATTTGAAATTACTCTACGCAAAGCCATTTTAAATTTAGCAGATGGAACACTCTCTAATGGCAAAACCCAACATGATTAATCTTGGATTTAAATAATATTTAACTCCAAAGTGTTCAAAAAGCTGGAGCCAAATATTGTTGCCATAGTTAATCTCAGAACAAGTGAGAACATTGCAACACAATTCAAACCACAAGATGGAAGCCGAATGTTAAACAATATCTGGGAGAAGACCAGTCATATGAAGTGCTGTTATTCAAAAAAACCCAAAGTTTTAAATGGACACAAAAAGCAATTTTGCTTAAGGAGACTAGTTAGAAAAAAAAAAAAACAAAACACACACATTCTTCTGTAATAGAATAACTGAGTTCTGCACAGTACCTGAAGTGTCAAATAGTGTAACTGAGGGGCAAGATACAAAAGCTCTTTCAGAACTGTGATCTCTTCTCCAACACAAGTGTTGAAATGAGAATTCATATTTCTTTGAAGCCCTTGAAGTCATTTTAGTGCATCATGGCCTACAGAAACCTGCAACTCTCACTAGAAGTATCTAAAAGCAGAAGAAAGGATTGCCAACTACACTAATTTTTTTTTTTTCTCTCACACAGCCTGGTTGGACATAGATGTGGTTATTTTTTCCTGATGGAAAAAGTTATATTACAAAATACTAATAAATTCTGATGGAACAGAAATACTGCTCAGGAAATCATTATTTTTATTTTATTTTTTCATGCAGAAGTGCAGACAGACTTAAAGCAAATGCATACCTGCTGAGCAGAAGTGCAGGCAGGCTTAGACAAATGTGTACATGCCATAATTCTTCCTGAATTTCTCAAGCAAAGTCTGATCTACTCTCATTTGAGGCCCAAGAACTTGTTAGTCATTTGGAAAGTATTGGGTAAATATCAATTCAAAGGAATCAACATCATTAATTCCAGAATAGGGAGCAAGTCAACAAGAGCAAAAAGCACCAATGCCCTTAAACTACAATATTTTAGGTAAAGAAAAAATACACATTTCATAGAATTGTATTCATATTACTGCCTTGCCATTCAGGGAGAGAAGAAAATTATTAAGACAGTGCATGATGTTGTTATAATTATCCTTGGCATAAACATTCAGGCTGCGCCATTTTGTTTTAATTTTTTTACTGTGCCGGAAGGAATGCTGGTGTCACTGTCTGGTTCTTTTCTTCTGTCATATCTTGAAAGTATCTTTAGATACCATGAAGGTTAAAAATACTGTTATCAGACAGAAATGGGATTGAATACAACATACTCCTTGTCTCCCACCCCCAAGAAGGAAATTTCTATGGAAAGAAAAGTAGGGGGTGATACATACTGAGAAAGGTGACAGAAAGAAGGGGAAGATAAACCAGAGGAAAAGATAAGCAGAGGAGAAGAGATGGAAAAAAGCAGAGATTGGATAACAAAAGGAATTTCACTAGACAGCTCTCAAAATTTAACACAATACTGTTTGTGAAGCTCCACTGGAGATTACAGCCCTCGCAGGCAGCCTCCTTCATCCTGAAACATCTTCAATCCTGAGGCCAGGGCCACTGAAATGTGTTGCACCTGCACTAGGCACAACGCTCCTTCTCACCACATAGCACTCCCCACATGTTGCTTATGTTGGACAAATGTCCAGTGAATGTCTCAGGTAGACTAGTTGGGAAAGTCACATCTATTCCTTCAAAAGGTGATAGAGTTTTGAAAGCTTTCTTCCCTTCTAGGAGGGGGCAAAAACTTATGTGGTTTTTTGCTCTGTGGAAAGGGAATTCTAGAAAAAAGAACTGTTTTGGAAGAACCATAATGAATTTTCTCTTCCTGCTGTCTGCTGGAAAGGATCTTGGTAATTTCACAGGAATAAAAAATATATAAAAAAAAATGACATGAACAGCCTAGGCTGGCAGAGAGAAGCCAAGCTCCCAGATATATATCACCTCCCTTGGCTGGCTGCTGAAGGGGCAGTGAGGCTGCAGTGTACTCAGCATCTTCATCTCCCTGTAAGATATTCAGAGGAAAAAAGCTTCTCAGTTTCATTTTCTCTCTTCAGGCAAAGTTTTCCTGAGGGGAAAATATTTTCTTTCCTGTAAAATCATAATTTTCCCATGGAAAAAAAAGAAGTTATTTCACCAAAAAGGACATTTCATTTCAGAGAATTTGCATGGTGGAAGAGATCCATGTGATTTTATCATCTGATAAAATTGATTTCACAATAAATTCTTTTTTTAATATTTTTTTAGGAATAGATTATGAGCTCTTGAGAAATCACTCCACTGCCTTTCTATTTAGATCTTCATACTTCACATTTTTAGTAAAAATGAACCACTTCCAAAAGAATAACTCTTAAAAATAAGCTTCCTTTCTGACTGTTGGAGTTACTCTTCTTTCCTGTCTCTGCTGCTCTTTCCAATACTCCAGTATTCAAGTTGCTTATCTGGAGCCTTTGGGATCCTCAAGAAGTCCTCAACCTCATATGGTGAAATTTTAACCTCACGTGGTTAAAATACAGAGATGCTTAGGCTGCACATTGTGTTTCCTAGGAAAGGTTCAGTTCATCAGCTGGGATTCAGTTACTGAGCATACAGAGTCAGTAACATCTCACATCTCAGACACGACACAAGAACTGGGAAGGACAAAGTAACTAAAGATTAGCTGGGACCTCCACTCTTCAGAGGTTCATACGGTGCAATGAGCAGCATAACCACATAACCCCTCGTGCCCCCTCCGCATCATGTGGTGAAGCAAGTTCAAGATCCTTTTAACTTTAATAACTCTGTATTCTTGCTCCATCTTACCAAATTGATCCTTTAATCTCCACGTGCCAAATCGAACACTTTGTTCTCACACAGTGCATCTCTTCCCAAAGCCTGGCTGGAACCTCGGGCCCATACTCTTTGTTGAGACTCCCTGGTACTTACTGTGGTGATTTGCCCGGCACATTCAAGAACTATAAGGTCATAACCATTAACACCTAAACCAAACTTTATCAGTTTGGGCCATTATTATTCCTTCATTCTCTTAGATCTGTCTTTTATTGCAGTATATTTTTTAAGAACTGTATTGAAAATGTTCCATAAAATCCATGACATACAAACAAGTCAGCTTCACTTCTCTAGATAAATGTGCTTTTAAAGATTCAGTCAGAAAAATACTTGTGATTAGTTGCAAGTACTGCATTATGGGTCATCTCTTTCTAGGTGAAGAACACAAAAATGCAAAATGTCTTTATGTCCTTTATTCGACAGTATAGCTACTATGTAATAGACACCCCTTTGTCCACTGCATCATTTGAAAATTCACCTATCCTGACTTTACCAGGTAGTCAATGCAGAATAAATGCCAGCAATTCTATGTGAGTTCAATTTGGCTAAGTAATGAAAAAAACAAACAAACAAACAAACAAATCAAACGCCATAAAAAGTCCACCCTGCACCCAGTTTGCTATGTGCTTTGCCTGGAAACTATGGTTATCTTGTCACTTTGCCTGGAAACTATGGTTATCTTGTCTTATAAACACCTCTGGAAAGCCTACCCTAAACTAGGAAGCTTTACAAAAGTGCAAATGAGGTTATGAATTAGTCTGAAGACATGGTATCACCTGGTTAATAAGATACTTTATGGATCTGTGATCTTTTAAGAACATCGTACACACTATTCCTTGTACAAAATTTTTGCCATTCTTGTAGGAATCAATGAGAACTACTAAAATCTGTTCTTGGAAAGGAAAAAGATGAACAAAGGAAGCACAATCCTGCCTTGTAAGAATTCTGGCAGAGATATCTGATGAGTTAAAGACCTGATGAAGTACTGACAGCTAGAAACTCTCAGACCTATAATCATCCTCAGAGTACTTAATAGGCTTAACTAATAATGCCTTTAAATATCAGCTTCATACAAACCATTAGTTGAGTCATGGATCTTTGTATAAATGAGTACCTGGGAAATTTGAACAACTCTTGCATGACACTTTTTGAAAGTTGAAATGTGCTTTATGGAGGAAACTTCATTCCCTAATGTAAGAGACATTGCAGACCCATAACAGGTACTGCAGACAGTACTGATTCAGCCTCTTGAAGTCAAAAAGAATTGCTCACGCAGTGTGTTCAAGAATGATCCAAAATAGTCATACAATAAACAGGGTGACCATGAATGTAGATCATCAAAGTGTGATGCCAAGTGACTGTTGCTAGCTCTGGACAATTTATGACCCACTTAACCTGTCTGAGAACTGGCCTGCAAACTCCGTATGGTGCCGGTTTCTGCACAGCTCAGAGCTGCACGTCTTTTTGTAATAGCACAGTAGATGACGTGTATTTGCTTATGATTACGGAGGGAGCTGCACCTCTATTCTTGCTTACATAGCACTTGGGGTAAACATACAACATTCAACCTTGTATTCAAATACAGAGTTTTCCAGACTTAAGAACCAAGTAAAGTGTAAATAAAATCAGGCAAGTGTATTTTGCTTCATTATAGACTTTACCACCTTTCAAACTTCAACTGCACTTCTGTTATTTCAATTTTTCTTGCCTTGAAACATCATTTTTTATGGTATTAATTTTTGGAGATACTGTGTGTATCTTTCGTTTTAATTATAGTTTCAAGGTATTTGTTAACCTACAATTAGCACAGTGTGAAACTGAAGGAGAGCATCGGTTGGGCCCAGAATAACCTTGCAATTTTCTCCTTATTCTCAGCTTTCTAAGCTCTGAGGCTCCAGATTGTTTGATTCCTGTTGGATTTTTAGCCCACCGTGAACTTGACACAGTTGCTAAGATACATATCATCTGCACCATGTTGATACAATATTATTTAAACACTTGAAAGGGCAGCCTAACAGTTCTCTGTAAACACACAACTCTGCCATAAACTGTTCTCAGCAGAAACAAGCAGCCTGACACCAAAATTAAATCCAGGGTAATTCAAAGATTACTATGGAAGGCTTCATGAGCATCCACCCACCACCAGCAAAGCACCTCACAGTTGTGTTGCCACCCTGATCTAGCCTCACTGTACACATACGTCCTCTAGCTCATTGCCTGCAGCAGAGCCCCTGCCTGAAGCTTTGTATCAAGTGAGACTCCTCTCCTGCTATTGCTGGGAATTTGATTTGATATCAGCGGCCCAGGGACAACAGTTGTTTCCAGGCCTGGTTCAGTAACCTGCACAAAGTCGATCTGACCAGAGCCCTGCTCGTGACCAAAGGTCTTGCTGCACTGCCTGCTGTTGAAAGTAAAAAAAAAAAAAAAAAAGTTCTCCCCTTTACAAAGACAGGCCAGAGATTCACACAGTCAGCAGGAAAATGCAAGGAGATAATACAGACCAAGCTCAGGAGGCTTTTCATGTAATTGACATTTGCCTTCCATGATACTTCGTTAGTTTGGACAACAACTGTATGGAAAAAGGTTTAAAGACTCGCTCAGATGATGCTAAGCAGTCTTTACTGAAATACAAAGCAACTCTTTCACAGAGATAAGACTTCATGACAATATTTTCTCAGTGGTCTTTGCTGCTCAGCCTTTGTCTGTGGACTGGTGAGCCATACGTCACTTGATGCAGTGACCACTACTTCTAACACAGTTTCTCTCCAAGGTGTGCACATGAGGGAGGTGTCTGACAGTGCCTTGCTGTCCTGGTTTTGGCTGGGATAGAGTTCATTTTCTTCCTAGTAGCTGGCGTAGTGCTGTGTTTGGGATTTAGGATGAGAATAATGTTGATAACACACTGATGTTTTAGTCGTTGCTAAGAGTGCTTACACCAGTCAAGGACTTTGCTTCTTATGCCCTGCCAGCTGGAAGCTAGGAGAGGGCACAGCCAGGACAGCTGACCCAAACTGGCCAAAGGGCTATTCCATACCATATGATGTCATGTTCAGTATATAAACTGGGGGTATTGGTCAGGGGAGAGCAACCACTGCTCGGGAACTGGCTGGGCATTGGTCAGCAGGTGGTGAGCAACTGCATTATGCATCACTTATTTTGTATATTCTTTTATCATCATCATCCTTATTATTACTATTATTTCCCTTCTTTTTCAGTCCTATTAAACTGTCTTTATCTCAACCCACAAATTTTACTTCCCCCCCAATTCTCTCCCCCACCCCACTTCAGGGCAGGGAGAGGAGTGAGCAAATGGCTGTGTGGTCTTTAGCTGCCTGCCAGGTTAAACCACAACACTTGCAAACAATCAATAAACCAGAGGAGCTCACTTACCATAGGACAACCTTACAACAACATTTTCATTTTAATAGCTGATACAAAACCCAAGAATTCCCATGACTATTTCCAACTTTCTGAAGATAGTGAGGAACTTAAGGGCAAAAGATCTATAGCTGGGACCCAAGATCCAGGGATCATATCTCATGCTGGGAGCTGACAGCATTGCCCTAGTGCAGTCACCTCCTGCACCAAACCAAACATCAGCAATAATGGACCAAGTTTTCAAAAACAGAAAAAATTATCCCAAAACTGTATGTTGCTTTCAGAGTAAAAACTATTTCTATCCACAACATACCTTGATGAGTCCAGGATATCGTGATCTTAAGAGCTGTTTCACAAGGGCCAGGCATTAATATAGGTGATGCAGGTGCTTAAAACACCTGAAAATCCTTCCCCATTTACTCAGTTAATGCCTGCAGGGTTTGATTTTTTAACTAATTATGCCAAGTTTCTTTGTGTCAGCCTTAAATTATAACAGTATCTTTGGCTGTTTTCCTGGTGTTATTTATCTGCATTAATTATGACACTGGTTAATGTTTGTTTTCTCCCTTTTAGTTTTACTTCCTCCACTAGAGCATATTCAGTCTATTCTTCAATATTTCACATTTTTTGGGTCAGGCAACAAATTTTTCAGTGCCTTATCTTCTCTCTTCTATGGTTGTTCAAATTGCTGCATTAACTTTTCTTCTACCTGATTTTGTCTTTTTCTATACATTCCTGTTTATCCCTTGAAACATTAAGTTCCCAATGATGAGATGAGCGAAAGCAGGACAAGCCAGGGTGCAGCCAACAACTCAGATCACCAGGCAAGTCCATAGCAGTGAGGCAGGTACAAGGCACGTCCAAGGCCAGGCCAGGCCAGGCCAGGCCAGGCCGGACATCAGCCTCAGGGCTGGGGTCCAGATCAGCAGGGCAGGACTATGGCAGAGCTGAACACCACTGCTACCATATTGCTCAGTAAGAGACCAGTGCCCCTGGGCTGACCTTAAATGGGGCTCCTGGGCTCATGGGTAGGTGCGTGGTGGGGGATGGTGGAGGCTCCAGGTGAGGCTGATCAGGGCCATTAAGGACAATGTGTCCATAGGGCTCTGACACGACACACATATATACAAACAACCATGGATGTTGCAATAGGCCAGGAATATTAGCAAAGGGCCATTGCCAGCTGGGATGTAATGACAGCTTTTCAGGGAAGGACAGGAATGTGGTCTACAGGTGTATGGCTTTTAAATTAATATGCTTGCTTGGGTGATTCCTCTCTATGCACTTGTGAGAATCCTCAGCAGAATGAAACCAATAAAATACTCTCAATATCTATGCCATGTAAGGAAAGATCTTCTTTTTTCATGCAAATATTTTCAACCTTCCTAACACATGGAAATAATTATGTATAGATTTCTTTTGGGTGCACTATCTAATCTGCAGAGATCTCAGCTACTATATGGCAAAGACTTTAATCAAACTCTTCTCATAACCATCACAGCATGATTTCTGGATTAGTCATATATCTGTATTAATCATCTGCCTTCTAGAGACCATTAGATCAGAGTCAAAAATGCATCCTGAGTCGAAAAGTGAAAATAATACAGTGAAAGGCGCTAACTGAAATCAGCTCTCTGGCAAAGATGGCCTCACTCTCTTGCATAAAAAGAATTTCTATCTTACAGAACAGGCCACAACACATAGTATTTGTTTCTGCGTTGGTTTTGAGAGTCACATCATTTTGTGTGCTTGCAGAGGCAACCACTTTCCATGATTCTGAGGGCTTGTTTTAGGGTTTTCTTAATATTCATGTTGTCCATTGACACTATGCCCGCAGCCAGCTCTTCTGCAAGACCACACTGTGGCCACTGACCTAGTGTTTATGTGTCAGTATGTCATGCTCTGCCGCTCCAAATTCCTATCAGATTTTTTTTCTTTGCAGAACATACAATCATTTTGAAACTTGTTTCCAAAAGGAACAAGGGTTCTAGTCTTTCCTACTCCCACGTCCTAAACTTCAGGAACAGCACCAAAATATTGATTTTTACTTAAGTTTTTTATTAATATATAAAACCTACTTAATGTTAAAAATGCATTTCAAAGTGGAAAAAACATTCCACTTGCAAAATAAACCATAGGACACACCATCATTCAAGAATTGCTTCGTATTTTTAAACATGACCAGAATTTTGTCATGTTTTGATATCAACAAAAAAAGATATCTAGACAAAAGACTTCTGGCAAGAATTTTCTGATCAACCGTACTTCCTATTCTTTGCATTTATCTTCCTGGTATGTCCTAACATTTATAATATGCAAACACCACATGGTGGTCTTGGCCACATGGTATTTCGTTCCATAGTTAAAATTGTCCCTCTTCCCCCAAGAAAAATGGAAAGCAATCCAATGAATATTTTCCTTAAAGCCAGGGCTGAATGATACAGTAATATCAGAACACAAGAGGCATAAGCAATGAGCCTGACAATTTGTCATTCTACTGCTAATCCCACCAGCCTGGAGCAGATGTGAACCTCCTCTCCTGCACAGCCACCAGTGATTACTCTACAAGCCTGGCAGTCACCTCCAAGCACATGGCGAGCGCTCTGGGCCATCAGAGGTGCAAGAGATGGTGTCCATTCCCTATCCACTGTACACACTTAGCTGTCTGTTTCTTCAGAACTGTTGTGGGCACTTCTCTGCTTGTAAACTGACTGTATTTTCAAAAGATCATTTGCAGTATGGCAGGAATAATCATCTGACATTAATTAGCTATGCAGTTGTTCTCTATCTTCTTTTCACTACGTAAGCTACAAGGTTAGGAAGACATGGAATACTTTGGTTTTTGTGAAGTGCTAAAATGATAGAGATATAATAATTTTTTGATGGTCACAAGGCATTTTTTATGATAGACTGTGGTGATTGCAAGGCCTCCTGTTTCAGGCATAGATGACTATGGAAAAGCCAGAAGAGGTGATTGAGAGCATGAAGGAGGCACGTGGTCCCAACAAAAATAAGACCTGTGAGTATGAGGGCTTTTTTTGCAGGAGAAGGGAGAACAGAAATTATTCTCTAGTCCTACTCTGATCCCATGAAACTGTGGAAACTCCGTCAATGAGAGGCTTGTGAAGATGCAAGATATTCCAGTTAGCACATTCTAGGATCTGTGTTACACTATTTCATACTTGTGAGTAAATATTTTCACCATTTTTAAAAGAAAATAAACGAAAGCACAGTTTGAAGATAGAATCATAGAATAACTGTTTTAAGATCCTGATGCTTGGATGAATATTGCACTAAGTATACATTTTTCATTGTAAATTCAACACGGGTAAGCGTTCCCACGTGTTCTTAGGCCACAATGACACTCTCTAGTTAGGAGTTATGAGGAGGGCTATAATGTGAAGAAAAATCAATAGTGTTATTTTAAAATGTTCAGCCATGAAAGAACAATCAACAGTTGAAAAGACCAGAAATAATCAATTTCAATGAGCAGTTAAAATTAGGTAAGAAGGCAGCACAGAGATAGATAAAGATTAAACTGATGGGAAAGAATATTTAAAGCATTAATTAGATATACTAGAGCTTAATGCCCCTCAGAAGAGTTTTTAAAAGAAGACTCTATCTTAAATTTTCACATTCCGTTGCAGAATTACATCAATCAGATAGCACATGACAAATGTGACACTGAAAACTATTTTCTTTTAAAGCAGTTATAATTTGTTAAACTAAAGCCTATACTGCTGGCTAGATTCTGCAAGAGCATGTAATGGCATTTCTTTCCCCGTCTGAAGGTAACATATTCTCCAGAGGAAAGTTACTCCCATGCCTGAGTAAATAAGTGCCTAAATCTACGGCAAAGTAAATGGCATCATCAAATTAGGATTCCAAGCTGGAGCTGTCATAACATAGCATGACTCCTTCTTAATGTGAAAGACCTGAACGCCAACAAGGCAAATGACCCCATTTTCTTGTTCTTGTTCAGAAGCACTTAGAGTCAGGTATCCATTTTGTTTTTAAGATATATGTACATACATGAATGTATATGTGATATGTCCATTCCTTGTCATAGCAAACTAATTTATTCCTTATTTCAAAGGTTTACAGGAGAGTATCAGGAGAATAGAAACATATCACAAGAGTTAAACTCACAAAACCCAAACCAAAAAACCCAGAGCAAACTAGCTAATAGCAGGAATCTGGAAAGCATCTGTAAGGTGCACATTGTAGAAAATGGGATTAGATTTAAAAAGGGGGAGGAGAGTTAAGGGAATACTCGAGGCTAAGATCTCCAAAGTTTTAAAATGTTCTCTGAAATACAGTGGGACAGGTTGACACTGGGCTCTCATTAAGGCTTTGATTTACCTTTAACGGTATAAGACAGCCAATAACAGTCTACCCAAAGATAAATCAAAGGTGTATAAAATATTCTCAGTCCAGGGTAAATCTAAAAGGGTATTTCTCAATGCTAGCATAGCAGTAAATGTACCATTAATTATTCTTCTTGGTTGTATTATCTAGTGCTCTTCAGTGGAGATACAGTTTGAAGGACAGAGGACACTTTGTCACGAGCAAAAATCCCAAGTCAGCATTTTGTCCAATTTCCTATTAGTCTGTCATGGAAACAGTATAAAACTTTCCTAAGACACGCCTTGAACTAGCAGAATATGTACATTAAGTGCTATATTTCACCGTACCATGACACTAAACAATCCTTCCCTCCCCTAAACCCACTAACCTCACTTGACAGAGCATTCATTTATCTTGTGGACATACAGAAAAAGAAAAACCTGAGCAAAAAGCCCTACATATTCATTCTTTCTCAGAGAGAGAACAGAAAGGTGATTTATATGTGGTAGAAGTCTGTTAACATAAGCAATAGTATCTCCGTGGAAATGAAATAGGCAGTAAGAAAGCTTTCTTATGGAAATACAAAGAGCCTGAGCTCAAATTTGCTTTTCTATGTTCCTGGAGGGGAGATTATGCTTAGATTATGCTCACTTGGATTAAAACTTGTCAAAATTTGAAATTTCCTTTTGGTACGAAGTCTCAAAATATCGCGTGTGTTTGAATTCCCAAACCAGATGGAAAGTAAAGGAATCTGAAGCTTATTGCAAAAAAAAAAAAAAAAAAAAAATTCTGAAGTGCTACTTAGTTCATTTCAAAAAATGTTATCATGAAGGGTTTTCAGCATTTCTCAGACATACATTCAGAGTATTAATTCAGACAGTGTACTGGAGATTTGTACTTTCTCTCTCTGTCGACAAAAATAGACATAAATGATGAAACAGAGGGGAGCTTCCTAGGATAAATGAAATGCCAGCAAAAGTACAAAAAAACCCACATGATAACTGGTCAAATTCACAATCCCTGTCAGTCCATAGCACTAACTCCCTGGCACAACTGTTGGCAAGATCATTCCAGCATTGACTGTGGTAACTACGTGCAGTACCTCTTTCTGAAGGGCTCACAGCAATATCCTGGTCACACATGAAGAAAGACACACACAGGCTCACAGGAGTGCGTACAGTGGCAGGGCAGCCCCTCACCTGGTGTTCAGCTGAGATGCCTGGCTGGGCTTTCCCTCAAAGGACACCACTTTTCCGCTCCTCACAGTAATGCTGCGATCCCAAAAGAGTGCTGCAAGATGCTCTATATGGGGTATTCAGGTAAGCTTAAGTGACCCTTCTAGGTGTTGATTGTCAATCCTTTGACCCTGTGGACAGTATTGCAGGTTGTCCCCTGCTGACTGCTGCTGCCCAAGGAATAGTAGTCTAGTTTTTGTTGAGGCTGATGGCATTGCTTGCAAACTTGAGTACCCTGAACAAGTTGGATCTCAGTTTGGAAATTTCCTCTCTTATTCTGTGGTACCAGCAGAATAGATGTGTTTTAGGAAGTTAGGCCGGATGTTCTGTCACCATGGTCAGGGAGAGAGATGGCCAAAGCACAGCAGGGAAGTCCTACTGGTGACAAGTGTGGAAATGGTGACTGAAACAGTTCAGAGGATGAAGCAACACTCCCACATTTTATGTGGTTATAACAGCACAGCAACAATGTATACTGGGAGGACCGAATGTTTTCCTCTGGTAAACTCATTGTTCTAAGTCAGTCTATCATTTTTATTCCTGCTTGACTTGCTTAAACTGCTTGGAAAACACACAAGTGAGGACTCATGTCTATATTATTCTGAAACCTGTTGATCTTTGTGTCAGTCTAGAACAGCATCTGCTTCTGCCTTCCCCAGAAACCAGCATCCAGAGGGTGATGGCAGACACAACCTTGCAGCCTGCCATGAATCAATCACAACAAAGTTTTGCATGGAGAGGTGATCATGGCTCCACTCCCCAATCCCGTTGTTCCCAAAGACACAGTGTGTACCAGCACAATCCAGATTGCCACAGCCACCTGCAGTGGACACTGGGATGCCACTCAACAAGCCAGGCAGTGCCCGGCCAGTCAAACATGTACCACAGGGAATAACGCAACCTGCCAGCTTATTCAATGTACAACTTGTGTCACCTCACCTCACGCAGAGGGTAAGAGCCAGAAAAAGAAAGTGCTTGTTTCAGACTTCTTGGATGGACCACATACTTCAGCAGAAATTGTGACAAAATTCTGAAACGCCGATGGACCTAAAAGCCAGGCAGAAAGTGAATGCCTCCACCGGCTCGGCCAAAGACATCTCAGCCTCTTTAAACTGGAAGAATAAGCACACTAGAGATTCGGTTGTTGTGTTTACAAGAACAGTAAGAAAAACCCTGAAGAACTTGGGAAAGAAAAGAGCTCTTTGGTGGGAGCCGGATTCCACAGGAGTTATTTTTAATTTCTCCAGCCAGCTTGAGCCAGGGGAAGGCTGATTTTCCACTGCCCTGCACCTTGTAGAATCATTTACACTCCTCAAGTGGATGTAGAAACCAAACGTTACAGACACTAACAGCACCATTTAACACCCACTTCACAGAGGTGTTAATGTCTAAACAAAGTATAAGGTCATAGAGAGTAGGCCCAGAGACATTCAATTAAGAGCGATTGCTGAGGAAGTGCAGGCTCCTCTCGTCCAGGGCACTGACAGCCAGGGCACTTCCCTCTGCTTCCCCAGGCAGGAGCCGTCATGTGGGGGCACCCTGCGATGGTTACCAAAAAACTGTTCAGAGATTACCTTTTGGTGGGCGTCACGTGTGTTGGAGAGCTACGTCCCCATGACCTCCCCTCGTCCCGAGCGGCGCCTCTAGGCAACCCGCAGTGCTCTGTCTGCTGCCGCCCCAGCCAGCGGTGGGCTCTGTCCCCATGGGGCACCGCCATGCTGCCTCTGCTCCTCTGAAATGAGAGCACAGGAGGGAGGTTATGGCAGGCATGACTGACCCCACATGAAGCCTGTCAGCCCAAAGCCCGCCAGGTGCACCTGAGCAAGAGGCAGCACTGCAGCGGCCCAAGGAGCTCAGCCCGTGCCAAGCGCTGGACTGGCCAAGCTGTGACCTGGAGAAGTGCTGGTCTCGCCAGCTGGAGACCAGAGATCTGGCTGCTGCCTCACCTCAGCGCACTCCAGCGGTTTCTGCCCACCCCTGCCATGCCAGGGTGCTCTCCGAAGGAATGGGGTGGCCTCTCAGATGCCGAACTCTGAGGGAGGCTCCCCCGAGGTGGCTGGGCAGCGCAGCCGTGCTGGATACAGCTCCCTCAGGGGAGAGCCGCGTGTTGAGGGGCAGAGGG
The DNA here is from genome assembly GCF_047370975.1 of Nipponia nippon. Classification (NCBI taxonomy): domain Eukaryota; kingdom Metazoa; phylum Chordata; class Aves; order Pelecaniformes; family Threskiornithidae; genus Nipponia; species Nipponia nippon. Next base: position 19,961,952 of record NW_028262391.1, read on the forward strand.
CCTTGGTTGCAAAAGTGGCGGGAAAGCCCAAGAGCGAGCAGGGACCAGTGCGGCCAAGCGCCACCGCGCCTCGTTTGGGAAATGGACCCCACCTGGAAAACACGGAAACGACCCCGTTCACTGCAGGGGCACTGCAGCCTGGCACTGCTGCCTCAGGGGCTTCCTTGTTATGGAGACTAAAGTGTAGCATTTGCCGCCAAATTTCCAGTCATTTCTCTTTCCCCAACCCAACTGCCATTCTCTCCCAGCCCTGGGGCATGCAGCCCAGCCCTTGGCATGCAAGGTGGCACAAGGACCTGGTCCTCTGGTGGGGCCATCAGCCCCCCCAGGGACTGCGAGCTGCTGCCCTCATTCTCCTCCAAATGAGATCCCCTGTGGTCGCACAGGGACGGGCAGGGAGGTGGCATTTGGGCTGTAGCTGCCTCCTGCCGCCTGCCTGGCCCCTCGGAGCAGGCATGGAGGCGGGGAGGCCACTGGCCCACCAGCCTCTGCCCTCACACTGGGGCTTTGCAGGCTCGAAGCCTTCTGGGTTCAGCTTTAGCTACCAGGAGGCTGTTGGAGACCAAGGATTTACCTCTTTTTTTTCTTTTCTCTTTTAAATTCATATTGTATCTCCTGGTATAAAGGTCTAGTCAGGTATTATTGCTGGATTTTGATCAAGTGAGGCTGCTGAATTAGAGGCCTGGTCATACCAGAAGCAGATATGGTGCTGCTGGCCACCAGAGATCAAAAGCAATCCAGCTCCCTCAGCCATCAGACCCCAGGAGCCTGGCCTCTCCCCAAAACTTGACTGACGATACTGCGCTTTCGGGCTGTCTCTGGAGTCCCTCTCCCCTGTCCCTCTGCTCCCAGCTGGGACAGGGACATGGCCTGCTCTTCCATGCATGCTCAGGAGGGCTGGTTTGGCCTTTGGGTGTGACAGGAGTTTTCTGCTCCTCACATCAGCCCGTTCCCTTCTCACAACCTGCTTTCTCCCTCAGCAGCACAGTCAGACATTTTTCTGGCCGATTTGCCCTCCACACCCTCCTCCCAGTGCCCCAGTGCCCGTGTGCCCCAGCTCCTCAGCGGCCACTGTGAGCTCCCAGCAGTTTTGTCACCCTCTTCCCTCTCTCTGTGTCGCTGCCCCCAGACCAGGGGCCAAGGCAGGTTGCAGGAAGGGGGCAGGTCCACACTGGTACCTTGCCGGAGTAGGGCGAAGCTCCTGGTCTCCTCTGCCGGCTTCCTTGGGGGTTGGGGGGGGTAGGCAGAGCTCCTCCTGAGCCATTGCTGTGGGCTGCTCATGGTGCAGGAGATACACAAGACAGAGGTGAAAGCTGAGGGAGAAGGTTTATGAGAAAATTTGTCCTCAGTTTTAATACACATAATTTAATTTCCTCCTGGCCTGTGCTGATGTCCTGCCAGCTGCAGTCAGAGAACCTCTCCCCTAGCACCACTCTTTCTATTCCTCCACCCAAAGTTGGTTTGCGGGCGAGGATGTTTGGGCCTGGGAGAAACGTGGGCATCAGCCCTGGCTTTGTTGCCCACCAACTGCAGCTGTGGTCCAGTCTGCAGCTTCCCAGTACCTCCGTGTTTTATCAACTCTTTTTAGGCACTTCTGAATCCCTCCATGAAACTTGCTGTGTATACACCGAGAACAGCATTGATAAATGCTATCCTCTAAAATAAAATTGATGGTGGTTCCTGCTCTTGCTCTCTTTGTATGTTTTTGTGAGGGTTAGAGAGCGTAGAGCCAGCTGAGAAGAGGGGAGGGAGAGCACAACATTAACAGGAACAAAAGACAACAGAGGAATTCTCACTGTACCTACAAATATATTTCCCGAAGCACATCATGAAAGAAAGGGTTGAGACAGAAAGAGAGAAAGGGACAAAGGAAGATGAAAATATGCCACAGGTGGGGAGAACACTAAAACCATCAACCACTCCAGTGCCAAAAATCTCAATTAAAAGGTGATAGGTGTGTAATTTTGTTTTAAAGGCAAAACCGCACCATAAAAGAGATGTTGGCAGGCTTAGAAAATAAATGCCAAATGTGTTCAGTCTCGCCTTTGAGCAGTGTTTCTTTTCAGTTGTCTTTAGGTTTTGTAAATTTTATTTAGTTTCCTGCGGTTCCCTTGCCAGCTCTGTCAGCACTGGCCGTAGATCTGAGAGATGTTGGCCCATCTCTCCTCTAACGGCTGCTCGACTTCTCCGCTTTGCTCAGGGCAGGTTACTTGTTCCCAAGCAAGACAGGCCCCTGTGTGCTTTAATTGCTTCGCAGCCACTCTGGCACCAGCTAAGGTCACTCTGAGTGACTGCAGCTGAGAAACAGCAGTAACTCCAGCCAGTGTTATTGTGACGGTTTTTAAAATGCAAAAGGAGCAGAGACCCAAGATCGAGCACTGCAGGCACCTTTCCACTTTTAAATAAACTTAGAGCAAATGCGAATGTAAAATTCAGCCATTGCTTTTTATGGTCTTGTCTCCTTTTAATTTAAGCCTCTTCTGTTTAAGAAACAATGGCACATAGAAAGTGTTTCTGCAGTGGCAAAGAAAGTGAATACACATATTTCAAACAGGGAAAAATCTGAATTTGGCCCAAATTTATGCTCCCTGTTGCATTTGGCAATCCTCCCCTTTCGTTCTTTCTCTGGTTCAGGTGCTGCTGTCTCCAGCAGTGGTCAGGCATGGCATGGGGAGTGAGGTGGATGTTGGAAGTCATCCTGGAAAGTCTTTAGAAATGAGCTAGGACACAGGACTTCATGAACTGTCCCACTGAAGAGTACAGACAACAACCTGACTCTTAAACTGACAGAATCTCTTTTCCTCTTTTAGGTCTGCAGAAATCCCTGTAAAACCTTGTTCTGTTCATTTCTAGTCATCCCTATAGGATTTCCCTATGAAACATGGAGCCTGGGAAAAAATGGAGGAGTTTGCTTTGGAGGATGAGTCACCCTGAACATCCATGTCAGGGGGTGGTGAGAGGAAGAGGAGCATAAAGAGGTAGCAAAGCTCTTCAGCCATTATATGGGCCCTGGCAAAGGGGTTGCTGCTGAGGAGAGAGAGGCTGTGCCTCAGGGAAAGCACGTGGCGCCTGGGGCAGGGAAGCACTTGGAAGGCACTTTTTGGATCATCTGCAAGCTGACTCAGAACCAGCTCCTGCAGAAGACAACCAGAAGATTCCCACTGGTTCACTTCTGCATACATATCTATACAAACATGGGTAGTACCTTTTTTGGATATTAAAGGCAGCTTTTTCCATGAAGGGAGAGAAATTTGGTCTCTGTGCTATAGCAAGAACATTACTGTTTCTTATTGGGTTCTTTATTAACGACTTGCTTACTTGTGCTTGGAAACCTTTTTAAATTACAAAATGTCTTCTGAAAAAAATTAGGGGGGAGGTTCACTCAGTCACAGAATCCAGGCTACAAAACTTCAACAAAAACCACAAAATACTGAAAAATTGAGCACTGGAAGATCATTGTCATTTGCAAGGTTATACAGGTCCTTTTCTTCCCCCACAGCCCCTGTCCTGTCCCCTCCTCCCACTGTGGAATTCCTCTATAAAGACTGGGTTTTACATCCCTGTGGGAGTAAAGCTTCTGTCTGGAAACACGGAGGATTATACTGACTTTTAAGCAGATTTTTTTTAGAGCTTTATGGGGAGCGTGATGGGTCCCTCTCCCATTCATGGATACTCTGCAAACAGAGATCTTTGAAGGAGGGTCTTTGAAGTGAGCATCTTCCATCCCAAACTGTGAAAGTTACTTATAGAAAAACTTGTCTGCTCTTCAGAGAAACCTAAGGATTTAGTTGAGGATGGCACTCGTGGCGTTAGATGCAACCAGGCATGACTTGCAAATATTAACCTAGTAAAGCAATTCATTCATTTCTTCCAACAAACGATGCGATTAAAAATGTGCCTAGGGAATGTCATAAATATACATCTATGACTTGACTTTTCTTCCCAGGAATCTCTGGCTAATCCCTAGTGAATAACCCAGCTCTAAGCTGAAACCATCAAATGATAATGAACAGCCAAATATTTTAAACTATTGCTTTTTATTATAATTACACCGGAGCACAAATAAATAAGCACTAAATTATTGTAAAATATTGTCAATGCACTAAAGAAAGCAGAATTGATCTTCAAACAACATCTTATTACTTCAGAAGTATCAAAGTACATTTAATTACATCTTACCTAAAAAAATCAAGTACAAAAATGAAAAGAAAATTAATATGTATTTATACTGTGTATATAGAAACGGCTAATAATATATGATTACAGTTAGCCTCTAGCTACTCCTTACTCCTACACAATCTCAGGCACATACCTGACAATTTCTAACAAAATATGAAAAAAAGCAACATGACATTCAATTTCAAGATATTGGTAAATGTATTACATCGGAATGAACACAGAATGATTTCATTTTATTTAAAAACCCTGTCATTTAAAAACATAGTGCCGTTGTCCACTTAAAAATAAACAACCCAAACCAAAAAAACCCCATACCATTTTATACCATTTGCTTTAATTTGTCAAAAGGAGCAATAAAGTAGACATACATTGGCTAATATACGTAAACACATTTTTAGTGCAAGAATAACAAGACCTGTGACTTTACTGTGCTTTCTTGAAATCACAGTGCACTTTACACAAATTGCTACACTATAATGTTTAACTTCAGGAGTTTAAAGCAAAATAAGTGCATACCAAACAATTTCATATATACAGTCTTCGTAAGTGTGTGTATATATGTGATCTGTATGTATATACAGATTGCATATTTATACAGACTACGGCTTTAATGACCGTGTGTAACTAAGCACTGTCATTCACCCTGTGACACAGAAACCGCTGAGACAATAGGTGATGTAGAAAATGCTTAACAGCGTTTTGATGGCACGCTCTCGGCAGTACGATGCACCTTTTACTCGAGCGATGGGGTGGGCCAGCAGTCACGGGACGGGACGGTGGCGTATGTCTGGCTCTGGCTCTGTCCGTGACTTTGGAAACTTCTCCGCCTGAGCCTCACTTCCCTCCTCTGTAAAATGATTCTCGCAAGCGTGAGGTTTAGTTCACATTTCTAAAGTGCTTTGAAGGTAAGTGCTAAGTTATATTTTACTTTTTCCTGTACTGTTGCACTTTTAAAACAAAAAGCCATTGTTTCCATGGGATACAATGGAGGTCTGGAAGCACATGGGCAGTCACTTAGGAAGGACAACATAAACGGTGTTGAGCAATAAAAGCAAAACAAGAAATGGTTTTAGGGTGGGCTAAGTGTACAAGCGAGTCTGCTTAGGACAAGAATGCTCCGATTCCCTGATCGTTATTCCTATTATGTATCGATATGAAACGGACACAATATGAACAAACACTATTAAACATGTAACTGTTTACATTAACATTTGTCTTCCCCCAGAGGGCCTGGCACTGCAGCGCCCGTGCGTACCCATGGGTCTGGACCGCAAAATCGATGCTTCGGCAGTGGGGTTTTTAAAGTAGTTGCTGCAGGAAGAGACCAGTGCAGAGAGGGAGTACCAAGACTGACTGAATGCCAGCTTTCGTTTTGTCACCAGAGACTTAGTGCAGCTGGGGGAAAGGGCTGAGCTAAGTATTTCACACATGGTTATGAAAAATTCTTCTCTTGCCACATAACAAGGAAGACAAAGCATAAACACTTTCTGAATAATGAACCTGTTATCTCAACAGATTTCTCACGACCAACAAGTCGTCTTCTTTCCAGCAGAGTCTAGAACTTTGCGAGATCTCTGGAGTTTTTCTTCTGCCATTTTCTTTCTTTAAAAAAAAGAGAATAAGCAGAATATACAGTTGGTGTCTTTTGGATGTAACACGTGTTCAAAGATTCCTTCACAGCCTCTGGGTTTTTTCTGTCTTCTGTCATTTTGGCTGTGAGGGGCTCTTTAAATCTGCATTTCAATTGCGTACCCATTCCAGCCACTGTATATTCGTAACACGCACCGATATTTAATGTATGTGGGTATATACGTATGCACACATCTATGAGTATATAGAGAGATACATGCATATATACATATATATGTGTGTACACATATGCATATATACATATACAATAATGCTAATATACATACACACATATAAACACACACTTTATCTCTTACAGAAATCTCAGTTTGGACATCAAAATATACATTAGTTAATTAGTTATAAAATATTTAAAAACTTTATTTCAGAGGCTGAAAAGAAACTACTACTGATAAAGCATTACTCAAACTCAAACTTTAGCAATATAGATTACAAAAACCTTCTAAAATTTGTTATTTTTGGTTTTTTTGATCAGCAATTACAGCTGTGGCAATGCGGTCAATATAATTTCAAAGAAAAGCCAATATAACAAGAAGTTTCAAACAACACACCTTTTCTTCTCGGCGCATATAATATTAAAATGATTGTTTTAAAGAGGGACTTTTGTGCTACCAAACTTCAGACGCATAGATAGAAATTTAAATATACAAAATATATGCCATAGATCTTTTCTCCCCTACTCCACAGCAGTACAAGTTTCCCTCATTCTCAACAGATCCTTTTGGAAGATATTTCACCGCATGGATTTCACCCTCATAATCAGCATAAGCCATCTCTTTCTCCCGTTAAAACCAGGAGGTCATAATTCTTTGGTCATGACATAATATTCTGTTAAAATGGGTGTAATATAATACAGGATTGCAAGCCAATTACAGAAGCAGCCAGGAAGAAGAAACGGCATACCCGGGAGAACGTGTTGCGTGGGCCTCTGCTTCAAAACCGCATGAAATCAAGAGAGATTTCCCTACTGGCTTTCGAGGGGTCTGAATTCCAGCCTTTATAAATAACACAAGGAAATCTGACATGGCGTAAAGTAAGGATGTGTTGCTGGATTGAAAAATAATAAACATGTAAACAGATTTTGTCGCCTTTATTTTCTGGACCAAAGACAAACGCAGACAGGAACCGTGGCTGCAGTGCCACTGCCTTAACCTGCTAAGCGACCGGGTCTCTCCGTCACGGGCTGTACAATGCTTAGTCACAGTGAACCATGGTCTCTGCTAGTCAGCTGAATGTACGAAGGAAGAGTTTCTGTTGCAGGCTTTCCTGCAGAAAATTTAGGGGTTTGGCCAAATAATTTTAGTAACTGATTCATATAAAACCAAGGGCAATTTATCTGATCAACTTTATGGGAAAACTGATGCAGAACAATTCCTATTTTAAATGCAACTTGGGCATCCACATTAAGCGCTTTTATTTGCATTGCTTGCAGTTTTGCTGTTTCCCACCAAAACTCTCTCCTTTGTCCAGCCCTCCCCCCCTAAAGCTAAGGACATCTAACGAGTACGACTCTAGGTAACTTCTACAGCCCTAGCACCGAGTTGTTTTGTACATTGTCCTGTTCAACAAAATGTACAACCGCATGCTTTTGTACAGAGGCCAAATCCAGGCAGGTAGGAGAAATAAAATGGTGGCGGCAGGGTGGGGGGGCGGACGACGACATTAGAATACCACATAGAAAATAGGTAATAAAACAGTATAACAGTAACATTATATAGTAAAATTCTTCATAAATTTTTGAATTTCTATATATATATTTAAACAGTGTATTAGTTTGGGTGTTTTCAATATATTGGTGAAATATTTACATTTTCATATCTTCTGGATCCAAAAAAATCCTGGATAAATATGTCTGCCTTAATCCAGTCGGAAACTTAAATCTCTCTCTTGCTTGACAGGTGAGCACTGTATCGGTGTGGTTTCTCCCTAGGAAGTTCACCACCTGCAGCTAAGTCTTAGGTTAGAGCCTTTGCCTTATGAAGAAAGCAGGCTACCTGTGCACGGTGCAGCACAGTGGAGAGGGCATCCTCCACACGCCTGTCAAATTGCAGTGTCCCAGAAAACAGTTTGTTGTTTGGAATAAGGAGGAGGGCTGTATTTCTTGGTCCCGGTATTCTTTTTCCAGCTCGGCAAAATAGGCATGCTGTCCTGTTTGCAGAGTCCTTTTTCTGATTTCTGTCGAGCTTTTATTTCTTTGCAGAGGCAACGTTTTTTCTCAATCATATCCAGCATTGTATGGTCCCCTTGCAACCACTGCATACACGTCACCTATTGGGGGGCAGGGGGGGGGGGGCAGGGGGAGAAAGAAAAGAAGGAAAAAGAAAAGAAGGAAAAAAGCATACAAATAACTATTTGGTCATAGACTGAATATGTTGTTTCTTTGCAAGGTTAACATTACTCTTATTTGAAACACTCTAATTTGTTTGATGAACAAAAAATCTCTGTGCCAACAACAGAAACAAAGCCAGTCTTTACTTCTAACTACTACTTTAAGAAAAAAAAGGGTAATAAAAGGTTCCCTTTGTAACTTCTCCAGAGCACTGAAAGCTAATAAAGATAAATGTTTTCGGCAAGCTAGCACTGGTTGGATTTGAAATGATGGAATAGATCTTAAAAAAGCACATGGATCTTAACAACGTCCTTAAGATGTGGAAATAAAAAATTCTATACACTGAAACCCATGTTTTATTTTGCTTTCCAAATCCAATCTGTCACATTAAAAGCATGGTGTTAACACTTCTGAGTACCAAGCTAAATATAACTCTGTGTTTAATTTTTTTAAAATGATTTAATGAACTCCATGCAAATTATATGGATTAACCTATCCTATTCTGTGATGACATTTCATTAACTGGAAGGCACCAAGAGTTTAGAAGCTCCATGTTTTCATGCATGTAGAATATCTGAAAACATGATCCTGATCCAAAAAAGGAGGTTAGCATATGTTTAGTTGTAAGTACATGTCAAAGCCCCTCTGAAGCCTGAGAATGTGGCTTCATTGGAGTTCAATGGGGTGCTCATATGAATGAAAATGTGCGTGTCTTCAAAGGCTTTCGATTGGAACCGAAATCGCTAATACTAAACTATCCTGAAAGGGCTCATTGTATTTGGATGACACATTGTACACCTGCAAATCAGAAAACTTCCTCTCAAGACTTACTTTGTAAATCTGAAGTGGTCTCGAGTCTCCCCAAATTTATTTTCCACATTAGTCATAAATTAAGGATTTGTCTGTAAGTAAATGCACTCCATACATTCGCAGGGGCTGTCCAAGTACATCTCTGATCTTGTCATGAGAACGCACATGTACAGTAACATTTTGGCAGTGTTTTATGGTTCATGAAGGAAATGTACGTTTATTATTGAGAGTACTTGAGTACATTTAGTAACGCATATGCCTTTCGTTCACAAATCTTAGAATGCCAAGCGTGGGCATACACCAGGTTCCTAGAACTGGGGACTGGTCTTCTTAGAAACCAGTATGGAAACTTCCATTGATCTCAGTAGTTTTTGTGGTCAGCTTGAAGCGTATTTAGCATTTATTGATAAATAGATAGAGAAAATGTTCAGATTCATAGCAGGAAACAAAGCAAAAGGAATAAACATGAGCAAGCCTACCAGAAAAAGTAATAATAAATGATGTACTCAAACAGAAAAATAAACAGAATACAGAAATGTGTGTATTTTTTTAAATATCTTTGTAAAAAAGAAGTTTTTAAGGGGCGACACAGGATAAAAGAACTTCAGATAGAATTACCTTTCTTTATACTGAAACAAAACCATGCTTACCTTATACATTAGATGATAGTACTTTGAGTAGAACGAGTTTAAACCACAATATGAATCTTGTTCTTGAATATTCTTATGAATTTAGAATCACACAGGTAACCTATCTGCAGTGTGTCCTCCTGAATGGCTGAGCTAGAAGTCTTCAGGAAGCCTGCTGTGCCTGCTCTTCTTAATCGAATACTTATTTTGCATTTCGGGAGTGATCTAACGTTTACTATGGTGCAGGCAGGTACAAGGCATGTCCTCCGCCACAGCCCCGAGACTTTCTCTCTGTGGGTGCCCAGGCCTGGTCCAAACCTCACCGCCTGCACCAGAGACACTCCTCCCCGCCCCCTGGCTCGACTTGACGGGGCTTTGGACGAGGCTGTACCCGAGGCAGATTTCCTGCCGCTCTACTCATCAGGGACGCGTCCGTACTTACGCAGCAGTGTCTTCACTTTGGCTGGGTCCTCCTATGTGGGGCAGGACAGGGACACAGCCTGCACACAATTCACTACACAAAACAGTCACAACACACAGCTGCACACCGGCTTCTGGGCTGGATTTGGCAATGGTGCTTGAGCGCGGGTTTCTTCTTCTAGGCATCGGGAAATACCTCCTCTTTTATAACCCATCATGTAAGTAAACAGAGCATGTGCCAATACCAAATCGTTAAGGCACGCCGTGTGCTTCAGTCACCACGCATCGCAAGCACCATCCGCAGCAGGTACAACAGCCACCGCGAGGGTGTTACATCCACGTCGCACCCGCTCTCACCACTGGACTACACACGGTGCCGTTGCCCACACAGCGTCTTCTGGTAGCTAATCTCCTTCATGGGACCCAACGGGACTGAAGCAAGATTTTGACATGCTAAGCTAGAAAATACCAGTTGCAACTTCCCAAAGATAGAACTGGTGTTGCAGAATGTATCAGTTACACAGACACTCTGCCACCCCCTGCAAAACAGCCCCCAAAATAAACCCGAGTGTAGGCAGCTCCAAAATCCTTTTTTATACCAGCCACCATATTGTGTTGCAGTTAGCGAATCATTTATTATGAAGAATTTGAGATTTTCCACTTTCCCAGACAGAGATTTTCAAGACTACTTGTGATTTTTTTTTAATGTTATTTTTATTTGATGGCTAAGTCCTTCACACCAGCATCATCTTAGATGTACCGTCCACATGGTACGTTCCTCTCCTGTAACTGCATTCAGGTGACGGTATGTGCAGCGTGAACGTGCAGAACTGGTATGTGCAAAGTCATTTGCTAAAATAGACTAAGTGAACACATATGATGTTGAAAGGCTTGAGGAAAAAACCTTAAAAGTGAGAACAAATGTTAAAGGGTTTTATTTGATAGCTTTGCCCAGTTCTAGAGTTAATGTGCAACAAAATAAAAATGTACTGAACAAGGGTGCATGCCTCTTGAAGCTGCAAGACAGACCTAAGAGGAAATCACCAGTTTGCAGATCAATGAACTACAGATATGACAATAACCATGCTACTAATACAAAATCCCAAAGAGCGTTAATGAAATTTTCACTGTGTCCTAGACAAATTACAGGTGCTAAGGCTCACAAGCCAGCACTCAACCCAGCTGTTTAATCACAGCAGTAACCCCCGATGACTCCAGTAGGGCTACTGAGGTGTTTAAAGCTAATGTGTTTAACACTGCAGACTTAGGCCTAATCCTTCCTGTGATTGAACTGATGGCACTCACGCTTAGTTCCAGTACTATTTTTTTTCATATCCTCCCTCCCTTCTGGCTTCAGCCTGCTCCTCTGGTCATGCACCAGGTTGTTAATACTCCTCCTATATCATAACAAGGGATTTGTTCAGTCTGAGAGGCACAAAAAATAATGTTACAACTTAATTTATGGAAAAAAGTAGAGCACTCATAACATTACACAGCTATGCAGCTCTCCCGTTCCTGAAAGATCCCATAGCGCCTGAGGAACGGTACACATACTGCAGCATGTCAGAGCTTGGCTGCAGATGTGGATGTAGGCAGACAGGCACAAAACACATCAGCACTGGAGGTAACAGCCAACAAGACACAGCACAGGAGAAGCAAAGTTGGTTTTGACCAAAGAGTCTTGGCCCAAAGCCTGTTCTGACTGAAAAGGGAAGAAAGAGCCAGCAGCTAATGTTAGGATTGTAAGGAGGGATCTCCTGGAGACCCCAGGATGTGTATCAGGTACTATGTCACATCATCTCCTCTGAATTATGAAATTTGCTGATTGTACATCAATTTTTGTTTTGATGGAATTTTTACTCACTAAATTATCCAGGGTCTAAGACACAATGTTTTTTCAAAATCAGACAGAGCCAGAGAGTGAAGGAAAACACCAGCCAAAGGCCCAGAATTGTGGACATTCACCTAGGAGGTGTTGGAGGTAGGCTCAAATCCTTGTTCCTAAGCAGGCCGTAAAAGCTGTGTGACAACCTGGTGTGTAGGAACCCTACAGGAACGGTGGTCGGATAAATTATCTCACCTGAAAGTGACTGAGCACAAGTGTAAATGAGGATGTCTCATGAGGTCCTGGTAAACACACTGACCCTTTGATTATTCGTTATTCTCTGTTGTTGTTCTTGGGTTTTTTTCAGAAATCTTCCTTAAAGCAAATGCTTGCTCCAAACTTGAACATCAACAACAAAAAGTAAGAAACTTCTTCCACTATACAAAACTGAATTCTTCTATACAGTTTTAATCACCAGCTTTCTTGAAGGCCTTATGTTGCCACCTTATTTTACCCTCTGCCCTTATTTTTCTGGTATTTTTATTCCCAAAACATTGGAAGTGAATTTTATTAAGATCTGTTACATACACTCAGGTTCAATGTTGGCAGTGCCACGGAGCAAGAAGTAATATAAAACCATCTTTCAACTAAGAAAAACCAACAACTTTACACATCCTCAGAACAATGCAAAATGTTTTATCTAAGAAAACCTTTCTAAGTAAAAAAAGATCACTTCTGGTGAGTGTTTTAATGATTTATGAAGATCTGAGAAACAAACTGGACAAACTAGTTCCCTTCTCTGCAAAGCGCAATGGGTATATTTTTGTGTGTAGGTGCCTCCGTTAGCAGTGGGTCTGTCTTCATTTCTTCTTACCTCACAGGACTGAAATTTTGAATTATTCCAGAAAGATAAGTAGCAGTCCCGATGGTTTACAAGTATATGTATTGCTTAAATTAGATTGCCCTGAGCTAGGTCACAGACCTGTCTTGGAGCAGAGGTTTGACAGGCAGAACATCCACAGTTCAATCGCTTTTAGAGAACAGGACCTGGAGCCAAAGGTCAGGACAGGCCGTAGCTCTCTGCCACATCAGAATGTACTGAGAAAAGCTCATAATCCCAGGGAAAACTCAAAACAGGCTTTGGGGAACAGACAATGACTCACGCTGCCAGGAACTCCCTGGTGTCACAGCAGACTATTTCTGTTTTCCATTGCCTTGGCGCGAGCCCTGCCCCGGCCCCGGGCACCCCTGCTGCTGCCTGCAGAACGATGCCGGCGCCACTCCAGCCCGCGCTGTGTCGTGGCAGCCTGCACCAGCAGATTCACAAAAGTGCTCAAAATATGGGTGTTCAAAGCAAGACAAAGAAATGTAAATGAACATAGTTCTTTCCCTGTTCTTAACTAAGCAGGATAGTTTGGTTTGGCAAAGAGAATAACAGTTACAGATGGAAAAAGATAGAAGAAAATATTCTCCAACAATACAATTAAGCAGCTACTGGCAGATACAACTTTGCACACCTGCTAGCTGTGGTCACCAGGTGCAGCAAACATCTTGTATCTTTTGGCTGGTGACTATTCACAATACGAGATTTGACTTTCTGGCCCTTCAGGAACTGGACGGTCACCATAAGGAGCACCAGGCGAAGTGCATCAGTGCAGTGCACAAGCCGGTCGGTGTAAGTTACCAAACACATGTATGCTACTGAAAAAAATATGGCAATACCTGTAAGTTATACACAAACCAAATGCTCCCATGGAGCATAGCCTTTCCAAATGAAAAACATGAGAGGTGTGAAAAGAAAAATCTGGGAGCAGGACTGAAAATATAGAGTGAAAAATCCTCAGCACCAGGCCTGGGACTCTCTTTCTTAGGTGTGATAAATTTTACTTGCTCATGTGTGACAGACAAATAGCTACATAAATAATAGACAGACAATGCTCTCCCTTGGTAAAAAGATGTATGTGCTACGTAAGTCCCACTGATATCCTCTTGTCTCAACCCGAGCGCCATGTAACTTTAATCACGAGCCCCGTGCACCGGGCAGCCCGGCGCCCTGCGCTCCTGCCTGCGCCAGGATGAAAGAAGAGCAAGTGCCGGGAGCGATTCTGCTCCTCCAAAGTCAGGCCACAGGGTGAAATGTAGGTAGGATAAAGTCATGCTAATTCCCAGCGCTGAGAGGTGTTTCAGGAAACCTATCATTGAAAGGTGCACTGTAATTTTTCACACGAGTGCCTGTGAAAATATGTGCTGCTAAAAATGCCATGGGGGAGAAGAAATATTTCAAATATTATAGGCAGCTCTATTACTAGTCACAAAGTTAGAAAATGCTTCCAATTTGCATTCATTTTTGAGGAAGCTTTTCTAACATTTGAATTGACCACCCGATATTTCATGCTCTGGATATTTCTATGACTGTTTTTTTTTTTTTTTTTTGATGCTGTATGAACTTTTAATGACCTAAGAAAAATATTTTCCACTATAGTTTATGTGAGGGCTTTAGACAACACCATATCCCATTCAGCTGTTTCTCCTCATGACAGCTTGGCTGGTAAGCTCTTGGTTTGCCTATTTTTAATGCTGCTGGTTTGAGGTGAAATCGGAAGCTCCGAGCAATAAGAGAGCCCCATGATACAGTGGTGCTTCCATAATTTTTTCCTAGTACGACAGGTTTCCACTTACTGTGCAGAGGTTGCAGAGGTTACGGGGCTGAGGAAGATGCTGTTCTCTTCTGGCCCTTGTGAGTGCCTCCCTCTCCTGCTGGGTGGGCGGAGGGGCCGAGTCTTCATGGACAGGAAGGGTGGGGAAAACCACATCGCACCTATGTGATCATGGATGTCATGTCCAAATACCCTTTTCTTTGTGACAACTGCATATCACATCAAATGAAAGCCCAACAGCTGATGTGAGGCTATAACAAAGTGATCTTAAACCAACACGGAATATAATGAAATAAAAAATATCAGCAACATTTGGAGGAGACTATTAGAAATGTCTCCTGGATCTGTAAACAAAGCAATCTCTAGCAGTGCAATCTGTGTGCAGTGCTACGCATCATTCAGCAGAGCCAAGCATGCTGGCTTGTTTTGGCAGGCTACAGTAAGCGAAGAAGAAAGGCTTTCTGACAGCCACTTACCATCCTCTGGGAGGAAAAGGTACTCCCTCCCTCTCGCCTGTTCTCAGACAGGAGTTTCCGAACTCTCTTTCCCACTGAAACTCTTGACGGCACTTTCTCTGGTGCAGATGGGTCCCAGCCATCTGGCCGGGTAAGATATTTCCACTCGGGAGTTTGTGAAATCCCACTCCTAGAAGGCAGTCATGTGCCACCGGTGCAAGTGGTGGAGGGCTATGTTAAGCAGCAACAGTTACTTCAGGATCTGCTATCTGATACTCTCAGCTTGACGTGGAGGTCCTCTTAGCACATGTTCGCACAAGGGGAGTTGTCCAAGGCAGGAGTTCAGCCAGAATCAGGTTTCAGAAAATCTGAGCAGCGAGATCCTCACCCATTTGAAGCCAACAGGAATGTACTGGCTGACTTCATGGGTCCAAGAATTTGACTACAGTTTGTTCAAACAAACAGTCAAAAAACCCTCCACTGATTTAAAAAGCCTTCCGAAGAGCACTTGGAAAATTATGCTGGACAAGATTTCTTTTGCTAACCGTTAGCTATAACCATTGCACTGCGGCTGAATGTTGTTACTTCCAATGGCTGCAAAAGTCGGTAAGTGAGGGTAGAACTACAGGCTAAATCTGCAGTCATTTCTTTCTCTCTGACAGAGGTACTCTGGAATAATATTGACATGAAAGACAGCGTAATTTGGCCCAGGACAGTTAGGCGTTCATATAGCTCTGTACTGCTAACCTGTTCTCCTGTTACTGTTAAATTCAAAACAACAATGGATTATTAATGCAAAGGTGATTAAAAGTAACAGTATGTTGAGGAACACGCAGGATGTGCAAGGTGAGCTGTGAAAGCAGACACTCTCCATGCAATTCGCAGTGCATGGTAACGCTCCCCGGGGACACTGGATAACGTAACTGCAAATTCTGCTCTACAAGTGTCTGAGGTGTTTTCTGGAAGGTGTTCTACGATGCCAGCAACCACATGAGAATGAGCCCGTGCATTCCCGTACTCGCATCCCAAGCACAAGCACACGCAAGGTGCTAAGCACTACACAAACTACCCTCTCCGGCCTTTCACAAATTCTTCTTTTTAAGGGACACAAGTAACATCTCTGTTTTCCCTCTAAGCACTTGGGAAAGAATTCCCCCAGCACACTAGTCTTAATTTGGACAAAATAGTTGGGTGGGAAGGAGCACTTTGTAATTTTACCCTGTATGTTCAACATTAAAAGAATTCACTGACACCTGCTATTTCAACTTATGAAACTGTATATGCATCACACTTTAGGGCTATTGTAACATTTGAATTGCTGTGTTTAATGTTTTGATTTACATTATTCTAAATTTCTAAACTTCTGGAAATATGTCTTCTTACAAATGATACTGCTACAGAAAAAAATGAAAACTAGAGTCCCTGTGAAAACTGTTCTACCACTTAATGTAATTATACGATGCGGTACCGTAAGAAAACTCTGGGCACCCTTTTCCAAACACAGGACTCCCTAAAAGACTTATTTCATTGTCTTGTACTCTACGGCCTGACTAATCCACCACTTAAAAACAACTGACAAGAATGTCTGGAACTCCAGGAATTCCCAAAGACTCAAGATTATGAGCAATTAATACTTATCCTAAAATTAAATTAGCAAATGGTTAGTAAACCTTCAGCACCTCTGATTCCAGACCTTCAGTTTCACGATTCATTGCTTCCAATTACTAAATGTCACAGTTACTTTATACAGAACCAGCCCTGCACATACTCCTATGCCTCGAGTTTTCCAGTAACCCTCAGATTATTGCTGAGGCTATCAATAAAGCAAACTTGAAATGATAAATTCACTGTCCTGCTTTCCATTTTTATACTGGCAATCAGTCTAGCTATAGATCTTCCTGACCTTGCATTATTATCTTACTTGGAAACATGTGTTCTTCTCATCTAAGCTTTTTTTTTTTAACACCAAACAACTGTCTGAAATGTACTGCTTGATCTACTGTAAATGCTAGTAAGTTTAAAATAAGAGCCTGTAAAGGAACTTGTATTAGGGATATTGTGTAAAGTTGCCTCATGCATCTCATTTATGCAGTGGATCATCACAAAGTGCATTCCTATTGAGATCACTCATGAAAAATCTAAGCTTAATCTATGCCTTTGCTAAGCAATAAATGCAGAACTCAAGCAACCCACCATGATACATCCTGTCGTTCACTGTAAAATAGAAAGGAATTCAATATTGTATTATTCAATATTGTATTAGGTCAACAAAATTCAATACTGTATTAGGTCAATCACAGGAGGGACAAAGGACAGAATACTTTGCTAGAGTTCAGTGACACAGAGATCTTCTGCTAACTGCATTTTGCAGTACAGCACCTGCAGGGTAACGCTCTGATGTCCTAGATTTCCTCGAGAGGTTGCTAACCCTGTCTCCCCACCTCTTCCTCTTGCTGGGGGTTGCTGCTCCATTGCATGTGTGCCTTAACTGCTCATGAACCAGTGTATTGGGTTTGTGTGGCAAGGTTTTGGTATCGAGGGGACTACAGGGGTGGCTTCTGCGAGAAGCTGCTAGAAGCTTCCCCTATGTCCGATAGAGCCAATGCCAGCTGGCCCCAAGATGGACCCGCTGCTGGCCAAGGCCGAGCCCATCAGCGACGGTGGTAGCGCCTCTGGGATAACATAGTTAAGAAGGGGGGAAAAAGCTGCGCAATGGAAACTGCAGCTGGAGAGAGGAGTGAGAATATGTGAGAGGAACATCCCTGCAAGGTCAGTGAAGAAGGAGGGGAGGAGGTGCTCCAGGCACAGGAGCAGAGATTCCCCTGCAGCCCATGGTGAAGACCACAGTGAGGCAGGCTGTGCCCCTGCAGCCCATGGAGGTTAGCGGTGGAGCAGGTCTCCACCTGCAGCCTGTGGAGGACCCCACGCCAGAGCAGGTGGATGCCCGAAGGAGGCTGTGACCCCGTGGGAAGCCCGCTCTGGAGCAGGCTCCTGGCAGGACCTGTAGGACCTGTAGAGAGAGGAGCCCACGCTGGAGCAGGTTTGCTGGCAGGGCTTGTGACCCTGTGGGGGACCCATGCTGGAGCAGTCTGTTCCTGAAGGACTGCACCCTGTGGAAGGGGCCCATGCTGGAATAGTTCGTGAAGAACTGCAGCCCGTAGGAAGAACCCACGTTGGAGCAGTTCATGGAGGACTGTCTCCCGTGGAAGGGACCCACGCTGGAGCAGGGGAAGAGTGTGAGGAGTCCTCCCCTGAGGAGGAAGGAGCGGCAGAGACAGCGTGTGATGACCTGACCACAACCCCCGTTCCCTGTCCCCCTGCACTGCCACAGGGGAGGAGGTAGAGAAAATCGGGAGTGAAGTTGAGCCTGGGAAGAAGGGAGGGGCGGGGGGAAGGTGTTTTAAGATTTAGTTTTTATTTTCTCATTACCTTACTCTGATTTGATTGGTAATAAATTAAACTAATTTCCCCAAGTCAAGTCTGTTTTGCCCGTGATGGTAACTGGTGAATGATCTCTCCCTGCCCTCATCTCGACCCCTGAGCCTTTTGTTATATTCTCTCCCCTGTCCAGCTGAGGAGGGGAGTGATAGAGCGGCTTTGGTGGGCACCTGGCGTCCAGCAGGGGTCAACCCACCACAACCAGCAGGACAGTTTGAGGCAGCGACCTCAGTGACCACTACAGTGGGCCCTGCCTATGACCGAGTAACCACGTCCACAATACAACACACCTGAAATTAGTGTTTCTTCCTCTAAATCATGGTAGTTTTGAAAAACTGCCTGATTCTAAATCTCATACTGAGATGAACAGCCCATCCCCCTTTGCCTTACGAGGTGGCATGGAGCGGTGAGAGCTGCTGGTGGGCAAGATCCTTTCCTCCTCTGGATCCAATCCCTGCGGACTGCAAAAGCTCTCGTGTACAAGGGAGCTGAAGGCAGCAGGGTGCATGCTCTAGATATTGCTTCTGGTCACCCACCAGAGGCCAAGAAGGACCCAGAAATTTAATATGGAAGAATGAAAATGAGTGGAAACAAGACCAAGACCTTGGAAGAAGTAAGAACTACAAGAAAGCAGACACTGAGGCCAATCCTAAAGTTACAAAAACGTGACATGTGGGGACACTACAAATTCCATTAGTTTCCCCATTTTATTGGACTTCGTTTTTTCCAAGCTAAAAACACGTACATGAGCTTCAGCACTCTTCCTATTGAAGTCAGTACTAGAACTCAAGATTTAACTAACCTTTATCGCTGTGACAGCTGAAGAACCTCACCACACTAGTTTGCCAGAAAAGCCCCTAAGTCTATATTTCTCTAGCATTTTCAAGAAAATGGTCACAAGAATAATTATAAAATAAAAAAAAATATAAAATTATCGAAATAATATCTGGAGGGAGAATGCCTCAGCACTGAAAGGACTGGTGCCTTCAATTCCTCTTGTTTTGTGTTAGGTGATCTAAATACACAAATACCTGTTACAGACTGTAAAGTTGCTTTACAGATGAGAAATTTTGAAATACACTCTTACATTTCTCCTCTTTTGATGGTGAAATTGAGTCAATGATCATTTTCTTAGATTAAATACCATTTCTCAAGTGTTGTACTGATTGTATGGGGGGAGAAAGTTCAGGAAAGCATGACTGAAAACAACACTGAATGTACAGAGATGATCATATTCTTGTAGGTGCTCACATCTTCCTTTTTAAAGACGCATAAAAACATGATTAAAAACCAGAGATCTCCATTTATGATTAACTTCTAACTCCAATTTCAAATGCAGTTAATGAACGGTTACTAGAGTTATAAACTGTGCTGAGAGTTTCTAAAGAATCCAAAATGTAAGAGCCTGCCTTAGCATGAAATACCACATCTGCTCTACCCTCACAGCAACATCATGCCATTTCATTTATATAAGGAATTGCTAAACAATATAGTACCCAAATCCAATATAGACCTGATTTCCTGACACGCAGCATAGCTGAGATACTGGCAAGAAACTAAGACTGGCATCCGCATGCTTTAGAAAATGGGATTCACTGGGTGCAGCGGTTCCCTGTACCTTGTTTCTGGTTTTCTGTCGAAAAGGCAGTCTCCAAACGGATGGCACCGGCCGATACAGCGTGTGACACTGATTCAGCATTAACTCGTTGAGAAGACTGCAACGCACTAAACCACAAGCACTGCTCTGCTGAACCAGGGCTTTGCTCGCAGGCTGCCACGCATGGAGTGACCAGGCAAACTCGACTTAGCCTACGACAGCAGCACGGGTTGAAATCAAGTTCAGATCTTCAGAGCAGGGAGGAAATTTAAATACCCATCTTAAAAGGAATGGCTAATTCACAATGCATGGCAAACAAAACATTCACCTTCATGTTAACCTATACATACATATCACCTGTAACATAAGCAAACAAATTGTCAACCAGCAAAAACGTGCTGTTTTTCTCTGATTATGTTTGTGTTTTAAAGTTTGGTGCAGAAATCAAGCAAGAGCTATGATCTGACCAATAGTTATTTTTAAAATACATATTGCTATTGTCTTTTCTCATTTTTATTGGCAATTATACAGCCGTGACTATAAACCCCAGATAGTAAATGTGCTTTTCCTGACCGTAAAAAAAGAGATGGGCCAACCGAACCCAGGAGTCCACTGATGGCCACTGACTTGCAAAGGCTTAAGATCAGGCCGCTGGCCCATAAACACCGAGCTCCATTAGTGGAATGTGTCCTTTCCCTATCCTATTTTTTGTTAAGAAAAAGCATTCCTTGGACATTCCAGTTATAGCTTATGAGTGAAATGGGAATTTGCTGTTGACGTGAGTGAGGTCAGAATTTAACCCTGCAACTTTAAATTAAAAAATGAAAAGGATTTTCGATTATGCAATTTTAGTTGGAGTGAAGGCTCTTCCTAGCAGTGGCTCTGTCATCCTTCAAGTTCCTCAGTACTTCCAGCATAAAGATCTGTCTTCTGAGATTTTTCTGAGTAGCTGCTGCCACTCTGCTGCAGTAACTTACTACGCGCTGAGACTAGTCCGGCTGCACAAGCTAATACAATGATAAAATTAACTGTAGAGGAAGAAAATTTATCACTCCTAGGTCTCATAGAGAAACACACATGATTATCACTGAAGCTCCAATTCAATGAATAACTTAAACACATGCTCAACTGGAACATATGCATCAGTCGTCCCCTTGATTTACAGGGATATTTTGCTACCTAAGATAAGCCAGTGCTTTGCTGCCTCAAGGCCAGATAACTGAGCCTACATACAGTTGTGTGGTGATTAAGAATAATTTTACAAAGGACTAACAAATGATTGTTAGCTGTTTTAATAAATGCCTAATCAATTGGCAATTATATGTTACTGTGGACAGCGTAAGTGGTTTGACAAATAGGGTCCGTAAGGTTCCCATAAAATGGACTCATAAAGTATGGTATTTTCATCCATTCCTAAGGCTCACCTGCACTGGAGAAACTTTTCTTTCGAGCCAGAGGCCCTTCTGTATCCAGTATTTATATGTGTGAGACATTACAGACATGGGTCACCCCCTAGATTTATTGCAAGTCCCTCATGTGACCAGAGTTGGGGTTTGCAGCACGACAGTCCAGCTGGTTAAGGGCGTTTCTAAACCTAGGAGCATTTCACCAGCCTAAGATACAGAGAACCAAAACTATACAGTCTGGGCTGTTACCAAACATTTTTCAGGCACAGAAAAGTGTCATGAGAAACACAAATATCTTTGCAATTTTGGATTTGTTCAAAAATTTTTTCTGAAGAACTGGAAACCTTAAAATTAGTAAAAATAATAATCTTTTAAAGTTCTCATTTAAAATACATGACATTTTTATTTTCATTGTTTAACAAGACAAAATGAGAATAAAAGTAGGTTATCAAAAGTGGGTGCTGGCATTCATACTTTTTTAGAATTGGCATACACATAATGTATATGAATAGCCACACATTTCTAGTGAAAGACTATGAACAAACACACATACATATACAGAGATATATAAACATACTATACATACATACATGAGTGAATATACATATTTATGTGCATACAGTATACAGACAAGATACTATACAGGTACAGTAAGTGCAATATACTGTATAAGGCTATACAAACACCAAAAGATTCTGGTGAAATGGTGACAACCATGAGAACAAAGCTTGGATGGTTTGTGACTTAACGCAGATGGTGGGGACGACCTTGCTGTTCCGTGTTGTGTTTTATGCATCAGGCACACACAGTTTGAACAGAAACATGGTACAATACATTCGGTTCATATACAAAAAAGGTAAGACAAGTGGGAGTGCATGGAGGTAACTGAAATGCATATGAGCAGACAAATAAGGTTGTTCTACCTAGAATACAGAATGCTTGGTTCATTTACAGAGAATGCCTATATATAAACCCATGCTTTCATGAATTCATGCCATTTTTATTTCTATTTTTTCCTTTAAGAATATTACAAAATTCTTGCCCTGAGTTAAACATAAATACACACAGAAAAGGGGGGGAGGGAAAATTGCATGCTTCTGGGTTTTTTTTTTAATATTTTTTTAACCAAGGCACAATGTCTTCAATAGTGGTTGCAAGACCATTTGAAATAAACTTAGCAATTGCTATTGTTCTGGTACTGCATCCTTCTTAATGTGACTAAACTAATTGTTTGCACACAAAAGCCTCAGAACAAGTTTTGAAGTGAATTTACAAGTTTTAGAAGAGAATAAGTAAATTTATGAGAAATGCCTTAAAGAGAGATTCCCTGAAGAGGAAGGAATGCTACCAAATTAAATTCCTTTATAGGCAACTTACTGATTTTTGGACTGAAATTATTTGACATAAATTACATTACATATTTGTTTAGTACTACTGTAAGTTGTTACCTATTTTTAGTAGAACCATGTACAATGCTGTAAGAGCAGCTAAAAATGAGATGAAGAACTTCCAAATAATTTTTAGTTTCTTGTTGTAGGCGGGACAGGACAGCGATCTCGCTGATGCAGTGTTTTATAAGCTGCAAGAGTTACTGCTCAGGAACACTTGTTCACTGACAGTGTAAGACTTCCAAGGCGTGTATCTCCCCATCTCATCGACCTGCATAAGTCTTTTACTGGAAATACTCTAGTTATTAGTTTCTATGCATGTCATATTAAATTCTACATACCCGTGTACAAGTCTGACTCTCAAAAGAAAGGTCTGGGTGCAAAGGCCATGCTTGGCTGTTGCCCCCATGTCCGAGCCCTCAGGCTCCAGAGGCACACAGTTCTCACCAGCTTCTCACCAATTTCCAGGGGATCTGGAGGGTACCTCACCTTCCAGGGAACAACCACCTACATTGTGCTGCATCAGCTACGGCATCTGTCCCCATAAATTTCTCTGTTGAGCTAAGACCATTTTTCAAAGTACTGAAACACACCGTCCCAACTCCATCAAAAATAGGCACAACATAACAACCCCCCGAAACCACAGACCACGCAGATGAGATCTTCTCATGCCTGTTCCATGCCTTTTAAAGAAATTGTAACTCCCAATCTAAGAAACGACTAAGTAAAGACAGTAAAACAAACTGTTGAGCGGGAAGTGAAAACCCTCATAAATGCTGTATTTCATTCTTTGTCAGAATATTGTTGTGTTTGAAAAGTTTCAACAACTTCTGTGAGGGAACAAGCCTTTTTCTGTACTCTGCTGGCAAGCTTACAAAGCCCGTGCAAGAACAAGAAGAGATCAGAGTAAGGGAATGGACTATTCTTCCTCCCACTCTCTTCCATCGCAGCTGAAACAGCGGCAGCAAAGCCAGCACTCGAGGGTGAGGAAAGGTATGAAGACAGACTCTAGGTCTGGTGCTCAGAGATTGGTCGCTCTGTTCCCATCTCTGATACCCTCTTTCTGTGGCATTACTTCTCCTACAGCTGACCTGCTTTCACCCGTCACTGCTTCTCCCCGACATGTCTTTTATGTGTCTAAAACCCATGCTATTGAGCGGTATGGAGAAAGAGAGCCACCAAAGCCATGCTGGGGCCTTGGGACCTACCACAACAGCAGCGCGTGCTCAGATCCACCTCTGCCTAGCTTCCCCCGCGCCGTGAATCAGAGGCCACTTCGGTGGTGCGAGGGCCACCGAGCATGCACTCTCTCATGCTCTTAAATCAGAGTCCTGGCAAAGGAGGACCCAGCAATGCAGTGACCTGCTTCTGCTGTATGGTCAGCCCAGCTGAATGCTGAAGAAAAGATGTTGGGGCAGCAACAGCAGGGCTGTCTGCCAACAGAAGCTGGCTTTGACACATTTGCTTCTCGTGCCAATCAGTAAGGTGTGCCTTGGAGGTGAAGGATGATGGATGTGGCAATTCCATCCACTTCAAGGTTTGCTTTTTCTTTTTGTTCTTTCTTTTTAAATAAGCATTCTCTATTCACAGTTTGTATATTTAGAAACAATTTGCACTGCTCTGGACCCATGCACTGATTATGTAAGACCAGATTCAAGCCGAAACTCAACACAATGCAATGTGGAGCCTTCCCTAAAGCATTAACATTCTTGTTGTTGCTCTCACCCAAAATGTTGACTGCATATTCAGTTGGACTGACGACAGCAGAATTTTGCCTTCGCGTATGCAAGACAGTTGTCCTTGCAGGGAAAAAAAGAGCTGTCTAAAGTAATCCAACTGCTCCCTCTCGTGGGCATGGGGCTCTGCTGCACTTTACAAAGGCACAGAAGCATACTCGGAAATCCAAACTCTCACAGATTTTTAGCAGTGCAAACTCCCCAGAAGGCTGTGTGACACTTCAGGACACAGCTCATGTCCCGGCACTTCTTTCCAGGTGGCGGCGGTCAGTGTGATGACTCAAGCCTGACTCGTGGGAACATTCAGCCTGAACAAGAAGGCAAAATCCTATTGCTCTGGATGATTCAGACTTTCAAATACACTCAGGCCCCACGCTGGTCAAACCCAGACATCATCTCAAGGTAAAAGTTGGCCCACGTTGCATCAGTGAAGTGCCTGTGCCAGGGGTTTCTCTCTGTACCCCACCGTGGGTTCTTCCATGCCTGTCCATCCTCCCAGGTAGGACCCAGAGGAGTTTCCTCCTCCCAGCTATTTGCAAAACCAGCATCCACGAAATTCAGTCCATGTCTACATTCGTTTTCGCCCACATGGACACTAAAGACTTCTCCACTGGAGGAGCAGGACTTCTCCATGAGAGGGCCATTTGAGAGAGAGAGACACCATTTTTAAAATGTTCCTAGTAAAATTTACCTGGTTTTCCATTAGATATTCAACTGCATTTCACTGTATTAGTGGCATATAAAACTAATTAAAATCACAGTCAAAGATACAGTAGATTGCACCCCAAATAGTTTTTGCACTTTCTAATTTCACATAAACCAAAGCTTAAGCAATTCCTGACAGTCACGTACTTACCCATCTACTCCCATCTGCAACTGCTTGCTTTCTCATCTATTACACCAAGCTTACAAATCCTTGGGGTAAGGACAGTCTTTGTTCTACACACATTGTCTACCAACACAGGGACCTTATTTGTGACTATGACTCTTAGACACCACCACAAACGTTATTGTGGTAGATCCTAGTGGCCAACATTAAGCAGGTTTTGGATCCAGTGACTATCCCAAGCCTTATTAAAAGTGATGGTTAAACATAAGGAGTAATTAAGTCCCTTTAAGGGAATAGCTTCACAGGCAAAAATAGAAGCTACCATCCAAAGCAATAAATAGTGTATAGAAAGTCCAGACCAAAACCCCATGGGTTTCTGATTACAGAGCGAGAGGCATGGGACTGTTCCCACACTGTGGACATACATTTTGAATGAAGAAGAAGATCAAGTATCAAAAAGGAACAACCATAATCTTGGCTCCAGGAGCACAGAGACAGAGATCTCAGAGGCATTGCACTGGCCGAAGGGGAACACTTGGCATTTACACACAGGGAGAAGAAGAAAACGATTGCCACTATCCCATGAATTGTTTCATATGTTTTGCTATGCTAAGTCCAAAATACACAATAGACTTTCAAAACTTTTGAAAATTAGAGGGAAAAAGAGGGACAGAGAGAGTCATACCAAAGTGGCAATTAGCACAGTAGTTAGATATTCCTTTGGAACAGGAATTCGGGACTGCATCTCCCCTGAGATCTTTAACCAGCAGCCCAGGGGGATCTTTTTCTGCCTTTGGCCCAGAGAGCAAGTACGACAGAAGTGCGTTCTTTCATTGCAAATCCTTCCGCACTACTAGAACCTCAAAAGCAGAATCACTGGAGTCTCATGCTAGTTTCAGATTGTGATTTGTCAAGGAGTGCATCTAGCAAAGATTTACAGCACTGAGCGATGACATGGGTTTATGCTATGTAGCAGGTATGAATTCTCTTACTAGCACAGGGTTTTTTGGGGGGGTTACCATTTCTTTAGTATTCAAACTGGATGAAAGAGTACTTCAGTCTACAGAGTTCTCCATCTACCTGCAATGACTGTATTTCTTTCATATAATGGAAGTTAAAAAAAGACTGCTGTGATCAGATATGGAACAGTGGATCTTGATTTACAGGTGCTCGTTTTTCAGCAGCAGAATTCATTAAATGCAGCAGTCAGGAACCCAGCCCTGCTACGACGCCTGACAACTGCAGGGTGTTTACTGACTGCTTTGAACTCTTGTACACTATTGCTGGGGAAAATGGCAACTTTAAGCTGAGAATAACAGAAGAGCACAGATGCTTTGTTTATGCTCACAGGGTAGCGTAAAGCCCATATACTTTCAGACGCGCATTTGCCAACTAAAGCATGATAATGTCAATTCACTGGGGAAGTACTTTGCCTACGTGCCTTCAAAAATAATTAGAGCCATAATAGTAACAATTTACCCTTCTTGCATTCATTAATTACAGGGCAAACACAACGCTTACAAGGACTATAATATGCTTTGTATACACAACTAAGGCTAGAGACATTAAGAGCTGGGCTTGTGATATTTAGTTGAGCCAGTACAGAGTTATTCATGAACTTGGGCATGAGACAAATACTTAGCTGTATCGCTGAAGAGTACTCAGTACTTGTCAAAATTCAACTCTAAGTTATTTCTCTAAAGTTTGGTAAATGTCTTACAATGAGCTTATACTGCACTTAAACTACAAGGCATTGCTCTAAGAATGCACGTGGAGAGCAGCTAAATATACATCTCAGCTTTTTCTTGCTCGTATTTCCCTTCCATCATTCTTTTGTTTTAAAATGGAACAATTAGAATGCGTTTGGGATTTTTCAGCTAGCATACAAAATTAAATAAGGGTTGCCCTGAAGACAAGGTCTCACATCAGTTTTAATGCTAGAATCTTTTTTCACGATAAAATGTGCGTGTTTTAATTCCGTTTCGGTTAGCACCTAAATATTGAGTCTTAAACAAAACGTAATCTAAGCTGCTGCATAGAAGCATTTGGGATTTAAGAGGTGAGGCTGGCGCAAGCCTCCCCGCTCCCTCCCTGATGCCCGCTGATGCGGTGCAGGGCTGTGCGTGGTGCTGGGACGGCAGCCACCCTTCTGCAGGCATGCAAGTACCGGCAAGGAACGTGGCTTGCAACGATTTCTGTACGAGGTTCTTTCCAATTATTTGATGCAACGCTTACGATTCCAGCCAGCAGGGAAAGAAAAAACCCCAACACACGGAAACCGCTCTTGTTAAAATAAGTGATTTATCTCCTAGGAGATTCGGGTGGAGCTCCTGTAAGATCTGAGCGGGCTTTGCCTTTCCCGAGGCTGTGCGGCTGCCGGGGAAGCCCCCGCCCCGCCCCGCCGCGCCCGGGGGAGCCGCTTCCCCCAGCCCCGGGGCGCGGTGCGGGCCGCGGCCGCCAGGCGGCGCCATGGGCTCGCCGAGCGGGGCCGGGCCGGGCCGGGCCGCGGGCGGGGCCTCGAACCCGGCGCGGCGGGCGGGCGGTGGGGCGGGGCGGGCCTCGGCCCGGCCTCCCGCTCCGCGCGGGGGTGGGGCCCGCCTGCGCGGGACAAGGGCGTGACGCGCGCCGCGCACAGACGCGATCGTCGCCGCAGAGCCGAGCTGCCCGCGGCGTCCCGCCCGCTTCCCCACCTCAGCCCACCCCGCCGGAACGGCAGCGCTGCCCCAGGCAGGCGCCCCGCTTCGCCTTCCCGGCTCTGGGGAGAACAATGCTTTTCCTAATCCGTTTGGGGTTTCCACACTGTGCGTTTCGGACAGTCGTTAAAGTGCATTTTCGCCCAGGACTTCTCCGGAACAGACCCGAACAATAAAGAGCGCATTTTCTCATGTTCTTGCTGAACGTAAAAACTCTGCATTATACCTATCTCAGACCAACTGGAAATAAATACAATGACAAAACCCCGTCCAGCTGCATATTTAAAGTAGAAAATCTGCTTTCTACTTCCCTACCTACATGAATACATAAGAAAACTATGCTGGAGCAACCCTGGTCTCCTGCTGTCAGGACTGTGCGGAGCCTGGGTTCCCATCTCCGCGCAAGGGCTCCCTGGGTGAGGCCAAGCGCCCAACCCCAGGGCCAGCGCCCACCCCAGCGCCGCCCGGGCCCGCTGCTCCCCCGGGCCCTGCTAGCGAGTCTGGCTGCGCAGCCCGGCAGGAGGGAAGATGCCAAAAGTACGTCATTTCAAAGATTAACGGCAGGTAGGACCCAGCCGCATCATCCATATAGTTTCTCTCTAACAGTCAGCACCCGTGGATTAACTCTGAAAAGGTATAAATGTCTATTAAATAGCAATGGAAGTTTTAACGACTGCTATCTGTTCAGCGGTAAACGTCCAGGAGCCTCTAAGACACACAGAGCAGGAACGATCCCAGCTAGCTTTCCACAGCCGACAGAGGTGGTTAAATTAGGAGGATAAATTACCCGGTCATCCGAGGTAACAGACGCACAGCTCTACGTGGTCACTGAGGGTTTAGCTAGGTGAATCCCCTCCGCAGGTTCCTCTGTTCATATAACCCACGGGCAACCTGCATTATACCCTGATTTAGACATCTCAGAGGTAGGTAGGATAGATCTCAGCTGAAGAGTACACATGGTCCTTCTACACATCTGTTTTATTATCTAGCAACCTAAATACGAATTTAAGGAGCCAACTTGTATCTAAAATTCTTGCCTGTCAAAGATACATACTCAAGTAAACTATTGATGGATTCACTTCATTTGGTGCAAGACAATAATTAGATGGTCAAGTCCATTCTGTGAATGGGAGGCCTTTCCCCTTCGCTATATTATATTCAGATAAATCATAAAATAAGTGAAAGCTCTCCTCAATTTTGGAAGGTAATCATTACTTTGTCCATCACGTGGGGGCCTTCTGTGTCATGTTCACTGATGGGGTTGTATGGGGGAAGAAAAATGCCATCTCAACTTGCTGGGGGCTCAGGCAGATACCAGGCAAGTAATGAAGTGAGCTGCATTTTTTTGGAAAAAGTAAGCCACAAAAAAATTGAGTGTTGATTCTGATATATTTTCTAGCTCTTTCTTCATTCCATCAAGTTGAAACTCCTTAGTTCATAGCTGCCCGTGTATCTTCATTCCCTCCTCTGAGTTATTCCTTCTAATCTCAGCATGGCTACTGGATTTTACTTTGATCATTACTGTAAAGTTTAAATCTTCTTTCCTTGCTTAAATTGGAGCTAGATATCACTGCCCAGTCCTCCCCACAAGAAGACACTAGACCTTAAGAGGCGTGCAAGCCTTCAGAATTAAGATAGCATACCTCGAGGAGGCAACAGTAAAGGACAGTGCTGTCTTCCTGCTGAAAAGCAAGTAACTAACAGGCAGCATGAAGAGAGGCTGCACATTTGCAGATAAGGTGCACAGTTTTGTGGAAATCTGTCTGAAAATAGGCTCTGCTTTGCAGAAAAGCTGAAATACCACAATGTAACTATCGGGAGTTTTGTTTTGAAAGGGTGTATTTTCCTTCAGATCGTGGATCTTTGTTATAAACACGCACTGCTGTGCCGCTATGCAGCTTAATACATGTGATTTTCCAATAGCTGTCTACATCTTAATGAAAACAAACTTCACTTCGCAAAATTCATTTGCAGCAAAAAATCTAGAGATAGTTATATTGGCTCCTTTTTCTTAAAATGGAAACCAGTGGTTTTTTGGTGTGCTGAAGACTGTTTTGGAGAAGCCTGGCAGTGGCCTAGAGGTAATTTTATGTACATTAAAAATACGGATGCGAGATGCTCTGCTCTCCAGCAGAGGGACTTC
Organism: Nipponia nippon; assembly: GCF_047370975.1. Classification (NCBI taxonomy): domain Eukaryota; kingdom Metazoa; phylum Chordata; class Aves; order Pelecaniformes; family Threskiornithidae; genus Nipponia; species Nipponia nippon. The sequence goes on from NW_028262391.1 coordinate 19,992,136, forward strand.
CACAGTGCAGGTTGCTTGAAACATGTTCATCTTTTGTGACAGACATGCTCAGTGCACATGTATCCTGTATGCGACAGGGATTTTTGAGTCCATCGATGGAGTGTAATCCTTTGTTACCCTGAAGATGCGGAGAATGATAGGACGCAGGGAAACATCACTGTATCGCAGTGATACCTGTGACTCCAAATCCTGCTTGCTTTACACAAGTGAACAATTCTGTTCAGTACGGGGATCTCCTGATATGACTGAGCATTTACTACTGCAGGGTGAAACTCCTGACCATGCCTGCTACAGAAGTCTCAGGCACCAGCAGAGGCTCCAGCAATACGGGTGATGAGTTATTTATTGGGGCATCCTTGGACCATGTTTATTTTACTTTATAAACCTCACATGGTGGTTAACTTCTACTGTTCTCTGTCCACTTGGATGGCTACAAACAACTGGTCCTTGTTTTCATTTCCATATAAAGGCAAAACTCAGATGGACTTTCACTATTTCTAATGTTATTCACACATTTCTTATCTCTAAGATATAACTTACTGTACTTTCTAGAACATTTTTCCATTCCCTATAAGCTCTCTGCTAACACCAGAGAACCTTTACATGGCATTACATTCTGAGATATCCAGCACACTTCTCTGCTACTTACACTCCACTCTTTAGGATATTTATATTAAGGTATGTATTTAGGAAATATAGCTATATGCCACTTCAGTAGCTCAAATATGTTCCATACTTCTGCCATATTACAGTTCCAAGCTCTCCACTTGACTTCCTCTGCTACTTCCTGAATTTCTTAGACTTTGTCCTTACACAATCAATAACTTTAGTTCCAAGATAAACTTATGTTTATCTTTCAGTTTAAATGGAGTCAATTCACGACTTCATCCAAGGTTACTTCCTGCAACCAGCTCTTTCAAAATGCTCTCACCATTTACCAGAACGAAGTACAGAACAGCACGCTCTCTATTCAGCTCAGCATGTTGGTAACTGCTGGCTGCCACTACACTACGGAATTTTAAAGTGTTCTCCATCAGAGACCAGATATGTAATTAACCTCTGCTTGTAAGCTCCTTCTTTTTATTTATAAGTGATCACTATAATGCTTACCATCAATACATCATAAATACATTCCGTGAGTATTAACCGGTTAATCCTCACAATTCCTACACCAATAAACAAACAAGAAAATAAGGTATAGGGGAGTTAAATCTCAGTAGCTATATAATTAGCCAATATTTGATTGGAATTATAATTTAGGTTTCCTTAGATCAGACCCATTTTCAATTACTAAGCATCCTCACCGCTTCCTTGAATGATTCTCTGTTAAAAAGTATGGGCCTTGAGAGCTCAGTTGCAAATCTGTTTTTTTTCCCCCCAAGTTAAGCATTTTGAAAAACATCAGTTTGGGATCCATGAAGACTTGAGCAAACCAATTAACAGTAATCTGCCCTTTCCCAGATCTTGTATCCCTGTATGAATGTTAGCTGTGCCCATCTCATCAACAAAGAGGTGGATAACAGGATGTGTCCTCTTAATCTTTTGGAAAGTCTAACTGCTGATTACGATGTGGTTAAGGAAACCATTATCAATACAACCAATAGTCACAGCACACGAAAAGAAATACCCTGAATGCCACAATCTATCAGATTCAGAATGGGCTAACAACCCAGCCATTTCCAAACACATTTCACCTGTCATAGATTATTTGCACGTTAAGATAGAATAGGTGTATAAAGAACACAATCAAAGTAGTGTTTGTATCTGCCATGGATATAATAAGACTTTTGTCATTCCACTGGAATCAGGGTCAAATCCACACCTTTAAAAAATTGTGCCATTATAATAAATGACAACTTAATAGATGGACAGTAAGAGATTGACAGCTTGAAGGGAAGAATTACGGGAAGAGAAAGCTTTTACTAGTTTATCTTGTTTTTCATGAAGCCATGTCCATACCATACATTATTCAATTAACAAGATCACCCTCTACAGTCACTTGAAAACTCCTCTTATCCTCTTTGTTCCTTTCTTCTGTATGAAGTGAGGTGGATTTTTCCTCCACAGTTTCAGTGAACCCCGGCTGCAGCTTCTAAGAGGCTCATTATCTCTTCTATCACATCAGCTTCTGCTTTCAAGGCTTATTGTTTAGTTCTTAATATAAACTGAGAGACTAAAATCCCTTCAAAACACCCAAGGTGCCTTTGCCACTGAGAAATCAGCAAAGCATCATGTCTGCTGTAAGACCCATTTAATCAAAAGTCATATGCTACATGAACACTGGGACACTCAAAACCTTTGGAAGTACAATTACCCTAATTTCTTCCTTAGATGAAGGAACACTTGACATGGTATTTAAATAGGCTGTAATTTTGAATCTCCATTATGGATTTCATTTTCTTACATAAAATACACTTTAGAAATGTGCAAGGTTCTGTTAGGTGTTGTGTCCAGCAGGGCTCAGAAGTGATACAATAGCATCAGTTTTGTGGGTTAAAGAATGTTAACCTGTATGGACTAGGCTACCCAAATATAACCTTCCTAACACATAGCTGGCTGTCTGGATTGAGTAGATCAACCTTACTCTTCTGGTCTCTACTTTGGTCAAGACCTTCTAGAAGCAACTCACCCAGCTACAAACAACTTAAATACATGATTATTACAAAGCTGTCCTCAGCGAGTTTTCCACTCAAATCTCATTGAAATTCAATAGGATTATGAGGACTAATTCCCTGAAAGCCAATCGAAAATTCACCATCTAAATAAGGGTGTTTGTGTGTGTGCATACATATATGTATGTGCACATATATACATATATGTTTATGTCCCTTCATGCATATATATACCCACACACAAACACAGTGATGCGTAGGCCCGTACACGTACACACAAGTGATACAATACTGGAGTGTTTTGAGCTTGACAGAAGGCATTCACATTATGTTTAGTGAAACCTCTTCTCTCAATTGCTACTCTCAGCAGTTAGTTCTGTCAAACTAATAACACAGGTCTGCGCAGCAAAATGATACAATATCAGTATTAGCATATAAAATAAAGGTAAGTATAGGTTTCCCATGTCTTTATTTCTTTTCCATCTTCTCACTATTGGAGAAATTTGCCAAACCCAAACACTTTCATTTCTTTCTCAAGGGTCTATGTGGCATTTTTGTTTTCGATGAGGAAAAAAAAAGTATCTCTGTTTAAGATACAAGGAGATGTTACCCCTTTGATTTGGTTTTTGATTCCTAACAACATACAATAAATATAACTACAGTGGACTATTTAATAGTCCTGTAAGCATTACATGGCCTATAGCTGAAGAGAGTCTAGCTGCCTTAACTAAACAAAATAACTTGCTGTAAGAGCAGTTTTCAGGACAGTGATAAATCACAGTGTAATACAATCATGCAGTAAGCTCAAAACAAATGTGAGACTGGCACAAATATTTAAGTACAACTGGGCAGAAGTCAGGTATGTACAAGTCATTGACAAACATTGGTGCAAGTGCTCCAGACAAGACATTTAAAAGAAATTTACATAAAAACATAGGTTAAATTTATCAAAGTTTGATAAATTTTTAAGACAGTAAAAAAGTACAGAAAACATGAAAAAATAAAAACCCCAGCCAATTCATACAGTACAGTTTTACTACGTTTATATTACAGAATGAAGACAGAAAAGGATACAAGGAATTAAGAGCAAAAAAAATTCTACTGGCTGCGGCCAGTGGAATTTCATTGCCAATGAGAGATGCGCACACACAGATGCACGCACATGCACAGAAAATAAAGACAAAAACCAAAAAAATCATTTACTGTAACAAACGACAGACAAAGAGGTGAGAAACATTTGGCATGTTGCAGCACATGAAGTCATTCACGATTGGCTAACGATGGTACCTGGCTCGGCTGAAGATCACTGGCTTGCCTGAGCGGAGTAACGGATGGAGGAGGCACACCTGATGTGGATGCAGACCGACCTAATCTGCAACTTGCTTTAGGCTCTGCGAAGGAAGAGAAGAAAATACACCAGTGAACAGGAGGTGGGTTACTGCTGCGGTAAACTGACACATGGTGGACCCAGCATTCCCTTGAAATGGAGACTCCAGGCTTGGTTTCTAGTTAAAGTCTTGGGCATTTGGCTGAATCATGAGCAGAAGTTGAGATCAGAAGAAGAGGGATTAAGACAGAACCGATCCCATGTCCTGGCCTCTTTCCTCTCCTCTAGCATCTCTGAAGCTGAAGTATAGAGCATAAAACAGCAGACAGACAGGAAGCATGTAAAGGAAACCTTCTTGTTGCACACACACACACACACACACCCCCAGCACCTTTTTCTACTCCCCATAAAATACAGAAGTGATTAAAGGAGTTACGGCAGCTTCTGGTTTCATCTCTCCATCCCAGAGCTGAGGGAGATGGTAGCCCAAAGACTGATTGTGCTGAGGGAAAGCATGAAATGCCAGAAAATGACGGACGGAGTGTATAAAAGTGGTGAGGATACTGTTGCACTTGAGGATTTGGAATGACACCAAAAATACTAGGAAATCTGATGTTAATGGCAGTGAATTGAGAGACAGAAAGTAGGAAGAAAGGAGAGAAGCAGAACATCAACAGTGGCAAATTCTGAAGTCATTTCCCCAGAATCAGGGTGATTACAGAAGCAGAGGTTGCCTTGAGAGAAAGCTCTACTCCAGAGAAGAACTGCGCAGAAATTACAGTTGTTTGATTTTCCTTCTGCTGTTGTATATGGAGGCATTTCTCAGAAGGCTCACCATTGATTTCCAGCACAGGTTACTACTGTTAACATACTGACATGAAGGTGACCATGCAGCTCGGGAGTCCTGGGTGAAGGTTTTTGTGTCTGAGCCATGCTGATGCTAGTGTGCTACCCCAGTGTTCAACACCCCACGTCTGGCCTAGGAGAAACTGTCTTTTCCTGAGGAAAGGGTCTGCCTGTTTCTGCCCAAGAAAAATATTTGTCCCTACATTTCCTGCTTATGGCTGAGAAAACATCTCAACCCATGACTTTTGGCTCAAATGACTGTGTTCATTCTCCTCATGTTTTGTAAGCCTTCCTCCCAACCCTGCACCTGTCTTTTCTATTTAGTGGGCAAACACTGAGACCAAGGACATTTGCACTCAGCAAACACTTTGTACAATAAGAGACTCTCAATTTTAGCATTGATAGTACTGCTTTACCATGAATAACAAGTAATTACAGTAATACCATGCCTCCTTACAATAGGTTTAAAGAATTCCTCCTATTCAATCTCATGTTTTCAAGAAGAAAGGAAGGGCCTACGCCTCGTGCAATCCTGGTTTAGTAAGTCTGCCTTTGAAGCACGTGTCTTCTCACATATCTTTTGCTTGTGTCTCTCTGAAATGTATTTTCGCATGCCTCATTTACACTGCTGCTTTGTCTGTGTTTGTTTTATACTAATATCTCTATTTCCTACATGGATCTCTAGTACCATCACTAGCCACTGGTTGGACCATTGTTTGAAAGGAATAAGATGTCCACCACTAGCACGTCCTTCAGGTCGCTTGGCACATCTTGGAAACTTGAGGACAGCTGGCACATTATGCGACCTACCAGCAACATGCTGAAATGTGTTCTTCCAATCTCACGGATGCTTTTTCATTGTCACCTTAAATGCTTATTTTCCTCGGATGTTTCAGAATTCAACAGGGTATGGAGAAGAGCTATCCACTTAAGCTGGAGCACTTAGACCAATGAAAGCATCTGTATGGGTGAATATTCATCAAATAATATTAATGGGTTGGTTAACATCCAGCTGGCTGAGCAGCAAAAATATCTATGCTGTTCCACGAATGCATTATTCAATTCACTCATTCCTAGGCAGTCTGTAAACATACCACGAGTCAACACGGCAATAAGCATGCAGAAAGGAGCAGACTGATCTCCCCCATAACCTTGCATTTTGTACATAATCTGTTGTTTTGCTTTTTTTGGACTTGGGCAGTTATTCTGAAGGTTTGATTAGATTTGTTTTTGTTCTGATTTCACACTGTCTGTGTGCCAGATTTGTGACTGTTTATTCCATTAATATAGATATAATAATGGATCTCATGTCTGTTCCTCCTGGAATTTTGCTGGGGTTTCAGAGAGGACAAGAATTGGGGTTTTTTGGTTGCTTTTCCCTACTGCTAAATAGAGACTCTGTTTTTGCTGTGACAAGCAGAATCAGACACCTAGCATGTAAAAAACTCCAAGGCAGTGTCTGCCATTGCTTCTGAATTGTTTTCTTTGCTTTGGGAAAGCAGAGAGAACTGTCATAATTTCCAATTTGGATATACGTGCAACAACAAGAGATTACCATTTCTTTGCCAAAGAGAGTCCTTTCATCTGGCATCAAAGAAATAAAACCTGTCACACACAGATGAAGTATTAGTTCCTTTATCTCCCTGTAATATATGTTACAGTATTAAGGAAACTATTGTGATTTCCATGGTGATCCTCACCAAAAGAGGTTTCAGCAATGGCTCCATCTAGGGTTTTTTTTAGGTTCAGGAAGTTGGGTTATGCAGTGAAAGGGAAATTTTTTTTTTTTTTAATAGCCATTCCATTAGTCTCAGTGGGAATATTTTTAGACCAAATAAATACTCTATTCTACTGTAATTAGTGCTCTGAGTAACATCCTCACACTGCGCACTACTGTGGGGAAAAAAATATCCATAAATGGCCTGTTGCATAAGTGCTGCCCAACTCGCTGCTCTGTATTCTGCAGCATGTTATTTTTCAGCTGTGGACAGCTTATTCACTGTACTGAGGCTAACTGGATTTTGATCACTTCAAAATAATAATGATCACTTCAAATAATAACTTCTGCTTTGGGCTACCTAAAAAGTAGTAAGAGGTCTTCTTGCATAATTATGTCCACCATTCAGTCACTTTCAGTACCTTTACCTCTTGGTTTCCATGTTTTAAATGGTTGTTTCAGCTTGTCTGCAAGGCCTGCATATTGATACCAATTCTGGTTCTGGAATGAAAATGGGTTTTCCTATTTACTGCTGAGAATCTTGAAAGAAGAAAAACTGCCAGCAAATCTCTGGGATGGTTTCTAGTGTTTAATTCATGTTTATCTCATGTGGACGGTATTGAGACAGCTCAGTATTAACATCTGAAGTAAGTAGTCTTGAGACTTCTTGAAAAGTCCCCTTTGTGACAGTAATGCATGGTGTGGAGCAGAGTGTTATCAGCCAGCCTGATAAGCACATAGAGGAGGCTCTGTAGGTATCTGTCCTCTGAGGAGGACCCATTTGCTCAGGGTCCATGATAACGCAAGCTAAAATACATCTAGCTCCACACTGCTGAAGTTAGCATGGCACCCCATCTCTGCACTGTGCTTCACTGTGCGGGTGGATCCTCTGGTTCTAAATCAAACCTGCCTGAAAGAGGGTTGCAGAGACTCCACTCTGAACACAGGGCCCCCTCTGCATCCACAGCTAGGGGCCCTTTGACACTGCTGTAAGCCACTCAAGTGCTGACAAGGGCTAACGGCCTACTGCCAAGCGAGGGAACTCATAGGCATATGTGTAAGTGCTTTACTGGACTGGGGCCAGGGGATGCAGTGCACTTGAGTAGCCATTAGAGATGCCTGTTGCAATCGATGGGCAGCATGAGGTTTGAATTCAGCAGATTGTTCGGGGTAGCTAGAGAGCTGCATAACATATTTAGTTATGTTATGCACAAAAATGTTCGTAAGATTCAGTTGCTATTTTTAACTGATGAAACTTTGGTGGTATTATTTTGCACAGCTTCGAATGACGCATCCCTCGCACTGTGCCATATTACGAAAAACGCAGTGCTCGCTAAGTGCCTGAACCACTTCCAGGAGCCAGGTGCAGATGCGGTGTAATGCTAGCAGGGGATGGCAGGTCAGCTGTGTCTCAGTCCCCTGTTATGTCACCCACAGCAGCCACAACACTCCCAACAACGCTAGTGGTTGGGACCACAGTCACCGCAGCATGAAGTAAACCCACACAGCTGCAATGGTACCAGCATTACTGGACTCTCAGGTTTAAGCTGAGTCCTGACAAGGCCAGCAGGATTACACATGGACATAAGCAAGCGGACAGCCCCAAAGGACAGCATTAAGGATGAGGATTATAGGAGAGACTATCCAACGCAGAAATACAGGCCTTCCAATCACAAATAGGATTGCCTTAAAATTGTGTACTTAATTATATATTTAAGCACTCACATAATGACCTGTTTTCCAAAAGTGCAAGTGCTGTCATCATAACTAGAGATGTAGAGGCTTGGCTGGTTGCATTTGTGGCAGGGAGTGTTGTTGGATTTTCCTCAATAAAGCAGAGTGCTGAAATGCGACAAGATTTTATGGAAATGTTTTCGATCAGTTTTATACCAATGTGCTATGGTTTTCTATATTCTCCAGAAATACAACAGCTCTGCATGATTTTCATTTTTGGATCTTAACGGGAAGAGTTCTTTTTTTCATCCAAGGAAGGCTTCATTCTGCCTATCCTAATCTTAATTCAAAAAAATACTCTGGCTGTCACTTACACTGGAGAAGCTTCTTATCCTGTCACAGTCTCTTCTTTGCACATGAAAAGAGAAATATTGCTTATTTGCTACAGCTGCCAAGAAGCACGTTTTGAATTAAACAAGGCGATGTGACAGGCTGAGAGTAATCACATGCAAAAAAGAAAAAAAAAAAAAAAGAAGAAAAAGAAAACATGCATACTGGAAAAATGAATCACACCTATTATCATCATACTGGCCTGGCCATGTTGGTCTCCTAAAAAGAGATGAGTAAGCTGAAACATAACTTGAAATTATGAAATGTTAAGGTGGAATAAACTATATAGTATACTGGCACTTAAAAAAAAAGTATTTAGGACTTCACCCACAGAAGCCACTTAGTGCTGAAATAGCACAGCAGCATGTCAAACTGAACTGTTTTCACAAAGGGAGCACTGAACCTGTAGAACTCAGTGTTACTAGATATTCATAGGTCAAAAGCTTAGCAGGTCTCAAAACCAAGTCAGGTAATGAGAAAAACCATGTCTGTATTAGATGGAATATGTTTTAAATTAAGATTTGTTCTGAACTGTCATGTCTCGGGTCTATGTCAATGACTGAGGCGATGAGGTAAGGAATAATCATGTCCTACTGGCAGTGTTGTTTTCCTTAAAATTTCTTGCTCTTTTTCTCTGAAGCTTCTGGCACGGGCTACTGTCAGTCCTGGGGCTCTGGATCAAAAGGACAATTATGCATTGTTCCAAATAGCTGTAATGCCACTGCTGCAGAAAGCAGCGTTCACTTCAACAGTCAGGCTCTGTGACTGTGTGATCCTGCACCCTGAAGATCACACACCTGGCTCGCGGTGCACTGGCTTGATGCCCTTAGTGTACAGCTCCTGGTACTACTCATTTTACTCTAGGTGACAGGAGCTGCTAGGGGAGAGCTTGTGTGCCGAGAACATGGATGACCAGTGTTGGCAAGGTCTGGAAGCATTGCATCCTGTGCTGGACCTCGTTGGGCAGGCTGCCCAGTAATATATACCTCCAGCATTAAGTTGCCTTCACTTGGAGAATCCTTGAGGATTTAGTAGCACAGTGATACTCTGATATTGCCTGTGAGGAGAAAATTTAGGGGTTGGTGGGAGTACGCAGTCATCTTTGAGTGAAGCAGCCCTAGCTAGCATGAACTGGTACTTTGCTGCCAGTCCCTTCTTGTATCAATAAATGCGTCTTGCACCTTGGGCTTCGCAGGCATTGCTCCATTCCCAAAGAGCTTGAACTTAACTATTCATTACTTTTGCAAATCCACAATGCTAGACAGTAATTCCAATGAAGGGCAGGCATTTACTCCCTTCCTGATTATCTACAATGTTTTCAGCCAGAATACTAATGGGCTGGCTAAGTGACAAGCTGATAGTGATTCAAAACCAGGACACAACAACAGAGTGGAGTATCTGAGATTTAAAAGGCAGCGCAGTGCCTGTCTCTAGCAGCAGGTGGCAATGCAAAATGCTTCATGGTTGCAGTTAGGAAAAAAGCAGCAACATTCCAGAAAATACTCTTCAAAGCTCCTGGAGTGAAGTTATCACAGCCTTCTGTTTCACAGATCGCGTTTGGCTGTTCACTACAATTGCACTTACTTTCCTAAATGCCACCATGCCCCCAAACCACTTACACTGCTTTCCATAAGAAGCAATAGGATGCCAAGAAACAGAAAGTGGCCTTGACAAATTATGTGACAGATGAGAGAACAATCAGGCATTAGAGACAGTGAGACCGATGTGCACCTGACAGGCCAGACTCATTTGAACAAAATGACCAGAAAGCTCAAGATTCTGTTTGGCGATGGCTCATTCCCCCTTTGATCTTACTAGGAGGTGCAGAGATGGGGAGAACCCACAAAAAAATCAGTACTCTCACGCAGGTATTTGCTCAGACCACTCCAGTTCCTAGTTAATCTGTGCCTCAGCAGAGCTGCCTATTGAGCACACGTGAGAAGTCCTTTCACATCCTTTCTGTTTTACAGCAGAGCAATTCAACCCCATTTGCTTTACATTATTCCAACGCTGCCCTACTAAACGCTTGTACCAGTGTGAACGAGGAAGTAGGCTGCAAACTGGTGTTTCAAGGAAATGTCCACACAAAAAACGTAGTCCTTTTTTTCTTATCTATGATGTTGGAAAGAGAGCAACAGCAACCACAACTGTACTGGGGACTGCCCTTATTTTGCTCCTGTGATAAATCTAAGTTCTAAATTCCTAGAACAGAATTACTTTACCTCCTTGACTCCAGAAAGCATTTGTATCCATACAGATGCATTAAATCTCTCTTATTGCATTCTGTTACAGTTCTAATTTAATTGCGAAGAATGAACTGTTACAGTTCATGTACAAGTTCATTGAGGAGAACTGTGTACAGCATTTTGAACGCAGTGCTCCACCAATTAAAGGTAAAACATGTTGCTCAGGCAACAGCTAGAGACACAGGGGAAAAAATATTCATGGCACACGAGAGGCAATATTCATCAAATGAAATGTCATAAAAACTGCAGGGAAAGAAAAATCATAATCAGCTTTCAGTTTTTAATCATAAAAAGGAGTCAAAATTCAGCCAATAAAATATTCCATAATTTTTCTTTGACAGTTCTAGCTATGTAAGACAAAGTCACAGTTAACTAAATCAAGGCATGATTCAACAACTATTACAGTTTTCTGATGCCAAATGAAGATTGAGGCCAACGTGTTTTGTCTGCTTTTGGAGATCAACCAACTCTTTAAAATAAAACTGATGCGGGAAGGTTGGACAGAAGTGCTATATTTTGCTAAGAACTTACTCTTTAATTTTCATTTCTCTTCTATTCTGCTTCATACTGTCGTCTCGCAGAACTGGAAAGGCTGGTACACACCTTTGGTCTAATTACCAGATGTCCTGATACTTTGATGTGGTGCCTTTAAACCCACCCTTTTACCTGCATTAGCAGAGATGATGCACTAATACACTGGGAACAGAATTTTTAACAAAGCTATGAGCTAATCTGGAAAATTCCTACCTACCAGGATGCTTTGTGAGAACAGACATGTAAGCAAAAGGCAGTAACACCCAAATAACCTGTGCTAGTCATGAGATTTGCAGAAAAGTCACTTTTGCTGCCCCAGGAAGGACTGTTTGGGGGGGTGTGTACCAAGAAACACTGGACTACACGATTGCTGCAAATGCTACGTCACATCAGCAAAGCCTATTCAAGTTATACACTGAGTTTCAGATGTCATTTCCAGCAATGCAGGGAAAATGTGAGTCCCATTATCACACAGGGAAGCGATGCCCTGCATGAGGGGCAAGCATCTCTGCTAGCTCAGCACTGTGAAGACTCATCTCTGCCACTGACTGCCCAGCTGATCTCTCGTGCAGGAATAATGTCTTGTTTGAGCAGCTCATTCATGGTCTTACGCTTACTGAACATTGACCATGAGGTCCCAGTACTATATATGCCAACTGTTTTTAAAGTGGATATTTTTCACAATCCAACCAACAACCAGTTAAGTCACTCTTAAAAGAGAACTGTCAAATCTCAAAAAGTAACAATGTAGTGCTTATGCCAGAGCTATAGATACCTGTTTATAGATGTCCATTTGTGTATTAGTTCTGTTTGTCTTAGTCAATTTATAAACAAGGCTCAATTATTTTTCATGGTTTATGGCAATTCACTATTTTATATACACAAAATTTGATGAATAAGGTATGAATTTGAGAATTCTGAAATCCATAGTCACTTTTCTAGAAATTTATGTACAAGCATAAAGCAAAGGCTGCCTGTGTCCACTCACTGTGCATACCAGTGAGACAGCCTTGCCTCTGCACAGTGTGTTTTTGTTACTGTATGTGATATCTGAATTTATGACCTTCTCTCTGAGGTGCCATCCTGGAGGCGTCTTTGCCATAGTGTGCCTTTTCAATGTCAAGTGGAATTCCTTACTTATGGCATGTTTGCATGCTTATATTACCTGCCACCATCCCAATCCTGTTCCTGTACAGAGCACAAGCAGATAGCACAATGCTTATTAGTGCAGCAGTCAATAGACAGGGCAGATCCCAGAAGACATCTGGAAGTCTAAAGAATCCGGATGCTTACCTACATCTGTGTATCTCTAGAGATCCTTCAGGTCACAAGGAGATTCATGAGATCTTCCCTGCTCTGCTACTTGACGTACCTGAGCTGTTGCTTCCAGCCAACATGGTTGGACTGACAGAGGATCTCCCCAGCCTGCTGGACACTACAGGCGGGCCTGGCGTTCCATCCCATTCCTGAGCTTTCCCTGGCTCCCTGGAGGAAGCTGTCCCGTGATGGCCTCCCCTCTCTTTGTTTTCCAGCTTTGGTAGTGGTTCAGTGCTGTGACTTCTGATCTTCAGCTCATCTAGTGGTTCTACAAAATACACAAGTGCACATTTTGTTATGGAGTGTCTGCTAATTACCCACATCATATAACAATCTTTTGCTCAATATTTCATATATACCAATCACAAATCTTTTAAGGGTAATTTATATCATGATTTTACTGTCTAGGCCTAAAACCTATAGTTTATGTAGGTTTCAATGCACTTATTAAAACCATACACAATGCAGCAGATGGATAAAATGTAACTTTTCTGTTACAACTTTTATATGCCAGGAAAATATTTTTGGAAATGGTATCCTACCAAATTATGCTTTTATTAACAATTCATTGAAATAATTGAACTCTTTTCAGCTGCCATTTCATTGGGAACAAGTTCTTCTTCAGGCACTTCCTAAGGAAGCTCTCTCCTAAGGCAATATTGTGCAAGCAACATATCTGTACTCCTCATAAGCTCCAATAAAAAGCACACAATCCACAAAACTGTCCAGTGTTCATATTTTGGGTGTGCCCAGCACCATAATCTAGGGAATAAAATTTCAGTTGGTTGGAAAATCCTTGGAGTCAGAAAATGACTTTCTGCTTGCAACACCATGAGTCAATATAAGGAGGAGAAATTAAAAAAACAATTGAATGATTTTTCAAGTGAAGCAGTGATGTCTGCTTTTTTCATGGCTGGTGATTTTCTGTTCTTTTCTCAAGACCCTCATTTGTTTTCTTGCAGGTTGAGCAATGCATGGAGAAACAATCCATTGCCGATCTCTTCCATCTGTAGCTGTGAAAAATTCACACAAAAAACTAGATACAGAAGAAGCGTTAGATTGCTTTTAGTTGTAACAGCTACTTACTGTGTTAGTCAGTTATTCAAAGCTTGCTGAACTCTTTGCCTCTTTTTAGCAAAAAAAAAAAAAAAAAAAACAACAAACCCTCTGAGTTTGGGATTATTGTACCTCATATTTAAGCCCAAAAGCATCCTTACATGATACTCTCAGTTCTGGTCATTCAGGTTTATAAATCAAACCCCTGATGTACTTTAATTTCTGTATATATCTACAGTCTTGGAATTCACATTTGATAGAGACGGACCATCTTCCCTTAAGCCCTATCTCAAAATCTTTCTGTGGCTACAAGGGACATTACAAGATTTGGGAGAGCCAAGCAAAGGGAAAACGCCAGGAGCCTGTTGCAGGCAGGAGACGACAACGGCTCCCCAGGGGACCCATGTGGAATGGCCGTGGCCTGGCTGTCCAGGACTGCCAGAGATGCAATGGCAAAATTTGTCTCAGCAGCCACTTCCTCTCCTAATGATCCCCATGGCCAGGAACTGGGACTATCCAACAGGAATTGCCACTCAGATGATAACAGTCGCAGAAAAAGAACCACATTCAAACCACTTTAATTTGTCTGTGGGTCAAAAACCCACACACTGTTTAGCCTTGCTACAAGCAAACAGTGGAAGATGCAATATTAAATATCTATATGGTATGGTAGAGACCCCACCTATGCACAACAGTAACAAAATCTCATGTTGTTTTGAATTCTTTGACATTCCAGTATGCAGATGAACTTGATGAGAAACAACACAGTCAGCCTAAAGTTTCCTCAAAGAAACATATAGGAAACATGTAAAAATATCTAACTGGATATGCAATGCAATGTGTAATCATTAGTGTATTTCATGAATTACTATCAGTTAATGGTAAAAATTAATGTTAAGGATATCATACCACAACTTTCAAGATTTTTTTTTAATTACTCACAGTAGTAATGCTCCATGAGAAAACGATAAAATGACCCCAGTTTAGCAAGTCTCGTAAATAGGATTCAGTGACATTTTATGTGACAAAGACCTTCAAAAATAAAACCTCTTCCTTGAACTTTTAGGGCACTCACCTACTTCAATGTATGCAAAAAGACACTGTAATGAAAATCCAAATTGTTTGTTTTCCCTAGTTGGTAACCCCAGAAGGGTACAAGGTTGAATAACAGTCCGTATCAATATAACATGACATCTGCCTTTCAGGGACCTTTGCTACGAAATGTCTGTAACACAGCTCTGACCATGACTGCGTAGATAGAGAGACTTGCTAATACAAAGAGCTGTGCAAAGAGATGAGGAGCCCAAATTATAACTCGGTTTGAACTGTTTCAGTTATCAACCAAAATGCTCTTGTATTTTTTCTGAGCATTGATCTATCAAAAACAATTATGTACTTTTTCACATAACAGATACATGCAATCATATCTGATATTTTTCTTTACACCAGTAACATTCACTTCTTTAAGACAGTACTTATCTGGGAAAAGGAAAGATATGAACAAAGTTTCAAAATGCTTTGGAAGTGCGCACAATCCTCTTTCCCACCAATACAGGATGCTGTCTAGATTGCAGCTCTTCCTTGCCAGAAAAACAAAGAGAAAGCCAAAAGAACAGAATACGCTTTTAAAAAGTCAGAATCCAGCCCTGCAAGTGCCCCACCAACTTAACGCATCATTCAATAGATATAATTTACTGTGTCATTCAGCTGCTACTGGAAATGCTGTGATTACCTTAGTGAAAACTTTCCCTGTGTGTGCCTCATTGACACTACTTGAACACCAGCCCTTGAAATTTCACACCCTCATGCAGACAGCCCTTAGTTGCAGTGGAAACACTCTGGTTGAGTGTAGAGTTAAGCATTTATCCACTTCAGTTTACTTAACAGAGAAGCATTTTTACTTCTTGCCTGATAAAAATGATTTGTGCATTCTTAGTTTTATTATCAGCTGAATCAAAGCACAGCAGTTCTCTGCAACCAGCTGGAAACTCTGGAAATACTCAGACTAAATAAAGATTTGGCTTATAGTCTACTTCTTTATAAGGTGTAGAAAATCAGTTTTCAGCTGGCTGTCTAGACTTTGTAAATTTACATTCCACTATCCTTTCTTGGGGATTTTCAGTTCTTAGTTTATCTGAAAAGTAATATATCCTAAAAATGAAAAGCAGATTGAATCAGATTATAATGTCATGCAACCCATCACAAAGCCTGAATCATTATTACTTGGTGATCACTATCAGTAACATTGATACACAGTCAGAAAAACAACATGTCAGTGTTTTATATAGTTTTCTGTAACATTACTTTCCTGCTCACTTGCGAATACATAAAAAAATGAAAAAAAAAATTAATGGCTCACTTTTGCTCAAATATTTTGGGGAGATATTAGAATAATTTCCACTTCCTTAATAAATGTCAATGGGAATCATACTCAAATTCAATAAAAAAAAAATCACTGTGCTAGTTCTTGCTCGACTAAACAGAACCTCAGTTCTAATGTGCCTGTGACAGCTCCAGAAACGCGGAACTCTCCCCTCCCAGGTCACAGCGCATTGCTGGGACCTTTTGTTGACTGTCCCAGTCACTTGGATGTTTTTATACTGTCAGCTACTCCCTGCTGCAAATGCAGGTCCATGGAGCAAGCTCAGTGGCACAAATTATTGTGTCTCATAAAAGCACATTCGTTGCTCCATGTTTTTGCTCCTGCAGTCAGGCACGAGGCATTGGCAGAACGCAGAACACGCCTGTAGCTGCTGGCTATGGTTACCTACAGGGTGGTGACCTTACCATCCACTGAAAATCAAACCACTTTTTAACAAGGTAACCCTTTCTCAAAACTACACCAGGATTTAAATGGCCACTTTATCCACATTGATCCCATACTGAAAACATGAACTCTAACCAGTCATATATATATTCTGCTGAAAGGTAACAGCAGCTGCTGCCCAGCTTTTTTTCTATTTTTTGAGAAGTGTAGAAACACAGGTGGGATCTAAGTTACCTCATGCTGTTAAAAACTTCAATTTGGAGTTAGGAGATATTGAAGCTCAGTGTTATGCTCTCAATCATCTGATGGCCGCAGGCAAGTCTTTTCACAGTCAAGTGCTGTATTTTGAAAGCTGAAATTATTATGGAAAGCATCTTTATTGTTTAATAATTCGTAAGCCAAAATAGTACATAAAAATGTAAATTTCAAGAAATAATTCTCTGCTTTAAATATTTATGGATACAGTTGGTTGAACTGCCATAAAGGCATTCAAATGTTTCAAGCACTTCCAGGTGTCATTGTATTTCAATATTCAAAGATAGGCATTTTTCTTATTTATTTCACCTGAATCTCAGGCTTTTCCATTTCAAGAATAAGATGGTGGCTAAAATCTCTTAGAGAGAACGTATTTTACAAATAATTGACGTGTACTATTTCCCCTCTTTGAAAGGTCCCCTAATAGCTGCACACTAGGCAAGGATGGCATGTGAGCTGTGGTACTGGAAAACTCGTAAATGCTAAAGAAAGTGAGAAACAAACTGAGTTAGTCAGCTGTAACTTGGACCAAAGCAAACTGAGAAATACAGCTATGAAAACATCGTACCTGAAAAGCTATCATTCAAATGAATATATACTCTGTGGCTGGTCTGCCACTCTGCTCTTAAGCACAAATTAATTTCAGGTCCTGGTGGCTTCTTAGTGTAACGCTAAGGGATAAACAGCAGAACCTTTATTACAGCTTGGGGTTTTGGGGGGAAGAAAGAAAAGTAATTGTCTTAAGGAACTTAAAATGAGGGTTGCTTTCTGCCATCTCTCTCAGTTGTGAGCTGAAATGTATAAGCTAATCATCCATGCATTATTCATTTACTGTTTTTTCTGTGTGTTTGTTATAAACCTAAATAAATAATACATCACTCTAGGCAGAACTCACATACTGTGAGAAGTAAATGGTACTACTCACAGAGTCTAAAATTCAGCATATGCATACAGGTGTAAGCAAAGTCAGTCGCTTGGGATGGGGTTTAGATGTGAATCAGAACTCCCAATCTCCTCCAGCCCCAACACGTCGCATCTCACCTCATACGGCCACAAGGCAGGCACAGACCTGGCCAAGGGAGCAGGAGCGCAGAGCATCCCCAAGGGCTCACCTGGCCATCAGGAGGGGTGGAGATGCGGGACTAGACTGCAGCCAGCATGTGTGTCTGATGATTAGAGCTGCCAGGGACATGTCCCAGGCTTCAGCTCCTACCCCCGTACCTGGGGCAGAGCTGCCGAGCCAGCAGCAGCCCTGCTCAGCGAGCCATGTCTAACCCAGGGTCCTGACCGGGGAAAGGCCAGGCACAGCTCCACCAGTGTCCCCTGTAACACTGCCAGTGTAACAGCAGCATGTGCCCATCCGCTACAGACTGACCGCTGCCACGGACATCGGATATAGAGCAATACTAAGACCTTGAGGGAATCCCACACTTTCTTCTTTCTGCACACCAGGGGCTTTTATTTACCTTTATTACACATTTAAAAATTAGAGCTGCCTTTTAATGGTTTTCTTGATGTGTGGTGGTTTGTCTGATCTGCACAACTCTAAGTTTATCCCAGCCTCTCCCAAAGAAAACTAATAGGCTATTAATACCACATGCAAGAAACATGGATAATTCTCAGTGCTTAAGCCATTTTTCCCCCCAAAATAGCAGTATATTATACTTATAGTGAAAGCCATTTTCTCATCTTTGTTAACTATGGTAGTTTGTCTATTCTGACTTCATCTGCTTGCTAATTAACCAGAAGTTTGCTTTGCATATCAATTTTTAATACCTCCTTTTTACAGTTAAGTGAGAGTTGCAGCAGCCAGCTTGTTCAATTAAAAGCAGCTCTGACCTAGTTCCATGCAAAATCAATGGAAAGCCTGAAAGAGTCTCACAAACTAACATTTAAGGAGACATGACTGAAATGCTTCTCAGTGTTCACTCAGCACATGTTTCTGTGAGCAGTGTAGAGTTTGGTTTGGTTTGTTTTATATGGAGAAATCCGGCAGAGATCACATCTGCCTGCTACAGACCTGCAAAGATCAGCTCTGCCTGCCACAGACAGCAAAGGGAGGGGGAAGAGGGATTGCTGAAGAAATGTGTTTAGTTGATTTTCTGTGGCTATCCCGAAGCTGCTAAGTGGGCAATCCCAGCTAGGAAAACAAGATAGGAAAAGAAAAAGCCACACTGCAATTAATTGAAGACTAACAAAAGAAGGGATAGATTTGTACCAAAAGATCATCCAACGCTTTAGAATAAAAATACTCGATGAAAATGATGAGTGTTATAATCTGGTTGAAAAGAATAGAATAGAATAGAATAGAATAGAATAGAATAGAATAGAATAGAATAGAACAGAACAGAACAGGATTGAGTAAGTTTCAACAAACTTCAGCTGGCATTATCAGTCACTTACAAGATGAAGGTTTTAGAATTCTGCATGATAAGCTATACGTTTAACATTGTTTGATGTCCTAGCGTAAGAGGAAAAATCTTCTTGTATATTGATGACTGATTGAAATACAGGAAAACCTCTTTTTGTTCTTACATAAGGAGAGCCATTTGATCCAAGATGATAATATTTTGGCATATATTATAGAAGTGGTGACAATATAATATGTCCCATTTCCAACAGGGACATCATCGTTTCTTAATGGTTTCTTCCAGTACTGCGCTTGATCTTTCAAGTGTGCCTATTCTGCTGCAGGTCACCTCACAGCAAGATCCTTTGACTGAAAAGGCCACATCTGGAAGATATTAATTGTACAGATCTATTACCAAAGCAAATAAAAAGCAATGTCCTGCGACTCTCACCATTAAATCAAACAGCAGTCTTGGAAAGGATGTTCTTTTGGTACTCTAGTAATAGGTTTGCTGTTTACCTCGGACCAGTCACAGTTACATAATTAAGCAGAATACTTTATTCTCTGATATTGACTGTGCATATTTTTCTTTTCTTTGCCTTTCAGAGCTGGCAATGTTGGGAATTGGTAACTTGCATTTAGGAGAACCTCAGCAGAAGCCTCTGTGTTCCCCAGTGCCGCCTTAGGCAAAAACCTAAGTACAGCAAGTCAAAGGGAATTCTGCCATTGACTTCAACAGAGCAAGCTGAAGTCCAGCTGAACATCCAGCAGGTATTATTTGGGGCTAGCCAGCTATGCTGATTCATATGAATGTACGGCATAGTTGATACTGGAGAGCTGCAAACATTTGTCTTACATAGTTTGTGCGCTCAGATCTCCTGCTGATAATCCAGGTTGACCTTTCAGTCAAATAAGTAAATGTCTGCACATGCATTTCATACCTGTAGATGGGTACATACACGGTCTATGTCTGTTTGCAGCAAACTGGATTTAAGTAGGAGAAGAAGGAAGATTACTAGTTTGAAAAGTCTGAATGTGGCCATCTTGTGAAACTTTCTTCTCTCCCCTGCCTCTGTTGGTATCACTGACACTAGCCTTGGATTACTTAGCAACACCTATATGCAACACAAGCATATACTGCCATCCCCACCCTAAACTCAACACTGATCAAAGAAAACACTGTTAGATGAAACATGCAATTAAACTGTGGAAATCAGTGACTGTAAAAGGTTGCCCAACTGTTAGCAGCATTTGATTTGAAGAGAAGATGGTGCCTACTCTTACTTAATCGCTTTCCTTCCCAACCCTGTTCATTTCACTGCACGCTCATTCTGTTATTCAGGTTCTTAAATATACAGCCTTCGTGTTTGGCTGAGGAAACAACGGTTTGATGGGCACTGCACATGTCCTAGCACAGTATGGCAAGAAATCAGAAAGCAAGAGTGAGCCAAAAAAGCTAAAATATACAGACACTTTAAGAAAAATATTTTTGTAGAAAGTTCATGACCTGAAGTTTCAAAGCTTCACTTCAAAAATATCAATCTTTCATAGAAGTGCTGACTATATTAAACTTGCCAACATTTTTTTGGTCAAGTTTTCTGCTGAAAAACAGCCTTTGAACTATATCAGCAGTTTGAATGCAGGGTTTTTCCAATGTTTGACCACTTTCATTTCTTCTAAAGTGTATGCCTTCATCCAGATTCGGTAGTAAATGAGAATCTGTTGGTAGTCAGAAAAATGCAGAGACACTCATCAAAACTGGGGACAGATACCCTCACTCTCATATTTTCACATTAAAAAATCAATTAGAAAGTTGGAGTGAAAATAAATTCTTTCCTGGCTACTTTGTCTGTATTTTAGCTACCCTTATGAAAAACATTTTTATTAATGCTTTTCTCTTTATTGACTCCATTAATGAATGAGAAAATTTGCCTTTCATTATTGCAACAAGAGTCTCATTTGTACAGCTCTCCTACCACGATATCTTACCAGTAAAAGGGAATCCTGATGTTGTCTTAACATTGGCCCTACCTGAATTTTGCTCTCAGTTTCACAAAGCCAGGCACAAGTGTACGGGCTTTTCTATGCAGCCTCTGTGCCAAGCCTACTCGGGTCAGGGTCCCAGGCACTATCTGCTCTGCAAGTTAACACTCAAGGTTTCTCCTGATTACAGAATGAAACCCATATGTCATTCTCTCTTTCTATGCCTTTTAACAGAGTCAATCATTTTAGGCCCTCCTCACTTTCTAATTAGAGGTTTCATTTTGTGAACTGGTTTTACTCTTGCTAGCCAAGCAAGTGTTAAGCCATGACAGCACAGTCTTGAGATCCTGAGGAAATAAATATAATTGCAGATGGCCTTACACAGCTCCAGCTGATGCCTGTGCTTGTGAGGCGTTACTATTATTGCTTTCACAAGTGTGCAGAGCAGCTAGTGGGGCTGGCACAAGCGTCTCTGTATGTGTTACACCACATATAAATTAAATATAAATTACAGAAACATTGCCCGAGCAGTAAAATAGCTCTAGATTTCCTGGAAGAAGGTACTTTTTGAGTTATATATTTAAGTCACACACAAAAATAAAGTAATTTCCATCTCCAGCAAAATTAAACATGCAGCTTCTCTTTTTCAGATGAGTAGTTAGAAGAACAATAGTTCTCCTTACTCATTCTTAAATGCCAGATAAAGTGCTAATTGCATGTTACTATTTTAACAAAAAAAATAATTATTAGGGATGGATAATTCGGTTCAGAGGAGTAAAAGTAACCTCAACCTTCACATCAAATCGAATGTAAATTAACCTAATTTTTTAATATGAATTATTATCCTGACAATTATTTCTTCAATGTTCCTGTACTTCTCACTTTGTCTATACCTAGCATGTTTGTACACCCCTAGAGTTTCATGGTTCATTATTTGCATCGATGTTACATGTATAACCCAAATAAAGCTATTTCTAACTCTTTGATTTCTCTTGTTACTGATAGACTCTTGGAAGGTCCAGACAAAATTTTAAGGAGACGCATATCCACCTTTTCTCAGTTAAGAGTCTAAAACTTTTTATCAGAATGTTATCGGTAGATTAGATAATACACTGACAAAAATGTGTAGCATATCATGCGGTGTAGCAAACACTACACATCAAGGTTATCCCCCTAGATCTCCAGCCGACCCGGGCTTTATACCCCCAGCAGTAGGTGTGTCATGTTATAAGGGGCGGAGACAAGGGAGGGTCGACCCTTAACTCTTTCCGTACAGCACGTGATCTTCCGGTCGCCAGCCCTTATCTTTACTACAATGCGGTCATCCACTATTTTTTCTTAGTCTTCATATTATTCACTGCTACATTCTGGATACCTAAGTGCCTTGGTTTGCAGAGCGGTTTTGCAAGGAACAGCAGCCTAAGACAAGGAGAGGACCCCTCTTGCCTTAATTTATAATGGGATCCCCTGAAGTATATCTTATCTCATACTTCAAAGACCTTTGGATGGGGCCTTTAATGATGGGGTTTAAGAACTGAGCTCACTCTGCCAGGAATCAAATCAGACATGCCAGAAAAAGGATGTTTTTTAAAAATGGACATATAAACCACTTAGCCCAAGAAATTGTCAGTCTTTGTTACACAGATCAGTAAGGTAAAGGAATTTTAAGAAATTCCAAGAGGAGAAATAGCAGTCAGAAGTATTGGAGGATTTTAGAACTGAGGGAGGAAACCTTGTTCTTTCCTTTATTCCTCCCAAAGTTCCCACCACCTTCTCTTAAAATCGCAAAGCTTCCACAGCTAAAGCTGTGCCACTTTAAGTACAGATAAGGCATTTAATTAAACTCCATCTCTTGTAAAGATGCAATGACAGCAGCTCAAGAGATCATGAAACCAGGTTTCAGATCATAAACCAGTGTGCATTTGATTTAACAATGATCTTGAGCAGCTCCTCTGGCTATGATGTAGATATTCCAGTTTCTGGCAAAAAAGCAGATTTTTGTTTGCAAAACTGGTTTTTCTCTCATGATAAATTTTGGGGAAACTGTTATGTTCTGCTCTCTTTGAAACTTGCACAGTATTTCATGTTCCTAAAGCTCACAGTCCTTGGCTTGGTGGTGGTGGTGTGGTCAGGGGGACTTTGGTTATTTTTCCTAAACAAAACTGCGATCTCCTTCCCTGTGATTGAGTTTAAGCAGACAGACTTAAGTGCTATCTCTATATACCTACTTGCAGAACATGTCAAAGCTGGTTCAAAGCACTTCATGAACATCATGCTTCTTAAAAACAAACACAATAAGTGAAGGCCTTCCTACTAATGGTCTCTAGTTTTAGGATTTAACAAACAAAAATGCCCTTGAATCCCAATGCAAAGAAAATCTGATTCTTAAGTTAGAAAAAATGCAATTCAGGGTCCAGTGCTTGGTTATAAAGACAAGTTCTGAAAGATTTGGCAGCTGCCTTGAAAAAGCAGCCCTGTACTGCCAAAGCCAAAGGCAGGAGCACCAGCTGGTCCCACCCTGAAAGTCAGCGCTTCAGCCAGCCGCCAAGCTGACCCACCAAAAGATGCACTACAGTCCCCAGCCACTGGTTTGACCTACACTGTCATGAACTTGCTTTCTCCCTTCCGTAAAGCTAACATGCACAGGTATCTTTTTGACATCTGAACTGCAATTCCTGCTTAAAACTGCTAACTGGCCAATTGCTGCAACACATGATATGATTTTAGTAAGATACTCTACAAAAGTCCTATAAACCAAAGCTGACGCCAGACATTTCCTCCAGCAAGAGGCTCCGTGTTATTTGCAAATAAATTATCTCCAACTGACACCAGGTTAGAGATAATCAGACAATCCCCTAACAGCTCTATAGGGTACAAAGTTTAAGCATGTCTATGTTCAATACAACCATTCACTGTTCTAGCAGACAGAAATAAAGCATGGCTCCCTATCAAATCCAGAAGCCCCAGGGAGAAGGACACGGGTGAGAGCGAGGGGTTGGGACAGCCACCCACCCCGGGTGCCACAGCTGCCGCCCTCGGGGCACGTCCTCTCAAACCTCTGGCACCGCCAGCCCAGTCGACTTCATTCAACGCAGCCGCGCCAACTTCCCGAGTAGAGGCTACGTAAATAAAACTGCACCATTCCTTTAAATCAAACTAGTTTGATTCCTATCCTTGGTTTTTTTTCCCTTAGTTCTTTCACAAAAGGAGGACCCTGATACCCTACACCGATACCACCTTCCCTAAAAAACACAGTGAGAATTTTAAGAAATTGTATTTAGCAGTTTCGTTGAAGGTAATATATGCTTACAGAAAACATCACCAGATTAAGCATTTCTTACCATTACTACTGAGCACCCATAAATTGGTCGTAAATTGTGTGGTCCTGTTTGAAACAAAGACAATAAAGTCTCCGATTCGCCATCCTGCTGTATGACTACACCATTTTGAATACAAGCTGTTCTAGTCACAAAGGACACATTTATTTTCTTGAAGCCAGAGATGCAGATGGTGTAAACTGGAGTAGCTCTCCCGATTTCAAATAAGAAGTGGTGATTTATAAGTGCTGAGGTTTTGGCCTAAAGGTCAAGGTACTCCTCTGGCTTAGAAAGCTCTGTTCAGGAAGGGGGGGGGGGGGGGGGGCGGGGGGAAAAAAAAAATCAATGGCACTTAAAACTCAGAACCTATTATCATTATCTACGTCCTTAAGTGCAGCACGTGTTACTTATTCACAACACAGGGAAATAGGTGTCGGTAACTGAATTGAACGCATTTTTTTCCCTTTATCTTTAACGTCTTTCAGACAACTCACATCACAACTTTAGGTACATTAAACCTAAAGAGAAAATGTCTTTTTCAGTCCTTTACCTGAAACCGTCTTTTACTTGAAATCTAACAAGAAGAGAACAGTTTTATCTCTATTAATTTTTTTTTACCCCTTACAAGTTTATTTCTTCTTCATAACAAGACACGTTGATTAAATTGCTAACCAGAAATTCTATCAAGCAGTCAAGTAATATAAACAGAAGGAATAAATAAATACGTATACATCAATCAGAAACAGCAGCTGTTTCCAGAAAAACCTGAGCAATTATTTATGAAATTATGTCTTCCTCAATGCTTCTGTATACCATCACAATCCCAGGAGGACCTGATTTTCTGATGAGCCTAAATTGCTGAATTAGAAGAGGAGACAATGTCATGGTACCAATTAGCAAAAGCATTGCATATCATCTCAAAACGCGTGTTTTCTATTTTAATAACTGCATGTAACAAAGACATTCCTTCATCTTAAAAATGGAGGGGACATCCCACCCGTTAGTGACTTGAATGACTTAGTGCCCTTAAAATAGACATATTCGCTTTTGTGTGAAAGCAGCAAGACAACAAACGGCATAGCGTGCATTTCAATCAAGGAACGGGTACCTACGGATTTATCCATTCGAAACAAGTCCTCAAACCTGGCACTATCCTTGGTGCCAAGAAAGAACTGAATTACTGGCATGCAATGCAAAACGGGGCAGCAATGGCATAGCTGCGGCAGGGGATTAACACCCAGGGATGTGCAAGCTGCCACTGAGCTGCCGTGCATCCTTTCACACATTCCTTCTTTGTACCTTTGCTTCTCAGCTCATTCTTTCCCACTTAGAGTAAACCTAGGCGAAATGTTGGTTTCCTGCCTTTTTCGTGCTTAGCTGAATGACCTTACTGTCACGTTATGATTTTTCTTTCCAATTATTTCCCGTGATTGTTAATTGGGGAACACATGGCAGCTTCAACAAGTAAGAGGCTCCAGCTGGTCCGGCTAGCTGATCTGGATCAAAATATTTAGTCCAGTGCCCACCTCTTTTCGCTAGGGGATCTAAGGATTACTGGTGAAGGACAACAAGAGGTACGGCTGAAGCAGCACTCAAGACCACTCAACTGCAAAATGAATCTTGTTTTTTCCCAAAAGCTTGGCTCCTGAAGGATGCTGACCACATTTGGTCATCCCCATGTTTACACTTCAGTCATTTTCAGTTCTGTCTCACAGCATGGCACACTCACCTGCACAGGCACGTCCCTCAGCGAAGGGCAGAGTTTGAGAGACCCAACTGACACCAGCAGACACCTCATGACCTTTGTGCGTGCAGGTGTACACAGCTCTTGCCTGCCCTGAACACGCACTCACAAGTGAGCACTTGAAGAAAGTACTTTTGATGCCGCAACTCCTTAGCTTGCTTATATCTCGACAGATAGTAATTGACAGGCAAGGACAGAGCCTCCTTCAGGCTTTAACTAAATGCAATTAACTGTGGTAAGACCATATCCTTCCAGTGGTGAACGAGTGTCATTTTCTTCAAAGCTGGTGTTCTCTTACCTTCTATTGCTTTTCCTCTGGCACTTTCCCCTGCTCCCTCCTCTAAGTCTTTTCTTTCAGATCTGCTTTCAGGACTGTCAAACAAGACGTGACTGCTGTGATCACCTCGTCTAATCTCATACATATCATGGGTCATCAGACTAGAAAAGCTAACTTATAGTGAAACAGCTGCTTCACCTGTGACAGAGAAGCCAATACACCTCTGGCTCAGAGGTTCAGGAGCAACTTCAGTTACGCAGTATTATTTCTTTAAAGCTGTAGCTGTCTTATTAGACTGAACATAGCGTTCATACGCTAAAACTACAGAAAATATATTAACCTAGAGGTTAGAAATGTCATAGGCTTCCAAATTTCACTCTCCGGTACTGACTCTCAGCTATGCAGCAGTTGAGCAATGGTATGTAGTGGAGTAGCTAGAATACTTTTTATGGCCAGCCTAGGCTTGCAGGCAAGCTCTTCCTCTTCAGAATACCAGAGGCTGAGCAGGTATCCAAATGAGAAGGTATGCACAGTTCAACGGCATACCAAGTCCACTCTGCTTAGGCCAACATTTTTCACCCTAGGTCCATTAGAAATATAAGCTGAAATCCTGCCGTGTCTATGTCCCTCATCCTGTGTTTAATGCACAGAGGTGGAGGTTAAACAGCCAAACAGACCCATGTGGGGTGAATTTTCACTTGACTTATTTCCCAAACTCTCTTTTCCAACATACTGTTTATCTAACAGGGAACCCAAAGCTGCTTTCTAGCTCCCTGGAAAGCACCAGCCTAAAAAGAAAAAAGAAAAAAAAAAAAAGAAAGAAAAAAGAAAGAAAAAAAAAAGAAAAAAAAAGAAAAGAAAGAAAGAAAAAAAAAGAGCAGAAATTTCCACTCTAACTGCACAATTTCTTCATGGGAGGGTCCCAGCTGCCTGAAATCAGCACAAGCTCCTTTTTAACAAGTTGAGCCACTTCTGCACCCCTCCCCTCCCCACACTATTTGACAGCTTATAATAAAATGTTTTACATTCCTAATGCAGTGGGTACCAGCCAGGAACAGGAAATGTTAATAATTATCCCAATTTTGAATCCCTTTAACTGAATTTTCAAAGTAGCACGTTCACAAATTTCCTCCCTATATGTGACTAGAAGCTGAAGAGTGAAGCTCTCCGTAGGCAAAAGCCAAGGCAGCTATGAAACCCTGCAGAGCAGCTAAGGAAAAGAGCAATGAGCTGCTGTGTATCGCATGTCCTGATCTCACAGCTTGTGCACAGAGTCAGGGCACACAGTAGAGGTAACTATTATGTTGTGCAGTTCATTAGGGTGAATATTTGCAATACTTGCTCAAAACAGGCCTGAAGTTCCCAGGAAATTATGAAGAAACTGAAGCCTTAACAAATGGAAACAACCAATACACAAACAGAAAGGGCTGGTGCTGGCAAGGGTTTACAGGACCATTTCACCCAGAAAAAACGTGCTGCCTTGAAGTGAGTGCAGTTACATGACTTCAGTTCTATATTGTCATGGAGTACAGCATGTTTCTATGGTGCAGAAAAGACAGAGGCAGCAAATACAGCTGCAGATCTGACGACCATTCCTTCCCTCTCTCCCTCTGTAATTCCCTCTTTACTGAAGGACATGGCTAACACAGACACGCCGTGCATATGCTAAAAGCAAAGGGAAAGTGTCACTCAACACAGCTGGATTGCGCGGTCGTACTTAAGCACCTTCCAACTGCATTAGAAAAGGACACACTGCAGCAGCCCAAGGAAACCAGGCAGTGTTGGTACCCTTTAAATAGTTCCCCTCTGACCTCTGAGGACTGACGTTATATTTCACAGCGGTCTGCCAACGGTTAGGGCACACTACCATGGTATCCCACACAAAAGCAGGAAGAGTTAAAGAACAGTCAGTGACAATTAATAATATCTATCTTTTCCACTCTTTGACATTTTTCATGCTCTACATCTTTCTTCAGTTTTCCATAGGGGTTCTCTCCATCTTTCTGCCTCTCTTTGTGACCATTTTCCACCAATTTTTTCATTTCTGATTTGGCCTTACAATTTATGTTTCTTTGTTCTTTTCTCTCCACCTTCATAATTGTGCTGTAATGCATACTTAAGATACTAACAGCGCACAAGAGGATTTTTAGAAGAACACAGCACAAGTGAGCTGCTTATAAAATCCAGATACACACATCACAGCTGCAGCCAGTGGATGCTCAGTGCATTCAGCAACATGTCTGGGGCTTCAGCGGAAGCTCGTATCCTCAGAAAATGTGGCCCTGAGGTGACAGTCTCCTTCGTATCACTGATTTATCCCGATTTCCCACTAATGCAATTCCAGTGAACTCTACAGGAATAAAATGGAGGGGGATAAAAAAGGAAAAATGGCAGAAGAGTAAAGAAAATAATACAGAAAGGCTACAAGGGTAGCTTCGCTTGTGTATTAAAACCGTCGACTGGAAATAAGATTTGTGCAGTTCCCCTCCTCAAAAAGAAACCCACTCAAAAATGCCACAAATTAAAAGCCAGCAAATACATTCTGAATTTGGACTCAGATGCCAAATTTCCACAAAGTCAGTTGCAGTAATAACAATAAAAATGAGAGAGAATTTTCTCTGTAACTGCTGCAATATTTTCCAAATACACTCAGCTGAATACAAAATTTAGTATTGTGCTATTTTTTTTTTTTTGACTAGCATATGGCAGTGAGAGCTTCAGACAAGTCACAGAGGGCTGAGTCTTGGAGGATTCAATGAGAAAGTTGCTTGAGATGTGCTCAGAATAATTTTATATTTTAGAAGCAAATATTCTTAGTTTCCTAGCATGATTTCGTAGGAGTCATGTAAGTTGTTTTTTTGTGAGTGTGTTTATTATCCTCTAGATTCTGGAAATCCGTCTATATGCTGAGAGCAAATTACACTTAAGTGACAACTATAAAACCATGGCAGTCCCAATTTGTCCTATGCTATGCATTTGTTCTCCCATAGCTTTAAGGAAAAAAATCCAGAACTGCATGAGTGCCTTAGGCTTCCAGTGTGATTTGCAGGAGCCAGATTTCTTTAACAGATCGTATGATTAGTCTGCACTATCTATCACTATGTATAATCACGGCATATAAATGTGACAGTCTGGTCAAATTCTACGTTCAGATCACACAATTTAGATTCTTTATGGTGGATCATTTTAATGTAGAATCGCAAAACATAAAATGCTAGACTGGTACGTGTTTTCTATAAATCTTAGGGTGTCTTCTACCTCTGTAATATCAGAGCACAAACCTGGTTCTTGCTCCGTGCAGTACTCCCACAGGATTAAGTCATACTGTAAATACCAGACAAATTACAATCGGATTAGATGAACAGTCTGTTCATTTACTCTACACAGCTGCACTCCAGAGTCTTTTCACCACTGGAGTCTATTTATAACATGAATGTTTTGTTCTTAAAGTAAATGAACACAGTTTCTGTTTCATATCTCTCTCGTCTTACTGTTAATGACCAATAAGGAGCACATTTCTATTTCCTAAGGAGCAAGCAGAATGCTCCTTGAGAGGCCAAGAAGAAAGCTGTTCTTGGTACAGATCTGCAGGGCAAGATTTATTTTAAATTTATCAGTGAAAAGTCCCTTGAAAGGTCTGCATTCAATATCAGTCAAGTGGAATATAGAGAATATCTTTCTGGAGGTAGGTATGAGACAGCAGCACAGATTTGCTGAAATTTCCCAGGACTTGCCACAGTCTCTGCAGGAATTTCTACAGGTTCCAAACCTGGTACTTTGGCCTGCATCAGTGAGCATTAAACTGTCCAACTTACGAAGCTCACCAGGTAGATCTGCTGTAGCATGGGGTTTACAGGGGATTTCTGCTCACTTACGAATAAGAAACATGTTTAATAATGTTCAATATTGTCTGCACTTTGCCAAAATCTCCCTACCACTTCACTGCAATTATTTATAAATGTCACATCACATCCCTCGTAATTGTTCCCAATTACAAGAATCGTTTTGCCTTTTAGGTACAAACTTGCTTCCATCCAGCACACAAATCCAGTGTTATTGTATTTTTATTACTGTAATCACTTAGTGAAACCCTACTGAATCATGGAGCTAAGGCTTTCATAAAATAGCATTTATGATTACAGGCCACAAAAATTTTGAAGCCAAATTAAGCAAACTGCTGCACCAACTCATATTCTCAGTACCCTGCTAACTCCATTCTCACCCCCACCTTCTGATTTCAGAGTCATTATTCCTGATTTGCACAGAGATAAATAAGAATAAAACTGCTGAGGTTGGGGCAGTGGAGTCCACGAGTCAGGAGGAATGCTTTGTATGCCAACCCAAACATTGCCACCAAGCCTCTCCATACTTACACATTTGTATGTACTCACTCAGCTGCAGAGGTGCGAAGCAGGCAACCTCTGCCCATGGAAACCCAGAGGGGGTGTTCTTGTGAGCCCCCTGAGCGTGCCCCAAAGTGATGTGACCACGCTGCGATGAGTAATGTAACAGAGCAGCGCAAACACAACCAGAAAGGCAGTGCAGAATTCACTTCTCTTCTGTAGTGATATGGTAGCCTGGAAATCAGAACACCTTCCTTCATCAGGTATAAACCAGCGTAGTTTATCACATTGTATTTAGTACGTTACAGCTGCCAACTAGGTATAATATAGGACTTACATAAACATAAGATCAGCTGTTCTCCAAAGAGAGCTCTTCCATTAGGCGGGTGTCAAGAATTCAAAGTCATAAACTGATTTTACTGAAGTTGGAGGAGCAAGCGTACTGAGCCCGCTTTGCACTCTGACAAAAGGTGTTATGGCTACCTTCCACTGCAAGACGTTGTCTTTGGCAGAACTGAATGGGAACGTTTTTGCAACAGAAATACTGGTGCCAGGTTCTGCTTTTACTCACACCTGTGACTCCTGCTGATTTCATTAGGAGTTTCCATATTTCACTAGCTCAGAAATAGGTGTACGTTGTGTAAACCTGAATGCATATGGGACAACGATTTTATGATACAGCATATGAAAAGTCAATATTGGCTTAAGGTTTTCCTGCACAACTTCCTCCTGTGCTTTCCTCTGTGTGTGGGTAATGCGTTACAGGTCATGTTGGTTTTCAGATCGATTCACAGTATGGCCTCCCAACCAGTCACACTAGCACAGCTGAACGAGATACTCTGTGGCACAGTACGGAGGAAAGCAGCGGGAAGGAGAGGGATGGTTTAAGCTGGTACCTCTGGTTGCCATCACACACTGTGATCACTGGCCAAGTTAAGGGCGATCAAGGGATCTTTGCCAAAAAACAACTACTGTT
This sequence comes from Nipponia nippon, assembly GCF_047370975.1. Taxonomy (NCBI): domain Eukaryota; kingdom Metazoa; phylum Chordata; class Aves; order Pelecaniformes; family Threskiornithidae; genus Nipponia; species Nipponia nippon. Next base: position 20,023,867 of record NW_028262391.1, read on the forward strand.
TGGTTATTTTGCTACAAGCTGCTTGGACAATTACTGTGTCTTAGCATCCATCAAGAAAGGAAGGATGTGACATCGTGGGAAGATCCCAACTCATATGGGACCCTTACAACTGTAGAAAAGTTAATGAAAACTGACTCCTTTTGCAAGACCAAGCCATGAATTGTACTTCTGTAGTGCAGTATGCATACTTAAAAATCTTAAAAATATAACAATATGAAGAATAAAGCAATTCTAACAATAATCACTTTTCTTCCTATTACAAGCCATTTATGTAAGGAATTCAGACTTCTGAGGTGTTTGGTTTTTGCAAGCGTTCGATTTAGTAAAATATAGTGAAAGATATTTTTATACAAGGAAGAACGAGGAAAAATTACATCAAGAACTTACTTTCTGCAGGTTCCTTAGATCTTCTGCCACTGGAGGACTTCCTCAGGAGACTTCGTCCTGAGGTAAAGAGGCTGGTTAGTTCCTCCAGAGGACTGGTGGGTGTCCGAGAACGGGAACCACTCTGAGATGATGACCCGTAGGTACTGACTGAGGCATTTACCATCTTTCCTCCTTCTTGCAACGTGTTTCTGGCTGTAGAATGAGGCACTGATGGAGAGCTTCTTGAGAGACTTCCTGAATGTACAGAGTCATAAGGTGGAGGTCTTTTGAGGCTTAAAGGGGTAAGAGACCTACCCATACTGACAGGAGAAGGTGAGGCAGAGTGACTTTTAGGATAACCATGTGGAGACTGTGTTCTGTATAAGGTAGAAGGATGAGGAGGTGAGGAGGTGTGCCCAGGGGTGCTAGTTCCATGAGATACTGTCTGGTCTTTCTCCAGTTTTTGATGGCCTGGTGTATGAGGTGGCAGTGAAGATGGAGAAGCTCCAGCTTGCTGTTTGATGTAAGACACATTTTCTAGAACAGGAAGCTTTGTGACCTCTAGTGGAGTTAGAGGAGACTCGTCAGAATTCGGGGAACACTGCACTGGTGCCGGTGGGAACACCAGCAGTGGAGGTCTGTGAGAAAGCAGATTTGGAAATGGTGGGGGTATATCACACAGCAAGCCCTTGGGAGTAGATGGCACTGAAGACTTGGTGAAATCTAGGTCAGGCACTGTGGGAGTAGCACACTGAGAAGAACAAGTGTGATGGTCATATTCACATTGACATTTTGAATCTTGGCCTACATCATCAAATATAGGGTATTTCATCTCCTCATAGACTGCTTCGCTTTGGTCATCCTCGTCTTTTTTGAAGTCTCTGAGAATATTCCCAACCATTTCAATATAAACAGGCTCTTCTTCCTCTGTGTCTGGGGCAGGACTGCTGACCTGCGATAAAGAGGCATCCCTAGTGAGTGTTGTCTTCATAGGGCCATGCTTTTTGATATACGTTTCATCAAAAGATGTGCTTAGTTGAGTGTTTGGATTTCGTTTTGGCTTAGGAGGTGGAATCTTCTTTGTGTATTCATCACTGTGAGGTCTTGGTTTGGCTGACACTGAAAATGGAACAAAATATAAATTCATCAGGAGTATGTAACACACTTTGTCAACCATAGGATCTCTTACAGTGTCATAATTCTGGAATGGGTTTCCTGGGACCAGCCCGTTGCTGGTTTTCTCTGGTATTAATCAGTAGAACACTATAAAAATAACACCCTATTCAAAACACTCCTAATCTTCCGCCAGAATGCTCTGACACTCCAGCATTAAGTAGCCAGTGAGCACTTCCCTTTCTCCAAGACATCTGTTCTCTCCCAAACTCTTTCAACAGAGGACTTTCCATTTTTAAATATTATGCTTTTCAAATACCACTGTGGGATTTTAAAGACCCAAAGAGTTGCCAAAGACATAAACTAAGTATCCAAATGAACTCCTTATGGCTGCAAGAGAACAGTTAAGATCCTGGACATTCATACTGGAATGACAGTGATATAACTCTGCAGTGACATAGTGATGAATCAAGATGTTTTATTTATAGTAACTTCTTCCATAAAGCACAACAATTCTCTCAGCACTGACTGAGAAAGAAAACACTCATATACAAATACGGTAAAATTTGGTGTTGGGATAATCGCAATCATTTATCTGGACCCTATCCTATGAATTAACGAGACTTCAGCAAAGCCAAGGGGGAACAAAGTATCTCACAGATTCAGATCCTTCCCAAACAGGTTACTTCTAGAAACAGTAGACCATTTTGTCTTTGAAATTATAAATCAAAACACTGTGATGAAATTCGTTTGAAATGAGAGGTCAAGGGTTTCTTAGAAATTATCCTTTATGAATTAAACAATAAAGAAACTCATGGAAATTGCATTTTGTTCACTTTGCATAAATAGTTAATAAAACATCTCATTAAATGTTGGGGTTCATAAAATGCCTTATTAAATGTTTGGGTGAAGTCAGGTTTTATCCGAAGAGGACTCAACAAACTTATTCAGAAACAAAATTTACCACATACCCTAAACATAATTTGTATTCCTATAGGGTAAATAGTTCTTGCATTGAAAGCCTTGATACCTCATTGGTAAGTTTCCCAATTTAAAACAAATCCTAAACTACAGGCCAGCTTAGAACGGCAGCTTTCCTGTCTTACCAAACTTTGCTGCTCCTCGCAATTCACTGCTACAGATCTGCCACTGCAAAAGCAGTGCTCAGAGAAATTTCCAGACACTTTCTGCTGGTCCCTCAGAAAACAGCCAGCAAATGTCTAACGTCAAACCAAGCAGCCAGTGCTCACGGAGTTAAAATCCCTCTTTTAGGAACAGCCTCAAACGTATTACTAAAGCCAGCAGCGAGGCACTGCTCTGCCAGCTGAAAGACAGTATTTTGACAGTCTGCGAGGACACCGGCTCAGGGCTGAAAGACGCCTGCATTACAGCATCTTACTAACATGATTTGGTCAGTATCAGAGGAGGATTCAAACATAGTGTTATCACGTCGTCACACTTCTGCTTTGATCTGCTAAATAACCTCTCTTCGTTTCTTACAAGACATAGCAATAAAGGCAGATGTTAAACAAGATTCCAGTTTTGTTTAGGAATAAGGAGCTGTGAACGTATGCATGTGCACATATATGAAGTAATGAGACCACTCTTCATTGACAGCATTTGTTTCAGCTTAACACATAACTAAGGTACAACAAATCAAACAGAAAAAGAAACCTTGCCAGAATTTAAAAAAAAACAAACAAAACTACTCAAAAAATTATATTATGCTTTCATGATGGTTCCAATTAATGCGTTCCACTTTGTAGCAGGCTAGGGATACACAAAAGCTACCACAGATAAGAGTATTTGGTAGCTTAATAGTTTTTCACGATGTGGATATATCCTAATGCACCTTAAATTTGTCTTTTTAATTAACCCAAATTAATTTTTGGTGTAGCCAAAGGAAAGGGTGCAGCTAGAAATAGATGTATAATGCAAATCAACTTCTGGCTTTGTGGCCGGTGCCGTCGTGAGGGTTTTGGCTTTTATGACAATGGGCCATTCTTTGATGATTATAGCCTGTTAGGGAGGGATGGGATCCACCCACCTAGAAGAGGGAAGGGAATCTTTGGCAGCAGGCTGGCCAACTTGGTGAGGTGGGCTTTAAACTGAAGGACTCGGGGGGCGGGGTCCAAAGTGGCAATGCTCACACCATTGCAACCAACTGGGGAATAAGCCAGGCCAACCAGAGCAGCAACAAATGTTCCTTAGCTGCCTCCTAAGATGAAAACCAGAAGACCAACCACCTCAAGTGTGTGTATACCAACGCACGCAGCCTGGGGAACAAACAGGAGCTCCATGTCCAGTCAGAAAGTTATGATATCATAGGAATAACTGAAACATGGTGGGACAACTCACATGACTGGAGGATTGTGATGGATGGCTATGGCCTGTTTCATAAAGAAAGGCAGGGAAGAAGAGGAGGAGGAGTTGTGCTCTATGTTAAGGAGAACCTTGAACGTATAGAAGTCAAGTAAGGCAATTGTGGAAGCCCTATTGAATGCTGCTGGGTCAAGATCAGAGGGGTTGTCTCCAAGGGGGATCTTACAGTAGGCATCTGCTACTAACCTCCAAACCAAGACAATAAGGCCAACAAAGCAATATTTGGGCCACTTAAGCAAGCTTCAGGTCAACAGAATCTGGTTCTTATGGGTGACTTCAACTACCCAGACATTTGTTGGAAGAACAATACAGCAGCTCACGTGTCATCCGTCAAGTTCCTGGAATGCATAGAGGACTGCTTCCTCATACAAATGTTAGATGTGCCAACCAGGAATGAGGCAGTGCCAGACTTGCTACTCACAAACCAAGAAAACCTGCTTTGTAATATCTCGGTTAGTGATAGCCTTGGCTGCAGTGATCACAATATTGTGGAGTTTGGGATCCTGCTGAGCACGCTGAAGGCTAGTACCAAGAAAAAGGTTTTAGATTTTAGAAGACCAAACTTCAGCTCACTCAGAGCTCAGTTGGGAGGGATTCTGTGGGAAGCTTCCATGGAGGATAAAGGAGCTAGCTAGTGCTGGGAGTTTTTCAAGGACGCTCCTGGAAGCACAGAAACCGTTCATCCCCTTTAAAGGTAAGGGAAGTAGGCAGAGCAAGAGAGCCCCTTGGCTTAACTGCAGGCTTCTGAGTCTGCTCAAAACCAAAAGAGAAGCGTATCAGAGATGGAAAAGCAAACAAATACCCACTGAGAAGAAGGGCATTGCCAGGGTGTGCAGAGATGCAGTTAGAAAAGCAAAACTCAGATTGAATTGAAATTGGCCAGAGATATCACAAACTACAAGAAAGGGTTCTTCAGGTATGTAAAGAACAAGCAGAAACAGAAGGAAAATATTGGCCCGCTGTTAAATAGGAGAGGTCAATTAGTCACCAACAACGCTGAAAAGGCAGAGGTTCTCAGCACTTCATTCACCTCTGTCTTTACCAGCACTGTTGGGCCCCAGGCCTTGGGAACAAAAATCCAGGTTGATGCAAACACAGACGCACTGTCAGTGAAGGAAGAGTTGGTATGTGAACTATTACAGGAGCTTGACCTCTACAAATCAGTGGGCCCTGACGTTAACCACCTGAGGGTCTTAAGAGAGCTGGCTGATGTCATTGTGAGGCCACTCTCCATAATCTTTGAGAAGTCATGCAGACTGGGGGACATCCCGGAAGACCGGAAGAAGGCTAACGTCAGCCCCATCTACAAGAAGGTCTTAAAGGAGGATCCAGGAAATTATAGACCCCCCTTTCAGTCCCTGGGAAAGTTATGGAACGAATCGTCCTGGGGGCTATCACAAGTGAAATGAAGCATATGATTGGGAAAAGTCAGCACGGATTCACCAAGGGCAAATCATGCTTGACAAACCTGATCACCTTCTATGACAAAGTAACCTGCTCGGTTGATGTGGGGTGAGTGGTGGACATTGTCTACCTGGATTTCTCCAAGGCTTTCAATACGGTTTCCCACAGCCTCCTCCTAGAGAAGCAGATGCGTTACAGTCTAGCTAAGCGGTCTGTGCGGTGGGTGGGGAACTGGCTGACAGGCCACACCCAGAGGGTGGTGGTAAATAGCTCCTTTTCGAACTGGCAACCTGTCACAAGTGGGGTCCCACAGGGATTAATATTGGGCCGAATTACGTTTATTATCTTCATAAGTGATCTGGATGATAGGATCAAGTGCAGTTCCTTCCTTCATCACTTCCTGATGAGGTTTGCCAATGATACCAAACTGAGCGGGGAAGTGGACACTCTGGAATGGAGAGCCAGCCTGCAGGAATACCCGGATAGGCTGGAAGAGCAGGCTAACAAGAACTTGATGAAGTTCAACAAGGACAAGTGTAAGGTCTTGCACCTGGGAAAACACAATCCAGGAGTGCAGCATAGGGTGGGATCTACTCAGCTGGGGAGCAGCTCTGTGGAAAGGGACCTGGGGGTCTTGGTGGACAACAAGCTCAATATGAGCGAAGTGTGCTGCTGCAGCAAAGAAAGCCAACAGGATGCTGGGTTGCATCAACAAGGGCATTGCCAGCAGAGATAAAAAAGTCATTATCCCACTCTACTCAGTGCTTGTCAGGCCACACCTGGAACACCGTGTTCAGTTTTGGTCCTCGCTATGCAAAAAAGATGTGGACGGGCTGCAGAGTGTCCAGAGAAGGTCCACCAAGATGATCAAAGGACTGGGAAACCTGTCATATGAGGAAAGGCTGAGAACTGCATTTGTTCAGCCTTGAGAAAAGAAGGCTTAGGGGAGACCTTATCACCATGTTCCAGTATTTAAAGGGTGGCTGCAAAGAAGATGGAGACTCCCTGTTTACAAGGAGTCACATGGAAAAGACGAGGGGTAATGAGTACAAGTTATTGCTGTGGAGACTCCGATGGCACACAAGAGGAACATTTTTCACAAGAAGAATAATCGGCCATTGGAATAATCTCCCCAGGGAAGTGGTGGATTCCCCAACATTGGACACTTTTAAGATTCAGCTGGACAGGGTGCTGGGCCATCTTGGCTAGACTGTGCTTTTGCCTAGAAAGGTTGGAACAGATGATCCTTGAGGTCCCTTCCAACCTCGTGTTCTATGATTCTATGAATTTTCTTGAATGTATTAGGATAGACTTTTGGGAATGAGATGTAGGCTACCAGAATCATTTGGGCTTTGCAGAAAATATTACTCCTGATGCATTTGACAATACTAGCAGATTTTTCTTGCTCTGCTTCCAGCTAAATCACTATTTCCTTTCTGTTTAGTCTGTTATTTGTATATTACATTCATATACATTCTACTGACATAAACTCAGTTTATACTATATCTCAGTCCTCTCTCCACACCTCTGTTAATCTGATTTACAGCCCTGGCAAAAGCAATCTTCTTCAGATCAGCGTCATTAAAATGAAGAGACAGTCAACGAGACTGGCACAAACTGCCTGATCATTTCTGAACATGTTGCCCAGGACCTGAACTCTACTTTAGACTGGCTAAAGAATTAGAGACTTTGCTGCATTTGAAAATTGCGTATTTTGTATACAGAGGCTTCTCGCAGTCTTCAGTTCCCTGTGCATCAAGCTACCATCCTTAATGGATACCTGAGATACAAATGTTTCCCGCTCCTCTGCCTTCCTCAGACCTCTGTCCCCTATGCTGTCTTCTACATCGCCTGTGCCACAGGTGTCACATGGAGAATGTGCTCTGTCTCATAGCCATATCCCCACTCTTCTATCTCTTTATCTGGAGAGATGTTAATGATGGACAAAGTAATCAAAAGATACTCTTGTGCTGGAGGTCATTCAAGGCTAGCGTTAACTGATATTTTTATCTAAAAATAGCTAGAAGTGGTTAAGAGTACTGTGTTTTCAAACAAATTGCTAGAAATAGCATATTTTGCCTCTTCCCTCCTTACATTTTCACAGTTTTTATCCAACTGATGAGGTTCTGCCACGTGGTCTAGACCTGTCCTTAGGTGTTGAGGTTTGCACGTACAACATTCACAAGGTTTTACATTACAGACAAGGAAATGAGAAATGTCATGGAAAAATGATTGACATTCTGCCATCTAGTCTTGTAAAGTATTTTTGCATGGGTTGAAATTAAGTACCATAGTGACATACACAGCATTCTCACCTGCCATTGCATGATACGTAGCATTAGCCTAAAATATCTTGGTGACATTATCAACAAAAAGGTCAAATGACCCAGTCTTGCTGTATGATACACAGGGTAAAACATGACAAGGTGAAAGATTTACTTTCTATTTTCTATTAAAAGCATTTTTTCCTCTACCACAGTTTATTTTATTAAAGCACCTCTTTCCAGGAGGTGGTATGTTACTGGGATCTTTTCCCCTCCTTGACAAACTGGACTTTTCAAACTAAAATTTAAAACTAAGTGCTTTAAAAATTTTATAAACCTCATAAAGGTATAGAGGAACCTCCTACATGCTACATGGAGCGAGAACATTTGGTGCTATAAGACTTCCTAGAGAAAAATACGCAGGTAAGTGGATAGGGTAAATAGCAAAGGAATCTTTTTATCATGACTGGGAACAGAGGAACTGCTCAACACCTGCTGGGAACTCCCCTCAGCTGCAGTGGGGCATTCAGGAGGCAAACTGAATTAGCTTTAAGAAGGCTATGATGCAAGATGCTTATCATGTTTATTTAACAAAGGTTTCTAGTCTGAAACACAGCTCCATAGCAAGGGCTGAACTCTATGGCACACCCGATAATGGAATATGGATCATGAACTACTGCTCCAGCCCAGAATAACTGAGAAAAAAAACAGGAATCCTGCAACCGAACAGAGCTGTGGAAAGCTAATGAAAGGAGCAGGGAGTATTTGCACAGTTCCTGTGTTACCAACATTTGGCAGGGATAAATGTGCATGAATGCAGAAGCTCTGGCAAGATCCCATAGCCAATGAAAGGAGATTATTTGGCAATCTCCAGAGAGGAACAGGCAAGATTGCTTTAAGTACTTGACATTTATCAGGCAGAAAAAGCATTCGGTGCCTGCTGGGAACATAAACTCCTATGAAAAGCAAACCATGCTGACATATTGGTGATACACATACTGCCATGTTGTCTGCTCTAAACATGGAGTAATTAAGTGCTTTTCAACACGGATTACTACCTCCTTAGTGCAACTGTTGCCAGTAACCTGCCTTGAGACTTTGCCACTCGTATGTCAGAGCACACGGGGCCCGATCCAAAGCTAAATGGAAGAAATGAAAATCAGGACTATTTCTCTCCCTGCCAGGTGCAAGTTCCCTTAAACAGCCATGTCAAAGTGCACCAGAAAGCTCTTGTGAGTGCTTCCATTACAGAGACACACAAATGCAAGAGTCCGCCAGGTCTGCAAGGAGTTCGAGCTGACCAGAGGCAATCAGAGGAAGACAGCTCAGCGACTGCTACACGGTCCTCTGCCCTCACAGGAGCTGCCCCGGCTGCGGAGGCTGTGGGAGTTCAGGGTGCTATGCTAGCAGCTCCTTTTTTGCATCAGAGCCACCCAAACCACCACAGTTGATAAACTGGAGGCACGATGATCCCTGCAAACAAAACTGAACTTCATGGAGTTTACGCTGCTTGGGCAGGAACTCTCCATGTTTAATGGCATCCTACTACCAAGCAATTACCTAGCTCTACTAAACTGCGAGTGAAACAAAACATGCAGGCTGTAATAACTTCAGTTCTCATCTAGAAGCAAGAAGCACGGTGCTTAAAATAGCCTTATGGAAGCCCTACTGAATAAGCAGAACATGACATTTTTGAAATGAGATATTTGTAGCGCAAAGGTTATGCATAGCTTTCAGACATGCCCAGATAATCTGCCTTTCATAGTTAATTTTGGAAATACAGAATGCTTCTGGTCATCTCATCCTTCTGAAGTATTTTTTTACTCTTTACGGAGAGACTGAAATACAAAAATGTGTTACCAGATTCATTTTTATTATTTGCTCACCGTATAAGGAATGAGTGAAAACGTTTAAAAACTAAAATTAATATTGTCATTTTCTATTGTCCTTTGGCTGTTTACCAGCTTTTGCAGTTCAGAGACCAAGCAGATTTATTGTGCTGTTCACCATAACAAACAGAAAAAAAACCCATGTAACAGGAGGATTCCTCCCTTTCAATTTCTACGAGAGGCTACAGCATTCAATTTCTTTCTAAATGAAGGAATGATTTGAGGCCTACAAATTTTTCAATGTCTTAAAAATGTTACTTTAAACGCAGAAGGAATTAATCTTGCTGTATTTTGAGGGCTACCTCTATCAAAAAGAGCCTCCAGGAGTGAAAGGAAATAGAATGTCTTTAATTAAACCCTGAACATGCTGGATACTGAATCAAAGATGCACAGATTCTGATTTACATCACATAATTCAACAGAGAAAATCCAGCTCTAGGGTAGCACAGAACCTATATGCGTATGTGTAAGTTCAAGACTGTGTAACCCCACTGGCTTTAATGAAATGAACTGCTTGTTCGAAGTTGCACATGATCTTAAGTGCATTTGTGCACCAGTGCTTATATTGGGTTGGATTTAATTATCTCTGTAGATGAAGTTTGAATATTCTTAGTGAAACTGAATTTAAAAAGGCACAGTCCTCTGAACTGTGCAAAAGATTAGCACTCAGGAGACCTGAGTTTAATTCATCTCTTTGTCACAGACCACAGGGCCCTGCCTGTCATTTTACCCCTTAATGCCACTTTTCACCATCTATCTTTTGCCAGTTTAGGCTCTAAGGTATTTTACACAAGGTTTTTATTTTATTTGTTTATATCAATCCTTGCACAGTGGTTCCCATCACTGGAAAGCAACAGTAGAAAACAAAAGCAAATTTAAATGCATCTGTTGGAGACGTGCAGTGTTGAACATGCATCTTTTCTTCTCCAAGGAATTTTTGAAGGCAAATGTTCCTACACTGTGAACAGCCATAAAATATACATATAAAGATGCATCTTAACAAATGACTATAGCAATGTCATCACTAGGTTGAAGTAACATCAGAGAACGTATCTCTGTCACAAAAAAAAACCCTGACTTTCAAAGTAGCATTGTCCTCATGGACACAAGTCCTTTCCCTGCAGGTTACCTTTTCTTTTCTAAGAGATGCTAGTAGGAGAAAGCAAAGAGGGAAAGAACATGGATGGAATAAAAGAACCATCTGATTCATTCAAACAGCTTTGCAAGCAATAGGTGGTTTCAGCACAATGATTTCATGCAGTACATATTTCTTCCCCCTCCTGAATCTATTAGCTTTTACCGGAAAGTATTTGGGCATTTAAAGAGGACAAAACTACACTGAAAGGACTAAAAGATAGTTTTATAAAATAATACTGACGTGCTACTTGGATGTCTCAAGGCTATGATTAAGAAGGCTTCTTCAACAGTAGGTCCCTTTATTTTGGCTACAACTTCTTTCAGCTTTTAATATTATTGGTTTCTGCTCTAATTCAAAGTAGTGGAAACCTAGTGGCTTCAGTAGTGATATTCCAGAATTAAACACCAGTATAATGGAGAGCAGAATTGGGCCCTGCAGTTAAATTCAGTTCTGCGTTAATCCAACAATACAGCTACTGCACCTGATAGGCACCACGGCTGGAGACATGCTGCTGCCAGATTCAGCTTAGAGCTGTGTATCTGGGCCACAAAACCAAATTCTCAGCCCCAACACCACGGCTCCTTACACGCTGTATATGCCAAGGTAGCCATACCTGCCTGGGATTCACAAAAGCCAGCCTACTGCACTAACCGCTCCGCTGCCAGAGCCTCCTCCCAGCGTGGCAGGGGCTGCAGGTCCTTTGCTCTGCACTATCAAGATGAGGGCAGACCCAGAGATGCCAGGACATTTCAAAAACTTTAGAGTATCAGTATGCCAGAGAGGGTCCCTCCCAAACTGCCACGCTCCAGAGCAGACTGACTGCCAGGTTTTCTCCTCCGTAGCCCTTCACTTCTCTGTGCGCGCGCCTGACACACTGAGCTCTGCTTATTACCCTTTCCCACAGTGAAAAGGTCTCCAAAAGCTTTCAGAAAATTACAAAGCAACTAAGTCTCCTTCTGAATGCCCAGCCTCATGCTTTCATATATTTTGAACTTCACATCCTAGTTCTTTTAAAGAATGAGTAATTGATGTCCCTGATTTTTCCAGATAACATTGAATAGGCAAAGAAAAAAACGAAAAGAGAGTATTTGAGAAATAATTACAAATTATTTGCAATCAAGCCTTTCTGTACTATTCACTGAAGCTAAAGTAATTGTCAGTCGGCACAGCCCTGGAAAGGCAGAAAAAGAAAGATTTTGGATAAGTAAGAAAAGAAAAGTTAATTTGAATCATCCTCCTTTTACAGGAAAACTGATGAACTGAGTGCAAATGGAGGAAAACAAAAATCTCACAGTAACTTCTTTTAGGTTGCAATGACTTCTGAGTATCCATGCAGAAAAATATCCTTGAACTAATATCCCCAGACACAAGGGGCCAGGATCTATGGCATTACATGCGTCTAAGTCACAGCAGTTCCAGTGGAAGCAGGCTCTGAGGAGGGAGAGGTGGGAGGATTACTGGGGAAGTGGGAATCTGAGTGAAGGATCCTCACGCTGCCCACACACGCAACCAATACTGCTGAAGTGCTGGTTTGTTCTGTTTTGGTTAGCCTGCAGTCTGCATATGAGAAACAGATTTTGCAGCCAATGCAATAGCAGCAATAAAAAATTTTGTAACTGTATATAATCTGAAGGAATTCTAGATATAGAAAGGCAATTGGCATGGGAATTTATCAATCGCAGGCATCATTAGATGAATTACATGAAGAGTGTGCAAATAGAACTACTGAATCATGCTTGCAGAGAAATTAATTTACAAGGTGTATGTGCTTGTTTGTTGGTGGCTCTAGTGCTCTGCTGCGGGAACCTATAGAGAGTCGGAGCACTGAAGAGTTAAACATGGTCACAACAGAGTACGGAAAAACAGCCACAGATCAGCAGCGTGAGCACAGCCCTTCAGTTTTAAAGCAACATTTATGGTATCTCGACTGTCATCTTGGAGATGAAACCTGAACAGCTTTCGCTGTTTTACTGTAAATTAACTGTTATCACTCTATTCTTATAGCTACCCACAAACTGACTGCATTTCACACTGAGAACGATGGGCGACATCAGCCCCCGCCACCCAGCATCTTCATTGCGGTGCAGCTATTAGAGCCCAGTTCTCATACAGCTGTCATCCTGCGCTACCTGCCCCCCTCTCCCTCTCCGTAGCTACCCATCTCGCATTCCCCAAATACCACGCAGAAGATGGTGGGGCTCTGCGTTTTCTCTGACTGACTTTCTACAGGCTGTGCTGCCTGATGACTGCAAGTGCAGCACCATTTCTGTTGACCTGCAGAAAGAAAAGATCTCTCTTCTGCTCAGAAAGGGATGCTTCTGGGTATGTGTGAAGAGCTAAGTCCCACCGACACGTGCCTTAGACCCCTGTGTCGTATGAGCTTGGTATGTAATGGACACCACTATGATACCAGTAAGCCTTTGAGGGCCGAGCTGCTGATTCATGTATTATCTGCTGCCCAAAGGGCACCGAAGGCCTCTGTGGTATCATTTGGCAATGCTCATGCAAACAAAGGTATACTCCAGTCTGAATGCAACTCCTGGCTCCACAGGAACTACACTGCTATTGATTACTAGCTATCATAGCTGAGGGAGATGATGTGGGAAATCACCTGCTGGACTTTCATGAACTTGCTGGAGAAGGTACGGTACAGAGGCTTTCTGACCCAGTACTCATCGAGACACTGAATGAAACTGATCTCTGCAAGAGTTCCTGGCTCTGGGTGATTTCTAAATCCATTACCTGCACCCAAACAGTGGAATCTGAAATGATTTACAGAGAAAATGGGAAAGAAGAAAATCAAGCCAGAGAAGGAGCAAACGCTTAATGAAACAGTAAGTTTAGCTCACCTACTTCATTTTTCTAGAAAAATAGTCTGTATTTGCTCACTTGATTTAATTGTTGCTTTGGTTCACAAACATGCTGTCTAGAACACTAGTGGTGACTATATGCAAAGACCTGAATAATTTGTCCGGAGACATGAGACTCTTCATTTTTTAGATCCACAGTAACGCCTATCTTATACTTACAGATACAATAAGTAGGTCAAATCCATTATTTGCTTACATAAGTAGCAATCTGTTTCCGAGCTTCTAAAATAATTGCAGCCCATTAAATCAAGCTGGCAGACCTACCGAGGTGGTATTGTGCATAATACTGACCCCTTGGGGACTCCAACATGAAGCGTACTGCATCCAACTATTCCAGAGGCACGGCAGCCCCACAAATGCTGCTGTGCTTCCTCAGGGTCTCCCACCAGCGACAAGGAACCAAAGATTTCACTAACCTCCTCTCCCCCACAAATTCCGTGGGCTTTGTACAATTCTCTTCCTTGAGGCCATTGTATGAAAAGCCTCTTGCTGCTGCTGAATGACAGGTCCGGCAGGCCCTTCCGCCGTGGAGCTCACGTTTCAAAACAAAGCACAAGGTTGATCTCAGGGGTCAGATGAGTCACCACAGCAGGAGCATCGGGAAAGCAAATGAGCCCCAGTGAACAGGAGTTCATCTAGAGGGGCACTCTTGCCTCTACCAAAAGGACACAAGGTGACCCCGCAGAAGCAGTTCCTGCAGGTTGTCACCGAGCATCTTTCGGGTGGATATGATGATAGCTGAAGTGGACAGAGCATTGCCAGAGCAGCTCCCAGGCAGGCAGCAGTGCCTGGAGGTGTAACAGCTCTGCGGTCAGAGGCTGAGCACTACTGCAATACTCAGCGTAATCGGCTTTAGGAAAAGAGCCTCACAGCTATTCATTTTACTTCCATCTCCATAGGGGTGACTCCTGTCTCCCCCTCAACTCTACGTGTTGACAAAATTACAGGCAAGCCACACGTTATCAGCTGCCTCCCACTCAGAGCTCCTCTGTGCACCTGGCATCTATCATTTCATCTTGCATTTATTTGCAGAGTGGTCTAGTGAAACTAGTAGAGCCTATAGTAGTGGTCATCTATAAGAGTCATGCAGCCAGGCCTAATCACCATAAATTCACCTGGTATGGCTGCAGTGTCCAGTACCATTTTGACAGTGTTGTACGCAGTTCCAGACAAGCTTCGGGAGAGCCCTGTCCTCTTTCAAATGCCAGGTTTAACCTCATTGTGCCACCTGAGAAGTGAGACAGAGGTTGAAAAGACAAAGATGGAGCACAAAAAGGAACGGAGGAATTGCTGCCAGAAGCTGTTCCTACCTCACCTGCGACTGCAGAACCTGTTCAGTTCAACTCACAGGCAGAACAAGTGGGAACAAGAAAGAGACGAGATTGAAAACTAGCACCCTGCAAAAAAGGGAAAAAAGACCAAGAAGTAGAAGACAGAAGATGGACCAATGAGGAAAAGTGGAGCGCCCTAGCAAAAATGTTTGGAAAGCTGAGGTAAATGAAAGGCAATGAAAGCAAGAGCAGTATCACAGGTTAAAAGATCTTAGCCAATATCTAAGGGAAGAAGCAGGCATCAACTACCACAGTATGACTGGAGAGAGAGCCCCAAGATCATCATTTGCCCCAAAAAGCTCTTTACATGAATGAACTGTGTTGTTATTTCCCCCGTCTCTCCCACGCTGTTTGCAGTGAGTGCACACACAGCACTCCCCTCCTCTTCTCTTCCCCTTTTTCTCCTTCTCTTCCATTTTTCCCTTCTCTTTCCCACTTACTTATAATTTGGACCCATCCAACCTTGCAGCACAGCCCCTAAACCACCCCTAATGGTTCAACTAAGGGCAGAATGCAATCGCATGGGTGCAGGGTCAAGCCAATGCTGGCTTTGCCACTGAAAAGCCACTGACTGCTGAAACTGTTATCCCAGTCAGCTTTCTCAGACAACATGTCCTATCCTTTCCTTCTCCAAGCAACTTTTGATTGCAAGAAATGTTCTTTTTTATCCTAGCTGTTGAAGTTCCCCATGAAGACTGAACTAGCATCTACTCCCCCTGTCACTAGGACACAGGGATGCACCCACGCTTTGAGCAGTTGCACCACCACAGGAAACGAGAAGCTGTTGCTATAACCTAGTGTTTACAGCCTGCTTCATTTTGCTGTTGCTCAGAAGCAAAGCTCTTTGCAGGAATTCATCTGTACCACTGAGGCACAGGCTCTGGTACAGGACAGCACAGAACAGCCTAAGCTCTGAGGGGGGGTCTTACCTACCATCACCTGGGACTGTCTGTGCTGCAAACCCATGGCATTCAGCATTTCATAGAGCGGACCATAATTGCAGCCCAGATTTTGCCATCCTTATTAATACACTGCAGCATCAGTGATACCAACAGGAGGCTGGGAAAGGGAACTTGAGCAGTTCCTGTACTGAGAAGCTGCTTGAAGTCCTCGTTTCCACAGTGACTGCCCTGAGTTCACAAATGAAATCTTGCCACATGTGTGGAATTTCACATTAAGTAAGGACAGTCTTTTTGAGGTATTCCCTTCTCTGCTCAAAAGCCTCCTTCTGCAGTGCTGCTCACAAAAGCACTCACATGTGTCCCATTAGCCCAAGTTTTGACCATGTGCAGAAATACTCTGATGATAAGCTGATTGCAAAGTACCTCACAAAATAAAGCCCTTGTCACTATCTCTATTTTACAAAGGAAGAATCTGGGACACCGAGAGCCAAGTGAAATGCCCAAGGTCATCTGAGCCAGTGACAGAGCTGTGAAGAGCCCTCCCTGTTCCTCCATTTACACCACTGGGAGATAGATAGTATTACAGAAGTCTCCATTACTCACATGCAAGCATATATTTGCAGGACTGGGATCTTATGGCAATTAGTCACTGCAGATATTTATCCACAACACCTGTAAAAATTATCTCATCTTTAATAGAAAATAACAAATAATTCAGAACCATAGAATCACCTTGAGCTTCCATGCTTTTGTTTGCAAAAACTCATTTAAGAAAATACACAGGCTAGACATATTATCAAGTTTTTGAATCCACATTAGTGATATAGCTTCAAGTTTGTGCTTGGTACACATTTGTATGTTTGCTTTTTTTGGTTGTGTTTTTTTTTTTTTTTCTTTTAATCAAAGGATTACTTACCACCTTATTCACCAAAATCCAAGTATTAAGAGACTTCCATTGTCATAAGCAAAAGCCTAACCCCATTAAAACGTTCCCAATTAAGGAGACTTGGGGCATCATCACACTGATCCTAAGGCAAGATTTATAGTCAAGCCATCCTTCAGTATTCTACCAAGAGGAAATGTGAGACAGCTCCCTTCGCAGTCATGCACGGAGGGGAAAGTGCCAGGAATCTTCTTCATCCCACAAAGCACTGTTAGGGCCAACAACCAAAAGGTTATACTGCTCCCAACACAGAGCTGAGTTCTTCCAGGTACGTTTAGGCTCAGAGAGTCCTGTACTTGAAGTACTGGTTTTGTTTTACTATTAAGCATAAGAGGAGCTAGAATTATGCAATTGTTACATACAAGCTGGTTGTGAATTTGAAGGCAGAGTATTATTCATGATTATCTCAGAGAAATGATGGAAGCCATGGCAAATATTATACCACTGCACTGGAAATGGATACTAAGCTATGCCTCTTGATGATGGGGGTGTTGGCTGACAGCCGGCTGAACATGAGCCAGCAGTGTGCCCAGGTGGCCAAGAGGGCCAATGGCATCCTGGCCTGTATCAAGAATAGTGTGGCCAGCAGGACCAGGGAGGTGATAGTGCCCCTGTACTTGGCACTGGTGAGGCTGCACCTCGAGTACTGTGTTCAGTTTTGGGCCCCTCACTACAAGAAGGACATGGAGGTGCTGGAGCGTGTCCAGAGGAGGGCAACGAAGCTGGTGAAGGGTCTAGAGCACAAGCCTTAGAAGGAGAGGCTGAGGGAACTGGGGTTGTTTAGTCTGGAGAAGAGGAGGCTGAGGGGAGACCTTAGTGCTCTCTACAACTACCTGAAAGGAGGCTGTAGCGAGGTGGGGGTCGATCTCTTCTCCCTAGTAACGAGTGATAGGGCGAGAGGAAATGGCCTCAAGCTGTGCCAGGGGAAGTTTAGGTTGGGTATTAGGAAAAACTTCTTCACCGAAAGCGTAGTCAGGCACTGGAACAGGCTGCCCAGGGAAGTGGTTGAGTCTCCATCCCTGGAGGTATTTAAAGGACGGGTACACGTGGTGCTTGAGGACATGGTATAGATGGACTTGGCAGTGATAGGTTAATGGTTGGACTCGATGATCTTAAGGGTCTTTTCCAACCTTAACGATTCTATGATTCTATGATGTCAAGTACACCATGCTCCAGCTTTTTACTTGCCACATCTAAGCCTCCCCGCACCCTGAACCAGCAGCAAATCACACTGGACTTTGGGGCATGTGCTTCTTGTTTGACATGCCAGCACTTCAAAGTTATGGCCACTAAAATTAGCACAAAAATTTTGTGTGTGCTTGTTTTTTTTTCCCTCGTGTATCTACGAAAAGCCCAGGCTGGTACACTGTGACCTCCAGGCATTGCAAAAAGGAAGCTGTGCTCTGTTGAGCTGTCACTGCTGTGCACGTTATTCCAACGCAGCACTGTTTGCACACGTACGAATTGAAAAGTATGAAGTGCCAAACACAGTTGTAGCATGTCAGGCATATGTTGCTTGATGTCATCCAGCATTAAGCCAAGTGGAAGAGATGAAAGCAGCAAACCAGTGCACCAACCAGGACTACTGTATTCACACAGTCATTAGAAAGAAATCATCAATAAAACAGCAGATAGCCATGACAGGATCTCACCTGGAGCCAGACTTAAATCTCCTGGGACGTGATTCTGCTAAGCACTGTGCGTTCCTAGTAAAGCCAATGTGAGTGTCACTGTGCGTTCCCAGTAAAGCCAATGTGAGTGTAGGGTGCCCGCCCGCCCAGTAGCAGCCTCTTGGCAGGAAATGCTTTGAGAGCTCAGTCATGCTTCACTCCGTAAGGATTTGTCTCATTTGGTTGTTTAAGTGAGAACAGAATTAGGACACCAGTTAAAAATAAGGTAAGACAAAGAGGTGGAAATCCAGTATTTGCTGTGGAATAAAAAGTGCAGCTGTATTGTGTTTTTTCCGTTAATTCCAAATGAGTTTTACCAGACATCTCTATTATCACAGACCAGCTCTGAGAGTAAACAGGGACTTCAGGATTTCAGACTGATCCGTCAAGCCTTTACTCATTTGTCCGCAATGTCTTTAACAGAAAATGCCAAAGACAGTATGGAAAACAGAAGTGTAGTATGAGTATTCCAAAATTGTTATTTTTGTAGTTTCACAGGCATTTCGTTTTACTTAACAAATTCTGAAGGGCTGTCAAAATGAGGCAAGAGAATTACCTGGATTTCTCCTCCCCTCTTCTCCTGGCCCTGGTTTCAGAGCCATTCAGTGATGCAAAATAATGCAAGAATCTAGTGTTTCATAGTATTTCAGCTCACAGGTGGAAATGCTGAGAAGGCCCAGTATTATGGTTCCCTGAGGTATAAACAAAATAAAAAATGAAATATGGTCACAAATATGGTGACTTACAGTTTTTTCTAGCAGTATTCCAGGCTTGACATACAGTGACTTGATGATAATGAATGGATTTATTGACACTATAACCTTCCAGTTACATAGGAGCTGTCTATCGAGGCTGCAAATGAACCATGCAGTGGACAAGAGCACCCACATGATAGCTTTCTTCAGAGACTCTCTCTTCATTGTGGTCTTTCTGATAAAGATTATTGATTCAGACACCTCAGGAGCACAGCTTAAGTACTTCCAGGGCTGGGCTGGCTCTAAAAGCAGACTCGTGACTTTCATATGATGCGAAACCTGTGCTAATTCTCTCTCCTAGATCCCAGCTGACTGCATGCATAAGTGGCTCATGTGTCCTTGCTTTGTTGGCATGTCCAGGGACTACAGTGACCCTATACAATCAGTGGACCTCAGGGTGGCAGCAGCCTGGAGAAAGTCTCCTACTCAGCATGTCTGTGTTATACCCAAGACTGCTTTGAGGTCCTAGATGGTTTGCTAATTCCAGGGCAGAATGGTGTGAATCCACAAGCGCAGTTTGGGCCTGGGGTTGCAACCAGGCTTATAAACTCTCCTGAGCCCTGGAGCACTGGGGTGCACAGTGCAGAAAAGCCCACATGCTCAGCAGGACTCACAAGTGTTTAGCAGGGCTTACTAGCCTCAGCTTAGGGCAGGCAGCCTCCTCCCAGACTGGCTGCATTTGCAGTCAATCTGGTAAATCAGCACAACACTCCCTGAACTCACATTATTAAGGCTTTTCCATTATCAAGAACATCACAGCTTCTATCACCCTTGAGAAAAGAGAGATATCTGTACTGCAGGGGGGCTGCACATTTAATTTTGTGCTTTTTTACACAGGTGCAGCATCTCTCAGCAAACGAGCAACATCCTAATGTGAAAAGAGAGATGAGGAATATATAAAGCAACTTTGTTAAATTAAAAAGAAAAAAAAAGACAATAAGTACACAGGATAGAGTAGCACAACATAGCTAAAGTACCAACTGCCAAGTCTTGGGCACAATGCAATTCCCAAGTGAGTAACTAGATCTTCATGTCTTTTACCACTGCATGGTCTATTTTCTGTTCAAGGCTTGCAGCTTCCATTAACGTTAATGAGTATGCATATGTGCCTTGAGGGTAAGAACATACTCCCTCTGTGGCTTCAAAACTTGTTTATAAATCCCTCCAAAAATCACATTGTGTTCATTGCTCTGCACAGAAAACTATTATAACAGCTATAAGAACTGCTGCTTTCATTCCTTTCTTCCCCTTTGCCCTCCCTTATCTGAGGGACCAGAAAACAGACCTGAAAAGATGAACGGCTGGAGGAGGTGGTACGCACAGGAAAGTAACCCAGCTCTGGGAGCTGCAATCTGAAAACTGACTTGCTGCAGGGAGGGGCAAACTGAAATCTCAGCAAAAGCAAAGAAAACCAAACCCCAAACCGCTGAAAAACTACTGCCCCCCCCCCCCCCCCAAGCAAAGGCTTTGAAAATCTCTAAGCCATTAAATGCTAGAGAATAGACCGAAATCTTTGCCGTGTCCTTCCTGCTAGAGCACAGGTCAGTCGGAACAGGCTGCTTCAGCAACCAAAGGGGCCAAACACAGAGCAGAGGCACCGCTGGGCAGAGTCCCACAGCGAAGTCAGGCCAGCGCTGCCCTCCAGCCTTTTAACCACTGCAGCAGCAAGGAGACTGCCGAGATGCAGGGCTGAACAAAGGGAAAGAAGTGCTAGGTTTCTAGTAGAGACTGCATTGCTCTAGTGCTGCTGAAGGCACCATATATCCATCCCCGTGTCACCTGGACACGCAGGGCAGTTCTCTGGAGTCATATATGGTAGTTAAGAGCCAAGTCCACCTCACTCTACTGACAACAGGGCGTGTGTTTTCTGATGCTGGCTTTGACTTTTCCCTCCATCATTGCCAGCTGCCTTCTCCCAATATGCACAGTTTCAAGTTAAGCCCTCTCAAGACTCACAGTCTGCAAGAGATACATTACAGCATACAAAAAATAATGGGTAATGCAGCACTGAGATCAAGAATCAGATTAAAGTATGTGAAGGAAAACAGACACTGCTTTACACATGGCTGAATACTGGCTTGCATTATACCTATATAGCTAACGTGAACACTAGCTGCAGCTTCTCATGGGTCAAAATGTTTTGCTTAAAATACAGAGCAGGCTGTAGGAAAGAGGAGAATGAGCTGAAAAACATACAGTCCACAACATGCAAGCACTCAGGCCTCTCAGGCACAATGACAGACGGGGGCTCCAGCTGAGCACCTGGCCGAGAAGCCCATGCTCTGGGAGGACGCCTCGGAGGCCGGACCGCAGGAGGCAGCGCACCCATGTCCTGCCACAGCCACACAGCCTGTCCTTCCCCTGTTCTCAGACCCACAGCCCGGCATCACAGCAGCATCGCAGGCCACAGCGACGACTGGCCCTCGCTAAGAGGGAGCGCGTTGCAAGAGCCACCGCACGAGTCTCGTGCTCGCTGCGCGGGGCTCTGACAGACTTCGCCGCAGGGTGCTTCTCCCCATATCCGCCCGCCCGACTCCCCTGACACAGCTCCTGCCCAGCAGCAGGGCGGTGCAGCAGCACCCGCGTCTCAAAGGCGTGTCCCTAAAATATTGCATTCTGCTACGGCAGCACTGGGTTGTCAGGCCTGGCAGGAGGCCACGCAGATAGCCCAGAAGCAGCAGCATCTTAAGCTGCCTGCAGCTATACCCACCAGACCTCCTCTGTCAGTCCCTTTAGACTCCTTAGGTCTGAATAGGGCTCGTTAGTGATATTTCTTCCTTTAGTAGGCACAGATGAAAAGACGCAGAAATAAGATCTGGCTATAAGGAAGGACATGACATGGCTACTGCAGAGGACACTATTTCAAAGGTCAGGTTAAATACATTATTCGCTAAGGTAGGAAATAAAAGGAAACCATCACCACGCAAAAACAGCGAAAGTGCTAAATCCCTTTAATCCAAGTTCTGTTTAATGAGAGTAGCAAAAGTTCAAGTTTACAATGCAGAGTCACCAGTCTAGCTGACAGAAAACTAGATTTATGAGAGAGACCAGCTGGACTGCAACTCCAGTTACAGTTACTGTAATTGCTTTTCTCCAGAGGAAAATTTTCCTCACAAGTTGCCCACCTTTAGAGCTTGCTGAGCAACAGAGAGAGGCTTCCACTGCATGGGCTTAGAAAGGAGCAAGAGGGATATCTTCTTCCACACACGACACTCAGAAGGAAAACGCTAAACAAATTGAGTGGGTTGGAGAGGTGGGGATCCCTGCAAGCATTTTCATGTATCAGACCTACACTTCCCGTGGGCTCTGGCAGGAGCAGAATTACAACCATGAACAGCCAGTTTGAAAATGCTACTTTTAATTGGCATTTGTGTGCCCATATTTGTATGTACATGCAAGCACACACAACTTGCATTTTCATTGTACATAAATGTGTATATTATGTATACATAAATTACATTATATTATATATATTTATGTGCATATATTTATATAATGTAGTCATCATTCATATTACTAAACAGAATTTTAATAAAAAGTTAACTTTTAAAATGCAATTCACTTATACCTCTTCATTTATATTTGCACTGCAGTAGATCTGTAAACCTTTCTTACGGACATGCAGCGATCATATCAAAAAACACTGCTTGAGGCTGGTTACATTCACCAATTATACTGTTTTGTTAATTCCTTTTTCAGTAAGATTGGGCACCGAAAGCACATCAATTAATTAAACTCCTGCATTTTCTCAATAAAGAGCCTTTCAGGATCAAGATTAGATATACCTTCCATGCTGAAATGTTATTTAAAATTACCCTTTTCAGTTCACTTCTCACTTCCAATGTGTGATGTGTTGGGCACAGCTACATTTGTTTGCTGTTCCTACCAGAGTTTGAAAACTCTGCAGAAAAGACAACCCACGTTTTTAAAAACAACTTTCTAGAAATCTGTCATGGAGAAGAAATGCATTGGGTGGAAGGCATTCAGTGGGTGCATATGAGCGGCAGCCGAAAGAAGAAAAAAGGCATATTGAAGCCTAAGAAGGGACATAAAAGTGTGGAAACACAGCAACCAAGTCAAGTTAAGGAGAACGAGGCCTTCAGGCTGGAGAGTGCACCTTCAGGCAGAAGCAAGGTAGACTGGGATGAAACACGAAGGGAAGTGTTATCACACTGCTGCACAATGAGACAGGGTTAATACACGTCATCGCCAATTAAAAGATTCTCACATTCCCACAAATGTGGAAGCAAGAGCACTTACAGGAAAAGTGTACAGAGCCGGTGTGGCTGTTACTGATGCTATTTGTGCTTCAGGAGGAAAAGATCTTTCAAGCTCACGACCAAATTTCCTCTGCCACTTACTTCTGCAGTAAAGTCAGACTCATATTCAAAACATAATCTAATGTTATGGTAGTTATTATGATGGGATGGATTCAATATTTTGACTTTACCATGATTAGAAAAAGAATAAAAGTTACCATCAGTAACTGCTCTTGTTTGTATAAACTGGATCATTATCAAAAAGCAAGAAGTAAACATGTTTAATAAAAATGAGTGGTGAGGCTGTCCCTGGTTGCCTAGGAAATGTAGCAAATTCTTTTTCAAAGTAGCCACAGGGTCAGACAATAGACATTATAGTCTGAATTATTCTGCATTGCCATAAAAAAAATGAGCTGGAAACAATTTTGTGACAACTCCTTTGTAGAAATTCCACAATAGCTGATGGAAAAACAATAGGGTTTTTCATAATTGTTTTCCATAGTTCCTGGAAAAAGCTGTAGCCATTCAGCCTGCAACTACCACAAGTACACGCAAATGTGTGAGACACATGCATATACAAATATTTGGGTACAATATAGACAACGGCGCCTGAAAGTTAAACCTGCGTGTTCTTGGACTTGAGCTTCCAAAGACCTCTCTAGGAGAACATGAATATTGTATCCTATGGACTATCTCACCTGAAATTGGAAAGATACAGATTTACAATTTCTTGACTTCAAACACTGCTACTAGAATGAGAACTACTAGATATGGAAAAACTTAACCACTTGCATATAAAAAACAGACTGGCAGATTCAGAGCTTCACAGCTAGACACAATTTCAGATACTAAATTTGCTGGGAATTAATTGTAGAGCAACAGTAATAATTTCATATTCTGGGACAAAGCTGGTTTAATATTTGTATCAAATCAATACTGCAGATAATGACTTTCATCTGGTTCTGGTCATCTTTAGATGCCCTCATCAATGTATGACCACAGTGTTTATATAAACATTCCTATGCTAGCCAGATGATGACTGTGAATATTCTTTCATCAAAACAAACATGTTACCTTGGAGTGCACGGGTGATAAAAAAGCCTCTCCTGGTGACACCAAAGCGTTTTAGAAATCCAGCCTGTTCATCCAAACGCTCTATTGTACCACCCTGGAGGATATCTCAGACTTTACAATCTGACGAGTTACTTCAAAAAACCCCTACAATCTGATCTTACTTTCTATGTATCAAACTCTTTGGTGAAACCCCTATAAGTCTGGCACATATAAAACTAGACACATACAAACAGGGCAGATATGCTGAACACGTTAAAACAACAGCATGGTTAAAGGGTTCTGTCAATTCAAAATCTCCAGGACTTCTTCATGATAGTATAAAAGTGCCCACTGCTGCACTACATACAAACCAGCAGAATTAATATAATGCAGGTCATATATTAAGTATCATCGAGATTCTCAATATTCCATGAAGGCATTTAGTCACACTAAAAGGTAATATTTAAATATTACCTTTTATGCTAGTGATGGAGTATTAGTCATTCACTAGTTCTTTCCAGAGATCTTGCTATGAATATTCAGCTCTTGATTATAATAATGAATCTGAGGCGCAATACTGCAACACTTACTACTATGGTGTAGTAGTACCTTTGTCATACAGATTATCCAGAGCGAACAATACCAAGTGCTACAATACCACATGCACCACTCGTAACCATCATGCGATGGGATAGATCAAGCTCAACCTGTGCAGAGTGGGAAGAGGCAAAGTGGTACTTGGCCTTTGAAACAGAAATGTCAATCAATTTCAAACTTTGAAATCTGTCAGAAGGGACATGACTACATATTACGTCCTTGGTGTCAAATATCAGATGGCAGGAGGAGATGAGGGAAAGGAAGCAAAATTTTCAGGACCTTGCATAATAATAATGCTGAAGAAGACCTAGTTTCATGAGGACACAGACTGCTTAAGGAGTCTGCCGTAACTTCTGTGAGATTGGTAAAATACTTGAATGTATTTCAATTATCACTACCATTATTATTATTATTATTATTATTGCTACTTGAAGGCTATCAAAGTCTCTTCCTTCTCAATAAATGAGGGAAAGGGCTGGGGGACAGATGTAAAACAGACCTCATTCCTAATCATCCTAGAGATAATACCAAGGTCAGCTATACCAAAGAGCACAATATACTGTGTGACTCAATGCACACTTGCAGGAGCATTCATTAAACAAGTTAGAAAATGTTAGAGCCTGTCTTACTGCCCTGTCTGCAAAACAAACTTCATTTAGCCTTGGTAATTCTGGTTGTGCAGACTCAGGAAGAAAGAGTGCTAAAATATATTAAAAATCATAAAAATATTTTAAAATATAGTATTTTTTTAAAGAACTTTAGAGTAACTTAAGAGCTCCCGCCTTTCACCTCAGAGCATATCAGACCAAGAAGTTTGTGCCATGCATTTTCTTTTTGTATTAAATGAAAGACTTGAAAGACTTTCTGATATGAGATTTTAAATCTCTCAGTGGAGTTGATGTTAACGGTCACTGTAGAGGACAAGCTATGGAAGTAATGGTAAATGTCATATGCAAAATAACTACCAACAACAGCATAAATAAATCTACAGTTTTGTTCAGTGTTTATGTTCAACCTTGCAATCATAAACATACATGCCACCAGTTGAATTATACATTCCTTTGCATCTTTGTTATCAGTGATGAGTTTTTAAAATCAGATTTGCTTAAAAAGGGTTGTAGCATGAATGTAACTCACAAGTATTTCTGGCCACAACAACAAGCAAAAGGAATACACACTAAGAGCACAACATACTGCATGGGATGTGTCCTGGTTTTGGCTGGGATAGAGTTAATTTTCTTCCTAGTAGCTGGTATAGCGCTGTGTTTGGGATTTAGGATGAGAATGATGTTGATAACACACTGATGTTGTGGTTGTTGCTGAGTAGAGTTTACACCAGCCAAGGACTTTTCAGCTTCCCATGCTCTGCCTGGTGCACAAGAAGCTGGGAGGGGGCAGAGCCAGGGGGGCTGACCCAGACTGGCCAAGGGGCTATGCCGTACCGTATGGCGTCATGCTCAGCATATAAGCTGGGGAGTTGGCCGGGGGGCAGTGATTGCTAGCCATCGGTCAGTGGGTGGTGAGCAACTGCATTATGCATCATTTGTTTTGTATATTCTTTTATCATTATCATTATTATCATTATTTTCTCTTCATCTGCTGTCCTATTAAACTGTCTTTATCTCAACCCATGGGTTTTACTTTTTTTTTCTGATTCTCATTGCTGATTCTTAGTTGCTGACTGGGGTTAAACCACGACAGATGTCAAAACTGATACGTAACATAACAGTGGGAAAGACCAGCACTGATCAAAACCATTTGTCCCTAAGGGTTCCTTCTTACAGTTCACACTGTGAAGCAGGGTCGTCCTGATCTCTCCTAGCAGGGAGTACAGCTGGTCCTACTGCTGCACAAAATGCATTTCCAGCATGGAAGAAAGGAAGGAGAAGATCCCTATAGCTTTAGCTCATCTTTAGTTGTTCAGAGTAAGTGATATCCTTATTCAACACATTTGTTTATTTTCTTCTGAATGCTGCATTGGCTGAAATGTAACTGGGAGGAATGGGAAGAGAAAATGTAGCCTCATATGCAAACAGAAGCTTTGGGCAACACATTATATCATTTTGGGTACAATTTTTACTGTTGGATAATATTTCCTTGCTGTAGAGTTTCAGGGCCATGCAGTATTCTTTTTAATAGTGTCTGTCCTTCACTTCTTTGTTGAGGAGGACCCTTTCCAAAGCTGTGGTTTGCACAGTGCTAGTGATAGGGTGAGTTGTCCTTGGCTGGTGTGCAGATAACATTGTCCTACATACATCCGATAGCAATCTCTTTTTCCCTTCATTTTGAATGAATTCAACTCATTCCTCAGTAATATAACCAGGCCATACAAGTGGTACAGTTCTGTGAGAAATGTCAAAGGTTGGCAATTACCCACTGGTCCAAAATTTGGAGAACAGTGATCTAGGATACCTGTGCTGGCATTGTTACACAGATGGGGAAACATAGGGTAATTCTTAAATGCAAGATTATCAACTGGATAATCTTAACACTGGGTCACCAAAACCCTTTTTTCCAAAGAATTATAGTGTTTACCTTCAGTCCTGTCCGGTAGTTTCCCACTTTTACTTGTTGTTCCAGTGTTGACTGTTTCAGATGAGGTGCTCAGTTTGGTGTTGGGGTCTCGCTTAGGTTTTGGAGGCGGCTGCTTACGAGAGCTGCTACTTTCGTCATCGGTTCCTCCAACAGAATGAAGAGACTGGGATCTCACTGTAAAGCCACTGGAGCACGGATGTGGCAGTCTGTCCTGAGGAGCAGGCATTGTCATAAATCCCATGCGGAAATGTTTCCCCACGTAGCTTCCTTCATTTCCTCTCACTACTTCTCCACCTATGCTGTAGGAGAAAATATGCATATAAGTAAATGATCCACCTTTGCCTGGACTGTACCTGGAACCAGGGTCTGAGTTCTGCCTGTGATGAGCAGATTGTACTTTTGAATTTGGAAACAAGCAATACTCTTTTCTTAAAACAAGATGACTACTAGAATAGAGTAGTCTATTTTTCAACATAAGTTGCCAGCAACTGAAATGTAGATACACTGCTATGCATTCACTCAAAATTTTACAAGAAGAAATTGAGAAAAGCTTTCGTTCAGGTTTCATAGCATTGTGACTAGAAATTGTCAACCATTGGAAATCAGAACTGAGTTTTCAGGAAGACGACAGACTGTGAGTAGGGCAAAGAATACTGCCTTAGAAACGCAACATCATGTATTGATCTGCACTCTCCTATGCTCATCTTTGACTACAGACACTCATGTACCTCGGGAAACAAGGCTCTTGGGGTCCGATCAATCATTTCCCTTCAGATTAAAGAATGGTAAGAGAAAGAAATGCTCTAAAAATTACTTGGCCATAGGAAACTGAACATTAACATCTCATCAATACCACAAGAAGCTGCAACATGAGCAGCATCAGACCAGTAAGATACAAGTGTAGGAGATGAAAAGGCTGTGGGACACCAGGAAGAAAATAACTTCCAACCATTCAGAAACACAGGTATGGAAGAAGGAAAGCTCAGTTGCAACAAGTGCTGTCATACCAAGTACTACATTGTACTGTGGATGGCAGGACTGAGATCCTGATATTACTCCTGCTATACTCATGCATGCTTATCAGTTCTGAAAAACAGCTCTTACAGTAACCCTACAGCACATTTCAATTAAGGCAATTCAGTGACTATGCAAAGAAACACAGGTGAACATGGGCCTGTTTGCAAGGAGGTTTGAAATGGTACCACTGTGGGCATGTAGAAATGTCAGTACGAGAACTGTGAAGTCCCAGAAAGCCCTAATTACCTCTTGTTTCCCCTTCACACAGAGTGAAGCTCTAAGCAGGGTCAGTCTGCTCCTCTGTAAGTTTCCTATTTGATGTTGCCTTGGGCTGGTGCAGTTTATTTGGTGCTGGAACACATTTTCTTCTTTAAAAGACAAGAACGTTTCTCAGCGGTTCATGTGAAGAGTGAGTAAGGTCACCTCATTCCCTGACACTGTCCCCATCTGCACTGTAGGTACTACACAAGCTGTATCAAATTGTCCTAAAAGCATCAGATTGGCACCGTGCAACACACAACTTTGTGCATGATAAAGCAGAACCTTCGTTTCCTTACTACTGTCCTTGCATTTTTCTTTAATTATTTAATTTCTACTAGTGGAGAGGTCCACTTTCCAAATTGGTAACAACTGAACAGGTCTAACTGAACATGTGCCACTCTCCAGGGCCACTGACACCTACCCACACATGTACACACACACGTATGCCACACATATGCACACACTGGTCCATGTTCATAACCGAGTTATTACCGAATCCTAATAGGCATCAATTCCGCAGGGATTTGCAGCCAGAAAGATCAAAAGGTAGAACTCATTAATTTGAAGATTAATAAAAAACCTGTAGCTAATTTAAATGATTAACTATGCCTCTACTAATCTTTCATAAATTGTTCTGAAAATAATATAATCCTCTGACGCGGGACTACAAAAAGGGCCTGTCACGTTATTTAAAGAAGATTACTATCCAAACATGCTGAAGAACGCAGGTGGGGAGTCTGCTTCCTTCCTTAAGTCTGTTGGAGAAATCACGTTTAGCAAATAAAATTTCAGTTCGCCATGTCTCTGACATTAAAATTCTTATCAGGTTACACTATTTAATTTGTGCATTTACTTCACTGCTACATGGAGGTTTTTAAACCACACACTATAGGGCAGATTCTGTTGTGGATGGACTTGCACAGATTCCACTGAGGTGACAGTGACTTCTCCTAAGAATACACAGAACTGCATTTATACGAAGCATGTTTTTTTTCAAAACTGCTACATCTTGTATTCCAGAAATAAAAACTTTCAAAATGTAAGTCCAGTGTCTAAATGCACTGTCACATTAAACCATTAAATCATGTCCTTTCTTTTTCCTTCCCTTCCCGTATTTTTTTCATTCTTTACTGAATTCATTTCAACATCACGGACGAAAACCTGTCTCACCTGCTTCCTATGCTAACTCCAGAATAAACAGCCTGTAGCCAGGTCTGAGAGAGGTTGCAGGTACAGATGGGAACAGACCTTGCTGTTCCGCTTCATGGCTGAAGTAGATCTGCTTGCTTTTGTACATCCTCTGCTCAGCTAATAGACAAAAACAGCAGAACTCCATTTCCCTATTTTCAGCCACATTTAAAATCATAGAAACATAGAATGATAGAACACCAGGTTGGAACGGACCTCAAGGATCATCTGGTCCAGCCTTTCTAGGCAACAGCACGGTTTAGATGAGATGGCCCAGCACCCTCTCCAGCTGAGTCTTAAATTGGCCAGTGTAGCAGAGTCAACCACTTCCCTGGGGAGATTATTCCAATGGTTGACTGTTCTCATTGTGCAAAATTTTCCTCTCGTGTCCGATCAGAATCTCCCTGGGAGTAAAACAGAGTCCATTTCTCTTTCAGCATAGGAGACAACCTTCAGGTGATGGTTAGGCACTGTAAACCCCAAGATGAAGAAGATTAGCCTCTAATTCTTGGACCATGGTCATCGACCAGAATCACAAAAGGCTTAGGTTTGTTACTTACGTTGGTAGAGATTCCTGAGTGTCGGGCAGCGGATGTTCGCTAGCACAGCTTGACTACTAAGTCCAAGCGTAACACTGGGTGGAGTGCCAAGTTCACATCTCCGTAATACAGACTGAAATCCACCATGGTGCAAACAGAAAGGAGTAACTCTAGACTGATACCCAGAGCACAAGTACAAAAGCAGCATGGCAGATTTCAAACGTGGCATCCCCTACCCTCAGGCAGCAGCATGCTGAAGCTCCATTTGGACTTGTGCAACACAGCTTTGCAATGCACAGTGCTGCTGATGTTACATCACGAAACCAGACAGAATGAAAGGATTTATTTACATACTCCTCCTGCTTGCAAGAACAGGAGTTGGCTGGGGCTGGTGTATGTCCCACTACAGCACAACAGGCCAAGAAAGATTTATATGCACCTCGCTGCATAAATGGCTACAGAGACAGCAAGGGAAAATAATTGTGTAGATCTCACTCCATTATTTCTGACAGGAAAGAGCCTGTGCTCCTCAT
Organism: Nipponia nippon; assembly: GCF_047370975.1. Classification (NCBI taxonomy): domain Eukaryota; kingdom Metazoa; phylum Chordata; class Aves; order Pelecaniformes; family Threskiornithidae; genus Nipponia; species Nipponia nippon. The sequence goes on from NW_028262391.1 coordinate 20,054,876, forward strand.
TGTACTGATAATGAGTTCTATCTCATTTCAAAACCATATTATGTGAGTTGCTGCAAGTATTACACAGTTTATTAATATATATGGAAATACAGATTTGGATTACTCCTCTGGGAAGTTTCAATTCGAACTTGGCCAGGTTCAACTGCTTCTCTGACAAAGAATTATGTACAGCGTTCAAATAACCGTTAAAAACGCAAGACATTTATCGACAAAGAGAGACATGAATTCTATAATAACAAAATTAATCATACGATCACTCACGTTACACACTTACAGCAAAGCTGACTTTGTGCTGAAAATGCACTTTGGCATTTGCCTAGGTCTAGTGACTGACGCTGCAGTGGATGGGAAAAAGGGCAGTGCAGCGAGGCTGGCTCCAGACACCCTTAAGAAGGCTGTTCTGAAGCAGCTCTCCTTTCAGAAACATGTTACAGGGCTTCTCCAAAGCCTACCTAACAAGTCCAACGTAGATCATCGAGTGCTGCCAGACTACATGCTCTCTCCTTGGGTGCACTGGAAGGTAAGCGAGCTTCCCATCCCTCTCCCTCCTCCACACAGTACTGGAATCATTACAACAAATACCAAAACAGGTGTATCTGCCTTAAATCTGTAATAGTGGATTTCAGCTTTCATTTCCAAGATATGAACGAGAGCTCCAACTGATGGACCTGATGAGCCTTGTTATACCTCCAATACAGGTTTTATCTGTCAGCTGAGATTTCTGAGGTCAGAACTGGGCTAGCATAAAACCACACTGACCTTGCTGTTCCTACCTGCAGTATCAGCCTGCCCGCATGTAAGCTGCAATCATCGCAGTCCTGGACACATTACAGCTCAGCTTAGTGTGCTCTGCCTCCTCTAGTCTAGCAAATAGATACTAGAGTATTGACCAAACTACAGCACAGAATAACTGAAAGGTTTACATGTTTGAAGAACTACAGAGGGGAAAGTCTTTTATATTATTCATTTTATTACACATCACAAGAGGGCAAGTTATAGAGGAAGGCTAAACATGAAAAATTAACACAGAAAATACTCTAAATGGACAGAGCATGAGCAAGGTGATTTCCACCTTGCTTTGCTATGAGTCATAACGCTCCTATTGACTAGGCACATATTTTCAAGTTCTTAAGTTAGAAAAGTAAGAAAAAGAACTTCTCATCACATTGCTGAAAAATACAAGGCAAAGAAAAAGTATCCAGAGACTGCCTGCCTCAATTGGTGTGGCCTTTTTAATTTGCATTGTTCCTACTTAGCATTGCAAATAACAGTTTTAATTTGCTGTGAAGTTTCATTACTTGGTCCAGGCAGAAATTGAATTAATTCCTGGAAAACAAATTAATAGTTGTGTGAAAACTTTTGTTTTACTTGGTGTTACTGCTTTAACTATAAACGATGTGGAATATTAAATCCCTCAGTGCAGTTGTAAGCAGTAAGAGAATTCTTGGGAATATCTAAGTCCCATAAACTCAGAATACCCTAGAGCTACATTTTCTTCCCAGCCATCCATCTACCCTTGCTCTTGGTATTCATCCAGAAATTCTCTTATCAGTTCAGACTTACAATGGATTAGTTTCATGCCTCAGGCGCCAAGAAACACTTGGTAGTTCTCCTCATCTTTGTATTTTTCTTTCTGTGCTCCTTTACATGAGATTTTCTGTCTTTTTATCCAGAAGTTCAAAATGGGAACTACATCCGATTATGAGACTTGACCTCCTAAGCAGGAGGAAGGGGAATGTACTCTGCTGGTGACATGGCATCTTTGAAGGTATTTTGCCATTTCTTTGCTGTGATACACCCCAGTCTGGGACCACAGCAGGCCACCGTCCTTCTCTGAGTGTTGAAATTCAAGACAACCAAGAGAAGTCATTTCAGTAGCAGCTGCTCACTCTTCTTGTGCTTGAGGAAGACTCAGCACAGATACCGGTTTGTTAGCTGGCAGAAACTGAGCTGGGAGTTTCTGCAGGCTCCTCCGCAGAAGTGGGGAGAACTATGAATTACAGGGCAAACAACGCACATGGATGGCCAGGCCTCTTCCCTCTGGGGAGCTGCAAGCCCACGCAGTGCTACCCGCCCATGGCATGCATCTAATCCATCAGGGAACTTGTCTGAGTCAGAGACTGAAAAAAAGAGGTGTCACAAAAAATTAACTGTGATGATGTAGGGAGATTTTTATAAGTCCATCATAAAAATGACTAATCATCATCAAAAATACAAAAGGAATAAAAATACTTAAGGATTGTGTATGAGCTGGCTTGACTGAGCAAACAGCCGTTCATCCCTTGGCACATATACTTTTTTTGGGTTAAGAGAATAGGTACTGTTATTTTAACCACTTCCTTACTCTTACAGCAATGAACACCCAGCTCCTCTGCTCATATCAAATGTTCTGAGTATAAAGGGCTGAAATGGCTTTGAAATGTCTACTCCCCATCAGAATAAATTATACACACATATACTAAGGATGACACATTTTACTTTGTATCTGAGAAGCACTTTCAAGATTAGCATAAATTATATTTGTAAATTAGAGGTTGGATGCCAAAAAACAGAAGATATACTATTTTTATCCCCCTAAACATGATTTCAGCAGACCATGAAATGTAATACTGAAGAAAGAAGGGCAGGATCACAATCATGGATTCAGGAACTGCACTCTAAGTATGGTTTTACACAAATCTACACCATTTTTATTATAGAAATTAAACATACAAACAAATTACACACATTTCTATTTTTTTTTTAATCACACTTCAGAGGTCCCCCTCCTTATTCCCAAGGAATAACATACATGATTTTTTTCTGCATTACTTTTCTGAAAGACTCCAAATGACTCACAATGATCTTACATCAAGACCCAGAGGATAATACTACCATCCTTTTAGATACAGGCTAAAGTATAAATGAATCATGACAAAGGTCAAATTTAGGGTCATTTTGTGCAGCTGGAGGACTATCTAAAGTGAGCAACTGACATGTCTGTGCACAACAAACATCTTGCCTCTGCTTTTGAGGTAGGAGATCAGGTGCTGCGTAAGAAGTCAGGCCTCTCAGGACACAGAATACATTAGTGCTATAAAATAAAATTAATTCTTTTATCACACCTGTCAAATCCACAGGCCCAGGGTTTGATCCTGCAAACATGCAATGGGCTGACACTCGCTCTTTGTGTACCTGCATTATCGCACAGGAATAACTAGGAAGCCTTGCAGAAATTGCTTGTCGCTTGTGAATCTGTTCTAAGCAATACCACTTGCAGAGATGTGCCCACGTAGTCTGACACTAGCTTATTTCTAGGAAATCATTTCTTCAAGCCAACCTATACGTGTAACGGACCCCTAACAGCACTCTGTGCTGCTATTGAGAGTCTGGCTCCTGCCATCCATGACAGGACTGAATCTTGCATGGAGAAGGTTCTCCAGATCAAACCGAACCACCACATGTTGTGGCTGCACTGTAAGATTAACTGAGTCCCTGGTGAGCAGCCAAAAGACAGCTGTAATGCCTGTGCAGTGCACATGGATGATAAAAGCAACACTAACCAAGACTGTCCACAGCAAGTTTTCCATAAGATGCCAGATAACCTAATTTCAAATGATGATCTGCTATGCTCCACAGTAAACTATTTTTAGAATGCAAAAGGTTGAAAATGCTAGCAATAGTTGGGGTTTTGGAAAAAAAAAAAAAAATCAAAATCAAAACAAACCCAAAACACTTTATAGGAAACATTGATAAATAAAACTATGTATGCTATTTTTTCAACAAATCTAACATAAGCTAGACAGCTTGGAAAGGAGTAACTGAGGAGTAAGGACCTTTCTGATCCACAGAGAGCCTAACAAAACTGTATTTCGTAAGTTTGTGCAGATAGTACTTCTTATTTCCACTGGCATTCCTTCTGTCTTTAGTAGGCTGCCTCTTAAACCGGGGACTAACGACGAGTACGTTGGGCTGAACACCCACGATGGCCTGATGTTGCTTTCCTCAGAGGACCAACACTTGCTACTATACCTGGGGCATGGGGTCTCCAGTGCTCCAGCTCCACGTATGACTGGTGACTAACTGATGCATATGGAAAGCTTGGGAAGTTGTGAATCCCGAGGACACTGAACAGGCAGCAGTGAAGAGCCCTCTGCTTTTATATGACTACAGATATTTTTAATTTTGCATGGGAGATGCACAGCTAAAAGCCAGTAAATGAAAGCTCATATGTTCAGAGTCACCTAGAATTAGACATCGACCATATGCAATGTTTAAACTGAGTGCAAATGCATGTTCGCGTTAATGGAGTGGGGGTTTGCGTCCTGTCAAAAAAGGGTGGAGTTAGAAGAAGGCTGTGTTTTTGTCACATTCAGTGGAAAACCACATGGCGCAGACTCCACTCTGCCTGAGCAACTGTGCCTAAGTAAATATTTCAATGAGACATGGGAATAAATTAACATATAAAATCATTTTTGTGGATTTTTGTAATAAAATGTTTCTTTGGTTTTGAGTCAAAGAGTTGTAATGGAAGGAAAATCTGTGAAAGGTAAGAAAGTCTTTTCACGGATCAGATGCTGGGAGAAGTTTAAACCTGGACAAATGAACGAAATGTGCCGACACTTTAAGAACAGCCATTTGTAAACCAAGTGCACTGTGCCTGCCGAGATATTACACTGTGACTAACCTTTCCAGATTCAGGCTTATTTCAAACAGTGATTGTACAGATGCTCTTCTGAGTCCCCCGAGCAAACATGACTCTACTTTCCTTTTAAAATCCAAGCTCAAATACAAGGAAATTAAGGTTTTAAATAAATGCTTCCTATGACCTCCAGCCCCAAAGAGAAAGGAGTTTGATTCTGACCTGGCAGTGAACAGGAAGAACATAATTTCATTTTGGTGGAAACCCCCTCACAAATTTCACTTCAGTATGATATAGATACATATAGATTTTTTTTTTTTGTTCAACCAGTGACCTGAAACTCCAGTTATTCACATAATTCTTCCGATAATATTGTCATTCTTAACTCTCAGTTCAAAATATATTCCCTGGGCTGGCTTGCCTCTCTGTTTTCTTTTATAAATGCCACGTGAGTAGGTAAGAAAGGGAGCGGCACTGCGGGGCGCGCAGAGCCTGGGAGGAAGTCTCAGTAGCGCAGTCGCAGCAGGGATGCGACAGGGACGCAGGCTCCACTGAAGGGACAGTTTTATGCAAATGCTTGTCTTTTGGCAGCTCACCACTCCAGATCTGTTATATTCATATAAGGCAATTTTGCTTCCAGACATCTCAGCACATGGCAAAACTCAGGGATTTGCATTCTCTTGAACAGGCATATATCCAAATATTCCAGGTACAATTTTAGGTACTGCTTTCATAGATATCCAGGGTCAGTTTGTAGTTACTAAAAAAGCATCTGCACACTAGCAATTTAAATGGGACCAAATCCATTTTAATCTACAAATTGTATTTTAAAATTTTTATTTAAGGGGAATGCACAGTGCAAGTTCCTACAGAACAGCACAAGGCTTACTTGGGTATTTTCCCCACTTATAATGTTTCTGTGTGCTGAACTGGTCTTTGCACAGGAAACAAAAAAAATTATCTTCACCAGAAAATCCTTTCTTGCAGTGGAACAGCCCTGCTGAAGTCCATTAACTTGACTTTACAGCCAGCATTACTAACCGTGTGCTGTTAAGTATACATATTACCATCTCCCTGTTCCTTCTGATTTCTGGAGGGAAGGTTTCAGCTCATTTGTCAATCACCACTTTGTGATTTAACTGGACAGCACGAATATCTGTCTGTGCCTTGCAAAATGAAACAAAGACTCCAAAAAGCAAGCAAAACATTTTTCACAGGTGTGATAAACCCAGAAAACAGGAAAGGGAATCACTCCACACAGACATGTACATTGGTCTCTCTCTCTCTCTCTCTCTCCTTCTTCCCTGGACAGTCTCAATCTGGTAAATAAAACTACATGAAATGCTGTACATCAGTATTGACAGCTCTCAGCGTCAAAGCCTGGAGAGGCTTGTTCACTAAGATACAAAGCCGCTTTGAAAATCTGTCTGCTTATATCACTTTTTTATCCATAGCAAAGTGACCATTATCGCCATGACAGAATATTAATGTGCTTCACACCTAAATTTAGAAATAATAATATAAAACAACTCTTTCCCTGTCTTAATGGATATCAGTTTCTTAGCCAGAGTTGTCAGAAGCTGGTTATTTGTTCAGAGAAATAAATAAAAAAGAACATTATATTTTCAGAAACACAGTTGATTTAGTATTGCATGTCAGAGCGTGTGAAAAGCAAGTGTAATGGGCATATAGGTGGTTAAGACTTAGTGACTTCAGTCCAGACACTGAAAGAGGCTAGCCAGCAAAAGTATAGCTTGTCCCATGCATGCATTTTCCTAGAGTGCCAATTCCACACTTAGGTCTTCCAGTACATTCACTGCATGTCCGGGCATTGCCTTTAGAAATCAAGGTGAATTGTACAAATGCAAAGTACAGAAATTCTTTTCTCCTCCGTATCCATGTACAGACCTAACAGGCCAGATCCAGTAACTCTAGCAGACTACTAAAAGGTGTCTACATATATGGGAATTTAACACCAGAGACAACCGGCTACTATAAAAGCTGCCAATAAATTGCCAAAGCTGCCAAAATTCAGCACACGCTGATTTTCATCACTCAGAATTACTTTTACAAATGGGGATGTTCAGCTAATTATTATTTTTTGGTCACTGCTGTGTTGTGGGTTTTTTTTTCTTGCAGGGGTAGCTTTTTGCCAAATAGTTGAGCAAAAACTACATCCACACGCTGTGACACTGAAGGAAGGTGGTACTTAAATGCTCCTTTATTGACATATACTTACATTGCCCAAAGGATCATCACTACAGCCTATGAAGCTGCAGTGAAATGGAATTTTGCTAAAGCAACAGTGAGTATGTTTTCCAAGCTGTGAAAATCTGTGTGAGGATTTTATAGGGAGTTAAAACATTAAAACAAAGAGGAAACACCCTTCTAACCTGCATTCAATGGTTTAATGGTAAATTAAGTGGAGAATGTACTGGTTTAGTTCCCTGCATGAGATGTGATCAGCTCAGTGCTGTTCAACCTGAAAGTGTGTAAACTCCCTTTATTCCTCAGGTCGCTCTTTGGAGCTGCCAGTCATTGAGTGGCATGTTTAAGTGTCTGAGCTTTCAAGAAATAGTGCTTTCTGTGCACTGAGGTGGTGAGCTGTGGCAACCGGAGTTACACAAAGTCTGGACCTCATTTTACAAAAAGATGACAAACCAAACATAATGTGTTGCTGCTTTTCTTTGCACTAAGAATTACTATTAAAATCTGCAAAGCTGCTGATAGTAAATTTTAGTGTATGTGCATTTCTAGGTCACTTAAGCCCCTTTGAAAAGTCTTCTACCTAGAAGTCATAACCTTGACATAATATGAATTGTTTTTCCATCTCCCAATGCTACGCTGCGGGCAGCAGTCTACTTTAAAACAACTTGAGCCAGCAAAGGGCTCAGAGACACCTTGTATGTATGCTCCAAGCACCACAGCCCAAATCAGCTAGTCTGCAGACTAGGCAGCCGCACAGTGATATCTGTGTGCCTCTAGTAAGAGCAATTCAACTCTTTTTTTTTTTTTTTTTAATTGTTTTAAAACAAGAAAATACTGTTGTTCTCTGCTCCAGAATACATGATGCCCCTTTCCCTGCCCTGCTGCCCAGTGCCCACACAGGACACAGAAGCCTGCTGCTGAGTACCCCGGGATTTCAAGTTTTGTAATGCTAAGCCAAAAAAAAAAAAAAAAAAAAAAAGAAAATCCTTCAAGATGGTCTCATGATAGAAATCTGAAACCAGAGCAGCCTCGACTCAAACATTTTGGGCCATTATGTATAGTACTGGATCAGGCAGGCTTTCAAGTCCTACAGAGAGCTCATGGCAACATATGTTTTAATAGGGACAGTCATCCACTTAGTAAATGCAGTAAAGGGCTACTGAGTTCTAAGAAGGATGAACAACCGCACTGGACTTCACATGCACACTTCCGTGAATTTGCCTGGGAAATGGTTTTCTAAGCTACCTAGAATGGCATGGAGAAATGTTAACGTTTCTGGTGATGACCAGCTCATTATTTTGGTCTCTAGAATCTCTTTGTATTTTATTTTCTACTCAGTAAGAAGGGAAAGATAACAATTGTTAAATAAAGCCTATCAGCACCTAGTTATTTAGCCAGCGTATGTATTGCTTTACAACAAAAGCAGATGATTAGAGGTAAGAAAAGATAGAAGAAGCACAATTACATTACTGCAGATCTAAAAGATGCCTTCTAGAATCTGTGTGGAGGTAAAGGATAAAAACAGCATATTTCCCATTGGGAGTTTTGAGTTATACGGTTACCTGTGGTCAGGTTTTCAAGTTTTGCTTTATATCCACGAGCAACAACACACTCTTAACATGAGAGCCAAGGCTCTTTTGTAATCCTACTGTTGGATTCTGGAAGGGAAAACTAAATACAATCTAAGGATTGTGAGACACTAGAGAAAAAACTTGGGAAATCAAAACTATGGAGTTTTACAGATGTTTGTGAGTGATCCAAGCTGAAGTTTTTAATCCACCCTCAGATATTAAAAGGGAGTTCATACTTCACAGGTGTATCCAGTAAAACCTTTAGGATAGCTTTGATTCAAGACCCAGATCAACTTCAAGAGGGCTCATGAAAGAATAGTGTCAAGGAAAGAAAATATCTCCCAGGGAAAGATTCCCTACTGTGCAAGTGACAAAACTGGGTTGTCTAATAGATGCTAGCATCTATAATTCTTGAAATGCAGATAAAAATAAATGCAAATTATAATCTTTCATAATACATATGAGTTATTTATGCATATGCTTATTAATCTGTGTTTATTGCCCTTCAAGCTGAATAGAGAAACAATTAGATCCCTTTTTAGCAGTAGTAGTATGGGGCATGTAGATATATAACTTTGATTTACAGAGTATGACAGGCAATCAATGTGCGTCAGAGAAAGCCCACATCAGCAAAGAGGAATGTTAAAGCCGCATCTGAATTTTCTTTTTTAGGACTGAACAGATGAGTGTTTCCTTCATGTTCTGAACACAATGGGACTGGGAAATAACCTGAATTTCAGGCTAGGAGAAAATGGATTGCTTCAAATTACAGGAAAATGAACAGCACTAATTTTATTCCTGACTTTCAGCAGAATCGAGTAGTGCATACCACAAAAAGGAAAGCCAGACATATCCTTAAGTCTCTTATCAGACCTTTCCACTTGCACACACAAGTAGTATAGGAATGACAGCTAGAAATCAACTATTTTCCTACATTTTTCACTCTCATGACAGAAACATTAAATTTGGTTAGTGAACTGAAAAGTCTATGGATTTTTATTTTTTTTTTAATTATTAAACAAAACAGGAATATAGCCAGGAAATGAAAGACTGAATTCCTGTATTAATACTGATGTACAATGAGAGCAGTTAAAGATCTCATTTAAAAGACATTGATATTACTTCCACAAGAGGTTTACCTCAGTTGTCAGAATATGAACCAACTACCTATTTCAGCTGGGAAGTGTCTGATTGCAAAGTCATGAAGCTGTCAAAGAGGCAGGCTTGTAGGAAGCAAACATCTAAGCTGATCAAATCAGTACCATCTTGCTTTTGAGACCAGAGGGTTAAATAATTCAACATAATGTCTCAAGTTTGAAAAAAAACACTACAAAACTGAGAAACCTGAGCACGACTACATTCCCCAGTCCTCTCTGTCCCATTATCAGACAGTCCCATCACATCCTTTGTCAAATCCTGGCTTGGACCCTTCCCACAAATACTTTATATGCTTTGTCAGGATGACAGGGTTAGAGCTGGGTATCACACAGTTCTGTTTTCTATGCAAACAAATGTAAACGTTTTTCTTACAAGTCAAGTCACTCAGTGTGACTATAGTGCATATGAATGGCTGGACAAATGACCAAGGCTGTCCCTGGAGAGGAGCACTCTGTGCCCTGCTGCACCTTGTGGCTCCGCAAGGAGAGTGGTCAGATTGGTCTCCGGAGTCACTTGGTCACCTCGGGGCTGCTCCTCTGTCCTGCCTTTTAACTGCAAAATGCAAGGTAATTGAGAGACGAAACAGGGACTAAATCACGCACAAGAAGTTCTTGAGATTCAAGCTCCCCAAAATTTCCTTTAGAGACAGAGTTATACACACACATATACCTCCCACACATACAGTTTACTCATCCTATGCAGAAAGCTTCAGTCTCAGTGAGTGCTGCTGTTTTCCACGAACAATGCTCCAATATGTAATTTAATAATTCCATTGGTATTCTTTGGGAATAATGACCATTGTTGATCCTTCTTGTTTTGCTGCATTTTCTATTTTTTTGCTAGCTTCTATTCCTAATGTGTTTTATTACTATTCTGGTCCTTGCCAAGTCTGTCTGTTACCTGCTCATTAGAACTTCTGTGGCAGAAAATGTTCCTGCAAGAAACTAATTCTAGTACCTTTCAATTTATTTTCAGGCTGAGTGAGTCTATAAACTCAGATTATTATTAAGGTGAGCTTGCAGTGATGTGTTCGATAGACTCTGAATTTTGTTGTATTAAGGCAAAGGGAAATTCATCTATATAGCTTTATACTTCTTATATACTTCTGTATACTTCTTATTCTTATACTTAATTCATCTATATAACTTTATACTTGGAAGGCTGAACAAAAAATAAGTAATTATAGACCATCAAAGAAGCTTGCCTCTACTGGGGTTTAAAGTGACTAGCGGGTCCACGGGGAAAACTTAGAGAGTTTCTTTGTTAGACATATGAGAGGGATACATGGCAACTAGCAATACAGGCTTGTTGGGATGACTCTTTCACAATGGAAACCCACTTTGGAATTCTCCAAAGCAACGTTAAAATTTCCAAGAGCAGGCGTACACATGCTCTTAGTTAATACTGCTAATAAAACCACTAAGTAGCTCAGTGAGTTGAACCTACAGCAAGCTCCAGCAACACAGAGTTTTTATATGCAATTTGAGGGCTCCGTTCCCTACAGAATGATTGTAGAGTTCTTATTCCACTGAAGTTACAACTATAAAATATTAGCAATGTTAAGTAAATTACAAGAGATTACATGAGAAAGGCCTTCCATCAGTTAACAGCTGGGCCTCCAAGCTATCCACAACAGGCCTTATTGCTTGTCTCTACTTTTTTTTTTTTAAATCTTATTGAAGTTGTTTACTAACACTTGAACTAAATAAAAGAAAAAAAAAAGAAACAAAACTCTGAGAGTTTAAATAATCACAGCTAAAAGGTTTACAGCATGCATTTTCCCCAATTTATTATTAAAAACAGCAGCAAAAATTGACTGTGATTTTGCAAGGGCAGGAGAAAATTAAGCAATGTCTCATATGTGACTTCCAACTAAATTTTAAGCACTCTGGGGCTTTTAATATAAATGGCAATTTTATTGCTGGCATTAGAGATGTAGTCATCCTGATCTCCAAAAATGCCTGCCGCTTTCTGGGCAGTTCTGTGAAATATGTGTACATTATTAACCACAGGACAGGTCATCTCAGACACAGAGCAATTACATGACTGTTGCAGAACCGTGCGTTCTCTTTGGGTACCAAACTTGAAAGCCACAGGCCAACAGAGGCTCGGGATTGAGAGAAGCAGACTAAGCCACTGGCCAGCTACCCCTACTGAAACAAGGTGGCCTCAATGCCCTCTCTCCCCTTCCCCTGCATTTATTTTATCTACACCATCTCCTGAGGTAGGAACAGTGGGCCTGCGTCCAGCAGGCAGTACCATCACAGCCAGCCTTGGTCCCCGGGAGGCTCTTGTCTCCCCAAGAGCTGTAACAGCTCAGAAGCATCTCGTCAGACTAGCAAGCCTGTGCAGAGGGAGCCTGGCTCTACCCCAGTCATGCCTTAATGAGAAGATCATCTGCCTTGTTACAAAAGACACCAAATAAAAGCATGTATTTAGGACTCATACTGTCATGAGGGGGAAAACTGCTACTAAGTATTAGCTTATCACTAGGTATCCAACCAATTTCACAGAAGACTAGCAGCATCTCGTTGGGTTTAGGGATATAAACTTTCTCTGTTCAGCCCATTTATAAAATGTGAGAAGGCAGCAGGAAACCTCAAGATTCACGAGGACTTCCTGTAGAGAAACATCCACTGCTCGCTCTCTCATTTCTCTCAGCCTTTGATTTTAGTCTCATCTTTTCACAGTCCTTTCTTCTCATTTCTGGATGCCCCCTGTACTGCAGGGCCACCAGTCGCCCTGTGCACTCCGTGTTATACACTGAGGGAACTTCTGTGCAAATGTCCAGCACCACCACAGCTGTAGCCAGCTGTATGCCTGTTCAGACTGTTGTCTGTAAAGCTGACAACGCTTTACAACAGTTGATCTTAATCTAGGGACAAGGGGAAAGAAGAGCATGAAGAACACTGGGGAAAGCAGGGACCACCCTTGAGTCTACACAGATAGATGCAGTTTGTTTTGACAAAGAGGAGCTAGGCCTACACATGGAGCTGCACAGCAGGAGGATGGCAAGGACTTCAGAAGACCCACTGAGAAAGTGGGGTCCAGTCTGTACAGCTGTCTTGTATAGTTATATAGTCTCACAGACTTACAGTACCTGAGCATCTCCTCATCACTTACGTATCTCTGTGGGATACCTGCTATTGCCCCGTTTCAAAGGTTGGAAGATGACACAGAACGTACAGCCGAGCAAAAACCTGAATCCACGTCCCCTAATTCCCACGCTGCAATCTCAAACCCAGAACCACCCTTCCCTTCTGTCACACTTCTGCTCTTCTCTATGTGGTTAGAATTTCACCTCTGAAATACACAACAAATACTGGTCTGAATGCAGTGCAGCATGCCAGAAGACAGCCCCAGAGCCTTCAGAGAGGAGGGCATCGCAAGCCATCACAGATCACTATTTCAGGAAGAAGCTGTTGACACTACGAAGACCCCCCAACTCACTCTCTTTTGACACAATTGACAATGGCAGTCTCTCAGGAGAAGGCCAAGCCTCTGGCCTGAGAGCACAGAAGGGGTTTGCAGTGAGGCCTCAGACCTGGAAAGCAAGGGCAGAATGTGCTCTTGGCTTATCTACAGCTGTCATTTCATTCTTTCCCATGTTGCTTTCCAAAGTTCCCCAGCACACTGGCAGGAGAAGTAAAAGTCTGATGATATGTAAAATACAAGCTATGTACAAAAAGGATAAAATAAAATACCTCCTGTTGTCGATACAATACAGCCCTTGGCCAGCGACCTGTGAATGGATTTGACTATTTGGGCAATCCGCTCCTGACAAAAGACACGACAGACAAAAATGCAAGAGTGTGTCCAGTACGCGTGCTGAAGTGCCAAGGCTGAAGGGACCGGTAGCAACCGGAGAAAGACAGAGGGAAGTTATTTTGCCTTTCAGAAGGCAGATAAGCAGGAAGAAGAGGACGATGAGAAAGAAAGGGGCAAGTCCTGCCCTGAGCATGCTAAGATGCTTCATGGATGGATGCATAGTTGGTGCACTGCAGATACACTTACACATAATAAACCTGAATTCATTAATACTAAATATTTACGCTCAGCTTGTAACTGGTCCAAAAAAGCAATTATGATACATCATGTTGACGGAGAGTATAAAGCCATTAAAACTTGGATCACTCACACAAGATACTGTGTCAATGCACAGTTAACAATAACATCCCTAGTACAGTACATTTAAATGGGACAGTCCAATGCTTTCTAATAAAGCAATGCAAAATCTATGTTTTGCTGCGACACATATCCTACAATGAGATCCCTTTAACTGAAAATATGCTACAGTGAAAGCCATGAATATGATTTCAGTTGCCCATTAAATTTAGCATAGTTTATCTGGTAAACTCAGAGGGAGCTCTTGGGACTGTACTTTGGCTGTAATATTTTCCCAGCAGCCTAACATATCATTCATGGAGGACATAAAACATAGAGATAAGCTGGTAGCAACAGCACCTTGAGCCTCATGATGGCAGGTGAAGAGAAGCCATACAAGGAGAGACTCTGCAGTGCCCATCCTCAGCCTATTTCCAGTCCACTTGAATCTCTTTGAGAAAGGAATAAACAACAGTAATTCCTTAACTGGAAATGAAAAGTGGAGCTGTCAAAAGTCAGACCTCAAGATGTGACAGTGACATTCAGTTCTCTTTCTTTCACAAATAACAGTCTTATGAGGTTAACCCTGTGGTCTTCTAAAAAGCAACATGCTCCCTGCAGAAGACATTGTCTGTAGAAATGCTACTGGATATGGCTTCCAGCTCTAATAACCCACTGGCCTTGGAATCAAAGACTGGTGAAGTGGAGATAGTAAAAAATTTTGAAATTACCAATAGCTACTTTAAAAATATGTGGCCTAAAACACAGTCCAAATACACTGCAGGGAAATTGAAATACAAGCCGATGACATACAGAGGTTTTTGGGGAAGTAGCTGTCCAGTTTGGCACTGGGAATACATTACTACAACAACATGACCTACACAAGTCATGAGCATCCCCTCATTCCATTTACTCTTCTCTTTGGATAACGCTGTATATAAACACATGGTGCCACTGGTAAAACATCAGCTGCCAAGATAAATGGTAAAAGACATAGCATTAAATCAGGCATTTCCAGGGCCCAGATCCAAAGACACTAATCCTTTCATCAGGATTCAAACTGGCAATGTTCCATATAGGAGGACATTTGTTCTCTCTCTGGACTGGATATAAAACCCATCTGTTGAAGAGAGCAAACTCTCTTCTACTCTCAACTCCACTACTGAGTAAAAGCGTAAAACCATGTTTGCCTTCTGTGTGTCTCCAGAATCACCAAAGTGACCACGAGTACAATGACAATCCAATGACACTATTTGAGTAGATGTTATAATGCTCAGGTCCAACTCAGATATAAGATTTTGCATTGTATTTTGTAAAGCCCATTGATGGTACAAGAGCATGCAACACGTTTGATCTACACCAGAATCAAATGTACTTACCTACTGTGTTTTGATACAGGCCCACCTTTGCACATGACTCGACAAGAGTCTTGAATTCACAAATGGATCCAAAGTTTGGATTTAGATCTGCTGACATGGCTCTCGTTGCCTTTGTTTGGATCAGGGAAATCATGCCAGTGTTTTAGATACCATATCATGTAACTGCTGAGTTTTTTGTGGTGACCTTCATTCCTTCACAAAACTCTCATCCACAGCAAGCAGCTTTCCATAACAACAATTGCCATTTTCACATAGAAAGATGATCTGATGATTTAAGTCGAATGACATGTAAAATGAGTTAGAACTACTTTAGAAGATTCAGTCAATGATCATTTCCTTGAATTCCAGTTTTGCCATTTTGTTTATTCTTGAGGCTGAGCCTGAGAACTTATATCCATGCACAGATCAAATTGTATGTTGCTACTTTGGGCAACCACACACTGTAAATGTCATTGTATGTATCAATCAATAAAGATGTCTTATGTATTTCTCTGCTTGATTCCTATGCACCAGGATGTTTACAAGATGGCCAAAGTCAAATAAATCATTTTCTGTGGTAGGAATAAATGTCTGGCCATTAACTTGGACATTCTATTTTACCCTAAAAACATAGGATAGGAATGTGATACTGCCACTGAGAATAAACAAGAAGTGGGAGTGTTTCAATGATTAAAAGAAAAATTGCAGTTCCGGTTTACTTAGACATAGAAGGCCCAAGGAAGTATTAAATTAAATGTTAAAATTAACATCTACAGTCTTTCTCAGGTAATTTATTTAATCGCTATAAAGAAATTTCTCCAATTCTGTGTTGGCCATCTTATGCAATAAATGAAGAACCTCATCCTGTAGATTCCTATATATACAAGCAGAGTATTTTCAAGGCCAAGTCTTTTCTACTAGTATGTGTTTATGCATCTCAATGTGTGAAATATGGTTCAGGCAAATTCAGTCTGAAAATCAAGTCATTTTTGCTATATTTACTTGCCATGTTGAGAAAGAAAGTTTTTGGATATCAACTGTTTTAAACAACATAGTTTTCTATACCTTATAAATAAAACTAAGGCTTGATAAGCTGTGTTCTAGCAACTTCTAAGGAGATAACTACTTTCTAGAAGCATGATATAAAATATTACTTAGCAGAAGCCATCAAGGAACTGTCTATTTTCCCAACGCTTTACAAAGCACTTTTTTGCACAATACCTAAAAAGAAGTACTTAGTCTAACATCATGCATTGGTAGAACTCATGGTCCTAGGGTACGGTGTAAAAAGCATCAAAATCCACAACCCTTATAACTTCCTATCCATCAGTTTCAGCTCAGAAGAGTCATGGAAATATGTTAGAAGAATGTTCTTTACTCTTTTTTCCAAGTCAAGTAATCCCTGTCTTTTCAGTTTTTCCTCATGTTGCTGTCTAGATGGAGTTACCTTGTCAACAAAGTGTCATAATATTTCTTCAAAGTACTTAAAAATACTTTCTAAATGTGTTCTTTTAAAATAGATTAAAACACAATAAGCCATTCCAGTGCCTTCGAAAAATCAGAAGTAGCTTAAACCTCTCCAAATATTGATTTAGCTGCTAGAACAAAATAACTCTTTTGGGTAACCCTAATAAAGAATTTAAAATACTTACTAAACATGTATGATCTACTGGGTAAACACAACTGTGAAGAATCCATTTCGGTCTCTCAAGCAACACTTTGCATATTTTATAACTTTCCAGGGAAAACTTTCAGAAGTTCAGTAGTTTATTACATATTTATTATTGAACTATACCTAGGGACCCAATTTAAACCTACATCATGTGAGAAGGAATCAGGATTGCTATCCTTTCCCAAGCCTCTACTGTGTTTGTCCTGGATCTGAGCATCATGAATGTGAGCACCTTGCACCAATGATGCATTCTACCTCCAAGTTCAACAGCACTAGGATTTTACTCTGAATTAAACCTGGAATTTGGCTTCCACTGTGGGCTTCCCTTGCTGCTCTTGCTTAGGACAGAGAGTTACCAATGAAATATTTCCTCATAAGTGGAAAGAAACTGGGGAATAATAATGTTCCTGGTAACGCTGGCTAAACAAGTATAAGCAGGGTGTGCCTTCAGATCAGCCCTGCCTGCAAGTGCAGGGTACCAATAAGCCACAAGCCACATCCAGGCCACTGGGTTTTAAATGCTTCCTAGTGCTACTGCACATACAGCACTTTAACTATCTCTATTTCAAGGTCAACCTGAAGAGCTGTTGGCCCAGGGATGGGCAGAAGCTGCGTGGTCCTGGTTTGAAGCATCCATATTACTGCTGGCCTGAGTTGGTCAGGAAAAAGACTACATTAGTAGAGTATGATCTAAGTACAAGACTATTTATTCTGCTTCTATACTACATTGCTGAGCGGGCTTCACAGCACAAATTTAAAAACAGCTTAGTGGGAGTAACAAATCCTCTTCAATAACTATTAATCTCCTCGCAATTCTCACAGTGGGTATTAACCATCATGAGGCCTTCCCACTGAAGGACTAATACCAAATCAGTGCAAGGCTGGGCTCTTACCACTCTCCATCTAGCTGGAACTCTCTTCCTCATCCCATTCCCTCAAGGCAAGGGGGTTCTAACTTGGGGTGAAAACCAAATTCAGCTGGCACTATGAAGTGACCATCCTCCTCATGTCTGATCCCACAGCAGAGTCCAACCATCTTGTAAAGCCTTGCATATCAATATGAGGTCTGATTGCATACTGCAGTGATTAGGGAGGGGATACATCTCATTTAGCCATCTCCAACAGGAAGGTAAGGAGCAATAACTCACTCAAGCTTGCAAACACAAGCCACAGCCCTCATCTTGCTTTTGGACAAGCGAGACCCCTTCCTTCCAGTCTGCACAATACAAGACGCAGGAGAACTAGCCAGTGAACAGCGTCAATGAGACAAGCCAAACAGAGAGAATGGATCTCCAAGGAATGACAAAAGTACTTGCCCATATGAGCAACTACATTTTGCAAGTTAAAATGCTCTGAAGGAGTTGGGAGCCAGTCAGGGAGTAGCGTTCAGTGCAGCCTGGGAAAGTGATGAAGCAAAAGGGGCTGCCGAGCTGCTGCAGTAGTGCATGGGACTGTCTCTGTAAGGGGAAGGGCTGATAGCATCCCTATACTTTTTACTCATTAGACTAGAAAAGGAATTTTGCTTTATAACTAGAGGAAATACTTTTGGATCTATGAATAGCCACTGACTTTCTGGGATGCAGCAATACATGCTTTGAGCCTTGTCTTCTGCCCAGTCTGAGGCCGTCATGCAACCCAGCCACTTTGCAGAAAAGTCCCAGAGGTGGGGAGACGACCCACTTTAGGAGATGGCTCATCTCATGAAATAGGAGTTTCCTGTTAGGAGATCAGGACCTTCCTAGCTCCTTCTCCTCACAGGGGAATGATGTGCCCAATTACTGACTTTCCAAACACTAGAACAATTCCCCTGTCCTTCATAAAGTATCTCTCACTGACCGGCATATAACCTCAGGTAATTAGGTAGATTCCTAGATGGCAAATACCCAAGATTAGTCTTTAATCTCAAGGGAAAGAATAGTGACAGAGCTTTTAAAAGATTTTCAGGTAATTCACAGAGACATTACATCCCTCATTACAGTCATCTTAAATGCAGCAGAATTGACTGAGTTGGAGTTTCTGGAATGAAATGAGATACAACCTAAAGCACACTGAACAGTCCTTTCCTGGGCATCTCCCCTGTTTCCTACTCAACCTCCTCAGACAGGTGATAAATGCATTCTCTCCATTTATTGGATCATATTTCATCAAACACAAATGTATGTGTCACTATACATCTGTGCACTCCCTAGATGGCCTCTCGAGATTGTGCTAATGGGGCTGCAGCAGGACAGAACCAGGCTCAAGTCCCCATAAAGCATAACTCAGGACAGCAAGGGAGGCTGGTATTCATTCAGGACCCATATGGAAAAGAAATGATCCGTTTCTTCAGAAGACGTCTCTAATTTAATTCTCAGCTAAACGGCAAAGCAGTTTCTATTCTTACCTGACCTAAGAGATCCTGGGGTGAGCAAATCCCTGAGTAAATGTCTGAGGTAACAGGGTACATTCACCCTGATCTGGGATCGGTTCAGACCTGGCTCAATGTAGCACTAAACATTAGAGAATACTCCCAGACAGCAAGACGCAAAGTGGGATGTGGTCATACCATAAAACTAATATGCTGCCCTGCTAAATCAGCCCAGTTAAAGTCACTATTATTTCTTTCCTACTGCAACTGCCCTTAAAGGTCCCACATGGGGACCCAATACTCATCCTACAGACCAGGAAAAAGCAAGAACCCAGAGCTTGTCATGAACCCAGGAGACCAGCTATTGATAGCCCCTGAATTCTGAATTAAAAATCCTCAAAAGAAATTGTTTATAAACTATTTAACAGCTCAGGAACTAGCTACAGAATTATCCAAACAGTTATAACAAATTTATAAATATATGAATAAAATCATAACCCCCCTTAAGCAATTTATAAAGAAGAAAAATAACATGTCAATTATTTGCTGTAAAAAAAAGACTTCTATTTTAGCTTCTACTTACGTAGCTGCAAAAATAAACAGTTTGCAACCATGTTGTTTTGACATAACCACATTTGACTTTAATTCTTAACAAAAAGCAGTTGTGATTTTTGAAGTTCACTTTCATTTCAGATAAACAAAGAATATTTTTTTTTTTGTCTTTACACTTATAAAGTACAGGGCATGGACCTTAGAGAGAATAGCCTACAGCATAGGAAGTCTGGACGGGAGGAGTTGCAGAGGGGCCTCTGGAGGTCCTGGGCAGATCACTAGGAGTCAGTGAGAGACAACTCTGGAGTCAAAAATTCCTGCTTATCAAGGATGAGATACTGCAAGTTCACTAAATGTGACCTATTTCAAAGTTCAACGAGGTTCAGATAAAAATCTAAACTTTGTCTCGATTGTGAAGACACGGAGTAAACTTCACATCTGGTTAAATCTAGTTTTGGGGCTCAACCCTCACAAGATTATTCTAGAAAACTCTTGGGACAGAAGTACAAAGCTGAGGCAATATTATAGGATTGACTGTTTTGATGAACATGGAGATTGGGAAAATGTATGGGGAACAGCTGAGAAATTACATCGAGAAGTAGCTGAGCTTCACTGCAGGAAAAGACAGACAGATAATTGATTTCAAAGGGAAACAGACAGAATGGTAAAATGAACTATGTGGGGAAACCTCAGAGGACCTGAATAACTTTAAACACGTATGACTCAGTATCGCTCGTCATGCAGATCCACTCTAATACTTTAGCCATACAAATTGAACAATTCCAGCTAATATAAAAAGGAGTCCGTTAATTCTCTATGCATATTCGTAAGTAAAACAGATAAGAGTATGTAGTTATTTTTCAGAGTATGGTCAGACCTATACATATTGAATTGCATAGCTGCTAAAATTTCTATGCTTTAGATATGCAGCAGGAAACATGGACTGATTTTACTTAATCAAACAATTTAAAGTTTGAACTGCTTTCTTATTTAGCTAACAGCATATAATAACCATAAGAACAAGCCATAAAGTTATCAGCTCATTTACATGAATACCATACTAGAGTCAATGAAAAGTATTGCAGATTTACACAGTCATTGGGAGGAAGATAAGTCCACAGTGTATAAACATTAAAAAGACCCTAATTAGGATCAAGTATTTTTGACAATTTTATTTCCAGCTAATTAGCACCGATGTTTTAGTACTAGGACCTGACTGCACTGTATTCTGCAATAAAGAATGATTCATATCTACATTCAAATAAATAATTCAGCAAAGAAAGATGCATAGAAGTGCTTTTGTTTATAGTGCTGTCAAAATGAAATACTTCGGAAAAAAAATGTTAATCATCATACACTTCTAACGGGTTGAGACTAGACTAAATGCTATTTACAGGGAATCAGCAAGCCACCCTGCGGACTCAGGATAATTAGTCACCAGAGCAGGTTTCTTGCAATCTGACATGTAAGGGCCAATTTCTGGTGTGGGTACACACTCCCACGTCTGTAACAGGAGCAATGGTTCTCCATATACAACTGGGAGACTGCGGCTACAACAGTATCATTAAGTGGCATCTTGGGTGGCTGCCTTTCTCTAGACCTTAAAGGGACTGTGGATGCTGGGGAGCTGCTGGCACTAAGGGGGAGAGCCTTGGTCCTGCATCCTGCAGAGGAACATGGATATGTGCTTGCACAACCCAGCACCCGAAACCAGAGTCAAGTTCAAGGACCGTGCCCCACCCTGGGGCTTCTGCCATGTTCCTGTGCAAGGCAAATTGCTGCCATAGTATCATATACCTGCTGTATGGATGCAAAGATACACTGAATCTGCAGGTACAAACCCAAGAAAATGGGATCACTGCACTTGCCATGTATAAAACCTTCCGCAAACACACACAAAACTGTAAAGGCTGCATGTACAAGCCTCAATATTTAATGCAGAATCTGTAGATGAAGCGACCTGGAAATACACTAACCACCGAGAGAGAGGCTTCACATCCAAAACCCAGAAATAAATTGACAGTAGTAAGCAGAGAAACCTGAAGCACTCTTGTGACTCTTGCGCACAAAACAATTGCTTTATCCAAGGTGATTTTAAGAAAGACATGATCTCTAGGCAAGGGTGCTATCAGAAATGGCATAGGGAATAAGAACAAAACACCAGAACAGTCTCTAAGATTGCTGCGAAGGAGAGGACATTCCTAAAGTCATAGGCCATTCAGAATTTGGAAGACCTCCATTCATCTCTCTGCTTCACCACACACTGCCTGGGCAGCCTGGCTCAATCATTCATATCATCATTTATAAAAGTATTCACCCTTTGGAGGCTCTTGTCCTTCCACAGCAGGTGCCCAGGCAGTTCAAACATGTAGTTCTGGTGATTCAATCCATGGGACTAAAATGAGAAGAATCTAGGTTTTTGCCCCATTTTACAACCACACCATGGCGATCAGGTACACTGTGGATCAGAAGGTGCAGAGGCGCTACAACAACAGGCAACACCTAAGTACTTAAGACATACTGAGGAGAAGTGGTGCATTACAGCTATCATTTGTTAAGCACATTAATAAAATCAGTTTCATATGTAACTAGCAGCAACTGCAAAACGGAACCCTATTTTTTACTCCCAATTTCTATCACTGTGTACAAAACATCTCAATGAGTATAAATAATTTTACTGCCCTATTTTGCTCCTCTGTAAGTGGCAAAGCATTGACTTCAGCCAGAGTAACAAATCTTATACACGAATACCTTGTAGGTGATGTTTCTCTTCCCTTGTCTCAGCCCTGCTTTGGGCCAGATTCTCAGCCGGTGTAGGCTAGCAAAACTTCATAGGACTAAAGGAATGATGCTGACTTATGGCAACTACGGATCTCTGCTTTATTAAGTATGAGGAGGAGGGAGAAGGGGAATTTATTAGTGTAGTTACTTTAAAAGGCCAATTACAATTTTATTAGAGCAAAAGCTTCAGCAGTTTCAGTTATTTACAATTTAACAACCATGCTATGAATTAAATTTATATGGATTTTTTTTTAAATAATTAACACTATAAACAATAAAACGAATTGAGTGTTGATCAAGACAGTTTGGTGGTATTTTCCATTTGGTGAAGCCTTTATTATTACCACTTTAATGACCTGAACTTAGACGTTCTGCTTCCTTTTACCATATGTCACTTTTATTCTGCCCTTCTGGATACATGTGTGGGAAGGAGTAGGACTGATGTCCTGAGTTAACTCAGTCAATTAATTAAAGCCTTTATTTTTACATAGCTAACATTCATGAAGTGGGAAATAAATTAATTCTAAACCAATAATAAAGAATCAACAGCATTAATTAGACCTTCAATAATGAGTGACAGTAATAACCCCAGAGAATAAACTCCATTTTAACTCTGGTAAATAAAAACTGATGCAATAGACTTGTAGTTTTGGTTCACTAGCAGAGATTCATGTACCTCACCTGAGGACAGTGAAGTCGTTGCTGAAGTCTCAGACGAGGTACTGGATTTGCATGCAGGGACTGCTTCTGCTGGATGGAAGCATTCAGCTTCTTCCTTACTCCCAGGGAGCTGACGTGAGTAGCTAGACTCTGATTTCACACCAGTTTAACACATCAGTAACATTTCAATAGTATAATTCAATCTCTGAAACTGTGTCTTAACTTACACTGATAGCTGGGCAAGGTTAAAAATCAGGCCAAAAGAAGAATTCCAGAAGGAAGGTAGCTATTGCCTGGAGACAGAAACGCACGTACCTCCCACACACCCAGTCTCCGCAGAGAGAATCATTTCAGTCCATTCATCCAGAACAAGCAAACCCACAAATAGAAGAAATGAAGCCTTCTCCTTTGTGCTTGGATCCACAGCATAATGAGCTAAGATCTATCCTCTCTGCCATGGGCATATTAGCAAGCAGCTCCTACTGCCTCAAGGGAAGAAGAAAATGGGGAATAAGACAACTCCATCATGCCCACACCTATCTGCACCAGCAGGACAGTGGCACAGCGGGACTGGAGCCAAGAAATGAATTGGTTCTCCTCTACTCAGCCAGCTAAAACTACTTTTCCTCCCTCCCTTCCTTATTTCTGTAGCTGTGATCCTAAGCTGCTGCCCTAGCCTTGTGCTTTTGATAACTATATCATGGATTGGCAGTGAAGCGAAGGCACTTCTGTCCTGTGGCTGCAGCTCCTCCCTCAAGCACAGCTGTGCTGGCTTTGGCTGAGGTAGAGTTAATTTTCTTCATAGTAGCTGGTATAGGGCTGAAAAGTGTTGATGATACAGGGATGTTTTCGTTACTGCTGAGCAGGGCTTACACCGAGTCAAGGCCTTTCCTGCCTCCCACCCCACCCCACCAGCGAGGAGACTGGGGGTGCACAAGAAGCTGGGAGGGGACACGGCTGGGACAGCTGACCCCAACTGACCAAAGGGCTGTTCCACGCCATATGGCGTCATGCTCAGCACATAAAGCTGGGGGAAGGAGGAGGAAAGGGGGAGACATTCAGAGCGATGGCGTTTGTCTTCCCAAGTAACCGTTACGTGTGATGGAGCCCTGCTTCCCTGGCGATGGCTGAACACCTGCCTGCCGATGGGAAAGAGTGAATGAATTCCTTGTTTTGCTTTGCTTGCATGTACGGCTTTTGCTTTACCTATTAAACTGTCTTTATCTCAACCCATGAGTTTTCTCACTTTTACCCGTGCGATGCTCTCCCCCATCCCACTGCGGGGGCGTGAGCGCGCGGCTGTGTGGGGCTTACTTGCCAGCTGGGGTTAAACCATTACAACAGCTCTTCCCCAAGCTTCTCCTGGCCTGCAGCAGCCTTTTCCCCTGGCAGTGCTCCCACAAAGCAGTCTAATCCCTGAAGGGAAGAAGAGTTTGCAATCCCCAGTTCTGAAAAGAAAGCATATTTATTTGAAGCAGGCTCCAAATGCAGCAGAGCTGCATCCTTTTTCACAAGAACCAGTCAGTCAGTCATTAAAACTGACTGGACCTGACTGCCGGATTCTGCTTGCTGGCATTTTACAAAGCAGCCATGGCAGCTCCTCATTTGCCCCTCTGTGCAAACGTTAGCAATTACAGCTCACACAGACATGAAATGTAGGTACATGGGCCTAATTAGAGCTGAAACAATTTAAAGACAAATATTTTCCTTAGAGAAAACTCATCTGAAACCATACTTCAGACACTTGCTTGGACAGGTGCTTTGTGATAGAGTTATCCACGTTGCACTGTGCTGGAAATCTTTAAGGAGAGCAAAGGAATCAAGAGCTCAGAGCAAGCTTTAATTCCAAACGCAGCACTGATGTCTATATTCCTGTGATCCCTTGACACATTTCTTTAACCAGCCAGCTGGGATTGCAGCCAGGCCAGTAACATTTAGTTCCAGACTACAGTAAAACCTATTTGTACGTTCAGCCCTCTACCGTAGAACACAAACACTAATAGGTATCATTATGTTATATATAACAAAGAATTAGAGCTCAAACATAAACTAGCTTTTAGAAGAAGCTTTCATTAAACGATACTGCAGTGAGTCTGAAACCAAGTAAAATGCTGTCACTTGTCTCATTTGAGTTGACTTTCACTGTTCTATACAGTCAGTCTACTGTCATTTACAGTAATAGGAGAGATATTTTTAAACACCTTTGATCAGTCTTTTTTTGTGGAAACAGCTGAAAATAAGGAGTGTCTGGTGCCATGTCATCCTGTCTCCTGTCCTACCACTTGCACTGACTGATTCCAGAGAAGTGAATGCCTTGGCTGATGGCAGAAATCCTGTAGCTTCATCAAAATCAGTGGCACAATGTGAGTTTGCATGCTCGAAAATTTGGCTTGGTAAGGATTTATCTACCATACCAAAACGTTGTCCTGGATAGCAATTTGCTTCCTCCAGCTAAATTAAAAATCTGAAGTTAAATTTGTTTAACACACTAAAACAGAAAATCTATTTTCTTCTTGAACAGACCCCATGTGGAAACTTTAGAAGCCTGAATCTTCATAAGCAGATTAACTTTGGCATCTCCCACCATGAAGCAGGAATATTTAAATCTAAAAATAGCACGCTAAAGCTGTTTTAAGTTGGATAATTCAGCCGGAGGTGGCTCTCATTTCATCTAGCTCTACCTAATTTGCTACGGCTAAAACCTATTTGAGACATGCTGAGCAAAAGGGACAAGCAAAGTGTCCCCTTGTCCATAGCTTAAAACTCCACATTAAATCTTGCAAGTCACTGCACACATCCTGTCCTATATTTAAAAGGTCACATTTGAACAAGCTATCATTAATCACACATCCGCACAATTTAATCAACTGGTAGAGAGATTATATTAGTAGTTTCCTATAGCAACATGCAAATCTTTTTGCCATTGTTGAGCTTCTTTCCAACAAAGCCAAGCCAGTTTACAGTAGAAAGGTGAAAAGCTAATGCTCATCTGTTAGAGGAGACAAACACAGGAGATGCCTGCTCTTTTTGTTGTCGTACTTAAAGATCAAGGAGAATGTACACTGGTATGGGGAGGTTGTTGTTTAATTATACAATAGCTATGGAGAGATAGCAATCTCTTTGAAGTGCTTTAACTTCTGTGCCACTTTCTCAAGTGAAAAAGGAAGAAAGATACTCATCACTTTGAATGCTGCCAGCTTAGATCTGGGGGAGGAGACAAGGGGGAAGAATGTCACATTGAGGAAGATATATATTCAAACTGATTAATAAATGTAAACACATCATTAGATTAAATAGCAGGTTAGTTTCCTGACAGCTAGGTTGTCAGGAGTAGAGAAAAGAAAGAATGAAAGATCACAAAAAAACAAACAAACAAAGAGCAGCTAAAATGCTAGAGTTATTTGGAGCTTAATGCTGTTTCTGTTTGAGTGGGTGAGTATCCTTCCATCAACTGGGTGCAGCAGGAGCTAGCCCTGGGTTGTTTTCTGCAATTCGTCATGTCGGTGTCAATTAACTGATCCCTACTTTATTCAGCTTATGCATATTTAGAATCTAATTTTCAGGACATAGTGATTCCTTCTTCCCTCTCCAGGATTAGGACCTGATGTTCTTTCACAAGGGATTCCTTGTTTTAAGGAGGATATTCTGGCCTGGGGTAGGCAGGTATACCCTACTGCTAGCTACAGAAAGATTATCTTTTTCAGCTATGGAAATATTTAGGAGTAGTCGGGGAGAAGGAAAATTCTGCAAGTGTCTTGAACTGATCAAATCTGGCAAAACAAAAAAGGATACATTTTAGAAGGATAACTTCTTGAACAGGGAAGGCAGAGTACACTGACAGCATTTTTTCCTTCCACTGAAATCCTTTAGAAATGTATTCTCAATAGGCAAACTATAAACTTTAAAAGAAGTTGTTCGAAAACAAAGAAAATCTAGAGCAAGAACATGAAGAAATGACATTAATTCCACTGTCTCTGTTATTTACTGAGTGACCGAAAATCTCCAGCTGTGAATTTCTCTGTTCAAAAGCTCATGTATTTTTTAGGCATAAGGATGGCTGAATTTAGTAAAAAATATGGACTGATAACCTAAGCAATGAAAGCGTTGCCAGTTCAATTACACAGCTGATTAGTACCCAGTAAAGCAGAGGGAGAAGGGAAAGATCATTTAAGCACAATATGTGAGAGGACAAAAAGTGATACCTTTTCTTGAGGTCTCCAGATCTGATCAAGTAATCTTCAGCTACTGCTTACAGAATTTTGGCCCTTTCCATGACACAGGTATTTATTTAATCTTATATACAAGACAAATGTCTATACATGTTTTTAAATGAAATGTTGCTTAATTAAATAAAGAAAGCTTTTTTATTAAGTAGTATATCATTTCTATGTGCCATATGACACACATGGTTTGATTATCATAGCAATAACTTACATTTATCTCTGTGTACTTGCAAATACTCCCTAGAGACCAATGAAAGAGCATATGGCATAATGGCATCTCTTCAACTGTAATCATTATTAGTGGTACTTATCAAGTATTGAAGGTGAACTGGGGGCTTGTAAAAGATGAGCCCTTTAATATAGATGCTTGCTTTTTTGTTTCAAACAAAATCAGTATTACAAAAGATGGTACATTATTCAACATTTTACAGTGAGGCTGCAGCTTTAGGAAGCACTAGTTTTGGCAACAAAACTGGCTTAAGAAGTTCTACCAGCCCTTTTCTTCTTTCACACAAGCCTTTTATTTGGAGGCACAACAGTAATTACTTCTCGGTAAAGATACTGCTCCAAGTGTGCTCTGTTCCTACCTTGGAAGGCTTACTTCTAGACATGAGAAAATACTTTTCATAACTACCCAGTCCCACTCCAGCAGAAAGACTGGTTGCATCTTATTTGGAAAACAAAGCTTTGTTTCTGTGCCTCAGAGACTGTCAAAGCTTATGACAGCATCTAATAGGCAGTAAAACTTGAATCCAGAATTAGGTCTTCTGTTAAATTCTCCCAAATTTTTGAGAGCTGTCTGGATTCAGGGAATTATGACTGAAGGCCAGACACCAAGGTTCAATACCTAAACTCACATATGGGATATGTTTTTTAATTCAGAAACTGAGCTAACATCCAATGATGGCAATGGGGATGCTCATGTCTACTCTCCTTCCCAGTGAAGAACCAGGGGGTGTAAATAAGGGAACTACTTCTAAACAGACCTGCAAAAATTGCTGTCTGATGCAACAGTGATAACAGGTCACCATGTTGTGTCTGACACCAAGCAGGTATTGTCATCACAAAATTACACCTTTACCTGGAAGCTGAAAGTCTCCAACTTTCATCCTAGCAGGTCAGAGGCATCTAGAGCTCCTGAACAAGTTACCCAGACTCTCCTCCCAACATTACAAATGCTACAAAGAAACAGAGACACTGACTGAGGAACGCAACTTGAACATCATCACACATCTCACGGAATTCTGGGCTATATCCTTGCTCTCTGATTTAATTCTAGCATCCAAATACAATCTCAAATAGCCAGCGCCTCAGATTTTCTCATGAGCTGTACTCAATGCTCAGGCCTTCAGAAATGCCATTCTAGTCTGAAGCGTGAGGCTGTTTTTAATCTTCCTTAGAGCTTCTGGATGGTGCAGTTGTACAAATATCAGACAACCTTAATATTTATTGCTTTCCAAACAGGAATAATTAGGATGTGTGTGACTGTTTTTCTCATCAAGATGATGCATATTTGTAACTCCACGTGTACCTGTGTCTGTACACAAAAGATGAAGTTTGCTTATCACTCCAGATGTCTGGTGTACAAGACATCTGATGCCCACAATAACAAAAAACCTGGGACATTAAATGTAGATGTAACTAGCAGTTTTATAGCATATTCTGCTTCCACTCACAATAAAACAGCTCAGTATCACTTTGAAACAGACCAGGGTTAACAGTCTGTTAACCCAAACTACTGACAAAAAGGTCTGTTGCTTCAAAATTTACACCTCAACAGCTGCTTAAGGCGTACCTTATCAACTCCTTTTCATAACTCATCTACTCTCTCTAATGAAGAGAAAACTGAAAACTTGGTTGCTGTTGTTCTCCTACAGGCTAATGGAATTAAATGGCTTCTGAACTTTAGTCTGTCTCAGAATCCTCAATTAAGGAATGGTACCTCCATTTTATTTAGAGGTTTTCCATTATAAAAAACAAGTATGGCAAGACATAAAGGAAGGAAAACAGTTTGAGACTCCTAAAATGATCAATGGCCTCTGAGCCAGCAGCTTTCAGCTTAAGATGATGAAGAAGAAAAAAAATTAAAGGTGCATTACTCAGGAGGTACACAGGATACACCACACCGCTGCCACAGCGGCTGAGTGAAAGGACCCGCAGGCAGGACACGCCAATGCTGCCGTCTCCGGCGTCCCTCACATGCCACCACGGCCCCATCGTTGTACAGCACAGCCACAACCAGACAGTCCCTTCTGTACGTAGTTCATAGTCTGAACAGAGGAAGCGGGCAGAGAGGGGAGAAGTAAAGGAAAACAGGTTTAATGACTTTCTTAAGGTCGTATTTCATAACAGCGGCAGAGACAGAAGAGAATCCTTCTCTCCAAAGCCCTACTTTGGTAACTTTTTGCCCACTAGAGTGCTGCGTATGGCAGGGGAGATTAAACAAGAGTCTCTCCAACCTTCTTCCTCTGGCCAACAGGATACTCCCCACAGTTTAACCTCTTGTCTGTCTTAAAAAGAACTGAGGATTTCTTTACATCAGCTCAAGCCCTCCTATTGGAGACTTCTGAAACATATAGATGATTTCCAGGAGGTATTTTTTATTATTATTTATCTCCCTGTTACCATCTCCTACTCCTCACCCCTTCTCCAATACCCTCCTCCCGCAGAAACCAGGTGAATCACAGTCTTCATGAAGAGGAAAGCACCAAGAAGCACATGCAAAAATTCTGTTGAAGAAAAAAAAAAGAAAAGAAAAAAAAGAAAAAAAGGAAGAAAAGAGGGCCAGGGCCAGTTAGGCATAAAAACATTTCCTGAGAAAAATCCATGCAGAACTGGATGACACTAGGAGTTTGGACTTACAATTCTTAAGGAGAATAGGCAGAATAGACCCAACTAAACCACGCCTTTGTGGGCTTCTGCTTGAAGATGTAAGCAGCTACAGACTCACCAATACTGTTGTGTTAAAAGCAGCAATGGCAAAGCACGACATAAATATTCTTTGCCTCATACAGGAAAGGTATTCCATTTGCTTTGGGAACTATTCAATGTTATCTACTAAGCTCCGACTTAAAAGTTGTGTACAATAATAAAATAAAACCAAACACCATGATCACATACTAAGAATAACACACACAAAACAACTCCCGGGTACTCTATAGGCTGAAATTTGTTTGCACAAATTATTCAGTGAGCACTTATGAATAATTAATGCATTGTGGAAATCACGATCAGCTTATGAATGATTTATGAACTGAAATATGGGCTGAATTTGTCAGATAACCTTATTTTCCACAAATCACTCAACCATCTCTTACATTAAATGGTACCTACTAGTTTCCAAATAGCCCTACCTGCAAAATAGAATCTCTCCTTTCTGTCGCATGAGAAGTGCTTTTTAAACCAAATTTCTGGAGACCTTCCATAATATTATCTGTCAAAGCCTTGCTCGAAAAACAAGTAATTATCCAGAACCAATACTAATGCCATCCTATATTTTAATTACCAAAGGCTATAATATGACAGTTTGGCACCTACCCTATCAATCCCAAGTCTGCAAAGAGACTATGGGTGGAAATTACCTATCACAGAATACTTTATAAACTAGGAAGAGTCCTGTCAATCACAGTGCCTTTAAAAGGAGTCATTATTTTTGAGTGAGTTGTCTGGGAGAGAAAGAATAACTAAAACAGCCTCAGCAAGTGAATGAACATGACCAGAAATTTAAAATATTTAATTCTGAAGTATTTTAAAATGCTTAGGAAATTAACTCAAACTTGGCAGCTTATAACAGAACCTCTTTCTTGAAGATTTTGTTCTACAGCCTGTTTAACCAAGGAATCTAAAAGTAATTTATCGATATATACAAAAGACTTCCACATGGTAGGTAGCACTGGTACACAGAAACTGTCCTACCGGATCAGACCCAAAGTCTAACTAGCCTGTTCTCTTCGATGGCACCCAAGGTTTACAGAAAGCTGTAAAAAAACCTGGAGTAAGAAGCAAGATCTCCACCATGCTCATAAACATCAGAAGGGCAAGCTGCTCTTCTTGGCCCAATTCCTACTTGGCGCCAGAGGCCCATGGAAGGTGCTATCACTGCAGCCCTACAGATTGCAGGCACTGCTTGTCTCCGGCCCTTTCACAGCAGTCACGAGGCTGAATGAGACTCCTCTTAGTGCCCTCTTTTCCCAAGCATCCCCACAGAGCCAGGAAAAACTTGGCTGAGGGTGAATCAGGGAACATCCTTTCAAAAAGCATTGCGATTTTATGAGTAATCCCCCTAATGTACAGACAGCAGCGGGTTTAACACACCATTACTGTCAAATGGCATGTGGGGCCTACTGCCTTAATTTAATGCTCTTGATTTGCTGAGTGAACACCAGGATGCAGAGAGACGGCTAGCCATCGCACGCGATGTCAGCAGCCACTTCGGTTGTTCCTTCACAGCCTGTCACACCTCCAAAGAGAGGAGACATGAAACAGCTGGTGTATGCATCAGCTTAAGAAGGAACAACTTCTCAGGTGGCATTTCATCTCCCTTGGGGTGGAACAACTCCACAGGGTGGAAAGCCGCTAATGATCACGCAGTGCCGAGATGCGAAAGGCAACTTGATTGTACTGTATTTGTTGCTTGCTTATGCAATTGTAAGGAAGGATTGCTGCAGTATTGCTAAAAGACCTGGAGCGCTTGTGACCTTTTGTTTTGCTTACTGCAATCTCTGACAGTTTCAGCAGCGTGATGGTTCACAGCAAGCAGCAAGTACTGCACTATTTCTTTGGAGTACAAATGAATAATAAATAGGAGCTGAATCAGGACCTTACTCAGTAAGAATCAGCATTCTTACTCTAATAGCGCCAAAATGCAACAGGCTACTCACAAATAAACCATACAGAGATGAAAAAATAGCATTTCCCCAATGATTTATTGCAAATAAAGTTCAGGAATGAGTTCATCCCAAACGTTACTCCACTAAATAAAGGAAGCTGCATTAGATCTGATGTTAGCCCTCACTGCTTCAGGACAAATTGTGGGTTTGGGAAAGGTGGGAGAAGATATTAATTAAAGATTTTTGGAAACAGCTGGAATTGACTTCTGGCTTTTCATCTGGACAAATACAATGAAATCAAAGTGGAAGCAAATTTAACATATTCTGCAGAGGTGCTTCATTCTCTTTTGTTTACAACTACCATCCCAAATCAACAGGTATTCTAACGTGGTTGAGACATGGTTATTGTAACAGGATGTATTATTAGCATGGTCAGGAAATGGTTCACTTGAGGCAATTAGAACAGTCATAGAAGATTTCATTATAATTACAAAACTGTGATGTTTTTTGACCACCCAGGTGTTTTTTTTTTTTCCAGTGGGGGTATAGTATGACCTGACCACAGACCCATCACACATTCACATTAAAAAGCAACAAAAAGCATATCAAAAGCATCAGTCTGCAAGGAAGAGGATAAAGATTAAACTGTTTTAACTGTTTCCTTCGTGAGTAGGCATAAAGGACCTAAACGAATAGCAATGCAGCTGTTACAAGAAGTGGAAACTCCATCTTACGAAAAATGGTCACAGATCGTGCCTTGTTGGGAAGGCCTCTCTCCCTCTGTTGCTTTGAGGCACTTCATAAATACAAAAAAAAAAAAAGGGGGGGGGGGGGGGGGCAATGCCAGAGACTGAAAACTCTACTCCAGAAACCTACTTGCTTGAGGCTGAAAACTAAATTTTTAATCATCTATGCAATAAGGTTCTACAACTGCAGTGGGAGAAAACTGGCTACTTTTAAGATTAAGTTCAATTCGCTCCTGAATGCTTCATCAGCTTCTAAGAGACATTCGTTCAAAAGAAGGCACAACTGGATCTCACCTTCCCCTTCTACATTCAAATGGTGGGCTCAGAGTAGGGTCTGAGTGCATGCCATAAAAGCCTTAGCCACCACAGGCTCAAAAATGCTCAGATTAGGATATGTTTCACTGTTTCCCATGCACACACAGAGAAAAACAAAAAGGACTAGGAAAAGTGATTTGCATCACTTTCAGCAGAAAGTATTGCAAAGAGACAAACAAGGACATAGCAGTGAAAGCAAAGCAACTACAAAGCTTTAGGTGAGAGTATGAATCATCTTAAGGAACTTTGCCACTGCTTGTCAAACAAATTATTCATCACATTACTTCTGCTGGTATTTGACTGGATCTAATAAATATCCCAAGGTTTAAAAAAGCACAGTGGTCAAACAGCAAGATTAGACATCTTTATATCCTGTGGTCTCATAACCACAATGAAGAAACTGAAAATTCTTGCAAATTGAAGATACCACTGAGGAAGCAAAGAATCAATTTTGATCAAACAACCTGAAATTTGTTGTAGTTCAAACTAAAAAAAGATTAATGTTTTCACTTCATGAAGGAGGAGAGAAAAATAGCAGGCAGTATATTTCTTTCTCAAGCTGTCATTTCATGCTCACCCTTCTGAAAAAGTTCCACTCACCTTAGCTATCCGAAGACTACTGCAGCCTTTTAAACCAAAAGCTCTGGCAAGTCTGCACCATACAGAGACTTGCATCCCCTTGCAAATTCTAAGTTACTTACAGCCATACAGTAAACGTTCAGGCAATCCTGGTCATCCAGGCACCTTCTGTTACAACTTCAGTACCTGGGTCATATAGGCAGAGGCATTTACATTGGGATATAGTGCAAAATTAAACCTGAAAATGGCTGAATCTGAGCACCATCTGCTCATGAACACAGCTGTGGTTTGCAAAGCCAAGAGATGCCTGACTTCACAAACCAAAACATGACTGTTGCACACTGTAACACCTTGCACTCACCAGAACTGCAACTCTCAACACA
Source organism: Nipponia nippon (assembly GCF_047370975.1). Lineage (NCBI taxonomy): Eukaryota > Metazoa > Chordata > Aves > Pelecaniformes > Threskiornithidae > Nipponia > Nipponia nippon. Next base: position 20,088,983 of record NW_028262391.1, read on the forward strand.
CACATAAAACTGTCAACACAGCAATCAGTTCACAGGGACGCTAAACATGGGCTATTTGACGTTTTGACTTTTACAGGTGGAGTCTAAACTTTGCAGTCCAGGCTGAAGGTCTCTTGAAGTACTGGGATTGCCCAAAACCAACCTGTCTAGGAAGTGGCTACCATTAGCAAACAAACACCTCAGTTTTCTTCATGTGTACATCTGCTCTCCTGCTTTGATCTACATGACCAAAAAAATGGGAAAAATAAACAGTCAAGTATGCAAATAATAACAGTAATATTAACAGTCTTGGACTTAGGAAAAAAGGCAAGGCATAGAAAATTAAATGTTTTAAGTGAAACAAAGTTCAATTTGCTCTTCCAATGAAATTAAAAGACTTTCTTCAATGCACAGCCTAGCGCTGTAATTTGCTAGAGAAAGATTATATTGCAAGAATACACCTAAATTAATCTTTGTGTGTCACTCTGCTGTGGTCGCTTTGTAGAGACCTTACCTTCTCTTCTTTGCTGAAAGCTGATAGGTTTCCATATACTACAGGGGACATGGGAGAAAGGACTTCCAGTTCCCAAACCAAGAAATGGAAAGGGTACGTTGTGGGACTGCAAATCACCAACAGCACATAATTATATCTGACAATTCCGTTCCTTTTGTTTTGGCAGAAAACAGCTGAGAATTTCAGTTCCTCTACTGGCTCTCTTTGTTCTATTTCTGCTTCACTGACTCTGGTGGTGGAGAGTTTCTTCCACAAGGCTGCTAACAAGTACTATGAAACAAGTGGCACCTTGAATCACCGATGGTTCATAAAGCACATTGAAATAAACATGGATCAACCACTGTTGGCCTTCACACGATCTTCGTCTATTAGGTGTATACGAATTCAGGCCCCCTTTTACTGCCTCTAGACTTTTGTGTTGTATTTCTGTAAGAAATGCTGCTCAATTGCCCCCTATGCACTTCACTGAAAGCCTACTATGGTCACGTTGTCCTGCTGTCACCAGCATAGGAACCACAGCAAACCCACAGGACAGAACTAGCATCAGAGTGATCTGGCAGATTAACAGCTGTGCTGCCTTGCGGGGAAAACAGATACAGGTGATCGTTTTAAGCAAGTAGAATGAATGTTTTCAGTGTGTTGGGTTTTTTTGGTTTTTGGGGGTTTTTTTGTTTGTTTGTTTTTATCTCCTAAGTATCACTCACATATTTATACCAGAGCTTATCTGGAATCTTCTGACAGGATACTTTATGTGAGAAAATTATGAAGGATTTTGCTACAAGCAAGACTTTCTGCAGGCTATGCCAGTTTTGATAGTGGCTTATGTTGAAAAACAACAACTGAAAAGTGAGCATAACCAGTGAATCAGTATTCAGCGGTGACATTTGAAGTTTTTAACACGTAGATGTTTCAACATGAAGTGACCTTTAATTTCAATATTTTAAAATTACATATAGAAAAAGAAAAATGTGGACCTTGCCTTTTAAATTCATTTCACAAGGAAAAAAAACCCAACAACTCTGGTTTAGGTTTTAGTTGGAAAGAAAAATTTGGAAGATGTAGAATTTCCTACAGAACAGAATTTTTGAAGTCTACATAACGCTTCTTCAATTCATCACCATTCTTTTGTAGGAGGAAAACGTGACTGTGGAGCTGAGAAAAAATTTCTCATGGCAGACAATTATTAACTAATGATGTGTAGAGTGAGAAAGCACAGAAAGACAACAGTTGCTGGGTTGTTACTTGCCACAGTTGGTGATATTAGACCAGAGGAATTCCAAACACTTGAAGTATTTTTACTTCTGCGTGATTTCTCTTATGCGTTTCTTTGCCTTGCTTTGATCTCATCTTCTTTAAACCACCCTTTTTCTCACCATTCTTGAGCTCTATTCAGTGAGAAGGGAAAGTTGCAGGGTTCTCTACCTGCAGCTTTCAAGCACACAGCTCCTAACTATCAGCATGCTCTTGCTGTGCTGTTCAGATTAGAATGAGGTCAGCTGAATCAGTGTAAAGCAGGGGGTGTGAATAAAAAAAAAAAATAAAAGGAAAAAAGAAATGGAAAAAGCAACATTATGCAATATTTTTGCCATAGTTGACAAGAATACCCATGGGCCTAATGCACTTTTCAGGCCTGATAAACAAGTAGCAGATAGGCCGACAGAAGTTTCTAGTGGAGATAATTTTTCAAACAAACAAGAAACTAGGAGAGGAAGAGAAAAATTAGCCCAGCCTTCACAACCTTGTGCCTGCACTGCAACATACAGGCATATATTAGTTACCACTAACCTGATCTTTCCTTTTCTATCAGGAGGAAAGCAAATGGTCTCCAGACACTAACTTGGGCATAGGGCTGGTCTAGCCATCTGTAATGATGCAGCCACGCTGCTGGTGAGTTTGGGCAAGCTTTAAGGCCTGCGAGTGAAGCAGCGTGGGTACGTTAATAGGAATGCTTCCTGTCATTGTCTTCAGAAGGGGCTGTGATAGAGAAGCAGAGCTCAATCCGAGAAATCTGCTACTTTGTTCAGCATATATTTTCTTGAGGTGTTGGCTTCAAAAGGGAATTGCCTTCACCTGTAATTTCCTGCTCCAGTATTTGGCTCTGCTTATGCCTTCTGAAGTCATTGGACAAATTAAGACACTATAATAAGTGTTTCAAGCAATATTTGTTTTGAAGAACTAAAATACTGTGTCCTTGTTGTATCACAGTACTGGAAAACATAATCACTTTCCCTAAGATCTCTGATTACATTTGGGAAATACTATTGTTACTGTAAAAATCAAGGCCATGAATCCATTACTTTGACATCTACACCAGCCAGAAAGATGAAATGGATCTGAAATGGAAAGAAAGTGGCACTTGCATTTTTGCTCATCACCTAGCACTCCACTAGGTGAGCACAAGAGGTATTTACCTGCCCTCAGGTGGATTCCCTAATGTTCTCATCTTCAGCCTTCCATCAGGCATCAAAGCATAAAAGAGCAGAATTTGAACAAGCCATAACCTTCTGCGAATACCAGTCCTTTATACAACAAGCAGATCTGAGTTTCTTTTCCTTTTACATGGTACCTGAATTCTCAAATGTATTCAAAGGCTAATATGCTGGGAGCCATCACGTTAAACAAAGTAAAGATGACTGTGCACAACCTGTGTACAAACACTACTGTAAGTAGTCAGAGTTATGTTCCAACCACAACAAAACCCCTGACTCCTGTGGGAGGTATTTTTACTTAGTTAAATAAAGTAGAATCCAGTAGCCTCCGACAGGCACCTGGACTTACTTGCAACTCCTGTTCTAAAGACAGCTAATAAGCATCCAAAGAAAGCTCCTGAAGTTACATTCTTATTTGTACAAATCCCCTTCCTCAGAGGCTGCAGGCCTATGCCAGGTGATAGCAGCTCTCTTCTAGAGCTACAGGCAGTTGCACGCAGCTGCAAAAGGTTGCCTATCGCACTGAGGAAAAACAGCTCTACCTTGTGCCCTGAGTTCATGCTCAGATGGGACCTGCAGCTGCCACAGAGGAGCTGAGCTGTGGAATTTGCCCTCTAAGCCACCTCCCTGTAATGCTGTCTCCCAGCCTCCTGCAGTCCCCTGGCCCCCCTCCTTTCTGGCTCAGGGAGGGGGAGGCACCGCAACACTATTTATATACAAACTGGCTACTGCATAAGGAGTAAATCCAAGTACTGAGCAGCTGGTGGTTGCTCTGCCCAGTAAAACTTAATGTACTCAGAAGACTGACTGTCAGGAAAACGCCTCTGCAAATCATGGGGAATTTGACCACAAGCCATAGAAAGGCTCAAGGCAGGTTAGCGCAACTTTGTGAAACCAAACAGATACAACTAATTACCAAAAAAGTCCAGCATATTAAAGGCCATCAGGTATACTGACAGCTTTTTCTACCAAAAGCAAAAGCATTTTATTCTGTCTTAATGCAAAATATCACGGTATAAATGAACATGTGGAAGGAAAAAAGATTTTTTTTAAATGATACAAAAAAGTAAATGGCAAAATATTGTTTATTTTAACCAACACAGAAGACATACTATATGCCATTTAAACACAGAATTGACCTTGCAGTAGGAGGTTGAGCATGACTGTGTACAGCATGAGGGGAGACGCTAGAAGAAAACACTACTTAAATTAAGCATTATCTCATGAACTAGACTACTGTAGTTAATGCATATATCTGTAAACTAACTGCTAATGTGCATGGAACAACTATTACATTTCTTTAATTAAAAAAATATAAACAGCCATATATTCCATAAAAAAATTTAAGGTCTGTTTTGCAAATAAGTATCAACTAAAATGGCTGGTCCTCATAATAAAATTATAAAGGGCAAGATTATCACTAATACCTCAAAACAGAAAACATGCAAGGGAAAGACCTTTTGCATCAGTCAATCCAAGAATTTCAGTATCAAAGTCATTTAGTTCCTTTTTTAGATTTTACTTATGCTACCTCCATATTGCAAGACGAGGGTGGAGAGTTGGTGATTACAGACAGCAGAATTGGAAATAGCATAGGAAAAGCTGTGTGCCAAAGAAACAGCAAGGTACACATAGCACCACCTCATTCAGAGTGTCAACAACATCATTAGTTTATCCCAGTCTTTTATAAAGCACTTTATAATATGAGGTGTACAATAAATATGCAGTTCTGAAGACCTTGCCATTAAAGAAAAAGACTGAAAAAAGCTTTTCCTACTCCTCATTTGCATGAAAGGGGCAAAAAAGGTTGAGAATAACCAACCTCCCTTTCTGCTTTTTGTCACTGCATTTCATTTGCTCTCAAAGAACACCCCAAAGTGATTCTGAAAAAAGAAAAAGAAAAAAAAAGTTAGGAGATTCAGACTGCTTTTCAAAGAGGGGGGAAGTTTCAGATTTGATTCTTTTTCATCTTGACAATTGTGCGTCTAGATGTTGGAAAGTGTAAAGGAATATTATTTAAATGACACTTTTTTCCCCTGACTACGTTTAGTGTGGAGTAGGAAAAAATTCATCACACAACAACAACAAAAAAGTTGCAGCAAACCCCTTCATGGAATGGCTTCTCCTTACTCTTAGGGCTTTCTGCATCCAGACATACCACATGAGTGGGTGAATAGATCGCCCAGCGACAAAGCTTTGCCCCTGCCCTTCACTGGCAGAGGCTCAGCTCCTTTTCCTAAGGCAGCATACTGTTTTGTCTACGTTACACATGGGAGCCAACAGTGGATCACTGGGACCCCAAAGAGAAAAGAAGCAACCACCAGAAAGCCCTTGCTGTGCTCCTGTGGCCTAGGAGACAGCTTTCCAGAGAAGTCAGCAGGTGTCATTTTCAATAGGACAACTGGCACTTAATCCTTTGGCTACCCAATGCCGACTTCCACTGTTGGATTGCTACCAGTGGAAGTTAAAAGGATGATCATCTGTGAAACAGGCCAATGTGCCTGCAGCTCTGTTGTTTCTGATGCAGTCTTCAAAAGATGTGTTTCATCAGAACTTAACCAAGACTGCTTTTGCAGCCACAAGGATCAGAGAATGAGCTAGAGTGACACTGAGGGGCTGATAACATCTCCTTAAAACTCTGGCATGCTTCCCTGAAGCTAGGAGGTGAGAGGTTACCTGCATCTACAAAAAAAGGGCTTGGCAGGTAAAGTGTTTCTGGCACAATTTTTCTGGGGAAGTGACCTGCAGTTTGACTATGCTCAAGCTTGGTGAAAACACCTACTTTTGTCTGTCCTGATGAACTTCAGCGAGCAGAAGGATTCACAGCCCTCACTGGGGCAAGGTGCAGAGGCCACAGGCCACACTCCAGGGCAACCCTCTGCCCCAGCCTTCCCAGACCCACATCCCACGAAACAGTAATGCACCTGTATGTACATACTTCAGCACTGCAATGGCAGAGCTACTGACCGAATACCAATTCAGATTTGAGCTTACTATTAGGCTGGTCAGAAGTGCTTATTCCTTCAGTATTGTGGCGAGTTCTTCAATTTTACAGCTAGTGTTTCACATTAGCTAAAAATGAATCTTTATTTCCATTAAAGAAAGCAATAGAAGATGTTACCATTCTGAAAACAGAGGGAGAAACCTCTGCTTCTCTATTTTTACTGCCTGTACTTAATTTACCAGATGCATGCCCTTAAAACCAAGAAAATAAATAGCTTAGGATGGCATAAACCTTATACTGTCTACATAATAGCCACAGTGACACAGAGAAATGTAAACTTCATTGTGGCACAAACTTAGTTTGCACTCAAAATAAATTGCAGTACTTATCTCAAAGTGCAAGCACAACACAAAACATTTTAGAAAAAGAAACATAAGTCAGTGACTCATGGCAGTCAACCTTAACATCAGCATACATCAATAATGGAATCATAATATAGGAACACTGCTACTATTATAGTAAGAACGTATCATTTTCAAGAAACTGTAGCTGTAAGTCACTAGAAAAATTGTATGTTTCTATATATTTAATTTTTTCACATTTTCTGTATTATCAGTTAAAATACATGCAATGTATGTAGATTTTGAGAGTGAGAGGGAAATGAAAATAGCAGATATTACACATTTAGAACAAAAACACAGGTCAAACTGAAAGCTCTCGTGTCATTTTCAAATACCCTTCTTAAAACTGCATTTGACAACAAAATGCATTCGGCTTATTTTGTGCATAGCTTAGAATTCAGGGCAGTCCACAGCTCTCGCCCTTCTAAGTGTTTGGGAATGGTAAACAAATTGGCAGATAATTATATTCTGTCTCTTAGCAACCTTAACTGTCTTGCAATGAAGTTATTGGGCTTTTTTTTTTCCTGATGTATTCTGGTAATGACATTATTTCCACAAATTTTAGGCCCAGTCTGACAAACCCTTTTTGTACAGAACCTCCTGGATCAGCCCATCATTAAATGACAGCAAAGATCAGCTAGTGAAAGCTACCATCTTGTTTATAGTCTCTTGGGAAGACAATTCACAATAAACATATACTGAGGACAAACAAATGAGTAAGTAGGAAGAGGCTAGTCAAAATATTTTGTCATGAGCCTAAATAGCCCCTTCTACTGCTGTAACTGCAAACAAACACAATATAGAAACCTGTGGTTTAGGTACAAACCTTTAGATAGCAAAACTCCCAATTATTTAACTGAAGAAATGAAATTTGAAATTCTGGAATAGAAGAGAGGTTTGGGCCAGTTTTTCAGAAAAGATTTGATTTTGGTAATCTCTTTTGAAAATGCAATGCCACTTGTAGGCATGAAGGAATTTTGAAAAGCTGGTTCTTTCGCTGCACACGAAAGGGGAAATATTGCTGCCAGTATTCCACTTCTGCATACCTAGGACTACGCAGCAGTAGCAGACTGCTAGGAGTGGTTGTAAAAATCTTGACTACATTTCAGTGGAGTAGGCAGGGCCTTTGTTCAGTGCCCTCCTAGGAAAGAAATGATCTCTAAGTTCTCTTTCCCTCTTAACAATATCAGGGCATGTATTAATAAGAAAGTAGTTAAAGATACTGAAAAAATCAGTATGTCATAAAATACAATTAAAACAGTAACCTAAAATACCTTAACCTGCCAAAAGACTTTTTATTACAAACCATCTCAAAACGTCTCCTTACTCAAACACTGATTTTGCGTGAGAGTCCTTGTACAATCGCTGCCAGAGATGCACGGATACACACTTCAGAAAAGAGCACCTTTCTTATTTGTGTCCCTAATAATGAACATAATACTGCTTCTCTGTTTAATGGTCAATTTATGTACAGGTACCTCTCTAAATTAATTCCCAAAGCAGGTTATTGCTCCCTTGTCGTGGATCATTTCCAAAATGGTAACTGAACAATAAACTCACTTGAAGCAGAACACAAGGAACCAGCAGTCTCTCACTGAATAGCATTAATTATAAGTATTTGCACCTTGACTGATTACTTGGGAAATGAAGATGAAAATCTGATAGACTGGAACCGGACATTGAAAATAGATTTTCCTTAAGTTCAAAAGCAACAACATAAATCACAAAAATGATTAATTTCAGCACATGGACTTGAGAGTTGGTCCCTTAACTCCTTGTAAATTGCATCTTCACAGCAGACATAGGAGACTAAATAACAGGGGGTTTGGGGGGCAATTACTAATTAAGACTAATACAGTCTTTTCACAATGATTTATTGCTTTGCAGAATGTCGTTCTCCATTTTAGTCAGGCACCTGGCGATGTATCTGGGGTCAGATGGAGTGCTTGCCACAAAAACCTCAGGTTTCAACTAGATGAGAAAGAAAAACCATGCCACTTCAGTCAGGCAATCCAATAGAGGAAAGGCGAACAGAATGGGAAAGGGATTCCTTTCCCTTGTGTGCTGTTTTGCTAAAGAATCAGTTTTCCAGCAGCTCCCCTCTGAGCATACAAGTGCGCTGCTCCTCAAGAACAGTGCCAGTGGGCAGCAGAGATGACGCCAGCGGCAGCATACACTGCGCCTGCCCTTTAGCAATGGAGTCGGGGCAAGACTGCATTTCTGCTGTTCTCCTTTCCTTCACGGACATTAAGGTGCAGACAGACATACTTGCTCAACTCCAGCCCCACCTCTTAACTTCTCTTTGCTCACCACCACTCATTCCCTTGATGTTGCAGCCCCTCAGATTTGCTAATCAAGTGTCACACGTAACAGGACCAGGGTTTTTTTTTCCTCTGTCCTCATTTACTCTCCTGAAATCTAGTAAAAGCCCACAGGAGGTGACAGCAGAAAATATGTCCAAAGAAGCAGTACATTGTTCACTCAACTGTACCAAAGAGGCCCTTAATTTCTAATTAAAAAACAAAAAACAAAAAAATTAAAAACCCCACTATTTTATCTTTGCACATAGATTTTTTACCAAATGAAAGATAAACAGAAGAAAATACCTATAAGCAGTCTTGTCAACCTTCATCCATTTTTTTAAAAAACTCAACACAGAATCTAAGAGGAGAGAAAGGAATTTAGGCAAGATGATGCTGATAAAAACACTATGATGCTCAAACACAGTTTCCCTTTAAAAAGCTGCCAGGGCTAGAGCAGTCACGTGCCAAAACGGCGTGTGCCTGGGTCTGTGCATGCCTGTGTAATAAGCCATGAAGCTCTTTGGCTGAACTAGCGCGTGTGCCACGTGACAGAGGGGTTGCCATGGCAAGTACATATGCAGTTCTTGATCTGCTTCATGACAGACGTAGCAGAATTCAGATTAACACTGCAGGAATATGATTTCCTAGGAAAAAAACCGGCGCTTTGCTTAGCCTAACAGTTCGGATGTAAAGCTGAAACAATTTAAATTATCTGTTAAATGGTATTTGTGATATGCTGATTAAAAACTTTTAATCTCAAAACAATAGCCATGTAACACAAACGCTATCAGTTCAGTCTTTGAAAGCAGCTGTATATTTGGCATATATTGCGGTACATGAATTTCAGTATACTTTTCCATTTAAATACACAGAAAATTGTATTTCTGCTTCAGCCCTCAAAACACAGATATAACCGGTAGATAGAGGAACGGGGGACAACTGTTCCAGTGAAATAACAAAAAGCATGTCAAACCAACTCTCAAATTCAGTCATTGCTTTTTTTTATGTGATAATCCACAGGCTGACAGTACACACAACAGATTCCTGTGAAAGATATTCCTGACACTGAGGTAGGAAACATATCATCAGAGTTTAAACATCTGGCACCAAAATTAAGCAGCTTGCTAATACAACAGGCTGATGAAGACCTGCATGGTATGGGCTGCCGTTCCTAACTCGGCAACAGAATACGGCTGGAGCTACTTGCAACCCAGAGCCAGGTTTATAGAGATGATTCCGTTCCTGTAGGGGCACCCGTAGGACTGTTTTACCTGACCGAGGTCAGTTCCAGCGAGGCACACCGTTCCTGCCCTTTTAGGAACCTCGCTATGGTACCAGGATGTACCATGAAATGCCCAAAGACCTTTGGCATACCTTGACCTTCAGCGTTTAACACGTCTCCAAGTGATTTTTCATGTGTGCTACTGCTCTAAGAGGGAAGATATCCAAGTCCTGAAATAATTTCTGATACTACAGAACAAACAACCTTCAAGCAAAAAATTACAAGGAGCCTAACCATAAAGAGCGAGTGCCCGAGCCTCTGAGCAATTACATAAAAGCAGGCAGACCTCAATGCAATTGGAATTTTTTATAGAAATATAAAAAATATATCTCCATGCTTTTTGTAGAAGTGCTTGAAAAGAAATAACCTGTATTGAAAAGACAATTGATTCTCTCCAGTGTCTCCTTCCAGCAAGAAAACCAAATAAAAATTAAATTTGAGTTAAAGCCAAATGGATTCCCCCCACCCCTACAGTGGCTTCCAAACTCTTCCATCACTTACATGGGGCTGGTCTCGAAACCTACAGCATCATTCATTACTACCAACTCAGGGCATCTGGAAATGCAAAGCTACCCCAGCACGTAAAGAACAAGATGTTGCTTTTGTTCTTTCCCTTTATTAGAAGATACTGTGTTGGGACTTCATGGGTTAATTTCAGATCCTTCTCTCTTAACTTTATGCTTCTTACTCCACTTACATTCTTCATGTCCCCATACACATCTCACTTCCACTGTGCATCATAGGTTTTTTTCCAATAGCAATAAAAGGGAAAATCTCCATTGCAAATCACTTGCTGATTTAAAGGAATCAGAATACTAAACCACAAAGCGATGCTCCAGGATTTCCTCGCCATTAGAGTGGGCTGCATTTAGCGTTGATTGTTATTATTTTTAATCGGATGTCCATAAAATTGAAGACCTGCATCACTACTGATCCAATCAAGATGTTTCTCCCATAACAAAATTGCATAACAGATTATATGGATTTTTCCTGAAACTACCTTGAATCTCTCTGCTTATGGAAGATGAATATCAAAATCTAACCACTAAAATAATGGATGCCGTTTCAAGATGCAAAAAACTGATTCTGTTGTGCTACTCTGTTTTGTTTATTACAAAATAGCTGACATCTCTCTCAAGTTCATCTCATTACCAAAAATTAGAAAAAAATGAGATCACTAGTCAGAGCTCCAACTAATGTGATTTTGGTGTTAGCAGACTGATTTTTTAATTAGCCTCCCTTTGTTTACTTATTCAGACTTGCACATTGTGGAGGGCTGCAGGATTGTCTCATGTCAGAGTTACAAAGCTGAGCATAAGATAAATAACTTCTCACATTCCCCAATACCTCTCTTTCAGCCCTGAGCTTTCTCCAGACAGCAGGAATTTGCTTTTCCATAGCTGCATGCAGAGAAGAAAAACAAACTTTATGTTTAATTATAGAAGATTATTCTCTAGATGGGTTACATTTTTAAACAATCTCTTTTGCAATACTAAAGGACTCAGCAGTTTCCTTTTGTCTTTAAAGATTCAATTAAAAGTATGTTTCAGAAATTAAATTACAGCATGAAATTAGCTAAGGGTATGAAATACTGCATTTGCCCTAGCATTCAGGGAAAGGCTGTACAAAGCAATTTGCTTAATGGCTCCTAACATGTGATCTCAACTTAATAACTGAAGTGCCCTCAGCTAGCAGAGGATCTACTGGTGAGATACGCCCTATAAAATCCACCAAAAGGAGAAATGGATTAAACTCAGGTAAATCTTATTAATTTATGGTGAACCCTACAGTTACTCTCATTTTTGATATTTTAAAATGTTACAATTTTGTCAAGTAACATGCTTGCTGGCAGGAATATTCCTGTGGGCTTTAGGTGGCTGTGGCCCTCTCAATCTTGACATGTTCCAGAAGCATCTGCCAGAGTCTATGGGAAGTGTTTGTTTCTCTCTATCTTTCAGAGTACTGCTGGATGTAATTCATCACAACCACTGGGGATACACTTCAGTTTATTCTTTGCTGTACTAATATAGGAAAGGAAATGAGCAGTCCCGTAACTCTTCAGCTGTCCCTTTAGTCACCTGTTGGGTACAATTTCAGCTCATGCTGTGAGCTTTCTTTGTGCTGCGTGCGTGCACTGGGTTAGTGTTTCAGAGGAATCTAATTTCCATTTGGGGTCCTTTGGTACTGTGCAATAAAAAATGAAATAAACAACAGTTCCACTTATGACTGCCTTCTGTGGGACCAAACCAGCTCACTTTGCTCATTCGCAGGCTCCCGGCAGCTCTGGCCCCTAGCAGCGCACCGGCACGGCCAACCCCTGGCTACGCGGGGCTCTCCCGAGGGCTGAGCGGTGCCTGCCCCGTGCCAGCTCCGCCACGGCCTCGGCGCAGGAGATGGCTGCTGGCTCTATATTGTTGAAGAAGGCCCTGTGCAGAGGACGCACTCCACACGGTAGGGGGTTTTTTGTTTGGTTGGTTTTGGTTTTGTTTTGCCTTTTTTTTTTTTTTTTTAAGTATTTTTAAACTGACTTCACTTAGAATTACAAGTCAAATTAGAGTGGAAAGCCAGAAAGAAAAATAAAAGGAGTCTCAAATTAACTATAAAACCTACAGCTAGTAATGTCTCTGCAATCCACTTCTCTAATCTCTCCTTACTCCCATTTTAATCCAATTGCATAAAAATCTAATCAGTGCACATGCACATTCCTGTTTTCATACAAATTTTAGCCACTGATCTAGCGTAACTCAGCAACAAGGTGCTGATCACCAGATGCTTCTGTTGCAAGGGTGGTCTGTACTGACATTCTCCACTTTCAGGGGTATACCCAAGACTGGACTCTCTTCTTTAGGCTAAGAAAATAAACATACCAATTAAATTATCAAGCACCATACTATGTTTGTGCTTTCCTGTGGAGGAAAATAAATAAATAAGTAAATAAATAAAAGCATGCATAGCCTGTCAGAACAGTGCTGAGAAGGACAACATGCAAAGGGAACAAATGCCTGCCAGCTGGGTGGGGCATGAAGTAATCTTTATTATTATTAATGACAGCAAAATACAGCTGTGATTTATGGCCCTGGAAAGAGCAATGCACTGAGCTGCTTCGCTCAAATAACGTGTTTGTTTTTCTGCAACTTTATGAACAGGTATTGTTAAACAATGAATTTTCCTGAAGGCACAGAAAGATTCACTCGTATTATTCTAATGCTAACACAGACCTTCAGTTCTGCTGGTTCTCAGACCAGTGCTGCATATTCCCAGTGTTTATTACAGACAGTTTTGACAGAATTTCCAAAGTGCATGTGGCTGAACCTGCATGCATGCCCATGCAGGAGTGTGGCTAGCTGCAATTTTGCTACTTATGGGTCATGAGAGTACTTTCTGCATGTCTTTTGTACAAGTATCTGTCCTTCAGGTTATAAGGTCAGTTCTTAATTCAGGTCACAGGCAATTACAACATTTGTCAGGTGTCAGTGAACTTCAGTATGGAGTACTTTCTGGTTACTGCAAGCCTTGAACCAGAACAGATCAACGCTTCAATTTTGCCAGCAGTCCTGGGCTAGACTTTTTTAATGTTACATGGCATATTAATTGTGCTGTTTTACTGAATGTACTTCTCCATTAATGAAGTCCAACCCAGATTAGTTATAAAGACTCTATTTGGGCATGCTTCAAAACAGCCTTCCTTTCTTTTAATCCAGTCTTCATAATACCAGTTTTTATTTATTTATGGTCTACTCTATGCAATTTCATAATATACTTGAAGACATTTTCCAAGCAAATGCAAACTTTTGACTAGAAATAGCAGCACCGCCAGAACGTTGTGCAAAATATCTACTTCCCCACAGCTCCATGTGCATCTCTGTCTTGCTAAGGGGGGCATTTTGGTTAGAGGCACTGCTGGATAATTTTAACTACCAGGTTAAAATTACAATCCCAAATCTTATAGTTAAAGAGTAATAGAGAGACAGTGAGAAAAAAAACCCTAGAAATAAAAGCGGAATGGGAAGGAATGACTAAAAACTGGACATTAAGGTCCATAACCCCCCTCCCCCCCCCCCCCCCCCCGCATCCTTCAGCAATGGTATGTCAAGGACTGTCTGCAGTGGTACAACAGAGCTCCTCCAGAATGACTCAGGCTGCCGAGGAGGCACCAGCCTGTAGGCTGTATGGGAACACACGCCCAAACAGAACTGGAGCAAGGCCAGTTCACTCATTTGCACAGGTGGCCAGAAAGCCTGCGAATACCAATAACATGGAGCCACTTACACTGGATTTTTACAAGAAGAAAAGGGGTCTGTAACCCATTTAAAAGTCCTCTGGGCTCTCTGACCCCACACTTCCAATTATGCTTTTAAATATAGCAAATGAATCCTGAGCAAAAATGCATCCATTTACATGATGGGCCAGTATATGTCTGAGCATTTTGTGGAATGATGAAGGGGAAGAGATCATATAACTTCCCTGAAAAAGAGTAAAAGTTGTAGGCAGGAGCTCTAGAATCATGGAAGATTCACTGACAATAGCATCAAGATTTAAATACCAAATTGATAATGATTTCTGCTTTATTTCCTTGGTACTTGGAATTACCAAGCAGGCTACCAGTCTCTATGGTAAATTTTAAATGACATTTGTTGCATGACTGTCCTAAAATAAAACTTCTCAGAATAACAGCACCAGCAATAGAATATAGTTTGCATTGTGTCTGTTGTTTATTTTGTGTGGCAATAATACAGGCGGCCATATGGATATGAGCATTTGGGAGGGAGGATTTCTTGGCTAGATCATCACATCTGTTTACTTATAAATGCAACAAAAATACATTTGGAGGTCACTGACTGCACAACCATTTTACATACTCTGCATAAAAAAAACAAAAACAAAACCCACAACAAAAAAAACCTATCAATGCTACTCCTTCTATGTTAACCCAACTTCAAAAGAGACCCTATGATATTTTGATGAGAAAAAGGTTTTGAAATCATACTAAAATTAGTCTCTATCACACCTCATCAGCCACTGCCACCATAAAGGTGGTATCACAGCAATAATTTAATCTAGGATGAAATGAATATGCAACATGTCCAGGAAGAAGATAAGGAAAACAACCAGTGCCACACTTAAGCTTCCTCATAATACATACCTTTGATTAAAGGAGCATATACCACTGACCTCACATCCAAAAATCACATTCACCGAGTGAACTTAGATTTGAATTAAAAACACCCAAAACCAAAACACAACACAAAAAACCACACCGACACAGCTAACCAATAACAAGTTCACAAGCTTGTAGTTTATAACATCTCAATAATGTGCTTGCAGGTACTTCAGCTGAGCCCCTCGCCATGATCCAAAATATTTATTGCACTTACTTCACATTTTTCTTGAGATCTGGCTGTAAGCACATTGTAATCTAGTAAGCATAAGTATTCCTGCAAATTTAGACACATGTAGTTCACTATGCAAAATTTCAACTACAGACAAATTTTCAGAAAACAATACTTCAAGCATTCTTTTACCTAAAGTATTTTTCTGATTTCAAGACATTATTATAAACAATAAGTTCATAATGAAATTATTTTACTTAGGTTATTTTTGATTCTGGTAGAAACCTTTTGGTAGAAACACCTCAGCGTGTCCATATACTCTAAGATTACACACATTTTCTCAGCTGAACGGAGCTTTTGGCAGTGAATAATCTGATGCATAGAAATATTTTTATATTTGGTTTGCTGTCGCCCACACTTGATAACGCTTAACTTTTTAGCTGAAGGACACATAACTTATGTCTTGTTTACGAAGGAACCTAAGGACAGAAACTACAGAAAACTACAGACAGATAATACCTGAATTCAATTACTTGCACAACCTTAAAAAAAAAAAAGAATAGAGCAAGAGAAAAATATGATCTTACTTTTGCCGATGGGCTAGTCTTCAATATTTGATTTGCCAAAGGAAGGAGAGGTTAGGATGACAGCTGTTCATTACAATTCCTTCTTTATTACAAGAGCTTAACTCTGCCACTGGCTGGCTGGCCCATTTCTGCTAGCTTTAGCACAGAACAGTGCTCCTAAAAGCTCCTCCTCTTGACAGGATCTGTCTGGATACTTCCCTCAACAAACAGAAACAAGGCTTTCCACAGAGCCATTTAGGTGCTGGGAATGAGCTACAAGTAAGGGAAACCATTAGAAGCAGAAATAAATATTTTGATGGCTACATCCAGGATTTGGCAGGTAGAAATTCATGCCCACCAACACCATCAGCTTTACACCAGCGCAGTCACATCTTCATAGTGTTGCCAATCAAAATGACGACATTGCCAACAGAAACAGTAGCTTAAATGACACCTAAAAGCTAGAAGCCAAAACTTTGAAGGCATACATCTCCTACAAAAGTGTGCGCCAGCCACTCCCTATGATTAATGCAACATGCATTAATCCTCCTCAGCCTTCAGAGGAGGAGGGTTCATTATTTGTTTCTTACCAAGCTTTTGTATTTATACAATCAAAAAAAAGCACTGGTGAAGTATCCACACAAAACTATGCATAATAGAGAGAAAGTATCTAAATATATGTACGTCAGTTATGGATGAGTCAGAAAGCAACTGCTCATTCTAACAGATGCCCTATGTAAACTCAAAATACTCACCTTTTCCCTGGCACCCGTAACAGCCAAGGCAAATCTACCTTCTGTTCACAGAAATGCTGCCTACGGCAGATATTGTATCATGGCAAATGTACATCTCACAGTACTGCAACTTTATTGCCAGTGAAAATGATACTGCTTCATAACTTTATTTGCAATTTATAAGCTCTGTGGGCAATACGCCAGTACCTTCTCTTGGTCTGGACACAGCCGCCTGAACAGATAAGTAGTGAATGATCAAGTAGTGAAACCAGACGAATAAAAGATGGAAGAAAAAATGTCTAAAAATTAGGCCCTATGTATATATATATATATACACACTAAGATATTTATTGTGGCTTACTCTCAGCTACCGATCAGCACATTAACCTTATTTTCTCTGCATGATTGCTAAGTACCATACTAAAATTAGGTCAGAAATTCAGATCAGATCAGCTGACTCAGCCCAGCAAAAGGAGACAAAGACTAGTTGCTTTTTTTTCTCCAATCCAATACAATGTGTTTTCTCCCCTGCAATATACAGCAGATCTATACATTTTTCCCCACAATTAACCTCTCAGAACCACACACGACAAGATAGCAATCACACTGAAGGTACATCAGTGCTACTGAAGAAACACAACACAGTGTATCCTTAGGAAGGCAAAACATACAATCAAACGGCTTTTGTTTTTAGGTAATTTTTCAGATCTTGTTTCCAAACTGCTCAGACTAATGCATTTCAATGAACTTTTAAGTCATTCAGCATGGTTATGAGATGATTTAGGTAAATAACAGCTGCTTCCAAATAGTGTTGTGTGTGAATACTACCACTTTATTAGATAATAAATTACTCATTGCTATGTTGTTAATATACATGATCAGCCTTCTTCTAAAAGAGACCATCTGAACACTAAAAGTGAATAGCTTCTCAAAAATTCAATAATCGGACTATTAGGTGATTTTCAGTAGGTGCCAAAGACTTAAAGTTGCTTTATTTTGATTCCCACAAGCAAAAGGAGAGTGTTTGCTGGAACCCCATCTCCTGCTCAAAATCTACCTGCAGTTAATCACAGGGGATGACTCCCTTGTTGCTAAGGAGATTGTTTTCAGCTGTTGGTAGTCTCCAGACTGGTAGAACTGTTATCACTGCACATGTGCAGAGCTTGCTATCTAGGCCACAATATCAGGAATTACGTATAATATAAATATCCACCAAGATAAGGTAAAGATACAAGGAAAATAGTACAGAACAAAGAAGAAATCAATAATCTACTTCACCTTTCCTGACTCCTGTGTTTCAATAGACAACATGGTCTTGGATGAATCTCTGGAGGTTACTACAGGGAGCAGACTCAGCTGCAATCAGCCTAAGCGACTTCAGACATCACTGTTCCTTCAGTCAAATCAGATGTGCTCCCTTGGTCTGCCATTGCTTTTAGTTTTCCTAATCAAGGGTTGATCACTAATATCTCGTTTGCCCTCTCCAAGTTTACACAGGGCAAAGACAGAAAAAAAGACTCGAATACAGCATTTTCCAAGATTTCCTAAGGTGTTTTTCCTACTTTGTTTCTTCAGATGGATATCGTCTACCCCCTCAATGTTACTGAGATAAGCCAAGTGGGGAGGGAGTAGAGGGGACCACTGCAAACATGGTTTCCTACAGAAGAGCACTATATCCAAGAAATATTGATGCCTTCAGTCCACATAGATATACATGCTGTTCCCCTGATAAACCCATTATATTGCTGGTAATCTTCCTTCTGTTTTCTGACTCCGTATCTGGGGAGCACAGCACTGTTCTCAGCTGTCTCAGTTTAGTATGAGCAAGAATTTCATGGTTTAGCTCAGCCCTAAATCATCTGCACTTATCCAGAGCTCTTCGTCAAATCACTTTGCCAAGATCAATAAATAAAACCACACAAACCAACCACAAGGTAGGAAATGCTGTAACCGCCATTCAAATTAGGCAGAGAACCTTGGCTAGAGGACTATAAAGAACCAGGTAGGTCCACAACTTAATCTCTCGTGCCCCAAGAAACTTACTCATAACAAAACCTGTTCTGGCACTTCGTGACCTTTATGTTCACACATACTAAAGCGCATGTAAACAGGTTAGCCAGAGTACAGCCTCATTAGCTGTCAACTCTGAAGACTATATTCTAAATACATCTGTATACGTTGACAGTTTAACAAAGCTTATCATCAAATGAAGAAGTTGCCACAAGGACTGGGAAATTTATTTTTCCAGCCAATTCTAAATTAATCAAATAGTGAAGTTTCAATAAATTAAAAATATTTACAATGTTTATGTTTTTATTATTTTCCTCAGTGGGGAAGAGCCAGCAATGTACAATGAGAAAGTACTCTTCATCTCACTACTTTAAAATGGCAATTTATTGACTAGCACTTTTATATGCGCTCACTTAGCAGGTGAGACAGATTCAAATTCTTCCCCTGCTTCATGTAACGAGAATTTAACTTCCCTCTCCATCACATTAAGAAATATTTTGAGGTGGGTCTCCCTACCCTTTCCTCTTGGGAATTTTACAGTATATGTAGCTATTCAGCAATCAAAAGAGAGATGAACACTAAACAAAGATGGCAAGAATGAAACAAAATGTGTATCCAGTATAAATCAAAACAAACAAAAAAACCCCTCCTACATTAATCTCCTACATGGAAAAACATTTTCTCTCATGATGTTGTGTATAGTATGGCTCCTGCCACAAGCAGCCTCTGCCTTTGACTCCCTGATAGTTTGAGTTCTCCTAAACATCACCCAAAAGTTGAGCTGACACGATAATAGTCCAGAAGGTACCAAAATACACACTGCATGGGCTCTCATTATTCACCTTGATTTCACATTAGTTGTATCTCCCCAACCAAATTAGCGACAATCCAAAAAATTCTACTTCCTGGAACATAAAGCAGCCATCATTTTGCTTTACATTGCTGCTTCTCCCTTCTCTGTCAAACTGTATGTGTTGCTCTTTTCCTTTAAACATTCCATCAGAATTACCAGACTACTGAGGCGTTGCTGGAACGTTCACAGCACAGCATGTCTGTTATACCTGGATGTACAGTACCCAAGACATAGCATAAAATTTAATCACTTAAACTGAAATACAGAAGATTCACGCTGGGGGAAAAAATTCAAAGGACCTATCAGTTTGTGCTCAAGCCATCCATTTGCACATAGAAGTTTAGCGTTTGGATGGATGATTTGCCTGTATTACACAATTTGTCCCTCTCCTCAAGAAAATACATTTTTTTATTATGCAAATATGTATATAATAAATGTTTATACCTATCCCATTCAACCTTCTTTTCCTCTCCAAGAGGCTGCAGAGATTTCATTGTTATGCATTGGCACAAGAGGCCAGGTCATGTGAGTGCTCCTCTCATTAACTGTCAATTAAAATCAATGGAATTGTTCAAGAGCCATTACAGGGTTCTGCCCATCAGGGGCTTGATCCATTTTCCTTTAAATGATTGCAATATTTTTACTGACTTCAGAGCATGCAGAATGGTGAGGAAATCATAAATAACAGACTTTTTTTTTTTTTTTAAACCTCAGACAGCAATTAGAGAGCTTTGAAAATGTACCAGATTTAAAACATCAACTCAAGGAGAGTCTGTTTTGATCTGTGAGGCTGTCCCTGTCTTGCAAGAGCTCACACACCAATATATCTTTGCACAAAGTACACGCTGTCCATCTAAAAGCACTGAGTGGATGAGGACCTATTTTCCATTAGATCTATACCTCCTATTCCAAACACCTAAACTTTTTGTTACAAATCACACCTGCTGAAGATGCCACAGGTGCTTAAACTGAATACATTTGTATGGGAATACTTTGTTCCATTGAGTGAGGTAAAACCAGTCAGCATCATGTCTACCCAATGTAACACGTGCAATTAGCAGCCTGACATGGGACAACGGTCTGTGCTGCTTTTACCAGCAAGCTGCTTAGAAATGAACTTGTCTACACATATTTGCCATATCTGAGACTGAGCCCCTCACTGTTCATTCATTCCGCCAGACCACTCATCTTTTTATCAAAATATTTACCGTTTTATTGCTTCTTCTTGTTTTCGGCGTTTTTCGCTCTTTTCTTTCAAGTAAGCCAGGTTTGTTTCATTCCTCATGCGATCATTCTCTCGAGCAATGTCTGATGCATTCTGTATAACCAAGCCATCATAGGCCTTCATCCCCATATCTTCAATATACTGGAGAAAAGCGCCCAAAGTGACCTCCTCCTGATTAGAACTCATCATCTTGCAGGAGATAATGAACAAAGGAAAGCAACGTTTCCTGCAGGTTGAAAAACACATAATACCTTAATCAGTAGGAAAATAGCTTATGGTTTATGACAGCGAGATTGTGTCAATTGTAATTAGCATCTCTGTAAGAGACAATTTTTAGACTTTCTCCTGTCTAAAGGATAATAAACAAAGCAATTCAGAACACAGAACAACATTACTCGAGACAAGAGAAGATAAAAACCAAGAGTTTCTTCTTTCAAGCAATGCCGATCCATCCAGTTATACATTGTTCCAATCCCAAAAAGGTTTTCTCCCACCCCTTCCCTTTTCCTAATACCCTTCAGTTGCAATGACACTGACCTCCCTGAATCTCAGTTTGAATTGGACTGAAAAGGCTTCTATCCCAGGACAACAGGTCCTTTTTGCAGTTTAGATAAAGCTGTACTAGAGCAGATCACCTGACAAAATTCCTATTCTGCAGGATATTCCAAAGTTCAGGTGGAAAATACTGCTCCATTTTTTGGAACAAGAAAGTTAAAAATTTTTTTCAGGTTCAAAATCTGGAAAGAAACATTGTGAAATAGTTTCCTATATTTGTTAGTAACCTAGACACGAGCCCATAAGCCCTAGTCATCTGTTGCCCAACAGCTTGTTAGCTTGAAGCTCCAAGAATGGACAAGAAACTCTGAAGTCCTTGAATTCTCCAAGCTTCCATATTTCTTCCACAGGTATGACAGACACTTGGGTTTACAGCACCTGCAGCATGGAGCACAGACACGCTTAGATCCCTAGGTGACTCCTGGCTCCATGGCAGGCAACGTAAAAGCTCTCAGAAAGGCCCCAGAGGTTTTCCACTCAGCAGCAGACACCCTGGGAGTCACGGGAACTCTGGTGTACAGACACATCAGTAAATACTACAGGTGACTAAAGGCAAGGTATAATTTCAAGAAACATACTGGCTATCTAAATTCTACACGACTGGATTAACTACTTATGAAACAAGTAAAATAGAACTTCAGTAAAACGGAATTGTGCCATCTTCTTATTTCAAATACTGATTACTGTCAGGTCCTGAGACATTACGATCTTGAGTGGCATCTTGAGTGCACAGCCCAGTGAGGGGGGTCCTCATCTTACAAACAAGGAGTCGATGCAGAGAGTGACTGAGCGACACACTGGCAGACCTGGCAGCTGAACTCAGCTCTCTAAGGCATGTTTGCTTCTTCACTACTAGAGCATCCCTCCCTTCCCCGAAGAAGGATGGTGTGACTTCTCGGAATCAGCCCGAGAACCATGCCAGCACTGCAACTAGAAGTGATCTTATTGAACAGGCAACGAGTATCCTGTCTGCACGCAGATTCTACGGGCAGAGCCCCTGTGTAATCAGTGACAAAAATCTTTCCTCCATTTCCTAATATACAGACATATTTCTAATCTTTATTACACTGCAGGACAAGCAAAATTTTGATCAGGGTAAGCACTGATTCTAACAAAAAAATAAATAATAAATTAAAAGCTCTTATAGATTCTAGCAATCCACTCTGGGCCTTCAGGCACAGCCCTAAATAGAAGAACAAAATGCTTTTACATCCATGGAGTAAGCGATCTGCAAGGGATGAAGAGAGAAAAAGAGAAATACTTTTCTACCCTTTAATTTTTTTTTCCCCGTTTTTGATCATTTGAAGTGGCAGCAGCAACAAGCAGCTGGTTTCAGGCAGTTAATACTTAAGTAGCACACCAATATTTTTTCCCCTTGTTCTCTGTGCCTCTGTATCAAAATTATTTCTGTACAATGGTAACCTGACTGTTAAAATCGTGAAGATTCAGAGGATGCAAAGGGTTTGCTCCTGTCACCTCTTCCACCTCTCAAGACATCCTTTTCTATCAACTAAGCCTGAACATGAGCATAAGGCTGATGTTCAGGGTCACTAAATTGATCTTGAAGTATTTTCAGGCATGGGTATAGCTATCTCCTACTAATCCCTGCAGGGTAAAACCAGTGAAGGAGGTCTTAGTGCAGCCCAACGTGCACGCATGCAATTTCACACAGCTTTCACACTGGAAGCAGCTAGAACTCCACTGGGTTGGAACATGCATTGAGCCTTTCTATATATTCACCGTAAGTGGCACAGTATCTGCAAAGGAGTGAACTGGGAAGCTGACAATGAGCTAAACAGACTCTATCAGTGTTACTGATGCTTCAGTAGACATCATTTTAGACCAATTCCTAACCTTTCTGATTAATAAAAGTAAGTCCAGATACAGTAGTCCCTTCCTAGGAGTCTGTCTACAGCATGAAGCCTACCTGATTAAAAACAATGTTAACAGCATAGACAGCTGTAACTCCACGGTCTCGAAACTTCGCAAATGGTATCTGCTTTTTGATGGTTAAAGTCTGGGCCATTTCCCCAGTACATGGCTATTTCGCTATAATTTCCATTTTGGACTTCTAGTAAAGCCTAGTTTCTGCATATGCCGAACTAAATTCAGATAAACTTGTACAACAGAGAAACCCCACCCTAGCGACCTTAATGGCAGTTTTGCCATCAATTTCTCCAGTAACCAGATTTCACTTCTGAAATATAATATGAAATTTTATACTGAAGATAACTTCAGCAGGCTTTCAATAAATGCAGTTCTGATCCATTTTTCCCTGAGACATAGAACTTGATCTGCTTCACACTCTCTTTTATGACAACAATGCGGCATTTTTTTTCTCATTGTTTCCCTTTCTTTTTGGAGGTCAAAAATGAGCTGACACTCAAGGACATGCCGATTGTCCTTTTATTATGGTATTTATTTTCATACGAGAGGATAAAGTCATTCCAATTCTGAAAAGACTGAAATAAAAAAGCCTTTATTCTGCCGCATGCACTGACCAGATACTTTATATACTGGTTTATCACTGAAGTTTTCTATTACTAAACTCATGCAGAATGACAAAAATTTACACAATATTTAATAAATAGATCAAGATAGATTCTTTGTCCTAATAGGGGTCCAATCCTGCAGCAGTACTGAGCAACTGTAGCTAGTGAATTCCTCCTGTGACTGTTGATGCTTGCATGCTCGTGACACCAAATACAGTTGGGGTACTCCTGGAGGGGGTTGGAGGACTCATAGGTATTTCAAAACCTTGAATCAGCTCTTATGGCACTAACTCCAAAAAGCATCTACACAAGTAGCAAGCATTTTCTGGATCAAAACCCACGTATATCCAGCATGCATGGTATTTTACAGCCTCATTGCATTTACTAATATTGGACAGTTGTGCATGCTATGCTTAAACAGGGAATAAAAATGCAAACAGCTGGGGCAAAAAGCTTAACTAATTACTGTCAACATTTTTACAGTATTAATATTCCTTGTACAGCACACTAGGACCGATTTCACTTATAGGTATTAATGCCACTTCAGAAATACTATGTTACCTTAATAAATGTGCTTTATAACTGCAATAGGCTGCAACCAGTATACGTGGCCCATCGAGTCGCCTGCATTGCTTGCTTGTCAGCCTCCTTGGAAAATGTGTGGACAGCACTGATCAACTTTGATCAAAGGTTCTGCTGACTGGCAAACTCAGGCAGTGAGCAATTCCTAACCATCTGTCAGGGCAGATACAAGTACAAGCAAGTGTTCTGTTTGACTACATTTATATTTGATTAAAAATATGCAAATGCAAGTTGTTAAATAAGTAATGTAAGCTGTAGGTGAGGCACCACCATTTTGGTACCCCTAACGTGCACACTGTGGTCAGGTATTTTGTTAACTGGTATCAAGGATCATAGACCTATGTATTTGCAATCAAATTGTTTTCAGGGCATTTTGCTTTCTGAAACCAAGCAGCCCTGGAAAATTGTAACTGGGAGTGCTCTGTTTGGGAAATTCTTTTGACGCTCCTTTCTCTTCCCCTCCTCATTGTGAAGGAACAGAAGGAGACAGCAGGGAGGAGGAAAAACCCTGGATTTCAGCTGTTGAAGCCAACATACTGAGAAGTCAACAGAAATTGATTGGAGGAACTTTGTTGTGAGTGTTCACTGAACACGAACATTTTTGGAAATTCACGTGAGTGCAAGGACACAAAGAAGGAGTTCTCCAACATGTTCACTTTGCCTCTTAAAGGTCAAACTAACACTATGTGAAACCTCACTGAGAAAAAACAAACAAACAAAACACAATCATGCTGACTGGCACCTGCCCCTCCAGGTATCCCCAAATCAGAAGGGCACTGGCAAAGGAGCACAGAGCAGCTCGCGCTGCCGTGGCCCATGCAATCAGCTGTCAGCATGGGAGGAGTAAAGCAAGCAAGATTTATTTTTTTTCCCTTCCCTGCCAGTGCATCTGGTTTACTGGCAAGGGCAAGCAGTCCCCTTACTGGTTTGCCTAGAAATATTTACATAACTAAATTCAAGATCTCTGTATTGATTCAGACAGAATTTCTACAAGAGAATAATGCATTGTGCTTCACAAGACTGTTGCATACCTTACTTCTAATTTAACTATTTGCTCTGATGCCAAACATCCAGCATTCTTGGTCAAACCCACCTCCTTTTCATACAATCAGTGTGCAAAAATATTGAATTCAGAAAATGAGGAGTAATCGACCCGATATCACAATATCAAAGCAGTGCTATACGTTAATATTCAGACATGCAGTTCTCCCTCTTATTCACATGAGGATCCCCAAAATATCAGTTGCTTTTCAGCATGCTTTACAGCCATAAGCTGCAGCTGTGCTGCACTGAAAATTGGCAATGCTGACATTAAACTGAAGGAGCTTTTTGAAGTAATGACAAAGGCACTGATTGCCTTCTTCCAAACCAGAGCGATTTATTTTTTTTTTAATTTTAACATGGGAGAATAGAGCTTGGAAACACAAAAGTGGGGTTGCCCAAAGTCCTGAGTCCAACCCCTAATTTATAAAGGTCTACACACCTCTCCAGTCCTGCCTGTCTCCCTTCCAAATACTGCCTCCTCTCTTTGAGAGCACATCTGCTTTCACATTACCTGTCAATTCCCTCCACTAAATTCAGTATAATCAGAAGGATTCAGCACAAATCAAGGATGCTAATCAGCCATTCAACCCTCGAGCTTGAGCTGTTGCATTCTAGTTGCTTGCAAGGCAGTAAGAGCGAAGTAGACAGACCAGCCATATCCAATTTTCAGAAACTGCTGACCACAGCAGCACTAATAAGGACCTAATGGTATTGGGTGTACAAAGAATACTTTCACTGCAACCAAGAAAAATTCAGTGATGCAAAAATATACTAGAAACTACTTTGCAGAACTCTGTCTGTTATCATAACTGTGCCTTATACCAAGTGAGCTTTGAAATATCCAAACAGTTGAATGTGATGAGACAAATTGCTAAGACGTGCTTTTTAGAGTTGTAGACTCTGCTCATTCTTAACAATGAGCTGGCATTACTGTTTTCATGGACAGTGATGCATTAAATTCTAATGTCAAAAAGGAAAGACCTTCTGAAATAGGTTGCAAGTTTCCTACTACATATCATTTGACAACTTTTTATGCAGATATTTAAAGAAAAAGAACGACTACACTCATTTGGAAGAACAAAATATACTTTGTATTTTGACTGGGATTACAGATTATATACCTTGTCCTCATTATACTGCACAGCATGAGCTCTAGCACCTGGGTGAAATCACTGAAGCTAAGTAGTGCTAAGCCCTTCACTTAAAGAGGTTAAAAGTGGCTCCTTCAGTAGAATGAGAATGCTACTGCATGGGTTTAAAGAAATAGTCCATTTCTATAGACATTCCACCCTTCATAGGGAAAAGTTATGCTCCCTGTAGTTTTAAGAACTGAAAAAAAATACCCTGAGCCTTGCATTCTGGCTCCCTTGCTAGTGCCTTTTGAAAAGGGAAAAGGTCTTTGCTAACAATGACTCCTCTATGACTTCAGAATGTAAAGAGCTGTTGTTTACTTTGCAATACAGCAACACTTTTATCACTTTTATCCCCCGAGGAAAATAATGCTTCCTCCTAACCACACGGATGTGGACAATTACAAATCTAGATTCAGAATGGCCAGCACTTAAGTGCAATTATGACATTTTATCATCGCAATATTATGCAGAAGACTTATGAACAACAAGAAGAAATAAAACCACACAATACAGACATATACACACACGTTCTGTATGCAAGCAGGGGTGCATTTGAACTCAGGAGCAAGAATGAGCTTCTTGCTGATGGATGTATTTTTTTTTTCTTCCTCCTTAAGAAAATGAAATGGAGATTTCACTACCACCAGCATCACGTTAAGATGCTATAAAATATTAATGGTGTAGCAGGTCTGATAAGTAACTAACACAGATGTTAGAAATTATTTCAATTAATTCATCAGAAAATAGCAAAGAATGTTTTTAATTATTTAACAGTGCTTTCTACAAACAAAATAAATCCAGCTGCAAAATGTCTCTATTACAAGCACAATCAACATGTGAAGTATACAGAAACAGTGAAATAGACTTCAGCTTTTAGTCTAGCAATGGCTTGATTAATACCTCCTAAAAATACATGCAACTTCATCATTATGCATTCCGACTACTCATTATTTCATTCCGTAATATTTTTTCATTCTAATCAGCACCATATTTTATTAGCATGCTCATATAATGTATTAAAATATGTACGTACCAAAATTTTAGTCCACAGGGACTGCTAAGTGCAATAATGAAAGGTGACTTTTGCCTGTAAAAGCCCTTTCCTGTGGTTATCTCAGTGCAGTCGGAAGGGATATTTCAGCACCATAAGAAACAGATTTGCAGTTAGGCTCAGTTTTTTCTTCAGTTAAAGTGCATTAAATCTTGTTGGCAAAATTGCCCAGATTGTAGAATTCGACATCACTATAAGTCGGTGTGTTACGTTACAGGTCTTCTTAACATACGATTAAAACGGCATGGAAAGTTTGGCTTTTAAAAAATGCAGTGGCAAGAGAAGACAGGTGCTTGCTTCTTTAAATCCACATTCAGAGACGAGAGGGTACAGATAATGGGAGGGTATAAACAACACCCTGCTTTGAGGTCCAGCAGAGGAGAAACTGGATGATTTTTACCCACTTTACAACATAGAAGATTACAGCACCATCATATGCACTAACACAGAGATTTCTAAGGTGCCTCATTTGAATATGTTCTGTGGAGACAAAAAGAAAGGGATTTAAGGAATAGAAAAAATCCTATCCGAATGGCTTCTTGCAGCAGGAAAGACGTTCGCTCTCTCATTGCCACTTAGATACAGAAGGTCTGAGGCGGTCTAGCTTGTGACATCGTCTCTCTCTCCCTCTCCCCCGTGACTACAGGCAGGCTTGCTCTCTCCAGCTGCCTCAGTCTGTTGATTAATCAGGGATTCTCGAACAAAGAGCAAGCCTACCTTCGGGTGCCAGCAGGGCTGTGGGGCTCCTCTCCTGCTGCAATCCGGCTGCCCTGACCCCCCGCGCAGCCAGCATCCCAGCACCTCGGACAGCTCCCCCGCGCTAGGCCCACGGGAAGGGGCGAGCAGCCGGGAGCGGAGGCGCGCCGGGAGCCGGAGAGCGGCCGCTGCTTCGGTCCTCGGCTCCGGGGGCTCGGGCGCTCGGCACAGCCTCCTAGCTAGGCAACAGTCTCTCTCTTATCTCCACTGCACTGAAGCCTGATTAGCAAATAATCCAGTGGGAAAAAGAAAACCTGCATGAACAGCACTGTACATCGCATTTAGTCTATAGGTAGGAAAGAATATGAAACAACGCCCTTCCCCCCTCCTCCCTTCCCCAAAAAAGAAATTGTTCTTCCACGGAGAATGTGTAAGTTAACCTTTAGCCCATGTTATGGCTCAAGGAAATGAGCAGCCACTTAAAAGGAACATCTAAGCCTCAATTTGATACCTCATATTGATGTATCTTTTGCACTCACCCTCACTGAAAAGCAGTGCAAGGCACACAATTACTGCTGACGCAGATGAGGCTGCTGCTTGGGGGAAGAGGGGAGGAGCTTCTTAACCTCATCAAAACAACCTCCCACCACCTGCTCCCATTGCACAAGAACAAAACTATGCCACTTGGACAGAGCGAGCGTGACATTTACGCTGTTTTACTTATACTGATATGAGATGCGCACTCTGGAAAGAAGCATTCTGTTTGAAAAGCATTCAGGGTGAAACTATGGAGTTTTATGCTCATCCAGAATTTGTGACTGTAACGGTTTGGAAGAAAACGTTCCCTTTTTTCTGAACTGGATCTATCTGCGTTATAGCTCCTCCTTGCAGAATACGTGCAGTTTTGCTTCCTCTCCCCCAAACCTGCAGCTTGGACACAAAGCAAAAGCATCCACTCGCTGCGCAGAAGCCAGTAAAAGGGGATATGTCTGAATGTGCACGGAATGCGTTACCCCGCTGTTACATGCCATTTCATTCTTCCCCCTTTCTTAAGTCACAAGCATATTTTTCTTTTGCATAAATCTTGATTCTGATGTTACAATAACAGTTGAATTTATTTCTAAAACTAGTTAACAGAAATTATGGTCATGGAATAAAGTCCTTTCAAAATAATGCATGTTTACATGAAAAGCAGTGCTAGTACACAAGTTAGACCTCGCCTACAGAGCACAGGAGAACCTCCTGCAGACTTACTACCCCCCGACTGGAATATCAGTGTTACCTCAGATTCAAGAGCACCCACGATAGCCACCTAGACACACTGCAAAACATGGTGACCTTCTTCATGCAGCAGCGGCCAATTCTAACATTGGAACCGTAGCCTGAAAAAAGCCTGCTCCTAAAACTCTCTCTCATAATCACTAGTAACTCACTCACTGTCATAGTGCACGTCCCAGCACACCTCTTGCAACCCTGTGAAACAGGGTAGTGAAGCTTCCACATAACATCTCCAAGGACCATTCCATAAAGGATGCTTTAAGAAGGGTTTCAAAGACAGAAAAACAGGGTTTGAAGATATGGAGAGTTTCTCTTTTTCTCAGGGAAAAAGAGCTGGAAAAGAAGTACCTACAGTGTAGAAGAACTGGAGGCAGTCCTGGAAGGAGAGGTCTTTCCCTAGCTCTGCTTCTGATTTTTACCTTCCTTGAAGAATACCTTAAAAGCAGCTATGGCTGTGCGGTAATTGGGGAATTCTTTGATTTTCATCAACTGGAGATTCCTGTCACATAATAGCCTCTTATTTCCAATACTCCTCCAGAATTTAAGACCTTCCCTATCTCTGCCCCAAGTCACGCACCAAAAACAGAGAAATTGCCCAGTCAGATTTCTTTCTGTGTTACTTTAACAAAGATATCATTGTAAGGTCATTACAACCTCATAAGCAATTTGAACTACAAATTTTAATCCATAAGGATGAAACACTTGGCTATGTCTTCACCACATGGCTCATCCCAGTAATTGAACTGACCAAGATACAATCATCTTCCAGACTACATATGTTATTGCACCTTTTGGCAGTTTCCACATCTCATCATTCTTGCACCAAGGTTCCTGGGGACCATAACTCCATCAGCTGTGGAAGGAAATGTCTATTTTTCCTTCCAGTAGCACTGTGGGAAGGGCACTGGGTGAATATCATGACCTCTGCAAGGCTGGCAGTTCCACTCCTGGTTAAAGCACAGAAAAGTCTCTCATCTGCCCCCACAGCCAGATAGCATCAACCCAGGAAAAAGCACCTACAGAATCGACCGTGGGACTTTCTGCATGGATGACAGAAGAGCTGGATCAGAACTCGGGTAACCTGTTTTGTGGGTTTTTTTTTCCCCAAGTTTCTTACAGAATAGTGCTATGATAACCTTTAAACATGTTGAATGACAACCTTAATGAAGCTGTGACTGGCTTTCACTCAGTTATCAAAGAGGCCTAATCAGTACAAACATATGTACCTCCACTAATTACTACCTGTGTTCTCATGTTGCAGAGGTCTACACCTGGCTTCCTGGTCTCCAGCTAGCAGTGGAGAACCATTCATTCCTCATAGTAGCTGCCAATGCCCTCTCCCCATCTCCTTTGCTCCACATTCTTCCCAGAGGTTACAACCACACAGAATTCTGGCAGATGTAGATTATTTGCACTCGCTTTGCATTTCTTAAAAACTTGTGCAAGACTTCATTACATAGCACGTAGATGAACCCATTTTATTTGTTTATTTATGTGTACGTACACACTCTCACACACACATATATAATATAAATATACATAAAGACAGGGAGAGATGTCACTTGACCAGTGGTTGGCATTTGCACACCAGAAAAACAGAAGATGAACCATCTGTTGTGGAAATGCGCACTGGCAACTACTCAGTCTTACAACAGTTGCCGGATACCGCAGCCTCTCCCTGGCCACGCTGTAAGGAGGCTGGAAGCACACACTATGTAATAGGGCGAAGGCAGACCTCTGCAGAAGGCTTCTTCGCCAAGGGGATGACAAGCCCTTTCAAGCTCAGAGACAAGTGGATTTGCAAGGCCTGAAGACTGCAGGAAGCAGAGAGACAGAGGGCTTTCAAGAGGAAGAGAATATTCAATTTAAGATGCTAACTGGCCACTTAGTGACTTAGAAAGACTGTCTGCCTGTCCCTGAAGTAAGGGAAGCTTGAGGACAAATGGATTAGAGTCCAGTGCTATTGGCTCAGTCTCTGCTTGGTTGGTGAACAGAGGAGGAAGGCTCTCCAAGAAAAGGAAACTCCATTGTTTCCAGGTCTGAACCTGGTAACAACTGACTTGATGCAGGGACCTTTATGTAATTATTTACATTTATGAGGGTCAAAAAGGACAGCTTTCTTCACTTTGAATGCACCATACCCTAGGTCACCTGAAGCTTCTCCTGAGAAGGCAGTCCCATGACAGATTTTTATATCTGACCTCCAGGCCATAGATGAAGAGTTCCATGAATGGAGACACCATAAGAGCTAAAAAAAAAAAAAACCAAAAACCAAACGAAATTAAAACCAGAAATGAGGACTTAAACCTGGAAATTCCTGACACCTAACCAAGGGGAGTGTGGTATGAACCTACATCCCTGTACCCAAACTCTGCATCGCAGTGAATGGGAAGAGAGAGGCTACTGAACAAGACCTGGCCATACAGCAACAAAATGAGACACGGTTCCTGTAAGTCAGATTTTGCCAAGCCCAAAGGCTTACCAAGCCAGACTTATCACAGGGGAAGCTAAGGATTGGTAGGTCACCCACACTTACAAATACAAGGCCATCAAGATGCTGACTTTGGCTGATTAACATGTCCCTTGGCTAAGCTAAGCTGAACTTGGTTTGCTTCTTTCTCCTTTACCCTGTCTCCTTCGATTCAATTACTTTCCCCCCGTCTCCTTTGTGCTTAGTCCTGACTCTTAGTTTCTGTTGCTGCCAGTCTGCAATTTCTCTAGCCACTTCATGCCTCTTGCAGTATGGATTCCTTGCCTGATCTCTGGCCACATCTCTTAACCTAGGCCTTGCTACTATCCTTGACCTTTCCAGCACTTATATTTGACTTTTCTTGACCCCAACACCTGGTATCTGGTTCCGATTGGTCCCAACTGTTAGGATCAAGCTAAGTGTCTTAATTTCATGATAAAACAATAGTTTCCTCCCAGAGACTATCATCATTCTCATATATGAGTGAGGCAAGCGAAATTTTCAATGACGATCTTAGCTATGCTGCATCCTAAGTCTTGGTTTAGCAGTCACTGTGATGTGCCTTTAGCACTGAATGTGCATGCATGAAAAAAGCTGCTTAGATTTTTATTTGGATTTAAACCTGAGTTAACAAATATTTTAAATTGGCAGTGGGTTAATTCGAGGAAAATGCATAGAAAACAAACTACATCCAAAACCAAGCACAGTGCTTACCATAACCTTGACCTTAAGCAACTCTCTCAAATTTGGTTTGTTCATGCTCTCAGTATCCACCTATGATCATTCTAAGCAGAGTGAAAACCTAACGATCTATTTGCAATTAATTTTCAACATGATATGCTGAAATACTAAATTGAGCCTTCAAGGCCACTTTTCCAAATTATTTCATTCCATGCCCCAGATAAGCTTTAACATTCATGTCTTTTCCCCTCAAGCATTCTTAAAACCCTGGAAGTTCTTCTCCCAGCCATGTTTGGCTCCTTTTGCCCCTCTCCCCCCCCCCCTCCCCCCCTACAGTGCTTCCACAAGTAAAACTATTCACGCAGTAAGAGTAAAGGAAGCTCTCATTGCTCCATCTCCATCTTGGCATTTGTTTCAGCTATTTCACATCCGTCCGTAGCACCCTTTCACTTCCCTGGAGCACACTGGCTCTATCCCTCCCAGCAACTGACTATCCACAACCGTCACACACATTTCTCTCTTCAGAGTACTGAGAGGGATTCTTCTAAAGGTACAACAGTAGAGGGGTCCCCACTCATGTAAAAAGCCAATTAAAGTTAAATGCTTAACTGCCATCTGTGCCTTTAAGAAAAATCTCTTAATTTTCCCTAGTGATCAATTTTTTTCACATGGGACCAATTTTGCTGTTATTGCTTAGGCAAAATTCCCACTGAAGTCCACGGGGAACTTTGCCTGAATACAAAATGTGGAGCAAAACCCTGCACTTATTTGCATAGACCACAAATCACAAAGATCATGTCCTAATGCAAGTGATTTATCCTACATGACAGCTGGTGCAACTGGGCTATTTTTAACCATGATTTGTTGTAAAATATTTCATTATATTTACCATTCAAAAAAAAAAGAGTCAATTGATTCTTTTTTCTTAAACTGGATTAGATTGAAAGATTCTGGCTGCTTTCCAAACCCATTAATTACTAAATGGTACATTTTCAACAGAAATGTTAAGCTATAAGTAGTTCTTCTGGAGCCAGTTAGCTCCTAGCTAAAATCAATTAAAGCTGGTAAAGATACATTTCTATGGTCACGTCCCAAATACGGACATCTGTATTTATAGCATAGTGGATGCTAGCAAAATCCTCTAACATAGATGCACTTATACAGTAAAAGCACAGTTTTGCTAGTACAGCTCATACAGGGGGTAGTAGGTGGTTTTATTACTCAAGGATAAACGCAACTGTGTCAGTATGGTTGCACTCACACTATGCTCTATTTCTGCTATAGTACCCTCAATGTTCTAGCCCCAAAGAAGCACTCTTTAGCCTATGGAGTATAAAGGCAAGGCAGTTTAAGCTTGCTTGTCACCCCCTCACCCTGCTGCTCATTCCCATTTGTGTGGCCTTGCAGGGAACTGGGTCATGGAAATGATCCAGAACAGAAATAATTTTGGGTGGGAATGAGGGGGAATCCAAATAAAAACAAAGAGGAGGGTGTTCTTTTCAACTAAATCACTTCCTTGCACTACACAATGCAGAGGGCACTTCACAGCGTGAGAATGGTACCCCTGCCAAAGTGGTCGGTGACTTTTAAAGTGAAAAGTCCTTGTGCTACAGACACCAGTGTGCGTTAAGCTTCTATCTGAATGACTCCAGTGCCCAGGCAGCACACATGCCAAAGCTGTTGCACTGAGACTTGGCCTGCTGTAGCCTACAGGAGCAAAGAAAATCCTGCAGGCAGTCAGGGAGTTGACGGGCAGTCTGCCCTGCCCTAGAAACTCCACAACAACTCTGACAAGCACATGCAACCACTTGATTACTTTAAGGCAGGCAGAGAAGGGTATGTACGCAGTATACAAACATGACCATGTATGCAAGTTGCAAAGTGCTTTTCCAGAGCACTTGACAATCTCCAGGCATTTCAAATTTGTGTAAGCCAGCACTGCAGCTAAAAAAAACAGTATCAAGAACGCAGTTCTGCTTTCCTCCCACCCCCAGCTATTCCTCTGGCCTTATGCTGGCACAAACGCTGCTTGGCCGTGTGGCGAAGCAGATTGGGAAACTGATCAAGCTGAGAACTAGCCTGGGATTTTGGCACCACATGGATGTTATTACTTCTGAGAGGACCACCCTGCCTATGTAATCAGCGGGCAGCAGAGAGCCAGCACGGCCCAGCAGATGGAAGGCAGGCCAGTTGGGTCTCATTCAGGAGCAGCCAACTTCTTGCTTTCATCCAAGCTACTCAGAGAATCAGCTGTGAACAAGGAGCTCCAGTGAGCCCCACGGCATTTCTGAACTCTGGAAAAAAAAAAAAAAAAAGTGCCTGGAAGCCCACAGAGCATAAAATCTGTAAAAGTGACCCATGATGAAGTCTAGAGCAAGAGGTCTGGGAATGGGAGTTGAGAAACTTTCTTGAAATTTGAAGTCTCCTATTTGCACTCATCAATATAATCTGCAATTTTTTTCCAGCACTACAGGTAAGTCAGTCACATCTAGTTAGAAAACGGGCAAAGATAGGGAAAGTCAGAGTTGCTCACTTTCACCAAAAAAGCATCTGGGTCACTAAATAAAGGCATGGTAAATACTGAAAGACTGGAAAGATTCATAGAAGAAATTGCAGTTTGTACTTCAGGATTGACAAATTGGCAAATTCCTCTATTAAATAATAGAGGAAGCACATAGATGTGCTATGTATATTAAGATGGTATTTAAGAGTAAAT
Organism: Nipponia nippon; assembly: GCF_047370975.1. NCBI lineage: Eukaryota > Metazoa > Chordata > Aves > Pelecaniformes > Threskiornithidae > Nipponia > Nipponia nippon. The sequence goes on from NW_028262391.1 coordinate 20,124,251, forward strand.
TGTTGCTGTTGGCTAAATTCTTTAAGGCATTAACTGTATAAAAAAATAAAAGATGCTATTTGTTCAGTAAAATATATGTAAGCTTTATAAACAATGCAACTATATCATGTATTTTTCAAATGTGTTTGTTTTCAGCGCCTAATAAAAATTTGCATGAAATATTTGTTGCTACACACTGCAGGATGGGACAGAAGGGCAAGTGAAGTTTGGATGAAAAAGCTGTTAGACCCCTAGAGAGAGCATGCACAGCTCAGTGAGGGCTAGGAAGAAAAAATGGAGGAGCAATAGGCAAAAAATAAAAATTAAAAAAAAAAAATTCAAAGAAATTTGAGAATGGGGGGAAGGCGACCTCAAGCCAAAGAAGAGATGGCCACAGCAGAAAAAGAAGAAACTGATGGCATGGATGTGTGTTTGTTTCTTTGTTTGCTTTTCTTAATGAAACAAAGATTGTCTCATTAACTCTAGAGCTGAAGAAACAATGACCTTTGGCGGAAGAGGAAGCTTTGTACCAGGGATTTTGGATTTTAAGCGGCAAGGGAGGCTAGTTACCTCGTGCTGTTCACATCATCCAAATCCATGAGTCACACTCAGAGAGGCAGTAACTGTGTAAGGTACTGGGTAGGCTGCAAGCTTCCTTATGGTCCATAGGCAGCCAGCGTTAGGAGATCATCAGCCCCTGGAGCCCAATCCAAGCATGGAGAGCTGCAGGCAGATGATGGAGACTGGCTGTCGTGCAGTCAGAAGTCAGTGCCAGCAGCTTGCCCAGGCAGCATGTGGCCAGGCTCCCCCAGCCCTCATTAGCTGCTCCTGGCTTAAACCCTGTGCAATAATCCAAGGTTAAAAAGCATGAAGGGAAGACCTTACCGACAGAACAGGCTGGTGGCAAGGCCAGAGGTAACCTGGTAGCCTCAGTTGGCATCAGCTGACCGGTTCCTCTGGTAGTGGACCAACTAAGCTCCCATGAGGGCAACAGGGAGCAGAAGCCCAATTTGTTCCCATCAATTTAGGGAGATAAGCCTCATTTTAGGTGTCTGGGTGTCTAGATATAGGCTGCGTAAACACTTCCCTTGCCACCTCAGATTGAGCAAAAGGAAAGAGCAGTAGCTTCTCTCTTACATTCAGAAAATCCTTATCTCCACAGAGAAAAGGGTTGAAATTTGCAACAACATGTATGTCAAGGAAAACACTTTGACCAATGTGAGCTATTTTTTCCCATGCTCCGATATAAAGCAATTAAAAAAAAATTTCTTCTAATTACTACGGAAACAATTTCCTGCAGACACTCCCTAAATAAACTCTTAGGAAAATCAGCTTTCTCCACAGCTATAGCTGGCTAATCATCATACGTCAGTTAACATATTTCTGGTTTTCCCTCCTGCTTATTTTCTTGGAGAAAATATTGTGATCCTTTATATTCTCTCAGTATAATAGCCATTCCTATCAACGGATGAGCTCAAATTGCCACCACTCAGGAAGAAACGAATGCAAATGAGGAATGCCAATTAACCCCTTTGCAATTAAAAATATCTCGATCTATTATAGCACCCATTAGTGATACTCTAGTTAATGGTCTGTCAACATTTCCATTAGACCTTTTCCCCCTGCTCCCACACAGAACTAAATCCTAGCTAACCACCTTGAATATACCTCTATGGATTTACACAATACATATACACAGCTCAAATGAGGCAAAATACAGATGTCTCTGTTATCTTGAGCCATTACATTCTCCTAAGTACTGTTTTCTAATGTATCATTCCAAATACTCTGTACTCCAACTACACTGAAAAATTTTGCAGGACATTTTTTTTTTTCAGTGTTACAAATACTTTATGTACGGAAAACCCCAAGTCATTACAAAGACCCATCCTAAATATATACTGTGAAAATTGTAGAGTGAAGCTCTATTCACAGCAGATTCCTTTTGCCCAATATACTTCACATTATACCATACTTTTTTTTTTTTTTTACACTAGACGTGAGACAGTGGGTTACATTTGGTGCCATGTACTGTAGTACCTAGAAATGACAGGGTGAATTAAAGACAAAGCTTTCCAGCCTTAATAGCTTAAGATCCCCTGGCATCCTTATGGTCAAACCACCTTCTCCACACTACTGTAATGTATTTTTGTGTGTGTCAAATTCATTACAAATGTATCGCATTCACATACATAGCATTTGTTAGTCCTTTCAACTCTCAAAATACACTTAAGCATTTTACAGTATGCTCATCATCAACCATCCTCAGTTAAAGTGCTGGCATAGTAGGGAGAATAAGATCTCTGTAACCAATACCCAGATGGAAAAAGGGAGAGGTATACAACATCAATCCTAAGATATAGTTTAACCCTTATTTTCACCACAAGATTTCTCAGTAAATTTACAATGGTATTGTTTGGTATCTATATGCACCTTGGCACCATTTTGAACACTGAGCTTGCACACAGCAATTCAGCTACGCCAGGTTTTCCTGGCTTGTTTATAATCCTCAAATAGAGGATCCATAGTTCAGATGAAAACTAATTAATTAAATACATTTTATACACAGACTACCCTTCAGAAACAAAAACTGCACTCTGCTCACCAGAGTTAAGTGTTTAATACAGTATAACTGGCTTTTGTTTGAAATTACTGTTTGCAAACTCTAATTAGACCAACTGAAAATGACTCACATTTTATATATTACAGCTGATAAAATACTGGTTGGAAAAAACTATGTTTTTCATACTCAGTCTATAGGCATACAAACCAATGCCACCACATACATAAGTGCTAGAAATACTGCTTTCTGCCAGCCCTGCAAAGATGTCCTTAGTTTTAGGGACTGGTTGAATTTAGTTTCTTGAATTCATGAGGCTACTTCAGTTCGTGAAGTCAGAAACAGACAGACCTGCTTACAAGATCAGGCCTTTTGTATATTTGTAATACCAAATTTGCTCAATCTATATTTAAGAATTCCATTAGGTGTGGCGTATCTTCAACATTAAAGTGTTCTTCCATCATCTAAACTGCATCAAGTACTTGCTAAACTAATCCCATCCAGAAAATAATAAGCAACAGTGCAATGGAAGTTACAGTTCACATCTTCCAATATAAAACTCCTGTAAAACTGAATGTCCTCAATTTTCTGGAAAATGGGGCTGGCACCACTAAAGGCCAACCACAGAATTACATCTTCCTGTAAAACAATTATCTGTCTGTAGAACAGCCGTGAAACACCAGCTAGCTTTTTGCCCAGCCATACCAATAAGTGATTTTTTTCAAAAATACTCAGCATTACACATAATATCAATAACTGTGTGTGTCTAGCATTGTTTCAGGGTAAACGTGAGAAATAAACAGGAACTACATTGTCTGCCTTGAGTTTACACATTAAAGGCCAGTTACACTTATTTTCTGGAAATATTTCAAATATTTCATGCATAGAGCCAACGATAAACTCCAAATGGCATTCAGACTTTTTATTCTGCTATCAGTGGCATTTCATTTGTTGTGAGTGTTGGATGAATAAACCACAGGTGGCATTAAGAATAAAAATTTGATGCAACTACTGTTTTCCAGGTATGAAGAAACTGCAACACGACCTTTTGTGTGAGAACAAGTCAAAGTACAAGTGAATGTTAAGGGGACACCAAACAGAATCAGATCAATAAGAGATTCCATACGGGAAGCTTGTTAAGTGGGAAATGGCCCTGCCTCGCTCTTTCTTTCTAAGCTTAAAAAAAAAAAAAAAAAAAAAAAAGGTGCAAGAGAGGAGATGCCAACATATCCAGGAGGAGTGTGCTAACAGGCAGGAAGTGAAATGCAGAGTTTATATTACCACATGCTTGACCCAGTTTTCCCATCTTTCTTGATATGTAACTTGTAAAAGAAAAGAAGAGATTAAGCTTCTGCCCTGGAAGGGGAGGGGAGAGGGCTGGGAAACCACAGTTTGGAGTATTTGTTGACTTGAGACAGAAGAGATGACCCCATAGCAAAATAGATCCTGTCACCTAAACACAGCAATGAGACATTTCAAAGACTAAATATTAACCTTAAATAATTAATCCTTTCCATAATCCCTGGGAAAGAGGATCAAAAGGAAGCACGTGAAGTAGGCTTGTGGTTTGCCTGAACTTATTTCTGGTTTCTCAGATCCAAAATAGAATCTTTTTTGAAAGCCAGACAGTCACCCTGATGAAAGAAATTACAAATCAGCACATATCCCCAAAATGTTTTGGCTTCCTTGAATCAACATTTTCCAACTGAAAAAGCATTTAATTAAAAATGCAATCAGATCCAACTTAAGTGAGGCACAGGAAGCCAGGAAAATCTCTTGAGCAGGATAAAGCCACATCTGAGGGACATTTTTCACTTAAAAAAAAAAAAAAAAAAAAAGATGGTGACTGTGGAATAGTGGGCAGAAATTACAGGTATTTCTGAGCTTTTTATTCTCAGGTGCCATTAACCATTTTGGACCACTAAGAGATCAAAAACAATGATTAAGTAAGCAGCAGAGCCCAAAAATTAGACAGTGATATTTAGCTCTTTTATTATCTAGATTAAGCATTCAAAATCCTTTCAAAACAGATGGCATTGCATGCCTCTACCTACAGATCTGCAAAGATCAATTCTGATTCAACTCTCAGAGTATGCTTTTCTTAACGTTAATTTCATCCTAATGTACACATTTTGCAGGAATGTAATAGCAATGCTTTTTCCTCCATTACCAGGAGAATCTCATATTAGTACTATTTCAAGGCTTTCTAGTGACCAAAGAGAAATTTAAACAAATGGATGTTTTGCCAGAATTGTCTTCTAAAGACAAAAAAAAAAGGGGGGGGGGGGGGAAGATTTTGCTTCTATTCTAACCCAAGAACAGCAGCAATGGCATAGCTCTTAAAAAGGTCCCATTACATAGGTCTCCTATATTCCAGTTACTCAAACTATAACATGCAGTCAAAATAAAAAAGCCTTCCGGGCATGGAAAATTCAAAAGTCATTGCCCTACAGGAGGCTATGCAAACAAGGTGGCAACGGGCACTGAATTTGTTATTTGGCTTTATAAAGGTGAAAAATGTTTACAGAACAATTCCTCTCTTTCACAACCTCCTTGAACAATGTTGTTCCTCCCTACCCAGCATACCTGTTCTCAGATTATTCACCATTTGCCTCTCCTTTAGAGTTATTAGAAAAAATGGGTGACTTGGACAAAGAGAACTTGGTCCAGGGTATATTGAATTCAAGGTACTGTCACTGAGACAGTTTTGCTGAGAACTGGATTAAACAGTCTTATCTAGGCATGTGAGAGGAGCAGAATTGCAAGCAGTTTTCCTTTACATCTCCATAGCATAGTACTGCAAGCAGTTACAATCGTGGGTCAGTGGAAAATGATCTATGTCAACTAACAACACTACCTATGTTATCCATGCAAATGGGTAGATCTCTCCAGGAGATCAACACTACGTGCTCTTCTAGGATGATGAAGTTGCCACTACAAACGCATTTCCTGAGGAATTAAGGCTATTTCCATAGGGTCTGCTGCAGTCCCTCTAGAATGGGCTTCTAGATGTATCAAGTTTCTTTCTACTTGAATAGAATAATTACATTGTAAGTCTCCCATATACCACAGATGGAGCCTGCTTTCCCTAGAGCAGTATAGAAAACAAGTGTGAAGAGCTGGTATCGTTTAAAGGCTCCATAGCGTACAAGTTGATTACACACACACAAAAGAAATACGTGACGAAAAACTGCAGATTCATTTCATTATCTAAGTTTCTTTTCAACTTTGAATACCTTACTTAATGCTCACTGCAAGTCCTTTGACAGGCTGCTGTTGTGAATATTGCTGAAGAGTTGCTCAGAGATGTTCTGACAAAGCATTCTGAAAATCAGAAAATACCAGCTTGTTAAGCTGAAGAGCTTTTGAGGCAATATGAAACTGCAGTAGAAACCTGCCAGGTTAGTGGCAAGCAATAGGGGAACTCAGATCCTTCACACACCATCTTTAGGGTCCATGACAAATTGTCAGGCATACTACCACACAATTTAAGGGACTCTTAGAGCTCCCATCTCTTCCATTACAAAGATCACCAGAAGCCTTCTGGGCTGCTATATAGCCGTACACAGTAAACAAGGCGCTTCGATCAAACTAAGTCCTGATTATCTCCTCAATCCCACAGCATGCTGTAAAGAACAAAGACACAAAGCTAATCCCATGCCACGCTTAACGGGTAGCAAGAGGATGACATTGAATTTCAGCACTCTCCACGATTGATCAGCCTTGTGCTACATCCTTCAAACACCTTGAGGAACTTTTCAAGTGACTATATTCTCCTCTGCCTAAGACTACCCTGTTGCTTTTGGTCCTTTGCATTATACCTGTAGATTGTTTGTCCTCCAGAAAGTTTTGCTGAGTATCTCTGAACTACCCTAATTGTCTATAGTGTTGGTAAGTCAGATCTAATGCCTCCACATTTCTCTCACTGCTTCTCTGTCCACACTGACTTATGCAAACTCGCCCCTTCAGCACACCATGCAGAAATATTTAATAGGATTTTTACTCCTGCTTTCCAGATTGTTAAAAACAAGGCTAAGTAAACAGCACAAAATGAATAACACCGTATATTCATGTATAGGAGGACCCCCAAAATAGTAGCTAGGATCTTTGTCATTCAGACAAAACAGAGAATTTTGTGAGCTTTTATAAATTGCCAAACACCACGGGACTCAAATTTCTCACAGTAGTGAGAATGATCAGCAAATTTCACTGAAAGCAAAGGAGAGACATCCCTATAAAACTTGCGTAAACAAGAAGACAAACAAGTCCACTGAGTTTTATAGCTCCAACATGTTTTTCTCACATAGAAAAATAATACAAGGGCTAAGAAAACCGCATGGGAAGTCTCCAGACCCCTGTCATCTCGTGCTCATTGTTCACGGAGATTTGCTTTTATATTTATCACAAATGTACATTATCTGTGAACACAGAATCGTCCCAGGCCTAGGAAGAAATAAAAGGGAAGCAGCTTATGATGTTGTCTCGGCTGTCCTCACACACTGCTCAAAACGGGCACATCCAAGAAAAATACATGAGAGTCTCCCCCTCTCCTTCCTTTATCCCCACACTTCTCTAAGTGCACTGGCAATCTCAGATAGATACTTCTTAATCTTTAGCAAAAGAGGTCTTGAAGTGTCTTATTTCCATAATTTAAACAAATCTCAGGGCTGTTCTTTGCTGGGATTTTTTTTTTCTTAATCATTCCTGTGACTCATAAATAGGATATGAAATAGTAAAAGGTGATGTGAACTCTCTGCCAGAATAGGCACTCCAGAATGAAAGCGGCATTACTGCTTCTTATTTTCTGCTTCTCATTATTCATCTGTTTCATGCTTCTTCATTGCCAAGATAGTTTAACATTTCTGATGCTTCATATTTTACTGATGTTTAATCGCAAATAGCTTCAAGGGAGGAGAAAAAAGGCAATAAAACCAGACATGGGCTAAGGGATTTTTGTTTAAACAGTAAATGTTGTTGCTGTACAATTTAAAACAAATTAACTAGGAGGGTGACACAAAGGATTGAAAACAGACCTGACTGTTTCCTGATCTCTAGCTGATGAAGGTCAGCATGACAAAGGTTAATGTAACCAGTGCAGATTATGTGTCCAGCTTCCAATTTTTATGGTTACAAAAATGTCATTCCAAATAATACAGGACATGTACTTTGAAATAGACTGACTTTCACATTAAATAAGATAGAGTCACTGAACACATTTCCATCTGCTGAAGTGCAAGGGTTTTACAAATATAAATAAGAATATAAGAGGATTCCCCAAAAATGGTCTCAACAAATGGAGGAATACAGCAAAAAAGTCTGCATCTAGATTAAACCTGAGCAGTGGGCATTAACTGAAAGTTACATGATGGATTCATGCAGAAATACTAACAGCCAACTCAAGAAAGCCCCTTTTATTCTACTGCTGGTCAGTATGATGTACCTAAGTACTAGTACTTAAAAAGCAACACATGGGATGATATACAGACATCGGTGTTTGATGTGGAGTTACTACCATACTCTGCCCCAAAAGCACAGTAAGCAGTCTAATGTGACTGGCCCAAATCAACTTGTATGGATCACGACAGTGTTGGACCCACTGGAAGAGCCCAGGAATCCTTTCCCTGCTATGGATTTCCCACTAAGCTTGCTTTCCTCTGAACAATAATGGGTGATTTGACTGTCTATTATAACATCTTAAACCCCCTTGTAGG